>NW_022987851.1:3840608-5040608 GCF_902827165.1 Trematomus bernacchii | reverse complement strand
CATGTAAACGGTCTGCAGAGTCACAAACCCTCAAAGTACACCCTGTAGCGAGTAAAACTCTAACACGGATTTCTCAGCCTGAACTCAGCCTGAGACAGCGAGACACAGCGAAACTCAGCCTGAGACAGCGAGACACAGCGAAACTCAGCCTGAGACAGCGAGACACAGCGAAACTCAGCCTGAACTCAGGCTGAGCACACACACAAACTCAGCCAGGCTACGAGTGTGTGTGTGTGCTCAGGCTGAGTTCAGGCTGAGTTTCGCTGTGTCTCGCTGTCTCGCAGACCCTACGCAGCAACCAGGAAACGACACCAGTAATCCAGCTCACACTGTCCGCTCCTCGCGCAGCAGTGAGCCCCGCAACGTCCCGCCAACACGGCACCCAGACCCCACGCAGCATTCTCATCTGTTTGTCCTTACTGGTGTCATTTTCTGGTTGCTAACGCCATTGTAACATATAATCACTGATGTTCCGCTGTAACGGTGGTGGACTCATCAGAACAGAATGGGCGAGCTGACCAATCAGAGCACACTGGGCTCATAGGGAGGGGGTGGGGGGCTTTGCAGACCATTAACATGCACAAAAACCCATATAATACACTAAAGGAAAAGTACCCAAAATAGCAGAGTAGGGCCCCTTTAAGTTTTTAAAGGATTTATTACAGTCGTATTTACAGGGATACATACAGGGTTTTTTCTAGAAAAATATATACGTTTTATTTTTTCTGCTTTCTGGATTCTCTGTTCACTGTGGAGGCATGCGAGAAAAACAACATTTTTATCAAGGATTCAAGGTAGCACAGGGTGAGTAAGGGTTAGGCATTTCTTTCAAGGAGAAACTTAACAGTGTGCTAAGACTATTCATCACTATACAAGTTTCCAGGTTTGGTGGCGTAGTGATTTGAAGGAGAGAGAAGAGAGGCTTACGTTTCATTTAAATGCATTTTGTGTAAAATGTAATAAAAGGGAATGAGAACAAAAGCGGTGTGTGTCTTTGTGTGTGTATGGAGGTCACATGGAGTCCTATTTTCTCACAATTTTTGCCTCTGTCCCTCTTTGTATTAGAACCACACCTGAGTGTGTGTGCTAGTCGGTGTGTGTTTAATGAGATTCAAGTCGTGTACAGGAAGCCCTAAAGAGTTTTACAAAAATCTAATTTTCCTCTGCATCAATCACTTACAGGAACACTTAAATAAGCAACACCAATCAAAGATTGTGTACTGAACCACATGATCAATCATATTTACCAAGACACTCACACAACAAAACCTCCCCCGCCCACTCACTCAATGTTTCTGCTTAAAAACAACCTCTCTAGGCTTACTAAATTTTGGTGACCTCATGACCCGTCTGAGCACTACAGGAGGCCCAGATGCCTTTTCATCTGGGACACGTCACTGCAGCGCAGGCAGGGCGCAAGGTATCAAAAGCCAGGGGGAAATTCTGACGCTTCACTGAAAGGTCGGGGCATTTCAGCAAGAGAGAAAACAAGTTACTCTCTCAGTCCTTACATTCACTTCCTGCTGTGGAGGAGGTGAATGCTCGTAATCTGGTATTTCGGGTAAAGATTTAGCTGATAGGAAGGTAGAGGAAGTGAACTGCTGCATACTTAGAACACAGACGCACTGTCTATATGTCCCGGACTCTGACACAGTTTTGTGTGCGCATGCCTTACCTCCTTTGGCATCCGTCTCAAGGGCTGGAGGAACTGCACTTCGGGAATCACCAGAGTCCATGGAGACACTCCGCTCCCGCTTGGATTTGGTTTTCAACATCCCTCCGACGCTGCTTACTGATTGGCTGACTGCTTTCAGCCCAGGGTTGCCGGGGGAAATCTGGTTGGTTTTGACTCCATGGTTCCCGGGACCAACGCCCTTTGGACCCAAGTGGCCGGCGGCTCCCTGCTGCTGCTGCTGCTGGGCCTGCTGGTTTACACTGGGTATTCGGGATTGGTTGTCACTGGTGACCTGCTTGCCATGATTGGCCAGTTTATTGTCCGGGTGCATTTGATTGGCTGGTGATTGCGGTTGAGGTCTGGTGTGGAGAAAGCGGTTTGTCAGTGGAGCTCACATGGTGAACAGGCGACACTGATGGAGAGAAGAAAAAAAACATCAGTATTTCAGACAAAAAATCTAAAGTTAAGAGAGAAATTTGAAAAAAAAAAAATTGTGAAAATGTAGCATGTCCCACATTTCAAAGGTCCAAGTCAAGGATTACTAACATTTCACTTATTTGGCTTGGATCATACGTTGTGCTCCTTTACTAATCTGGATTGCTACCATTTTTTTAACCACAACCTCCTTTTGTGATACATTTAAATGACACATTCAGATAATGTCTCTACAATGCCTCATTTGGGAGCAATACAAAATATGACAACTGTATACGTTTTTGTTTTTTTTAATCCCCATATCACGCCCACAGTAAGTGGGTGGGTGACACTCTGGTTCCAGGTTAGGCCTGTTCACTCACCTCATCTCAACCAGGCGCTCAACTGACACTTTTCCATGCTGCTCTCCAGGCTTCACTGACCACACATGGACCTGGAGGACAGGAGGGTAATATCATCAGTGGAGCCAGATAGCAACCTCTACAGTCAGCACTATCTGTCAGTGTGTGTGTCCTCAGCCCCGTGGGTCAACATCAACTTCATCAGCAGAGACGAGAAGCCAAAAGATTGATAAGACAGCAGGGCCGCTGTGAGGTAACTATTCCTTTAAGGGAACAGAGCACAGACTGAGCTGGTGGAGGGGGGGGGGAGGGACCTGCAGCTCAGAAGTAGCTCAGCAGCGTGTCAGGTCCCTCCCCCTGCCAAACACTTTGCAAACCACAAAAACTCCACCACACATTCCACAACACAGTCTGTAGCAATACCTGTCTC
The DNA here is from genome assembly GCF_902827165.1 of Trematomus bernacchii. Taxonomy (NCBI): domain Eukaryota; kingdom Metazoa; phylum Chordata; class Actinopteri; order Perciformes; family Nototheniidae; genus Trematomus; species Trematomus bernacchii. The sequence goes on along the minus strand of NW_022987851.1, from coordinate 5,037,727 downwards.
TCCCTCCTCACGCAGACAGACACACACTTTGAGTGTAAGCACTAACAGGCAAAAACTAACAACCTGTTTATGACAGATTTCAGTTTAGACTTCCACCAAAACGTATGAGTTTGTCAACATTTGTTTTTATGTACTTGACTGAGTTTGAATAGCCCAGATGACGAGGCCTTAGATCTTACATATCTACTTGAAGCTGTACTGGTCATTTTGGGGAATAAAAAACAAAACTAAGCAGGATTCAAGCTCAACATTGACAGTTTCCACCACATGAGGCTTCATTCTGGGTTCAAGTCCATAGCTTGCAAGCTGACGCCCTCTCGACACCACCACCTGCCTGTGTCCATAACCCCAAGCTTCTGATTTTAACCTTTGCAACTTGGGTGTGCTTCTCGGTGCGTCGGAGAATTTGTGTGCAGTCTGCAAACTAGCCGTACACAAGTGTGCGTCTCCCACTGAAGCTGTCTGTGCACAGAGCGTTAAAACAGCAGGTCTCAACAAGACCATTCCACACCTGTTGCTGGTGAACAATAGTTTGTCCAAACAGTCATCACAGCCTGTTCGAAGATATTTGACTGACATGATGCAGATCTCTTGTAAACATTTCCACTGGTTTCCATTCTTGAACGATGTCAAGGGGCGTCTGTACCACTCACTCACCTTGACAGGTAATGGTAAACACAATGCTGTAATTAGTCATTAACTAACAGCGGCTCATGTAAGCACAGAAAGGTGCCTTGTTCGTTGGCTTAGGCCTTCATCACTCATTAACTCAAACAGGGACAGTCAGACGTCGCTGCTGTTGACAAAGTGTGACTCACTTGCTTTGTGTAACACAAAGTGGAGGCAGACTAATCACATGGTGAGGCGCTGACCTTCGAGTGGACAGTTTAAAAAAGATAGGCCAGTTTAAAGTGAATACCACTCCTTGCCACGTGAATGGAGCCTATATTTAAGCAATCAGCCACAATGAACATTACAGTGACTTAAAGCAAAAGCCTTTTTCCTTGTTTTGAGTGTTTTTTAGGTTTACATTTTAACAAACCAATCTGGTTTTAATGAATAATTTAACATGTATTAAAGGTTTTGCAGTGACCTTTTGAAATAGTGGCTAGACAAGATGCTGGTGTGACTAGCAATTTTTGGTTAGAGCATTAATGTTAACTGAGCCGTTATGCAGCCACAGGTCTCAAACAAAGCAGGTTTCTCTATTGGGGCCAAGACATTCTGTTTAGAGCTGTTTGCGGGGTTCAAATATCATTTTCTTTGGAAGAATCTCAAGACCCAATTTGAGTTGCAACATCTGGACAAAAGTGCTTCAGCGCATTTCAGATAGCAGAATACTATACAGAATGTTTTACTAGAGTTTCTTTTAGATTAGGCGGGTAACTTGGAATCACTGACATTTCATTATTATTAGAATATTAATCCAGGGTATAAATGAAAAACTTTAATAAACAAATGAAGGAATCTAAGGGCACATCTTTCCATTATGATGAATATGTTTCCAACACAGGTTTGTCACACCTTGACGATACACAGATCAACACCATGCAAAGTATTATGGAATTCTTCCAAACAACTGGTTGCACCGGTGATGACTTGCGTCATACTGTGTGTGAACTACTCGTTGTATCGTACATCTATTTGTGATGATTTGTTGTTCTCTTTGTATATCAGCCTAAGAAAATGATTGCACCTTGATTCAATGCGGTAAAATAAATAAATGACAAGGGGGTTTATAGTTGTTGGTGAACAGCAGCACATACATGTTTAGCTCTAATTTATTTTGTATTATAAAGGAGACTTTGACTATTCATACACGTATAAAGAACCAACACTAAACTTAATTGGTGTCATCCCTATTCATCACATCCTCACCACTTAAGCCTGAAAGTCTGAAAAGATATTTAGCCCTGAAGCTTTAGAAATGATCCGTACTTAATGACGGTGACATTTGAATGATGAATTAAATCAAATCAACCTGACTGCTATGCAATTATTCCGAAATGTAATAGAGGTTGGAAAATTGATTAAATTAATTTAATGTCCCTTAAGGGCGAAATTCTCACATTCCCTTACACACACACACCCACCCCCCTACATTTTTCACCAAGCCAGTTTGAACAAAAAGAAAAAGAAGAATCTTAAATACAATTGATCAGATGTATGTAAAGTGATGCCAGAAAACAATATTTCTGTTTGTTAAAAACTGTATAATGACTAAAAAGAATATGAAAATCGTGTCAAATAGGCTGTCAGATGGCAGCATTTGCATTGCGTTGTTGTTTACGTCTGCTGCGCCATCTTCTATACATGTTCTTGTGTGCATTGATATATTTTATATATTTTTCTAGAAAAAACCCTGTATGTATCCCTGTAAATACGACTGGAATAAATCCTTTAACACGATTGATGGTACATGATTTGACAACTTTCGCTGTTTCTAAACTGTATCATACAGAGGCATGTGTGCACCTAATAGTAAACACGTAGATCCGAAAGAATGGGCAAAGTAGCATCAGGAGAAATAGTGTCTCAAGGGGACAAAGCCTAATATAGTAATTGAAATATAGTATAGAAATAATACTTAAAAGAAAATCAGGTTAATTGCTCCACTCAAACATAGCTTGTCGCTAACACAATCCTATTAAAGTCTGCCTAGATTACCACACAACAAGCTGTAATTGAATCAACTTGATGGTCATTTTGGAGCCAGCAAAACGTGATGCTGTGCTATTATACTCAATCACAAACCCCTAAAACTAGAAACATTCTTCAAGTTTTAAGATTGCTAGCCAATATGCCCAAAATGAAATAAACAGACTTTAAAATGTAGAGTTCATGTCAGATCAAATTGCTCATATTTAAAAAGCTGCTGCTGAAGAAAATGGGTTTTCAGGCCCTATAAAGTAGCCTCTGTATGCTCCATAGGAGTCTGTATTGTGCAGCAGTTTTACATGACACAGCCTTAATATAGAAAATAGATACCAGCTTATTGACATTTCTAGAAAGACTTACACCAATAGTGAATTGAATATTTCGAAACCCTAGAGATATTTAATCAATCACTATCAAATAGGCAGAAAAACAGTTATCGTCTTACTACAACAGAAGCATCATGCATGCCACAGTAAGTGTTTTCATGAGAATTTATTACTGCCAATGTTCCTGATATGCACAATGTCACAATCAAGTCAAACTGACACCTCTTGATGACGTGGAGGAATTCTTCTAGATCAACAAGTCAGCCTGAGTCCATGAGACGTGGAGCCAGCTGAGAAACTGGAAACAAAACTATGAGGCCTGGAATTATAATGTTCATGCCCTGATGAACATTTCATTGTTTTACTTTGTGAGATACTTATCAATCATTTAATGCTACATGTCCCAAGTCTAACAAGCAGAGATCAGCGGGGCACACGTTAACACAAAGGTTAGCCGTTATCCAATAAACAAATGTGTTTCTGCATAAAATGTTCTCCTTTCTCTTTTGAAGTTTGAAGTTGTTTGGGAAAAAAATTAAATTTAACAGTTGGACTTTGTCCAGTTGCATCCAATTGCTGCCCCAAACAAATTAGGGGAATAATTGAATGATGTTTAAAATCCATAGCACATGGTTTTTACGTATAGAGCCAAGTCATTTAGGGCCATGATGATTAGTAAATATCCACTCAAAAGCAGGCAAACAAACACTGCTACAACCCTTTAACATCAACAGAAACAAACTTCCCTGTTCTCAGTTGGGCTTGAAGGTTTGATTAACTATATCTTGCCAAAACTAATGTGTTTAATGTGGAACTTACATATATTTGTTAAATGACTATCCAGGAATTTAAAGAAAGTTCATGGATGATTTGATTTCCAGGTTTCAGTGTGAATACCAGGAAAACATTGCAGCAACTACAATGCAGGTCAGAATGTATAACCGCTGTGTGTGTATGTCAGTGTGCCTACGGTAAGAGGTCGAGCTCCTGTTTAGTCCCAGTGGGTCACACAGTACTCTGTATTTTTAGAGCAAGCTGGTATTAATAGACCCTGAGATCCCAGGGAAGTGGGGGGCCAACAGCGAGAACAAAATACGAAGCCAGGTCCAAAACACAGATGCCACCGTGCTGCTCGGTGGGCCGACTCACCAGTAAACACTAAGACCAAAGTACTGCTGAATGAATAATGTGGATGACTCTACGGCACGCCGTTACACAGAGAAACACAGATGAGATGTTTGTTGCCATTAGCTCATTAACAAACCACATTTGCACATGGCGCCAGCCCAATAACCTGAGAGAAGGAAAATAAGTTAGATGTACTGTACTTGACCACTTTGTGTTCTAACTTAGGAAAAGGCCACGGATAACACAACATGGATGACTGTTCACAAAATAAATGCTCTGTGAAGGACTATTTTGCAGATAAAATGTGTCCTTGCAGAGTCAACCAAGTCCTTCAGTTTTCAACGATACAGTACCTTCTTTGCTGAGACAGCAAGGTTTTTCTGTAGCCTGCCAAAACTTAACATTACCAGTGGAAACAATTTGCTGGTGTTTCCAGACTTACTTGAAAAAAGTTCATAGACACAGCAGCACTGTCATCTTTCTTAATTAAAGGAAGCCATGCTCTGGACCATTTGACCCTGTCAGTCATGACTCCAGCCTGTTGCGCAACTGTCTTCCAGTAATAAAACACGCTGGTAAGGCCAGGAAACACATGTACATCAATATTCAATCAATATCGTGATATGAGACTAGATATCGCATTCGATTTCAGACACCGTATTATGGTACAACTGTTGACTTTTCTTGATTTTAAAAGGACTCATTTCAGTAAAGGGTTATAGAGTCATATGCTGAAGACGGTTTAAACTGTTGTATTATTTGCCAAAAGCAGATTTGTTATTATATCCACATTAATGATGATTATTTATCAAAACATGTTACTGTGTATATTTGTTGAAAACACCAATGATCAACCCTACAATATTTCTGTAATAGCGATATCAAGGTATTTGGTCAAAAATATTGTGATATTTGATTTTCTCCATATCTCCATGCCCTGCATGCCGCCACCAAGGTATAGTGTTCCAGATCAGCTACCCTGAACCCATCCCTAAAACAGGCACCAGAACATAGAGATTAAAACATATATTATATATGTTCAAAGCATTGTATTATATATTATAACCTGAGGCAGATCACATTATTGATAAGTGTAACTATGTAACAAAATGATTTTAAAGTGAAGCCCTATAATAACAAAACATTTTCAGAATACAATTTGTTTTTCAATATTTCAACAAGATTCTCATTTAAAATATTCAAACAATTATTGTATTAAAATCCAATAAAATCCCCCCCCCCCCAAATGTAGAAATACAATGCTGAATTGATTGAAGTCACATGAAATTGAAGCTATTGAAAAAATGCATGGCTCTTTTCCCAAAAAAATGCTACAATTGTATTCAAATGTTTATATGATTTAGTCTAAAATCACATAAACAGAGTTGTGTCCTACTTGTCCAGTGTAGATATACAATGCTGCATTAATTTAAAGTCACTGAGTCATGTGAAATAGAAACTACTGAAAATAAATGAGACTTTTCAATAAAGAAATCGCTGAATTTGTATTTGTTGTGTGTACCACAAAACATTCAATCTTCTTTACTCAAGTGCTGCCTCAAAATATCAGTACACAGCTCTGGTTTATCACGACATGTTAACAAAGAGCACACAACACACCTCTGATGGGGGTTTTCCTCGCCTGCTTTTATGTTACAAACATGTAATGTGGGTTATGTGGCGGATGTAATGGCTCCCTTCATGTCCACACAAAGGTTTCAAACAAGCCTACAATTGTAATCCCTATCACCACTTACCACTGAGTGAGACATGCTGTTTATTTCAGTGTCAGCTTCTGCTGGTAAAGCGACCTGCATACATTCTTTAAAAAGTCAATTAACCTTTAGTGGGCTGTTACAAATTCTATGAAATGTGATGCGACACGGATGTAGAGAATTTAGAATTAACCACGCTACAGCATGACAACGTTAAAGCGAGATTACAGTTTGGTTGGGATGCACTGTGATAGATAGCATTCAAATAAGAGGTACAATCAACAAATGGTGTCATTTTTCAAGACTGACTTATGAATATTAACAATTAATTTGAGTGACTGGTTTGGCTGCTTATACTTTAGAAATGACAAGAACTACAGTTTGCCGCACTAGTGCAGCTTCACAGACATCAACCAATTGAACCCACAATTCTTGATCAAGGCTAAGGTAGCTCAAGAACATGACTAAAACTGAGAAAAGGACTCTTTCTCTAAAGAAACAAAAGTACTGTCACTATCTATCCACCTGCCTATACAAAAAAAGTCAGCTAATAAACTTCAAGCACCACAACTACCACTTTTGATTTGAAATCTATAGTGATCTGCTGAATTTGCTGCACTACTTTTATGAGGAAAAACACAAAATGGTTCTGTAAGCTAGCGTTCTCTTGTAAGAGCCCAGCTGCTTTGCAAGCCATGCGACTTTAGAAAAATCAACAAGGATGCTGACAGCGAGCTCTGCTAGGTTTTAAGATGTTGAATCAGCCAGCAAAAACCCTGCCAACTTTCACTCATGGAAAATCAACTGGACACCAATAATGTGTAACGGCTTCCAAGTGGCAGCCATCAGTACATTTTGAGTGATTATTGGTGCTAGTGGCCAATAAATTACAAGCTTCAGACTCTGTTTGATGAATGCAGATTGTACATGCTTCGGTTAGTTACAAGACAAAGGGTGAAAAGAAATATTTCCTTCATGGGTTTGACGCTATGTGACTACAGTAAGGTCACGTTATGGAAAGCACCAAACTTGCATATATGATAACATAGCAATGGATTGCAGATCATTACATTCGGAGACTAGTCACCATCTTGAGGAAATGATTGGATGTTGATGGGAATATCTCTAACACAGGCAATAGTTTAAAAACTCAATGTTGAAGTACAGTAGAGAGAGAACTATGCTTGTACAGTATGCCGTCAGAGAATATAAGCAAGGATCGGACCCAACTGGAACTTGTTCAAAAGTCTTGCAAAAGAGAAAAAAACTGCAGTACTGCATATTTGGCATTTTTTGGGGAGAGCACTGTAGCGCTGTGAAGAGTTTAACAAGCAGGGAAACCCTGTTCATAGATAATTGACCGCATTCGACCCTATAGCCATATCTATTTCTCGGTTTTTATAGTCCTCCTTGCTATAACTTTTTTTCCCTCTTCAATCCCCCGTTCCTTCAATCACACGCTTGTTCTCGTCTCCCAACATGCACTTTGTTTTTCAGCAGCGTGGTGCTGTAGGAATGTATCAGTCTACGAGCATAACAAGGGGTTACTGCAGGTCAACATCCATTTAAATGAACTTCTGAACGATTCAGTTGTGACCTTTCATGTCAAACCTTTAATAAAAGAGACTTAGTCCACACACTCTATTTACAAGTCTGCACTCACTATTATCAGTCTCACAGTACTTGTTGGACTGCAGTGCATTGTGGGACAGTGCACAGGTGACAGCCAGCAAGAAGGGAAAAAAATCAGCACACTAGGGGGGTTGTGGCAGGTTGCTGTGGCAACAAAACATGTCACAGGGCTGAGTAAATATAGGCTAACCAGAAGGCGCCGTGCAGAGAGAAGGGCCTGCAACAGAGGAAAGGCCGCAGGAAAAAAAAAAAGGAAAAGTGTGACATTTGTAAAGATCTCAAAGCATCGCTGTCTTTTGATGTAACAGGCCTCACTGAACAGTCGTGACAAAAGAGATGACCTCAGATATACCTTCTTTTACTACACCAAGAAAAAAACATTACAAAAATGTAAGAAAAGCACCAAAAAAAAAGAGAGAATATATGAACTGATTCAACAAAATAACCTCTGATTTGTATATGCTATCATCTGGGTGGATATTGAAAAGGTTTGCAACTGTGTTCAGGACTAGCTGAAGTAGGGAAAGCATGGAAGTGTGGGCCATTTACACAGGATTTGTTAGCCTTTCCAGACAAACACAGATAAAGACTTCCTTGATAGGCTGGAAATGAAGTGGTAAGAAGACTCTAGGCACTTAGTCCTTGCTTTTGCCTCAGCTCGGGGACAGGGAAGTACTGGGCTCGTTTTGTACAGAGGGTCAAGGGTTGTATCCTTTCCAACACATTCTGGGAAAAAAGCCAACTAGAGCAAGGAAAAAGACCAAACTGCAGCCTCAGAACAGACAGAAAGCAGGCATTACGGCACAGAAGCAGTGGGCTGATGGACGGAAGCCATTCGCTGTCAAAATGAACACACACCTACCAGTCTGCTCAAGAGAGGACGCCAAGTCCGTGAAATCTAGTACAATGTCTTGGTCTTTCACTTAGGCCAAACATCATCATCATTAAAAATGTGTGTAGGAATGCACTCCTCCACCATACAATATGTGGGTTCCAACTGAGCCTTATTCAGATTTGGCAAAACATATTTAGAAGAGTATCTGTTGTTTCCCCAAGGGAGCATTAGGGGTTGTATACAACATCCTCTTCCCAAAGCAACATTCGACTTCATTTAAAAACAGCGACCAAAATGTGAGCCTAAACATGATCTGACCAGAACTCAAATAAGCTTCCCGAACATTTAACAAATTTGGGCGAGAAACATCAACGTTGACACAAGTTGCATCTAGCTTGAAAGGCCCTACTATGAGTTATAACTGAATACAAAGTGGTGAAGATAAAAGAAGAATTGTAAGTGTCCAGCGCTGAAGCAAGCACGCATGCTGTGAGAGATTTGAGATCGAGAAGAGATGAAAGGAAGGCAAAGAAAGAGGAAAAGTCACCTGGATTAAAAATAAGTATACTTGTAATTATTGCAAATGATGAAAACAAGGTTGAAAATGACCTCCAGATAGTCAAAGTGTTGGCACATGTTTGGCCTTTGCTGGCTAATGTACAGTATGTCCTTACAGTCACGTTGTGAAGTAATCAACTGTAATTGGAAAGTGGTGTCCTTTTCTTAAAACGTTTTTTGTTGGTTATAATATTGAGTGGGTTTAAGAATATGAAATGTTCGATGTCAAGATTAAGTAATGGTCTGATCGTTAAACCACAGGACAGGAAAGCTGAAGAAAATCAAAGGTGGTGATAGGCACAGCATACGGATGTAGAATCCCAGTCATAGTTTGTGCATTCCTCTGTAATGATTTGAGTACAAACTGCCGAGGGGAAATAATGGTATCCACTGTTAAATGGGCTTTATAATGCTCATTTTCAGGTTCACATGTGTATGTTGTGCCTCTACTGTGACATCAAAAAGGTACTATTTTCACCCTCTGTCTGAAACCAGAGATCAGTCTGCTCTGATTGGTTAGCTGGCTCTGTTGCGATTGGTCAAGCACTTAGATATGTCCCACCCCTTAGCCTATCACACACAATGTGTTGGGGTGCTATCTAGCCAGTGTTATGTAGTGATGTCATTATGTTAAGGAAGTAAACAAAATATTCCAATCAAGGCTTTCAGTCAGGAGGACTCTCTGGAGGGGAACTTTGGGATTTTAGCCTTTGCAGACCATTTACAGTACATTCATAAAGACCTATGTAACAGACTACAGGAAAGGGAAAACCCAAAAAGCATTATAAGGCCCCTTAAAAGAAAACACAGAGCTCCATGACACCCACACAAAGATATCATTCCATGTGCTTTTAAAGAACAGGCAGTACCTGTGAAGAGTTCAGCATTCGCAAACAAGGAAGTAACTGAACGTGTCAGTTCCTTTGTTACAAGCATTAAACCTGCTAAAGGCAATATGAATGGCAATTAAATATGTGTTTGCTTTGGCAAAGGGTTACACAATATATTGTGTTTTATTGTCATAGCTGTTATAATATATATATATAATAAATAATTTGCCCTGCATGTCCTCCTTCGCCCTCTGACCAACCTTGAGCAGCCGTTATCTCCCATAAGGACACACACAACCACACACCACACACAACACACACATCACACAAACACACCACACACACAATCACACACACACACACACACACCCACACCCCACACACACACCACACACAACACACACAACACACCACACAACACACACACCAACACACCTCCACACACACACACACACACACACACACACCACACACACACACCACACACCACACACACACAACACACACACACCACACCACCACACAACACACCACCACCCCACACACCACACACACACACACACCACCAACACACACCACATCACACACACACACACACACACATCACACACACACACACACACACACACACACATCACACCCACACACCACACACACACACACACACACACCACAACACACACAAACACACCACACCACCCCCACACTACACCACACACCTTCTTTAAAGTTATTAGTAATTCAAGATTAATTATTAAATCAAATGTGGTACATAAGCTAAATAAATAAAATAACTTTGGCTTGATCATTTTGTTCACAACATTAGACCTGTCCTCTAATCTCTACTAGAATAAGATACGTGTGCATGTTTGGGTGTTTTAACACTCCTGTAATGTACCTAATCTTGTTATCCTTTTCATTATAGAGCTGGGAAAATGGTGTTGTATGATTAGATTCTGATCCGTGCACGTCCAATTTTGACTGACTTTAGTTCTAATGTTAAGTTGAATTTGACTTCAACCCATAAAGTAATTATTTAAATTAACTCTTTTAAATAATTTAATTTCTCATGATGATGGATTAGTGTTCCACATTTTTTCCACTGATTTGTTTTACAATTAGGCCAAAGGTAAAGAGAGACATTGATGACCTTGTGTCCCTTTTGTTAGTACGTGGTTCCATTTTGTCTATGGCCTTGGACGGCTTCACTAAAAGTCACCCAGTTCTGCCCTGCTACGGTCCGGCTGAGTGCAGTCACAGAGATGCTAAAGGCTGCTCTACGTGCAATGACATTAATGGTCTGGTCTGAATGGACACCATTTCCTGCTCCCAGAGAGAATGACACTCCTCAAACTGCCGCCCCTCCTCCAAAGACTCAGGAGGCACACGAACATTACAGCCGTTGATACTGTCTCACATGGGTCTGCTCCCCCCCACTGAGCCATGAACTGAAAGCATGACATCTGCTATGAACACTTGGAAGCCTCCCTGTCACACCAGCACCAACCCTTGGGTCAGTCAGATGAGACTAACGGCTTCACTTAGGGCATTTGGTTCAGATACATGACTCTCGTTACCAAAGAGTGTTTTTTTTTTTTTTAAGGCTATTCATTAATGTCTAGTTCTACATGTATTCACATTATATAGACAATGTTTCCACCTAGTAAAACTAAAGGCTGCACGAAACTCAGGCTACAATACAACCATTCTGTTCTGCTCTAACAACTCAATTTATAGATTCTACATGAAAACAATTAGCTTTTATTGTTTCCAATGATAACGTCACCTTAAGTGAGGAATGCAAACCTGTTTTCAAATTTAAGGTTTTGATTTTGTTTGACATTTCTCAGTAATGACACCCTCAGACACCCAATATCATTCATGCTATGCCATCAGTAATACGCCAGATGTTAAGGGGATGAAGCTTTTCCTCCCAAATCAGATATGCTTTGTTCAACAAATGTATCAATTTCCTGCATAATATATGTTTCTCACAATGGTTTTTTGTAAGCTGCACACAGGTGATACTGAGTCTTCTCGATTAATAGATTATAAACTATACCATGCTTAAATAGACTCCTAAGTTATTATTTCAAATGTAACATATGTAAGAAAAGGGAGGGAAGAGTCAATTATATTGAGTAATTTATTTTATATTGGGTAATTTATTTCTCAAACCTATGTTTTATGGAAGAGAAAATGTATTTCTGATAAACTAATATTTTATCAAAAGGTAAATGGTGAATTAATATAACATTTAGAATCATTGGGAAGGGGTTATATCCACAGGGACTAGCTCACCTTTAACTTACAATAACATTTCTCTGCTATGGACTGATGAGTATATGTTTCTTGCATGTTCAATGACTAACACAAACCTCCAAAATGATAATGTGCATGTGTCAGGAAGGCTCCCAAATAATTCTGAGGGGCCTATCCTATTTTTGTAATTAAATGATAATGTGCTAATCCATTACTTTGAGTTGTCATCACTCAGAAAACATCCCTATCAGGTGTTGTGCCGATAACTAGGACAGCTCTCAAGGCCAAGGGTCAGAGAGAAAAGGGTCACACTCTCCGGCTGCAGAGAGTACCCCCAGCCACGTGCAAGGAAGCACGAGGTCGTTCGAGATGAGAGGATGCTACTCTTCAACTTTCTGCTAAGAGGGGATGCTTCTCTTCATCTTTCTGCTCGGTGGGCTCTAGCAGACAACCCTGCAGGACGAGCGAGGGCTTCAGAGGCTTCTATAATACAAGGTTCCATGTTTCTTGGAGCAGTTTGATGTCTTCCTAACCTCTCCCATCACGGGGGGGACACCTGGATGCGCCACTTGGAATACGCAGTTGCTCTCAAGCAGATAGCAGAAGGAATACCGGCAGATGAGCCTCCGTTTCACTGGGGGGTCAGCTACAGTGCTCACTGAATGAGCCACACACAAGCAGAGCAATTGGGGGGGTTGAAATATGGCGCTCTGATGAAGAAGAGTTTGAGCCAATCAGCACCTCAGTGCTAATCTACAGTATAAGGATGCCTTTACACACCAGACACTCGGTGTCATAAAGGGAGGAGGAGAACGAGTCAGGAAGACTGACGGACATGTTCCAGCATTGAATTGAATAACCAGATGTTTACAAATGTACAATTAATGATTGTTTCTATATTTCCAATGACCAGACATGTGTTAAATAGTGGTGATTAATATATTTTTGTCAGATCAGATTACACTTTCGCACTAAACAAAATAAATTAATTAATATTTTCAGATTATAAGGTATTGAATAATAAGGTATTTCTAATATTTATAACAGATAATGTTAATATCCTTAATCATCGAGCAATCAGGCTTAACAACACTACTCTTTAATGTATTATCCATGCACAAACAGACCTAAAATGATGTTTCAAGTACACTACTGGATTAATTTCATTTGGCCCAAAACAAATATGTATAATAATTAATATAACAATTATGTAGCATATTTGATCCTCAAATTAGAGAAGTATAATTTAAAGAAATTGATATTCTATATTCAACATTAGATAAACACAGAAGAACCCTTTCCAAGTACCATAAGTAGATGTTCAGGTAAGTATGGCTAATAAGAATAATTAATTGAGTTAATTCGGTACATATCAGTGGTAGCATTTACAAATGTATTAATTCAAGTTTTAAGAATGTTTAATCCTTCCTTTCCAGGTTTTTACAAAAGTCTTTTAATATTTGCCTAACTTTTCCTTTTCAGATTGTTGTTACAATATACTACAAATGTCTGACTTTTCCTTTTCAGACTTTGAACAATGTACTTGACTAAAATGAATGTATTGATTTTACTAAGACTAAAGTGCCTTACTCTTGACTAAAGCGTAATGAAGTAAACGTAAATGTAATCCTAAATTGAAGACACTGCAATTTGGCAGATTACAGATTGATCAAATCACCACTGTGAATTGTTATACCTTAACTGGATCTCTTATGATCCTGAGTTTTAAATACTTTTGACTAGTTATTGCCTTGAAGTTAATCTTTAAACTGCAAGCTGGTTTTGATTTTATAATTTGATAAAGGAGATTAACTAATGATTAAATGTTAACATATTAGTTTAAAATAAATGTTTTTGCTATTATGTATCTGTGATTTTATATGTGTTCATTATTATGCTTTTGACAAAAGATGCTCCAAACACTGACGAGAGATGATTTTCTATTAGGATTGGCTGTCTCAATCATTGTGATTGAATGTTTCAATCTTATTATATTGTTATTAATGTGATTGTTATTGATGTAATTGATGTTGTGTAATTCCACACTCAAATCTGAAGATTCTCATTGATTTCAGTATTGAACAAATTATTATTAAAATAGGGTTTTTTAGGTTATCAAAATTGATAAAAAGAGAGGAACTGTTGGGGAATAATTTGCCCTGCTGTCCTCCTTCGCCCTCTGACGCAGCTGACCAACCTTGAGCAGCCGTTATCTCCCTTGAGGAGGGGCTGCCCTAGCATATTGTTGATGTTGCTAGTTTATGACCGGGCAACTCTCTGTCAGAGATAGTTATTGTTGTGGGACACCTGGAACACATCCTTCTCGGGGTGTAGATGACCCTGAGCCATAAGCGACAACAAATGTGATTCAGTGTCCTCAGCTGTTTAGTCTATTGAATAATGTTGATTATTACACTCTGAACTAGTTCAAACCTGGAGCTACAGGAGGGTTCTTCAGAATTGATTGTGGCATCTCTACCGTGTGGTCAACTCGTGGCCCGTGACAGGTCTTGTGAATTCTCCGGCCGAAGCTCCAAATAAACCGTCAGTGTTTGCCATCAAAGCTCCAGCTCTCCTCGTGTCTCTTTGAGTCCTGACTCCAATTGCTTCAGAAGTTTCCCCCACAATAGCGATGCCATATTGCATGATACACACGTTGCGAAAGATGTTAGTTGAAAGATAATATCACAAACTACCGTTCTTCCCTTATTGGTGTCCGATTGGTTCAATGTTCAAATTCTTCAATAATGCCCTTTTTTAACAAACTATTTGTTGTTTTTGTAGAAGAAAGGTAGAACTCGGTACACTATACAGTAACTAATTGATATTGTTATCGCAATATCCAACAATGTTATCTTATATCGCACATTTTCCTCATAGAGCGGCAAAAACCAAACTACAGTAAAACAGTAACATTAAGAAACTGATAGACAGTTTCATATATACTGCACAATCATTTAATACAGCCTCAACTGTAATGCAGCTTTGACTTGATCATTCTTAGTGTTTGCAATAATTGCATAAAAGCGTTTGCAATAATTGCATAAAAGTTTTACAGGCAGATTCAGTATTTTCTTATGTATTGGGCACTTTAAATGCTAGCTCATGAGATGTTCTACCTCCTCACCAAGACTGTTTTGTGTTTTATCTCAAATATGAAAAATGTGACAGCAACTCTCAGTTCCCACAAATATGTATTTCACAGTGCAGGCTTAAGCTAGCCTAGTTCACCCACTCTGTTTGTAATATTGTAACCTATGATGATATGTTTGATCTAATCACACCTGAGGTCTCATGGGAAAGCAGCAACATGGGTTCGATGGGTTAACAAGCGCGTGATCACACCTAGTCGGTTTTGTATGTGGAAAAGTTTACTTTGATGCGTTTCTCTGTTTGAGTCATCCAACTTAACAGACAAGTTTCAATTAAAATGTGTAAACAAAAGTCAAACAGTATTACAAGTATCTAATGTATTTGGGTATTCGGACAATTTAGAATACACTCTCAAATACACTTAGCTGTCCATCTTTCTAAATAAAACATTCATTTGTGTTCACATCAGCTTTGAACACATGATCTTAATAGGAGCATCCGTTGTGACTCAATATGTTACATAAAGCTTTCCAAGCATAAGTAAGTGCTGACAAACGGAGGTGAAAAAATGTCCTCTTACACCCATGTAACAGGGTACAGTATCCAAGGGCTAAATCTTGACTTTGGTTCATATTACATTCTCACTTCTAGCAAGCAGCACTGCAGTTTGCTTGTAAAAGGGACCTGCGTGCTCACGAGGTCTCAATGCAGTTATTTGGTACACACACACAAGTTAAAATGGCATTGTTCTCACCTGACCGAACAAACAAATGTTAAAGCGCCTGAATACACCGCACGGTAAATATATTCCTGTAGTTTGAAATGGTTGAGGACCGGCATCAGAGTGGACAGAGAACATTTGTCTCCAAGACTGCATGCAAAAATATGCAAAAGATAAGCACAGGGAAAGGCACTGAGACTGGGGCATTAATGTAAACCATAATGCATTACAATGTTTGGTCTAAATACTTTCTAGTGAGAGATTGGGGCCTTGCAGTTAAGTGTCTTTGTGTATTCTGTCGTGTGGAAACGTTCTCAATATCACATTATTCTTTCATAGCTCACCTTAGCAGTGCTCCCTGTAACTCACCCCAAAGTTCTCAGATCACCTAGCCAGATAAGAAACACTTTGTCAGCAGCGCACCAAAACGGTCTCCGCTCGCACTGAGGCAGGCTGTGTGGACATGTAGTGGCTGTCACATGATTATTCATTCATAATCAACTCTAGATCAAACACAAAGACGCAAAAAATAGACTGTTCATTCACACATTGGATATGTCAATCAACAACAGGCTGAAATGTTGCTCTACCAACAGTTACAGAAACATTATCCTTCATGTTGTTACAAGAGGACTGCCTAAATAACAATCATTCATCACCAGTTTTATCCAAGCAAAATATACAGCAGTGTACACAATTGATTCATAAAATATTAGTTTTTAATGAGCCAATTATGTATGGACTAAAAAGAAAATAGTGGTCTATTAGACCCTGTTAAAGTTTCAATTATTATCCACTAAAAGCTAATTTCAAGGGACTCGAGAGATTAAAAACATAGAAAGACAAAATAAAACTTGCATGAAGGCCTACAGGTATATCATACTTAAAAGATCTTTAAGATGCTATGATCCCAGAGATATCTCACTTCTAGTAGAAAGCATTGCACAGTGTACTGTAGCCCTGAAAGACAATTCGGATCAAGTTGCAAACTCTGTTAGGTGCTATATATAGCTCACCAGGATATTGTAGATACACAAACAGCATGAAGCGTTTGTGTGCTCACACACACACACACACACACACACACACACACACACACACACAGAAAGGCTGAGTAGCAGAAGAGAAAACCTGTAGTATCTCTCTCTGAGAACAGGTTCAAGTGGAGCATTATCACACTATATTCAACAGGCTGAACTGAGCAGGGTCATGGGTTCTCATAAGGTTACCGCACACACACAAGAACAAATGGGTGTGTGAGAAAGAACAGGCTATATAACAGAATGTAGATATATAATTATAATAAATACAATTCTAATAAAGGCAAAGGCTATTAAAACATATACATTTCAATGATTGAATTTAATCAGCATAGCGTTTTAGTCGTCAGGCATAGACTTAGCTTGACGTCCAGCTGCTTGAATGTGTGTTTCTGAATCACAGCGGGGCAGGAAATGCCCATTAAAATAACTGGATTTGGATGTATTTTTCTACAATAAAGCTATCGTTGACTACATTAACAGTTTAAGAGAAGTATAGTGTGAAGCAGCGGCAGTATTAACAGCATGTTGCTGGTCTCCACATGCCCACGCAGAGTCTGTGTTGAAGTGACAGGTAACGTTATCGTTACGCAGTCTGTCCCCTCACTGAACACCATTTAGCTGCTTAGCACAAAACCATACAAATGCTGCTTTTGCTGCATCTGTCAGATTAGCTTCCTGACAAGCTAATAGTGCTCCTTGACACATGGATGGATTCACATGTTCGTATCTGAACGTAGAGTTGAGCAAGCACCGCATCCTCGTTAGGAGAATTTAAGGACACATGCCCCTGAAGTGAACCCCGGCGCTCATGAGTGGGGACTTGCTGCGCCAGCCAGGTCCACGGGCTAACTTAGCATGCTAATTCATGTCTTCGCTAGGCTACTTGCATGTAAACTGACGTCGCCGTAGCACACATCTGCAGGCGAACCAACGCTAGCTAACGGGATTTGAACTTTGTTATTGGCTTGCTAGCGAGCCGAAGACTTCATAAAAAAGAGGAGAAAGTTAGTCGAGTCCAAACGTAAAGAAGACAGCTGTGAAATAGACGAACAGCTAGCATACCAAGGCAGTGACAGTGTTTTGAAATGCTCAGTACAGTACCTGGCGTGTGAGATCACAAGAGGCCGATGTCAGGACTGACGGCCAGTCGACATTCCCCGGAGTGGCCACCGCCGCCGCCACCGCTTGCTCCGTCCGCCGTAACACTGCGCAAGATGGTCCCTGTCCCGGTGTTTGATAAGAGCTGGTGCCGTTTGACGGGAGGTTAACACGGTGATAAACAACACGGCGTGTCTAGGTTGAAGTTTCGGTTGAAATCAGGGGACGCGTCACCTTGCAGCGGTTCATGACTCCCACTATTCAAGATGTAGAAGGGCAGGACGTTGCATTTCTCTGCGAGTCCATATCACTCCCAGCCGCTGACAATAATTAGTGTGGCCACACGGGCATCCGTATGTCACTGTAGGAGACTGATCTGTCATGCTGGACTACTGTGCTGGCTGCTGGGAGCCTCATTTGCATTATGGTTCAATGAATATCAATGTCATTCCCTTCAAAATATGATTATTTATATATATGTATTATATATAAATATATTTAGAGGATGATATGTCAGCACCCTGAAATAAAAAAAAATGTTACATAGGCTACTAGAAATAATGTTTTTTTATTTGGGGGAATCCGTCCAAAAAATAGTAGGCTACATTGAAGTGAGTTATTTGGCTTCATGAGAAAAATCTGATCCAGCAAATTACCCTTTCCATCTCACCACATCACATCAAATTTCAAATTTGCACCTTTAGCATCGTTTTTAAATCCAAAGAAAATCAGAAACTCTAAACTGGGTTTAAGTGCTTCAGGTTTGGGGGGAACCATTTATACCAGTTACTGAGAGTGAAGATCCAGTTGTTGCACTAAACCTGCTGCTTTTTTCAGCTGTATACTCCCTCTGGTGGTATGGGTTGTGAAAGTAACAGCATACCTTCAAGTTAACTTATGGTATAGGCCCTTTATGATGGGAGTAAGTAATGTTTCATACAAAGTATTACAGGAAAGCACACTGCAGCAATTCAAGGACACTTACAGTGGGCTATATCAGGAGCAGCTTAAGGCAACCATGGCTTCCAATGTTTGCAACCACTTACTGAAGTGATTGCCATAATCAAGCAAACATGGAGCATTGTTTAGACGCAGAGCAGGTCTCATATGCTTTTCTTGTCAAGATGATGCAAGGATTAGACCTGCAACAGTTGCTTTTATATCACCTCAAAAATGTATACCAACCTCATTGAAGGGATTTTTTCATCGTGTTTGCTGAAGGGATGAATAAGAAACCATTTTTTATTATAAGGCAACCAGTTTAATATCAGGGAAGGACCATGGGAAGGACACATCAACTACAAGTCATAAATCATTGAGGAGGGAGCTGCCATGATTTATACAGAGAGGGAGAGGAATATAACACAAATCTGCAGTGGATACGGGTGGGAATGGAGCAGTGAAAATAATCACAAACCACAGAGGTGATGTGCTGAGACTCCCTGACCTGCAGGCAGTCGTGCAGGAGACCGACCCCTGTCTTCACGACCTTCTCCTTCCAGACAAGGACTGGCTGGCATTAATCAGCCGAGGAAGCCCCATCACACCTGTTGACATCAGACATGTTTAATCATTGAGTAATTAAATAGAGATTTTAATAATGCCATTGGGTAGGGTTGTGCATGATATGCCAGATCAGAATGAAGCTGAGATAAGCCTTTTTTTCCTTTTTGTTTGAATTACTAAATTAAAGGATAAAGATGGTGATTGGACAGAGGCATCTTGTTTTTTTTCCTCGTTCTCTTTCCCTTTTATTTGTGATTGTAAAGACACACTGATTGCCAAACAAAGAGCCTCTCCTGCCAAATAGAGCAGCCTGGGGATATTTAAATGTGAATAAAACAGCCTGCAGACAGACTATGCTGCATTTGTATTTTATGAAGAAAATGCAAATCTGAAATATTTTTTTAGGTTAACCCATTTTTCTCTGCTGGTATATGAGCTCAATTAGGTGAGGACATGAGAGGAGGAATTTGGAACCAGGTATTTGGAGAGAAGGAAAATGATACATTGGAGGAAGGTCAAGTGAGCATAAGAAAGGAGCAGTGGGGAACGAGAGAACCGGAGTGGAGGGAGATAGAGAGGATGAGAAAGTGAAACTATGTTGTCATGGAAACTGGCATGGATCTGAAGAGCAAAACAAGAATGTAAATTGGTTTACCCTCAGGGAATGTGATGACGCTACGGGGAAGAAATAAGCAGGGAGATGTTTTTGAGAGAGGGCTTTCCATGAAGAGATTGAAAATCAGAAATAAATGTATTTTAATAATGATGTTGACAAATCATTACATTTAAAGTGCATACAATATCTGCATAGATGGATATGGGGGTATTTGGGAGTATCAGCCCTTATCTATTTAGGCTGAGCAATCCCTTACAAATGATTAATTAAAAATGGAATTAGTATTGTCAATTAGTAGGCGAGATATGATTGTAGCTTCTTGTCTTCCAGCTTTGTAAGTTCATGTTTAAACCTTTTTATAATTCCACATGTCCACTTACATCGTTTTTTATAATTTATATTGTTTTGAATTGTTGTTCACTGTCAACATCTGTACATGTATATTTCTGTATGTTATTCATTTAAGTATGACGTTTTTTTTTGTTGCAAAATGTATTTTGCTAAAAGAACGAAGTGCAGTGGTGGTGCAGAGGTCACTGTGAGTGTGTGAATTAATAATATGGGTAAACAGTCTGTGGCTTTGCTATAAGACATTTATTGTTTAGGTTGACATGTATCGATTGAGGTGTATTTTAGCCCTCTCACACTTTTCATTTCCCCATGACGGGATTCAAGCCTAAATGTCTGCTTTCCATCCTCACAAAGCCACCTGTCAGCAGCTGCGAGAAGCCTGCGCAGAGCCGTTATGTTGGAGGAAAAGTTTTCTGTACCTCATCATTATCCCCCCCTCTCACATATGTGCTTTTTCACACTGCCGAAGCCCTTTGCCGACACTTCGCTCGCAAAACATTCCTCTTTTTCAGCCCACTGCTGAAATCCCATCATTAGATTTCAGCCGGCCAGAGCTGATAGGAATGTTGCCAAGAAACTAATGGTTTCCGTGGTGACAAACACTACCACTGCCATTGTGTGGAGCAATGTAGGAAGTCAAGACCCTCACCGATTCCAGAGTGGAAACAGAGTACATCTGAGGATGCCGTGTATTCAACAGAAAATAGCTTGTGCTTTAACCTGTGTGTTCTGGTACAAAAGTATCACACATTTTCACATTTGTTTGTCCAAATTGTACGTTTCACTATACATCTCAACAAAAACATTTGCAGAAAAGGTTGTCAGCCTATCTATGCATACAATACATAACATGCTAAGTACAGAAAGGATAAAACACACAGGTGCATTTAAAATACAGGAGTCAATCAACTGGAATAAGATATAATAAAGAAATGTCATCTTGACAAAAATACTGTAATAATTATGAAAAATGTATTCAGATTCTTTACTTGAGTAAAAGTACTAATACCACCGTACAGTTAAAATCCTAAATTTCAAGTATAAGCACTGCATCGAGAGTGGTACTTAAATCAAAGTTTTTAACTATACGGAAAATGTACTCAAAGTACAAGGAGTAAAAGTACTCATTGCAGAAAAACTTAATTCCATTTCAATTTCTGTTAACCCATGGTTTTAGTCACTTAAATATAATGTTAAGGTTTAAAGTTAAGGTTTAATCTATACCAAATAATCCTATTTTAAAAATGTTTCCGAAGGATTGTTTGTGAATATGTGATTTTATAAAGTAACTAGTAAACAAATCTGTAAAATAACTGGAGTGGAGTAAAAATTACAACATTTGCTTCCAGTATAAATAACTACGAAAATACTCATACCTCGAATGAGTACTGAAGAACAGTGCTTGAGTAAATGTACAAAATAAAGAGACAATGATGCATCAGTGGCTGACATCGATACACCGCGTAGATAACCTAATGTGCAGATGTGTTTGTGTGTTCAGTAAGAGCGTAATTGTAATTGGGGGATGTGGTTGCCGTGGCAGCTGGTTCAGGCACTGATGCACGGGAGCTGTATCTCAAACAGGTGGTTTCCCCAGATGGGCAGAGTCAGCAACAATCATGTTCTCCTCTTGCCCTTACTTTAAAAAATAATGCAGGTCTTTGATGGAGGGCAGCCAGGAGACGCAGAAAAGGAGAAACTGCTCAGAAAAGAAGAGACGGATGCTGAGGTTTTTTTATAAGGATTTGGACAATTTGCTGCAAAGTGTTTAAGCTGTTGACAGGAAAAGCATCCTTCAGTCAAACTGTATCTGAGTGCCACAATGTAGTTCATTTACTCTTAGTGAAGTATTTTTGATTACCAGAGGGAGACGAGGATTTGGTGGAGGTCATTCTAATCTCCACAGACTTGTTTGTGTTAGGATCGAGATTGTTGGCACACCTGAATACCCATGTGACCAATTCTCTGCAGTAGACGGCCAGCTTGGTTTCTTGGATGAGTTCCGGATTGGAGGTGATTTAAGGTAATGTTTAGTTGGGTAGATCAGGTTTAGTGATTATCACACTGGAAGCAGATTGTTCCTTAAAACACCATAACACAGGCTTTTCATTTGGTCTCCATCATTGGGATTAGACGGAGTGGTTTTACATAAATACTCCAACTAACACTGGGGAAAAAGGGATCTGACTAAGAAACCATGTATGAACACAAACAAATCTTACATAAATCATACATTTTGATACATGTAAAAAGAAAACATGTATCTATATAATATAGGAACAATTAAATACAATTAAATTAGGAAAAATATATGTTTGTCTCAGCACCTCTTTTGAATTGATTCACAGAGTGGTGAGTATCAACCTTTTCTATGGAACTAAACAAAGTTAGCTCCAAACACAATCCAATTATTAACACAAAGAAAAATGTTGTTGGAGCAGAAATAACCATTTGCCCTCAACTGTCTTTGTCTGGGCAAAGGACTCATGATTCATTAAACAGACAGCTGAGGTACTTCAACTGGAAGCTTATACTTAGCTGCAGCTCTAAAGTGACTTAGTTAAACACTGTATATAATTTCTAATATCCAAGACTAGATTTTGTTTTAGAAATCCACAGAAACCATTGCCAAGCTGTGGCTTAGTGGCCTATTTTTTACTACTGATTTTACTGCAATGCTAAACAGCACAAAAGGGTCAGTCTACAGCGGGATTATAAATAGCTATACAGCAAGTTAAACATAATAGAACTGTATTTAAGTGGATTTAAAATATACACTTTGCAGTCGTGTCATTTGTGAAGCAATTTAAAAGATCGTTTGAAACAGCTGTACAGTATTTGGAACACGACAATAACATTCAGTGAGAGTGTTTCAACGTTATATTCTGTAATTATCCAACTGCTTATTAGAATCTGTAATCTGCATGACAAATTGTGAAATTAAATGGCTATAATAATCATCCACTTAGAAGTTTCCTATGTACACAAGTTCCAACAGCAGCCAGTAGATGGCAGTACAGTTACTCCGATGAATTCACTGTCTGAATGATCAGTCATTCCTCTTGGTGACAGCTTTGCCAAGCACACACACATATGACTCAGAGAAAGCAGAAGGAGAAGAAGAAGTTAGATTTCAAGATAATTTATATCAGACTCCAGATGACTAAAAAAGATTGTGTATAAACTTCCTTTTGGGTGTTGTGTTGGCATAGCACTACCAATAAACTCATGCACAATCCAACTACAAACAAGTGTTTAGTAACTGGACTAATGCACAACATTTCTTTCTTGGATAGAATGTATTGCCTGTCCAAAAACTAGTGTTGTATTGAAAGTGAAAAGAGCGATTTAAAGTTGTACCTACAGTATAAACATGTTCTTTAATGTACCATCAAAACCAACAATTAATCAGTTTATTTGGTGTAATTATTTCATTCAAAGAATACTTCACTCACAAGATACCATTTGCAAACCAATAGTTCACCTTGTGTAAACTTGAATTCTCGAAAAAAAAATGTTCTTCTTGAATGCTCCACGGTGATCAAAGAATCAAAAACAGGAGAAAGTTCTGAATGAATTGAAGTAAATCTGGGCTTGATTATATACTGCGTACTCACACTTGAGAAATGTCTGTGTGAGTATTTTAGAAATGAATATTACTTTGATATTGCTTTGCTGTTGTTAAATACTGCCCCCATTCACTTGAATTCATCAAGACTTTTCTCCGTTTATGTTTTTTATGGATACTGTCGAGACATGCAAGAAAAATAAAGTTTTCCACAAGAATCCAAGGTAACACAAAGTGTGTAACTGATGAACAAATTGTTGTTTTTTGGGTGACGTATTCCTTTAGCAAATCACACTGATAAGCAATGTTTTATGTCACTCCAATTCAAGCTAGTGTGATACTACATGTAAGAAGCCTACAAATCAAAATATCGCTTTACAATAAGGTGTAACATCCGACCGGTTGCAACTGTGTGTATTTACATTTGTGAGGGTAATGGGAGACACAGTGCAGGCCATGCCTATGAAGTTTAATGGGGCCACATGAGGTGAGGTCCTGCACTATTTGTGAATTGAAGCTTGACCCTAAAGAGGTTATGGGGACTGGAGGTGTTGCTGTGACCTTTGGTAAAGCTCTGAATGCCTGGGCCTGGCTGCGCGGCGCTCACAAACACAGGACGTGCACTTGAAACATTGAGAGCTCCAAACAATCTGGATCCTATTAAATCCCTTTGTGTCTCTCCCATTCTCCCCTCCTGGTTGTGCTGTCTGTTTTTACTTTGTGTTATTCATATTCATTCCATTACGACCCCTCCTCCCATCCTCCCCTTCGCCTCGAGCATCCCACAATGCATTTCGTTGAGACTGCTGGGCAGATGTTTTTCATGCTGCCGAGCCATATGAATCCCGGGCACAGAATTTGTTAGACAAACTTGGACATTGGACATAAAGCTGGGGAATAATCCCTAAAATTGAGTAATGAACATGCTCTTTGGTACTATAAAACAAAGCAGAGCCGTAAAAGAGACAACCATCTTATTCTATTGATCCCGGCAGAAAGCGTTGCCCTGAGCCACATGACAGAGCAGCTGGCTGAGAGCGGCCTCATCTGGAACTGCCATCAGTTGCTTGTTAAATGCAGTGTGCGAGTGGGGCGGGAACATGGCAGCATGCGGTCTCAGCCAATCCATAACCAGACACTGGGAACTGTGCGCACAAGCTGCAGGTCACAGAGCAGTTTGTTTAGTGTGTGTGTGTGTGTGTGTGTGTGTGTGTGTGTGTGTGTGTGTGTGTGTGTGTGTGTGTGTGTGTGTGTGTGTGTGTGTGTGTGTGTGTGTGTGTGTGTGTGTGTGTGTGTGTGTGTGTGTGTGTGTGTGTGTGTGTGAGTGGGCTACATGCCTATGCTGGACCAGACCATGATATTATAGAATCTGCTCTCCCCTCCTCTCGCTCTGAATCCTGTCTAGGTAATTGATCCCAGACTGGACATTTGAGTTGCCAGCAGCGATTCATATCGTTTTTATCTTTTAGACAAGCCCTCTACTGCTTCCAGATGGGGAAGGCACTCCGGGGTACAAGTTTGTTTTTGAAAAAAAAAAGAATGTAATGCTTTAATGTTTTTACCTTACAAAAACCATGCAGCAAGAGGTAAAATGCATACAGGCCGTCACTGATTTGTGGCCCTCTGTAAAAACTCAGAGGCCGTGTAGAGTTTGTTTATCTTCTTGGTGTTTGTTTACGTGGCTACTGTGTGTGGTAATGGAAGCATGCTGGTGATAAGTAAGTGGTTTTGGAAAAGGTATAAGTGTGCCTCATGTGTGTGCAAAAAGAAATCTCACAATATCCACATCTTCTCTTTTATTTTCCATTGTTATGGAACATTAAACATAAAAGTAAGATGCTGCTGTTTCTGAAAATTGTTCTGCACAACCCCCAGTCCTCCAGTGTGCGTATTTCTACTGCAAAAAGCCCTTAACACCACCATACAAAATGTAACCTCTCGTACATGGCATTGTAATCAAGTGTGTAATCACGCTGGGAAAAACTCTCCATTCTCCCTTTAAAAGATTTCAAAAATGCAAGAAAAAAATAGTTTATTTTCTAACTATGACAACACAAGTCTCGTTCTACTTGTAAAATCCATAGGGTCCAAATAATGAGAGGAGTAACTAAATGAATGACCTTTTTACAGTAACCTTTCCCACCCAAAAGCTCCCTTGACCTCCTTCACATAAACGGCAGAAACCACTTCAGAATGAGCAAGTATCCATTTTAGAAGCTTGTAAAGTAGCTGAAGGGAACAGAAGGACTGCAGGAATAGATGGGTTTTAACCTTTCGTCTTACATGGAAACATCTGTTACATGTTACAATGAGGCGTTTGGGATTACAACAAACCGTCCGGCAGGTTGGCGATAAAGTTTGTTGGCAAAAATGTTTTTTCATTGGTTAAAGACCTTTTTTTTTTTATGCAAACAATGATTATTTACAGGTAAAGGCAGGATTTTATTTGAGCCGTTTTTCATCGTATACTACTTTTGAGTAAAAGTAACAGTGAAAATCAGGATTATATTTATTAACAGCACAGTTGTAATTTACACATTTAAATTCAGAGGCTATTTACTTTTAAGTGTAGTAAATAATAAGGAAGCTAGGGACTATATTCATGATCATCAGCTCTGAAAATGTTGTAATCATCCATGTAGCCTCATTTAATGTTATGTTATTAATCAGCTAACTATAAAGTAGAATTTTAATTGGTATCTCTACGGTGGCCAACAAGTGCAAACGCATTACAATGACCCAAAACAATTAAAGTCAGGAGAAACGCGCTGCACTTATGCAAATATAAAAACACAAATATGCCAAAAAACAAGTTAATGAAGAAACATCTCCACCAACTTGACAACACATGAGCATTTCTCCTAATTTAAATGCTTTGGCAGTATTTGCACTTGTCGGCCACCATACATCACCATAAACATCGTGCCGCTGTTAGCTAAGTGTGTTATCAAAAACTAAAATTAAAACTATTATATGTTTTCATTGAAAAAATTATTTGAACACAACCTCCTGTTGTCCTGTATTCTGGAAAGATTTCTTAAAAACATTGCGTGTAGCTAGACCCTGCTTTCACTCACTTAAAGTGAATATGAAGCTTGAATGGCAAAACTATTTTTTTTGTTCCCTTTATTGCAAAAAGATGATTTCATAAGTGTTACTTCATAGTTATAGCATCAGCTGCATTACATGAACACCAGTTGTATTTGTTCAGATCTGAGCCAAGTGTAATACACACACATTAGCAGCTAGGAGTTATGATGTGACTTAATAATGAGATCATTGGTTCCATTAGGTCACTATAGATTGTAGATATATTTATTACTCTAAGGTTTCAAAACTTTCTAGCCTGAAAACATTTTGTAAGGACCAGTGATTTATATGAAAGTTTTCCTGTGATTTTTTGGGGGATAATTAATGGTCTTCTTCATCCATTTAAGAGATTGGAAGTTATAAATTATATTTTTGATGAATTTTAAGAAATTTTTATATAAAATATAACCAATTCCAGCTGCATATTAAGCAATCTACTTTTGTGACCAAGGCTGAGAAACGATTCCTTAAGAACTATCAGATTTCTGCCACTTGTAATCAGCATACATAGTGCCAGCCAGCCTCCTGCACGTTCACACCCCCGCTTACACAAATTAGTGGTGTGCTCGTAAATTACACACAGAACTCTTTTTTTTCCAGTCGACGAAGGAGTTCAACCATGTTTGACAACTCCATTACAACAGTGGAAACAAAATAGTAATTTCACTGTCATGTTTCAAAGCATTTTTGAAGCAAATTTCTGGTTTTAGGCAAACGTCTCAACATTTAAATTGTCGACATGCCACAGTGTTGGCTTCTGTTGAGGGAGTCTAGTAATTTACTGTCTTACATCTGGTGATAAATTGGAGAATAATACAAAGTGTTCCCGAAATGCTGTAGAATAAACAGTTTGAACAAAAAAAACAGCGTCAAAATGACAGTGAAATATATGTCGTCTGACACAGAAGAAAAAATTAAGTTAGCATCTGTCAAAAGCTATTAAAAAACCTGCATTTCTGCATGAGTTAGCCCATTTACCATGCATCTTGTACAATTAATCACTTTTGAAAGTATTGAGAATTTTCCAGGTATTGCCATTAGTTTGATTCATTTCAGATAACAATAAAAAACATTATGCAAGGGCTTTCAACTTTAATTTCATGTTTCATATTGAACATAATGTCGGATTTCATTGTCACAAGCTGAAAAACTGAAATAGTGACTTTAATTGAATTAATTATATCAACCAATTCCAATTAATTGTATTAGGTTAGTTCGAAGCAATACTATTAAGTTGAATCTAATATTTTTTTATTTAAACTTAATATTATAGCTTTCAACTAACCCAATACAGTTATGTGTCATTCTTTGACATAATACATTTAATTAAAGTCAACGTTTCAGTTTTTTCCGTGCATTGTTGGACAGTGATGCTAACAGACTAAAGACGGCAGATGCCATAATTTGTATAAAAAAAACATGATTTGCACAGTAAATACAATTACATTTATTTAACAGACAATTTAGTTTAAAAGGGAACTAGACTAAGTGCATTAAGCTTACGAGCTACAAGAATAAAATGTGACTTTAAATTGTCAGTACATTCTAAGTATTGAGCGACATTCTAGTCTGTTTAGTGTCACTATTGTCTAAATCCTTTCGGATTGTCACGATTGAATAGAGTGACAACAAGTTTAACAAACAAGATGTTGATAAGTGAGCTTTATGCAAGTAGGCTAATTTGTTTTACCTTCAGACTTTAACCAGCCTTTATACTATGCTAAGCTAACAAGCTGCCAGCTGTAGACACAGGGTTTACTAAAGTAGGTGTATACCTCCAAAAGATTAACTATTCCTTTAAAACCTTCAACCACAGTGGTATGATCCTTAAACTAACTTTAAACCATGGCCACCAGTGGTAAGCAAAAGTAAGCAAAATTACTGACTTACTTTTCCCAATTCAAATAGTTACAGAACATGCTCTAAGACCGTTTACCTAAAGAGGAATATGTTTAAAATGACTAACGTTGTCCCTTTTTACAATACACATACTTGTTGAATCAGCACATTTGTCACTGTAGGCCTACTCTTCATTTTGGCTCTATTGGCCTTATAAAACACGCGTAAAACCCCCCAATGTAATTTTCATTGAGAAAACCTATTGTGTTAACCTCACTCTCTCAATCCAATGATGACTTTCTGATTTTAATGAGTTAAACCACAGAAATAAGCGCAACCGAAAAAGCTTAGGCTCGGGATTACTGCATATTCCTCTTGTTCTCTGCCCTCAGCTGCCATGGGAGCCTTTGGAGAACAAAGGGGCCTATGACAGACCACCTGCTCAGAGAGGATTGTGGGTATGAGCTACTGTACACTAAACAGCTGAACCAGGAGCAGTATGAGGGTCCCGTGGGGAGAAAGGCTGCAGAAGGGGGCGGTGCTGGAGGGGGTTGTGGGTAGGCTGGTCCAGACGAGGCGGTCTTGTAGGAAATGGTTGCAGGGGTCACGGCTGTATGTGGCATATCTGCTCCCCAGATCCTGATGGACAGTGGTCAAGTCTGCGCTCAGTACATAAATACTCCACGCTACATTAGCCGCCAAAGCCTTTCCACATGTTGTTTGCAGAAGGCCTCTATGGTGCTTAAACTCCAATCCCCATCTGGCTCTTTCCAGGTCAGCTCTTCCAGGACTTCACACACGTTCCCTGACATGGACCTGCTTTCTGCTTCACAGGACCGGAGAGTGCCAGGCCCTCTGTACTCCTGTGGTTTACATACCCAACCTAGCATGTCGCAAGCTCTACTTAGACCAGCACACTGTAAAAAATGACCACAGTCAGACACTGCTTCACATAACACTGAGTCTTAACATTGTTTCCTTCTGAAAGCAAAATAAAATGTCTTTCAGCGGACAGCTGTTCGATCCAATGTGGCTTCTCCTGTTACAGAACTCTTTGAGTGTAAACACTGGCAGAATAAGCAGATCTCAAGAGAACTACACTTGATTCGAGTAAATCGTTTACACAAGTTGATTTTAATTGTGAACAAGTAAAATAATCTTACATGACAGATTGGTCTTCTTGTTTTCAGGACAAACAAGATGTCAACACTCAACATGAAACTAAAGAAGTTGCTCTTTAAGTTCTTTGCTTTGGAAGTGATCCACTTTAGTTTGGCTCCAAGAGAAAATGTCCTTTGAAAAACAGTCGAGCTTGTCCTATCAATATCATCTTCTGAAATATTTCAAAGCCTTTATTATTTGATGTCAATAATGCATATGTATGTGTTTATTATTCAATGTGTATTACTTTGGATTTAACATAACTATACTTGTATGAAGACAATTGATTTCTATCAGTCATTGGTGTTGTATTTATATTCATTAAAACATCTATTGCTTCACATACTTGGGTACACAACAGTATGTTGTATCTGTTATTCCTGTGTGGGTATCAAGAGAAATGCAAAAGAAAATGCAAATTCTTGTCAATAAAGGTATTCTAATGTGTAGATGGTAATCATTGTGCTTTACTCAACTGGTAAACGGATGTTCTCTCTATGGGCAGAGCAAGGCTATGTTCCCCATGTTTCCAGTCTTTATGCAGTGTGAGCTGAGCTGTGTGATTTTTTGTATGTTTTGTTTGTTTATTTGACTGTACAGCACTTTGGTCTGGAGGTTTTAAAGTGCTTTATAAATAAAGCTGTATTGTACTGTATGCACCAGACAAATATGAGAGGTACTGTATATCTTCTCAACACTTGGGAAGGGAATGATTGAATGTATTTCCCAAAATGTTCAACTATTGCATTAAGTACATAGATGTGTGATGCTGTAAAATCATTAGTAAGAAAAAAAAGTGAGTTCACGGCTGCAGGACTGCAGAGGTAATCCGTAACTTTTCTGTAAAACAATATTTTGTGCCTGTGTTCTCCTGGGGCTCAGTTGAGGAGAGAGGCCCCTTCCTGCTGCCCTTGTCCCAAGGCCAGTCAGCTATGGCTGGGCTCTGCTCTGTGATTCAGGTAGAGGCCCGACAGGGAGCTCTGTGCCCAGGAGGCCAGCATGGCGACGTCTGAGGCTATGAGAAGAGAGAAATGGAGGTCACGGGGGTGGGCCTCTGTGCTTTACGAGCACAAGTCTCTGCACAGCCTTGCTTACCTCCGCTTTGCCTGTCTGGTAGATAAATGATGATAGAGAAGAAATATACGGTAGGCTGGCTAATAAATGTTCCCCTGTCTGCAGGAATAGTACAACAGCCTCCGCAATGTGTGGTCCCTGACACAACTGTCAACTGAAGAAAAAGCAGAGAGGAGGAGGAAACCCCACAGCTGCAGCCTGCAGGAGATGGATGAGACTCGGGTCGGAGGACAACTTACAAGTAAGAAGAAGTCAACAATGTTGGATGCTGTACAACTCTGATAAAACCTGAGTTGCAAAAATAAACACAGTGGCTGTTTAGCACTGTGAATCTCACTCTCATTAAATGATAAGTGGAAACACACATCCTTACTGTAAGCCAAGACTATTTCCCTCAACCAGAGATTGAATCATCTGCTGTTAAGCTTTAGTAACACATTCCAGTACAGGTGGTCCTCTGTAAGGAAAGGTTAGCTTTGCTTTCAACAATGCCAGTGCTAATGGCTGATCTAATCATAGGGCACGCTCACGGAACCCACCTGTTTTGCCAGTTTTGCTCTCAAATAAAGTGCTCACAGTTGGGGCGGGTGGCACATGTTGGGGTGGCACTAATGTGTTACCCAGATCCCTGTACAGTCCCCGCTATCTGGGTCTGATTCTGTTCTCTCATCTGCTGCCAAGATGAAACAAATTCCACTGGATCCACTCAATGGGGTGCTGCACCTGAGAACTTTTACAAGGCTGAAAGGGAACAGATAAGATGCAACGCTCCTTTGTCACCAACCCCCAACCACCCCCACCAGCATCCTAAACATTTTGTTATTCAACCACTTACATTTTCCAGTCGCCTGGTCTTCTTCCTATCCTTATTGTCTTTAAGTTGCAAGCAGCCAGGCAACAAATCAGGCAAGCAGCCAGCAGATGTGGCAGGCCGTTGTGTGCAGGACTGCAGCACTTAGAAAAGGATGTGCTTCACCGGTAAAGAATTTGGTCAGCTCTTACTCCAACAGAACAGGACTTGCTGGTCCCATTAATGACAGATCCAACTCTCTCTCTCTCCTTTGTCATTGCTCGGACTTTATGGCCCGGAGCAGCGACTGCAAGACGGGGCTGTCAAGGTTGTGTCAGCGGCCTGGCTGCAGGGGCATGCTATTAAAGTTTCAATGTGCACAAAATGAATACACTATTTTGAGGATAATTGTATTGCTTGTGTAAGGTCTAATTTAGTTAACAACAATAAAGTGTTTCTGATGGATTTTTGGCAGACTGTAGGGCCTATGCGGAGATGCCAATGCTGTCCTTCACAGTTAATAAATGTTATGCTATTGTATACCCTGGGGTTCTGGCCAGTGGGGCGCAAAAAAACTGCCTTCCAACAAGTCGATTGTTGTGTCCAAAAGAAAATTCAAAGTTTGATGACTAATACTTTTCTGCAAGAAAAAAACAAACTACCACAATTTGAACTACCATACAGTACTATGATGTTCTGTTTCAGAGCATCAATATAGCACTATTGCACTACACAACTAACCATGCTTTTATGTTAGTGCATGTACCGTAAGCGGAACACCAACATATAGGAAAAACAGCTGGCTCTGTCAGCAATTTTGCCTTTGTTTGCGCTGTTGTCACTGTCAGCACCGCTAGCTGCCAGCACCATTAGCTATTAGCCGTCGGTTTGGAGGAGATCCCTTATTCATTCAGATATGTTCTTAATTTGGAATCAACATTGTCTCCTCACTCTCTACTGTCTTCCTCTCTTGTTGCTGCTCATCTGCAACATTTTAGTCTTTCATACAGTACAAAATCTTCAGGTCATTATATTCGATTGGCTAGGCTACTTAATCAAACATGATTGTGCAATGTGCTAGCTTTCCAGTGTTTCCCTAACACATCTTTTGACTTTATTTCCAGTTTACTCAGCCCTCAGAAACCACGTTGTTTTATATCGCATTTTTATTACATCTGTCTGTCTTCCAGCAACCTTCTAAATATAGTCCTAACCCTAACCCCCCCAAGAGCTACATGCTAAGTCCTCACTAATTAAAGCCTTCTCCTCCGTCTGGGGCTGCCTCCAGTCAGAGCAGGTTTATGGGCTGTTTGCAGGGCAGCACAGCTCAGCCTCAGCTTCTAATGTTGCAGCTAGCAGGTCCAAACATCAGCCAGAGGCTCCAGTTTTTACTGGTGGCTGATTCGTGGCACCACTAATGATGCCCAAGGTTTGTCCCGACTTATACTTGTCTAAACAGAACCTTCTTTGGTACAAGAGATACTTGCGTGAGTGTCAGACTTAAGGATTCCAAAACCATACATGAATTATGCCAAAACCCATACATTTTGAGCCTCTAGGTGCACTGTTTCAATTATTCACATGTCTACACAACACAATGGGTCATGAGAACTGTATAGTTATGTTGAAAACCAGCATTTTTATATTCTGGCTGCATGGCTCTGAAAGTGTAAATAATAACTTGTGTTTGTTGTGAGGTAGCCTCCGCGCCGATATTCCACCATTGCCGGGCCCTGGTTTTCATTTCGATTTGAAGGTGATGGAATTTCTAAAAAGGCTATCTCCACCGGTTTATTCAATAATATATGAAGCAATGGCATCACCCTGACACCCTACACCTTTCACTCGCAGGTCTAGCCATTAGCCCAGTCATGAGCCGACGAGCTGGAGAGACAGGCATAACGGAGCAACACTGAGGAGGTGGATGCTTTTATGAATAATTTAAAGTGAATCCAGTGTAGTTTGAAGAATTCTCCCTGTCACTCCTTCAGCCTCGCTCAGTCACTCTCAGCGTGTAGAGGAGTCCGGACTGGAGAGGAGACTTTTACCTCTGCGATAGGCTTCAAATAACCCTCCTGTACAGCTTTGTGGCACCACAGAGAATCTGAGGATGATTCTTTATTGCGGCCTGCTCCTCTCCTTGGCTCTTCCGCTACAAGGTAAAAGATCATTGTGCTTTAGCTTAGAGAACAAAGGGTTGGGAGACGAGTTGGGGCGAGTAGAGTTTCTTCTCTTTATCACAAACTGCTGCCATTATTATGTCAAATTGCTAAGCAGAGCCAGAGATAGGGTCATAAAATGTGAACCATCAAGAAGGCCAGAGGCAGATAAACATACAAGTGTGTTTAATTATGAGTTGCTCATCCTCAAGAGCTGACTCAGTCCATTCCCAGCCAACTGTGAGGTCTTGTAAAACTTTTCTAAGGACGCTTACTAATAAGAGTACATTTCTGTCAATACTGTGCTTGTTGGGACTGTTTTTGACATAGTGTATAAAACACAATTCCCTACTGTAATAGTAACTGACTTGGGGCATCTTGTGTTACAGCTCTGGAGATACTTGACCCAGAGGAGGTGGAATATATTCGCACCAATGCTACAGCAACAGTTGGAGACTCGGTCACTCTGGACTGTGGGTCCACCATGCCCACCATCTTCATCTGGGGCTTCACCAAACCGGGTACTGATAATAACGTAGCCGTGGCTTACAACTATGGACAAGGCCCAAAGCTCCAGGCTCAGTCCAGCAGCCTGGGACACATGCTGGTGCCCGTCAACACTTCGGCTTTAGTCATAGAGGAGCTCCAGAGGGATGCTGAGGGGATGTACACCTGCCAGGCTTTGTACGATACAGACGAAGGGACCAGGATAACGTTCTACTTCACCAGACTGGATGTGGACGATGACTGATGACAAGTCTCTACTGTAGGCTGCATTAATGTTTAGTTCACTGTGTGTATCTACTGCTTTAAAGAGTTACATTCAGTAACTTCAGTTCATTTTGTTCTCATTTGTTCAGGATATGAGATATCTGTCTCTGAAATGTCTTGCCACCACCACAATACAATAATTAGGAATGGAATTTCACCAATGAGAATTGACATTTAAGGGGAAACTACCAAATTAAAGGTAGGGTAGGTAAGTTTGAGAAACCGGCTCGAGATCGCTAGAATTTGAAAATACACAACCGGAGAAAATCTGCCACTTCCTTACAGAGCCCCTCCTCCAACACACACGAACGCGCACATGACCAATGAGGGCACGAGATAAGTTTGTGCACAGATGGAAGGCTGACAGGCAGGTAGGCCATCCAGTTATTTTAGTCGGGGCCGGCTAAAATGATTGGTCGTGCTTTTCACAGTACTATGGCTTCCACAGATGACATTTTGTTATGGATTTTTGTCAAAGCACTTAAGATATTCATTGCTATCGGGATGTTAAGAGCATTCCATGGAATATAACAAAAAGTGTATCTCGAGCTGGTTTCTCTACTACCTTTAAAAAAGAATTAAAGAAAGAAAAAAGTATTAGTTGTATAAGACGGTGAAAGAAACATTGTGAAGTCCAAGGAAAAAAGCCTGTGTTTGTAAGTGTGTATACCATGCACAACAAACAAAGCATTGCTGTTGCATTATGGGAAGTAAAGGATCCACTGTTTATGTAGTTTGACATATAAGGAGTGACTAAAGACAAGCATATGATAGTCTCTGCTGTATTCTGTTTTTAATTTGAATATATCTGTGAACTTTTCCCAACTGCACTGGGCGTCCAACATTAAATCCTTGGAAATCATATAAATTCAATAAAATTGGCTCTTCATGTGTCGTAAAAACAAATTCCTTGGCTGTGCACACTTTTATTGGAAGTACTTTCTACCAAATAATGTATCCAGATTGTCAACTGTCGCTGGATAGTCACTCTGCTTTACATTTTCTAAAGGTCATTTTTTTCAATTTTGTAAGCATCACAAATGAAATTCCACACACCTCGAATGTATTGGAAGGCAAAGTGCTTTCAAAACTAAAAACCTTGATAATTAAACCCAAAACTATTGAGCTAAATACCACAAGAGTTAAGTGAGAAAATATGTGTTGTATCATTTGCGTGAACAGACATTTTAGCACCAGGCTGGACTGTAATAAACACTGCAACACTTTGATCAGAGAAGACTGCGCTATTGTCTCCTGCAGTCCTGGTAGCCATATAAACTTACGAAGCGTGACACCATGTAGACCTGAGGTTGTGGTTTCCATTTCAAATAACCAGTCCTGTGTTGTGTTGATTATTAAAACCATCTGGAAAGCAGGTTCATTAGACAAGGTTATTTTATGTTTGTTTTTCTTGAAATATATTGTTAATTCATGTTTCTGCTGAATTCTAACAAAAACCCAGCTGTGTGGTTTGTTTTTTCTCGTTGTTTCACTACCGTGTGTTGGCGCTTTCAACAGTGTGAGGGACTGCGGGACATCCAGAGTTATTAGCAGATCTCAACATTTAAAAATATTCTATTATGCTCGTTTTCAGATTTATATTTTACGCCTTTACTGTGATATG
The DNA here is from genome assembly GCF_902827165.1 of Trematomus bernacchii. Classification (NCBI taxonomy): domain Eukaryota; kingdom Metazoa; phylum Chordata; class Actinopteri; order Perciformes; family Nototheniidae; genus Trematomus; species Trematomus bernacchii. The sequence continues at coordinate 5,001,279 of NW_022987851.1, read as the reverse complement.
TTTACATGCTTTAATGTTCGAAAATATCTTTATTTTTCTCATACTGCCTGTGCTGCAGCACCTCTTTTCACCCTCTGTCTGAAACCAGAGCCCAGTCTGCTCTGATTGGTTAGCTGGCTGGCTCTGTTGTGATTTGTCAACCGCTTAAGGACGTTCCGCACACGCACAATGTGTTGGAGCGCTAGCCAATTGAAGCAGTAGTGTTACGTAATGATGTCACTATGTCGCAGAAGTGAACAAAAGACTATAATGGAGGCATTACTTTTCCCTCTGAAGGAAACTCTTGGATTTTAGCCTTTGCAGACCATTCATATCCCTTTCAATCTCATCGCTCGAAGCTGCAAAGTGTCATTTTTTTAATGACATACGATGATATGACAAAAATCCTTGCACAGATGCCGAATATTATGTTAAACAAACCCTTCCAAAATCATTTCATTACTGTGCACATATATTTTGGTTAAAATTACTATACTATATAAAAATGTCGCCTGACATGTGACTCCAATTAATTTAAATCTGAAAATTAGCACGTCAACATGCTCAACCTGCTTGTCATCATTAGGCTCATTATTGATTGAGCATGATCAAACTGCATTGTGAAGTCTGTTGAAGGGGGGGGGGGGGGGGGGGGGGGGGGGGGGGGGGGGGGATGGAGACCGGTAATTGGATGCAGCTGGGATAAAGATGAGCCATTATATCCAGCAGGTGCAGTCTACAAATGCTGTGGCTACATCAGCAGGAGTGTGGCATCCTCACGCATCGAGACTTGAGCCTGGAAACAAATAAACAGCGGACATCCTCAAGGGAATGTATTTATATGAGCTCATCATCTGCAGGGACCCGCTGGAATGCCGTTGGAGTTCATCCAACCACAACATGCTTCACTTGTGGTTTGTGACATCTCAAGGATGAAACCGCTCGGGGCTGAATCAAGAGACTTAACAACACACTGCCCGATTCATAAGAATAGCATTCATTCAGGGCGTGCTGGAGTGGGGAGCGAGAGGAAGAATGGTGGGCGGAGGGGAGAGGGACCGGCGTTAACAGGTCGGCTCTGCAGCAAGGGGCAGAAATTCCAGGGCGCACAATGAGCTTTCTTGTTCCCATGGGCTCCTTAATGAAGGGGTGTAGCTGCGTGGGCAGAGGGTGCAGGGCAGGGCTGAGGGAGAGTGCCGACTGATAGACGTGGGAGATGGAGAAGCAGCTCATTTAGAGACAACCCTGCCCTTATCTTCTCCTCATCAGCACAGCCTGCATCTGTCAGCATCCCACTCCCTCCCTGGACCATTTCTCCTTCCTTTCCCTCATTTCCTACCCATTGTTTTGTTCATTTTTTCTTCCTAACCGCAGCGAGAGAAAGGACACTCAAACGAGCTACTGCCTGGAAATGAAATAATAGATCATTCGAAACTTGATAAGATTGCAGAGAATGGATGGTTCCTGCCATCATTCTGGGCTGAGAGTCTACTACACTGAAACGTTGAATTTAATTAAATATATAATGTCAACAGACTGTATTAGGTTAGTTGAAAGCAATAATATTAAGTTTAAAAACAAAATATTAGGTTCAACTTAATATTATTGCTTTCAACTAACCTAAAAACAGTTAAGGGACATTTGTTGAAATAGTACACTTAATTAAAGTCAACTTTTCAGTTTTTTTAGTGTACTTTTGTACTCAAATCCTAAAAAAAAAAAAATCAGAATACATCTGAAACACTTTCCAGGCTGAGAAACTCATGCAGGCTCATTCTGGGAAGGAGTTTAAGTCAAGTCAACCGAACAAATGCCTCCGCCAAGACTAAAAATAACAGCCGGAAGAGGCTACACCACGCCTCAGCAGCAGGCGAGTAAATCCGGGTGCCAGGAATATCCCGTATACCATCAGAGGGAGGAGAGATGCCAGGCGAGCCGGGCCTGAGGACTGGCAGCCCACTCTGGCACAAACACAGGAAGACAGGCACCGGGAATGGAAAGCTGCACCGCAGTCTTCCTCAGTGAAGCTGGGCCCTGTCATCCGCCCGCTGCAATGCTATCAACTCCAATCAGCCAGCACACCATAGAGATTATCCTAAAACCAATGGAGGGTTTAAGCCTTCACAAAATTGGTTTGGCTGATGCGGGCTGAAACCTGAGACAAGTATAGTACAACTGTTTTTATGAATGAGTTATCTGCCATATTTTTACACATCAGGAACATTACACAGCAACTTTTCACGACAGAGTTATTCAGCTCAACCAAACCTTATTCCGTTTCAAATATACCTCTGTCATGTTCTTCACAGCATGATATCAAAGCTACACCAGACAATTTTGCTTGTCGAGCAGCAACCCCCAACTCAGCCATTTTTAAACAACATTCCCAATTTGTGATTGCTTACGTCCAACCAAATCACAGTATCATATATTTAGTCACTTAGCCACAAGTTGTGCCCAGTCATTCAGGTACTAGTCTCTTCCACAAAGGTCATGCTTTGTCTTGGTTTGTTTGGCAGCAGGACTACGGATAAACTAAAAACTAAAATCAAGCGGGCCAATTCACAAATTAGCTTTGACTTTTTTAGGGGAAAAGTACATTAGTGCTGCACTTATGTGGTGTTGGAATGATCATAAAAACGAGAACCAGACTTGGATAATTCATGTGAACACCCTCTCAAGTCAGAAAAGCAAGTTGTCAAAGTATTGTTGAAACACCCTGAATAAAATGCATTACACCACGTCTTCTTTGAAGTGTCCATGTCGTTCCTCAAATGAAGTCTTAAAGCTCATGGACAAACCAAAGTCGGATAATTATTTCCCTAGTCCGGACATGGGACCATATTACAAGAGCATGTGATAGCACCATTGGTTCTTAGTGCCATTGGAGTTTTATTTTTTTGTTTGAGTTATTTCATAAAAAACTATTTTCGTAATGCTTGAAGTACTCTAGCATAGCCTCGTGGCCTTCAATAACCAATAACTTTTTTACTCTTGACAATCCACAGGCATAGATTTTCCCTAATTGGGCCAACTTCTTTGTCGGTACAATGAAATGACACAATCTGCTTTGTCAGGCTTAAGGAGAAAAGTGTGTTTTTTATGATTTGAGTGTACTAATCATAGCAAGAAATCCTTATTGAGCGAGGAAACTGTCTGGATGGGCTATTTATGACATGGTTATTGTTTAACTTCCGATGTAGTTCTTTTTGTAGCTGGAGATTTGTACCTGATCAGATAATATTCCCTTAGGAATCTTCAGTAGGAAGTATTTTGTCTGTAGCAGCTGATCCGTTGTACCATACATCAATTTGCTCACACTTAACAATTCTGTTTTAATGCAACTACTCCACTTCTCTAGCAGATTGGGGCCAGTAGGTCAAGAGTGCCCTCAAAGCAACAGTGCGTTTTGCTTAAAGTGATGAGCTATCAAGAATTCAGTGAAGCAAAGAGCAGCAGCCTTAATGTGAACAGTGAAGGGAGTGTTCACCCTGTTCAGGGGTCACTGCAGTGGAACAGCCCATCAGAGAGCCACATCAAAGGCCTGCCAGAAATATTGATGGTTTGGACCCGGGCCGGGAAACTCACAATCTGAGCGCCGCGCATAAGGAGGGGAGGAAAGACATTGAAAATAGGTCGGAGTTTACTCTTCCATATCTTCTCTTTATATTATTACAAAACTTTACACAGACAATTGCTAATCTCCACGCTTGAGTGGAACACAGATGGACAAAACAAAAAAAAATAAAAAGTATTTCTCATCCAAAAGGCATAAATAATATAAAAGACAAACTTCTTTTTTCTTTAAAACAGATACATTCATATGAAATAATATTTCACTACTACAAAAAATAAATAAGTCATCTGAAGAGTTTTTGATCTGTTATGAGAGTCTTTCCTCCAGTGGGATAGTTTCAGTCTTTGAGCAACCTCTGCTCTTCCATCTGGCTTTGTTTCAGTCTCTTGTAGTCGCTCTCTTTTCACACTTTGCTCGTCCTTTCAAGGTTTGTGTGTCTTTGTCACCGTAACATGCAGTGTCTCTGACTATCCCATGGCTGGTCCTCTTTCTCTGTGATATTTCCAACACTGTCTCTCTGCCAGGTTCCTCTCCGCGCTGCAGGAGATTGTGCTAGTGTGTGGGCCGTGTTCAGACCTCCTGTGGGCCGGGCTGGATCAGCTCTCCTGCCAGGCTGCTGCTGGAGATCCACCCAGGCTTTTCGTCACAGTCCAAGTCTGGCAGGCCGAGAGACTCCCAGCAGACCACAGGCCCCTCCATGTCCATGCACTCCAGCTCCTCCTCAGCTGCACACAGAGAGAGGGAGAGCAGAATGTTTGGTTTAGACTTCATATTAAAAAAAGACAAGAACCGATTCTGGAGAGCCCTCAGTGTAATTTGTGGTGACGCTGCATAGTTGGTCTGCATACAACATGAGGATTGGCTATGATGTAAAAACCTACTAGTGAGGCATGAAGAAGTGTCAAGAGTATGATTTCACAATAGTGTCGAGCCATGACGGACTGGAAGTTAATGTTTACACTTTTCCGGGAATGTCTTAAAGAACCTATTCTAGCTTAGCACAGAGACTGTAAGGAAGGGGAAACAAGCTAGCCTGGCTCTGTCAAAAGATGTAAGCCATGAATTAACATGAAACGGACAAGTAAAAAATGACATTTTAAAGTTTTCTGAGGTCTCTGCCAGGCAAAGTGACTTTTAAGAGACAACAACAAGAATAGACTTCAGAGAGTTGTGTAAAGCTTTGCCCGTCTTTTTGCTAAGCTACTGCCAACAAAGATGTTAGAAGTTGCAGTTTCCTGAAAGAACATGATATGGACTTTACTTTTTGGAAGTTAAAAATGACACATTGACGTTTTCCGAGGTCTTTGCCAGGCAAAATTACTTTCAAAAGTCAACAACAAGACAAGAGATTAGAGAGTTTTGTGAATATTTCACATCTTTTTGATCAGCTAATCTAGGCTCACAAGGAAGTGGGATTTTGCAGTTTTCTTTCTGCAGAGATGCAGACCACCAGAGGGACAGAAGAAGCAAATAGATAAGCACTTTTTGTAGGCATTTGGTATGAACATGTGTCTCACCAGTGTTGTCTGCTGGACAGTTTTCATTGTTCCCCACCAGACAGCAGGAATGCTGCGAGGGCGAGGACTCGCTGTGCTCGTCTGGCTGGTACCCTGCGTCGGCCCCATGCTCACCAGAGTGCATGTGACTGTCGGGGCCCTGGCAAACCTGGCCCAGAGGCACCATCTCCAGACCGTCCTGCTGGCACGGCGCCATGCGATGCATTACAGGCAGAGTGCCGCTGGAGAAAGTGCCATTGGTCTTGTTGTAACATCTGCTCGGAGACAGAGGAGGGAGATGGAAAGAAAAGGGGTTTGTTTATAAAAGGTGCCCGGCAACTGTCAGCTTCGTCTGCTTCACACAGCAATCTGGTTCTTCCCCTCTGCAGATATCTGTGGGTTTTTTCCGCCAGACACAGAAAACTCTTGTGTTAATAAACCTAACAATGTACGAAACGATGAAGGCTCTCACACAACAGGAGCTCTGTCGAACAGCTGCAACAATCGTTTTTAACAGTTCATCTGGAGATTAAAGGTCTCAGTCTTACTACCTCTAAATGAGTGTGACACATTGTGGTTTATCTCTCCGGTAATGTTCACAAACGCAGTCAGTTACAGAGCTTCATCATGTTTCCCTGAACTCAGCTTCCCTCTATCGGCACATGATTGGATGTTGACCACACCCCCTCTTTTCCCAGCAGCCGGAGGTAAATAAACACAGGCCTCATTAGGTCTGCTGGCTGGGTGCACACAGGGTAAACTGTGATGCTAGGGACCCTTAAGTACATAAACAGCACTAGCAGGGGGGGAAGTGTGTGTGTGTGTGTGTGGTGTGTGTGTGTGTGTGTGTGTGTGTGTGTGTGTGTGTGTGTGTGTGTGTGTGTGTGTGTGTGTGTGTGTGTGTGTGTGTGTGTGTGTGTGTGTGTGTGACGTGCGTGCATGTGTGTCTGTGTGTGACTTGCATTTCCCTGCAACATAATTTTTTGAATGATTTTTACACTGTATTTCTGCACAGTTGCACATAAAGATTAGGCTACACTAATTATATTATTTGTAGGATTTGATTTAAGTGGTGGCTGCGTACGATTGTTTTCGACTTCTATAATCCAAACATTTCCAATAATTCCAGTATTGTAAAGTTAAAAAATTCACAAAATGTGTAACAACATACTTAAATCCATATCTGTTTGCACTTTTATTGCAGCCAGAAAACAGCTTGCCCTCCAACTTGATGCAGAACATGCCAGGCATGCCCAGGGCACTCTAACCTCACCCGCACCCTCAATTACATTTATTTTAGAACAGAAACAGAAATAGTAAATATAGACTATACATAATTGAATATAACAGCACACATGAGAAGATTCATTTCTAAAAACCTCAATAGAAGCTCCAAATATAAAAAAAAAATGGGGGCATCCCTACCAGTGATAGTAAAGCCGTGCACGATGCATTAGAATTTGTTATAGTAAGTCAAAGAAGATCATTTATTCAACTACCGTCTCTTCGGGTTGTCTCACAAGTTCTCACGGTTTGGATTCTTGTGTTTGTTATTGATTATTAAACACCAATACATCCCCAGGTTCCTTGAAAAATAAATCCCTGAGCGAATTTGTCCCAAATGTTAACGTCAAAGATAAGGGTGTGTATAAAAAGACTTCTTCTCTTACCGGTTATTGTTGCAGAGGTTCTGACAGCTCATACAGTCAGACGACTCTGTTTGGGGAATAGCGGTGTACATGCCTCCACCCTGACAAGAGAACACACACACTACATTTAACACCATGCCTTGTCTTCTATACTTGTTTATGAATAATGTTTCCAGTCTCTTGGTTTGGAGTACTTTGTGGTGCAGCACTCACATTATGGTGGTGGTGGGGGTGCGAGTGCTCGAAGTCCAGGGTGCTGCGGGGCAGGCTGCCATCGTGGCTGTGTTGGTGTCCGGGGGAGAACAGGCTGCCGTTGGGGTGTTTGTGGTGGAGGTGATGGCACCCTTGGGGTAACATGGGGCCGTTGTGCCCGTAGCCCCCGTGGACGCCCCCATTGAGGCGGCTGGAGCCAGGCAGGGTGGTGTACTCCAGGACATGGCCGTTCATCTCTGCAGGCTGGTACAGGTAGCCGGGGGGGTCGTACTCTACAGAGGGGAGAGGAGGAATGGTTAGGAGTGAGGTAAGATAAGATAAGATGTACTTTATTGATCCCAAATTGGGAAATGTTTGCGTTGCAACAGCATAAAAACCAAGACATTGCACATAAGTAGAAATTAAAAAGAGTAGAAATAAACAATTCTAAAATGTAAACATCTCAAAATAGAAATAAAACAGCATTAAAAAGTAGAAAATATATATATATATATAATATAAGTTGATCGAGGTACAGACCAGGTTGAAAGAAATGTCATATAAAAATGAAATCTAGTTAAAGGAGTACCGTAATAATAGATATTTTCTTGTTTTTGACCATCTGTTCAAAAACATCCGAGTTAGCCATCTGAGGAGCGACTTTTAGTTAACCGACAGCCTTTTCTTAGCACCCATACTACACTTTTTATAGAATCTTTGCCAGATAACCTTTTTCTCTATATTGTACATTTGAGACAGTTTCTTCCTTTGTCTGTAGACACACAATAAACACTGCACCTCAAGTGGTACCACCTATTGTGTAGGACGAGAGACAGGGTTTGTACAAAACTGTGTTAATATTTGTCGAAAAAAGTAGATGAACAAAATCTCATTGTTTTCACATCAGAGATGAAACTCTGTTAACAAAATGCCCTTAAGAAACCAATACAATTCCCCAATTTGTGAATTACTACACACAATAAGTCGAAACCTGTGACTCAAACTGTTATCCAAAATCTTAGCACTACAACTCTTTACAGTTCCATAAGGTCTGATAAAGGGTCCGTCCAACAATGGCAAACACTTTAGCAGGAGCTGTGGGATCCATATTTGCACAATGAACACTTGGAATATGCTTCACACGCTGCCTTTGGGCCAACTATCTTTAATATATGAGACACTTCAAATGGAGTTAACTCTTTGTACGTGTGCGGGTGCTGCAAACTCATTTTAAATAACGGTAAAAGTAGCAGTTTTTATTGACAGTCTGAATGGAATTGAATGAAATCTACTTAATCTTAATTTAAGAGGAATGTGGTAATTGTTTTTTATCATCTAAAAAGTTTTCTATTATTAGTCAGATTTTACAATGCAATGTCAGAAGAAAAAAAACACACATAAAACCATACCTCCCATGTCTTAGCATTTGTCAGACTTTTTAAGGTTGATTTTAAACTATTTAATACCAATTAAGGCCTTATTTTTAAATACATTAATTCAATGCCTTTTAGGACATTTTAAGGATACCCTGAGATAGGTGTTTTTTGAAAAGCTTCATCCAAAAATCTCACACTGTAAGCAGCTTTTATTATGTAAGCCTGGGGATTTGCTTGTCTGTTCACTCACTGTGCATGTTGTTCTGCTGGCGATTCCTCCACAGACACATGGCGATAAAAGCCAGCAGGATGAGCACCATCACTCCGAGGACACAGCCCACGATCAGGTACAGCAGCCCCCCAGGTGAGCTGGGGGGGTCCGGCGGGTGGGGGTAGGATGGGGTGATGGGGTGCTGGCTGGGCGACCCCGGGGACTGACGCGCTGCAGCGGAGAGGGAGGAGAGGACATGAGGAACAGAAAAATAACACAGTACTACAACTATAGAATGCAAACCATTGTTATTGCTCTCGTAAAAGTTAGCACATTTACGTTGTGTAATTACGCCACTATTAAAGTTACAGCCTTCTCAGAAAACATGCCTGGACTTCTGATAAATTGGAGGTTTTGGTTGAGTCATTGTTTCTTACCTTTGGTCTCACAGATCATGACGTTGCTGTATTCACTCTCCCCCCCATCATTAAAGCACTGCATCTTGATATCATAGGATGTCTCGGCCTGGAGGTGTCCAATCATGTGCCAGGGTTTCACACCTGAGGAGGGAGGGAGGGAGGGAGGGAGGAGAAAATTAAAAAAGGAGGACAAAGGTGAGAAACCACTTCCTCTATGAGCCGGTGTTGACTCACATTGCTCCAGATACTGTGTAAACTCATGATCAGTGTTTCCCTCCTTCTATTCATGTCTCACACTTCAGGTCGTGTTCTTTCATGCTCGCTCTGTCATTCAACCCCCCCTTTCTTTGCTGCGGGACCCTCTCAGTCCCACGAGGGCTCAGACAGTTGCCTTACTCTAGATGAGCTCCATATATGGCAGCCTCATGTTTGTCCTGGCTTAGTTCCAGTATTCCCACTAAACACACACACAGACACACACACACCAGTGCTCTCACTACTACATTGCTTTGAAATCACAGACGAGGCAACAATTGCCAACATAGAAATGCAAATGTTTTAACATGCTGTTCTTGCTGTATTCTGTTTAATAGTATGTGTAAAAGGTCCCTGATGTGAGCTACTTCTGTCCCAAGGTAGATCTTAACGGTAGTAAGTGGGAACAAAAGGAGAAAGCTGCTGTTAAACTAAATCTACTCTGTGCTGTAAATCAGAGTCAATACAGAAACAGATGTTTGATAGACAAAAGAGCTGCAACAATGCTATTTCTGCTATTCTCTATTTAAAAGACCAAATAGTTGATTGAAAGAAAGTCAGCAGGTTAGTCATTGGTTACAGCCCTAATGCAAAAATAAACAACCGCTGTGTGCTCACAAAACAATTTAAAATATGCTATAAAAAGTGACCATAGCACCAAGATTCAAATGGCTACCAAAAGGAGTTGCCTAGAGAAACATAAACTCAGGTGTCATATTGCCGCTTAACATTTTAAAGGGGCCCTATTATGCCTTTTTCCCTTTCCTGTAGTAGAGTGTTATACAGGTATTTGTGCATGTAAATGGTCGGCAAAGGCTAAAATCCCAAAGTTCCCTCCAGAAGGAGTTTGTCTCCCAGACATCCCCCCCCCCTGCCTGAAACGCCTCCATTGGACTCCTTTGTTTAATTCCTTAACATAGTGACATCACTATGTAACACACGCTCTTCTATGGCTAGCGCTTCAACAAATTGTATGTGATAGGCTAAGGGGCGGTACATCTCTACAGTAAGCGGTTGACCAATCACTTCAGAGCCGGCCAGCTAACCAATCAGAGCAGACTGGGCTCTGGTTTCAGACAGAGGGTGAAAAGAGGTGCTGCAGCACAGGCAGTATGAGAACAATAAAGAACTTGTTGACATTAAAGCATGGACACATGTCACAGTAGAAACACACGATACAAATATGTACCTGGAAATTAGCATAAAAAGGCCCCTTTAAAGAGTTGGGTGATGTCCCTCCTCCCCTCCTGTACCAGGCTCCTCTGTTAGCATTCCACCCAGTGAGCAACCTGAGCCCCTCTCCTCTGGCCGGGCTCATATTTCAGCTAAGGCAAACATTTATTAAAAACAGATTTCAGAGAACCCTGCTGCCCTGGGACAGCACTCTCTAGAAATCAAACAGCAGTAATGCCCCTCTTCACTACACCCCGCTCTTCACACTGAGTATCCATTACCCTCCCTACTCCGAGTCTGCAGAGCGTGAACACAACATCAGAGACATCGACAAACAATCTACACACGCAGAAAAACAAAGATTCAAATTCCCACTCACCCTCGACCACGTCTCTTTTATAGTCGCTGTCATTGTCGCTGTCCGTGGGCCGGTAGTAAATGTAGAAGCCTTGGATTGGAGTGTTGTTGTTACTTGTGGGACTATACTGCATGAGGATGGAAAAAAAAGATTACGTTAGAATAAAGCAATCTGGTAGGCAATTATTATTTTGTTCCGGCGACTAATGGCGGGCTTGTTATCTTGCAGATGCAAAGGACTGCAAGCAAGATTGTAATTGCACTTATGTCTAAAAGTTCAGGATATAATGAGACTGTCTGAGGTTAAGTAAATGTGGGGAACTATCTGCATCCATCTGCCGCCCAAATTGTGGTGCTGAGGAGAAACAGCTTTGAAGAGAGCGCAATCAAAAAGTAGAATGACAGGGCCTCTTTATCTTTGTTAGAGCAGAGCTGGAATCAGCACAGCCGCTCTATTAAGGTCTGATTGAGTCTCCAAAGAACCACCAGCAGCTCAAACACAGGTGAGCCAGCTGGGAAAGACATTTACTAAAGTATTGCTCTTAAAAATCACGTTCTCTTTAGTGTTTCCATTGTATGCTACGTTCTTCTACTCTTCATAATTATTACGCCAGAGCTGTAGACCTGACATGCAAGACTTGGACTCGAGTCAGATTTAAAAAAAGGGAGGAAAAGCATTCACGTCTCGAGTGCTGACCTTGAAAAAAAGAACATAAAAAGCTGGTAGGGAAGCCATGATATTGACTTATATTATACACATTGTATTAGATGTATTTTTTTACCTATGCATTGTAAAATGTGCTACAAAGTTCAACAAAGCAATAAATAAAGACTCTTAAAGGGTGGTAAACCTGGAAAGTACCTACGATACTCTGGCATGTATGGTAAAAAGAGTTTGTATCAAATCTGACTACTTGTGTTTCTTGCCCTATTTGACTGATTTCTATAATCTATTTCCAAATGAACATGATGAAAACAATGTAGTTTACAGATAGGAATGATACCCAAAGTTATGAAAATAAAGCTGAAGCTGCAAAAAGTGTAAAAAAGGTGTATCAAAAATGCCTTCTTCCACCAGTCTTATAGATGTTGTACTCACAGTCCAGCGCAGCATGATCTGCGTGTCACTGATGGCGTCAGTGGAGGAGATGTGGGGTCCGACCACGGGGCGGTCTGCGATGCGCGGGCTGGCTTGGGGCACCTGGTAAATCTTCGAGGGAATGCTGTGGGGACTCTCGCCGTACATGTTTATGGCCACGACACGGAACTTATACGAGGAACCTGAGAAAGAAATACAATGATAGGGGCGATGTTAGAGGAGGAGGTGTTATCCTTTAGTGTCTATCAATAAAGTTGATTCAACTATGGTTATACCCAATTCTGCTGTTTGTGTTTCTAATTATTCATTTTAGTCTTATTGCTGAGCTTGTTGAAGGATACTGAAGTGCTCATGACAGAAGGCTTTCATTCTAATTTTTAAACACCCTCTTTGATTTTAGGACATTACAGGTTATTATGGAAGCCCTTACAGGCAAGAGGGAGAGTTTGTGAGTTTAGAAGTTGTGGAAAAAAAGTGTTTTTCTTAGTTAAAAATAAATGTGTAAAACAGGGGAAAGGGTTTTGCGGAAAAATGTAACTTGGCGCCTGTCAATAAAATACATTTTTTGCCAAAAGTAAGACATGACAGGTAAAGGACAGTCATTTGAAATACTTACACACAGAATATGTACTTTGTGTTCAATAAAAATTAACCTGGAGGAAAACATAAATGCTTTAAGCCCTATTTAGAAGATACGAATCAGCCTCTTGTGGCCAAAATGAGTATTACAACAACAAACATTTACAAAAATTAATTCAAATTATAATTTTTTCAATTTAGAAAGATTATCTAGCAAAAGCTTTTTTTTTGTACGTGTTTGTAGGTGATAAACACAGAAGAGAAATTGTATAACAGACTTAAAAAATTGATAACCAGAATTGTTTTTATTGTCCTTTGCCTCTTAGTGCTTCCGTAGAATATATGCTACCTGAAACTTTTTACACATTTGATGAGTATAATCTTACAAGCTGCAAAAACAAAATGCTAGTTGCTTCACATACTGATTGCATGCTTCAACACTTTTGCCACCAACAAATAAACAAAGAAATGGTCAACTATGTAACTAAATAACTAAAGTATTAAAGCTCACCAGGCTCCAGATTGCGAACTTCCACAGACAGTTTGAGAGGCGAGATATTATCCGCCGCCACGACCCACTCTGGACTGCGACCACGTCTGTACTCCACCCGGAAGGCTGTGATCGGAGACCCTCCATTGGCTCTCGGGACCCAGGTGACATACACCGAGCTTTCAGTTGCCATGGAGATGGTGGGGCGGTCTGGTGCCTCGGGTACTGGGGGCAGAAAAGAAAGAAGGAATAACCCTGTGAGCAAGGCAAACTTTTGGGAATCCATTTAAAAAACACACAGAGAGAGAATTGGCAACCGTCATCACTGCATCCCGACTCATGTAAGGATGGAACAAGTTCACAGAGTCGAAAAACGGGAAAAAATACGGCATGACGTGAAGGAATGTGTACTTACTGCCTCGGCTCTTAGCCACAAAGTTATAGAGGGCAGGAAAGAGTAAGAGAGAGAAATGAGGGTTAGTGAAAAAGTGAGTTTCAGCAAAGTAGGCCATGCTAGTAAACATGCACACGCACATAAACACACATAAACACACATTGGGATTTGACCCTATAACTGTGCAGCTTTCTGCTTACACCATATTTCATCCAAGTACAGGGTGTCGACTAACGTGTCACTGTTTGTACTCCAAGCACAGAGAAACAAAGCAGACCACATCTGAACATTAAGCTCTGAGATTTATTTAACACAGTCCAGTCGTGAACTCTATAAAAAAAATCCCCCCAAATTCCCACAATCATTCTCTGCACAGCAGCTGCAGCAACATCACAGCAGACCTACCTCTGTCGTGGATGACGACACCAAAGTGTGTAGGCGTTTTGTCCTCTGCAGCTTTGGGGGGCAGAGAGATAACGGGAGGCTTGGACGGATTCTTGACGACGGTGGGGATCTTCTCTGAGGGAGGAAAAGGAAAGGGAGTAAGGAAAATAAAGCCCAACAGGTCTTCAGGGCTATCAGTTCCACCAAAAGCATATGGAACAGCTCCGGATGTTGGCTCTGAAATCTAAAATGTCCTCCTGGTTTCCGGAGCTGCTCGGGTTTTATCAGGGAGGGTCTCAGGTTTCCGCTCAACAACGCTGCAGTTACACTCAGTTGTTGCTTAGATGAGTGTGTGAATGTTTGTCTGATTTAACAGTTTTAAGGAACAGAAGCTTCATGCTAATCAAATTAAATAGATTGTTAAGTAACAATTAAATGAACTAATTCTGTAGCATCTCAGATGAACTCAGTTATTTGAATCGTTTTTTTGGTATTTGAGCATTTTTTCTTTTACATTTAATGGCGTAAAAAGCCTTTTTCTACTTTTATTTTTTTAGGCAGAAACATGAATTTGTATCCACTACCATTTTATTTCTGGCAATGTAACGAAGGTTGGGAAACAAGCTTCATCTATGGAGTTACATTTGACAAAGATTACAATAGAACACTACATTAAAAACTGTTTAGACAAAAAAATGACCTTATTGAGGGGTCAAATATTTCGTAGGGAGTTGCCGTCGAGTTGGATATATACAGTCTGGTTGGCATTTTGTTTTGGGCCAAGGACAATTCTGTCAAAGAACCAACGTTGGGATGCAATCATATCTGTGGTTTCTGGCAGTCATTTACATATTTCTGACCAGGGAACATTTTGTCAACCCTGCTGTGGTACATTTGCGGTTGTTCTAGATTCTATTTGTCTCAAAAACAAAAAGCGAAAGTCATACACAACGATTATGATACTGGTCATTATGATTGTGTTTAGGATTAAAAATGTGGTGAACATTTACCTTCATACACAGTTTATGGCTGGATGCAACACATTTGTAATCATCCAGCAGTTATTTAGTATCAAGTGTCATTATTTTATATATCTACCTAGCATCAGCCTTTCTCATCTGTTTCTACTTCAGTTATTAACATCCCTATGGCGACATAAACTGTGAACTAATATCATTGTGCCAGGTGCTGGCGCCAATTGCTTATATGGTTGAAAGTTATTTATTGTATTTCCCCTTCCAGCAGTAGAAAATGTTCCTCTTTCTATTGTAGCTGTGTTGGAAAAGTAGCACAGTGGAGTCTTCCAGGGGTAAATTATTCCTAGGAATACCACAAGAATCACTAAACAGCCTGCCAGGCATATACATTGACGTTACAATGCTGTTAATTGCTTTAAACAAAGTGTTTTTGTTGACTGACCCTTGCCGGTGCGGAAGGTGAGCATGGCCGGCTGGCCCTCGCCTGCTGAGCTGCGAGCCACCATCAGCACCTCATAGAGACTGGAGGGCTCCAGCTCCGACAGCCGCAGGGTCTTCTCACTGCCAGGGACACGGACTGTGTGCCAGCTCCCCACCACTGTTCCCAAATCATCGACCTGACACACACAAGCAGACAAATACAAACACTTGACTAAAATGGAAAATGGAAAACAGAATCACGTGTCATTCTAAAATAATCCTCCACAGCCTCTGAGTAACGGCAGGGAACGGCCTCAGGAACATCCCTAAGAGATTTATGTCACAATTTCCAACTCCTCCTGCCAACGGAGTCTTAACTCGTATCGCTGCAGTTTTATAGTCAGAGTGCTCTTGTTATGACTGAAGCAAACACTGGATTTATTTTTGCCCATTCTCATTTGGTTTAGGAAGGCTTCAGGGAAACTAAGATCTGTGTTTATGAAGATGGCATAAAGAAGTGAAACATGGCGGTGTGTATTTGTCCCCTCACCTTGCGATATTTGACAAAATAGGCGTTGATTTGATTCCCTCCATCACGCCCCGACCTCCACTCCAGGTCGTAGATGTCGGGCTTGTGGGTCTGAGGTGGGCTGGTGATAATTGGCGCCTCCGGAGTGGGTCGGTGCTCTCTCCTGTCGGCCGGCACGTTGACCGCTTCGCCTTCGTCCTCGGCCGGGAAGCGCTCGTGGCCCTCGTCGCTCTGCATGGGGTTGAGCGAGGGGGAAGCCTCCAGCAGCACACGGGCAGTGGAGCCCAGCTGTGGATCTGTCATGGAGGGAGAATTAAAGACTATTAACATGTGTGACAAAATTCCTTGCTGATTTCTCCTTGACTGGAGCGGTTTTTCAGGGTAAACTATTCCCACCTTTGGATAGTCCTTTACAGAGGCTTAAATTCAAAATGCATTTGAACTTTAACCTCTTATCTCTCTTGTTCAAAAGCAAAAAGGTAGATTTCACACATTTCTTTTGTCTAGACAAATTAAACTGGGGAAAAAAAGTGTTATCCTTTTTGAAGTAACATTTTCGGAAGTCAATAGCATTTTATTAAAGGTTGTCATGCTTCAATGTTCAAAAAGGTATTCATTTCATTTCAGCATATCATACTGTTTTCATATTTGTATAGTCAAATTGTATATTACAGTATATCTATGTCATACAAGAACTCCTTGATTGTTAAACCTACTGTGCAAAAAACCTGATTTCTGATCTTATTTATCTAAAAACTGCAAAACTATATATTGAGCCACAGTATATTGTTGCATTCCTTAATAAACAGAAACATCATATATAAACAATTTATGATTCAAAAACATTTTAATGTATGTTTTTGTTTTTAATCTTTTACATAATATAACTGTATGCATTAATGCAGTTTTATTAGGTTTAGATGTAAGTTGTGCTGAGTTTTGGACACCGTCACTGGAGAAAGCACAATGTAATTAAAGCTGAAGCAATGGCAACAAAGTGACTCAGTCAGACTAACCGAGGTGGCCTACATGCCCACAGAGGACAAGCAGCGCTGGAACGTTTTACACTTGGAACAAGCCGTTTAATCTACATAAAATAACAAGAAAAACCTGGAACCTGGCAGCACCGCATAATCACGCTTTGTTTGTTTTTTTCATTAAATCTTCGCCCGAGCCAGAGCGGTCCACCTGGGCGAATCATGCGAGCTGCGAGCCTTATTACGGCTGACACCCGTTTGGCAGAGACCGGGTGGAATTTTTCACAGACGTTTGGAGGACACAGCCCACAAGATCATCTGAGCCACGCCACTGAGGTCAAAGAGCACCATAATCGAATTAAAACTTAAACAAGTGAGGAAGGAGGTTAACGCGGCGAGCTCCTTCTCGGAAAAAAAAGGTCAGTCCATTACACATGAACACCTGGGAGTAAATGTGATAGTAAATCACAGAGGATTACCAGCACAGACGAGAGCTTCGGTTTGGACAGAGCTCTGCTTATTTGGAGGACAAGTGAATATGTGTTTTTACATTCCTGACTGACGGCCTGGACGTCACAACAGCTCTTTCCTGGCGATGGGAGGACGGGACCATTATTATTAACATTGACAATTTATCGGTTAATCAATTGGGTTTAGAAAATGTCAGAAAATAGTAAAAAAAAGCGAACAGTAATGCCCCAAAAACCAATTTTATGGGATCAAGATGTACATTTCTTGACATATGCACAAAAGCTATTGAAATCTGGAAATGAAAATCTTAAGTCCCAGGCTCCTCCAACAATGCAACATAATATTTACTTAAGACATAAAAGGAAATATAGAAAATATTGTCATAATAGAAAATGCAGGAATAAATGCGCTATATAGATATAAAATCAGCGGTCAAATGATATTGAGTAAATCTCTAAAACAAGGGGCTGGAATCTATGTTTGTTTTCCTTACTAATGACATATTGAATTCATTTTCATGTCATTCAATTAGATCAAGTGATCTCATAATCCTTTCAGCCCTTGTTGTGGCTATAGTTTGGCAGCTAGCTGTGACGTGTGTTAGTCGGGAGGAAACAAGGACACCACGTCTCCCCACGGATGAAAGAGGGCTGTTGTCATGGTGATGCAAACAAAGAGATTTCAGATTTGCTACTAATAATAACGGAGCACTCACATCAATGATACTGTTTACACTAAATGCAAAGGGCAGGCGATAAGCGGCCGTGCCTGGTACCTCAAAAACCAGCGAGCCTATACCTCACATCTTATCAGCCTGATATTCTGTTTTGTGTACGCTGCAGCAAAGAGATATTAAATCTCATTCTTCTTCCTGTGTGGGTGTTTGGCAGTGAAGCCGCCTGATCCCGTCTGATTTGTCCTCCCTCTGTAGCTGAAATCATTCTGCAGATAGCGGGCCGAGCTGAGGAAAGGGGCCCGGCGTGGAGGGGAGGCATTTGGGGGAGAGTGAGGGGGGAACGTTGTGATGTGTTAATAAATAAAAGGCAGTTGTGTATGATGTTGACAGCCGGGTGGTCTGGTCCTCGTCATAACCCGCCACGGCTACTCCTTTACATTCCAGTGTCCGGGGGCTTATCCCCGACGGCGTGCACAAAGCTCACTCAAGCTCAGTTCAAGGCTCAGGAGGAGGGCGGCCATGGCTAAGCCTCTCCTACCAGCCCCTCAGAAACACACCAAGAAATCAGGAGTGAGAGGAGCAGACTTGAGGAAGAGGAGGGAGAGTGTCTTCGTGTCTCTCACCACACACACACACACACACACACACACACACACACACACACACACACACACACACACACACACACACACACCACACACCACACACACACACACAACACACACACACACACACACACACCACACACACACACCACACACTACACACACACACACACACACACACACACACACACACACACACCACACACACACACACACACACACACACATCCACACACACACACACACACACACACACACACACACACACACACACACACACACACACACACACCACACACACACACACACACACACACACACACACACACACACACACACACACACACACACACACAGGAAGAGCATATTGCTCGAGTTGCACGCATACTTATTAAGGTGTTAAGGTAAAAACACTAAGGCTTTCCCACATTGTCACTGACAGCATAGCCTCTTTCCTTTAGTTTTCGCTTTCACAATAAAAGCACAAGACAACAACGTTGTTGCTTGGGTTGTATTTGAGCAGTTGACAGTACGACTTGGAAACGCTAAGATGTCAAAGGAAAAAAATTACATTTTCTGGTTCCAGCAGCTAAGACGTGAGGGTTTTCTGTATTTTAAATTATTCTTATTTGAATATCTTTGGGTTTTGGTCAGATAAAACAGGCAATTTGTATATCTCCTTTAGTTCTGAGGATGTGAGGGGCATCCTTAAAAATGTTCTGGACATTTAATACATACACTGTTTAATGTTTTAATAAATAAGTACACATTTTTGACCAAATAATTTCCCGAAGAAAACAAGGAATCTTTTTTTGTTGCCTGCCTTTAATAAGCACTTAGTATAACACCTATAATAACTAATACAAGCTGGGCTGCTTCTTTAATAAAGCACCTAATTAGTTTATGAGGACAGACACATACCTGTTTGCGTAGTGAGGATTCCACATGACTGTGCCGAGCCAATCCCGTTGTCCAGGAGACACTGGAACACGCCCCCATCCTGCAGCGTCACGTCTGTAATCACCAGTGAGGATCCAGAGATCTGGAAGCGGCCTGATGGGGTGATGGGGTCAGCGTTGAACAGCCAGGTGATGTTAGGGGAAGGGTTTCCTGTCGCTACGCAGGTGAAACGAGCTGAGGAGCCAGGAGAGACGATCTGATTGGTCGGGCCCTCAGTGATAGACGCAGGCTCTGTGAAGAAAAGCGCTTATCATCACCATGCGGTCTGATGCAAACAATCCTGACACTCTAAAAGCCTTTCTTGTGCTTTTCTTACCAAGAACATTCACAGTATAGTTAGCGCTGATCACTGTCCCCTGCTTGGTTTCAGCAGCACAGGTGTAGCTCCCTTCATCGCTCCTCGCCACGGCAACAAAGACCAGGTTGTTGTGCTGTTGCTGAGAAGGCCCCGGTGTGACCTCCTTACCGTTCTTTAACCATTTGGCTGCTGGTGCAGGACTTCCAGACACGACACACTCCAACGTCAGCGGCTGAGACTGCTGCACCAAAACAGTCTGTGGGGCGGTGGGGTAAACTATCCTCACAGGAGGGGGGGAGACTGAATCTAAACAAACAGAGAAACCACGTGAGCAGAAATAAAAGATTAATAAACCTTTTCCAAAATCAAATTCAAGCACTTTTCAAGCATTTTCAAGTTGCATCTTAAAAAATGTATCACCTAATCACTGTGGTTAATGAGACATTTATATAAAGTACAAACAGCATTTACAGTGTGAGAGTTATTTTACTTTATTACCAGACAACATTGCATAGAAGGTTGACAAATTGAATGGAAATACAAAAAAAGGTTCATATTTCAAAAAAGTGTTTCTAAGCAGACCTGGCATCTTACATAACATGGCTGGGAAATTATAAAAAAGTTAAACAAACTTAAAATTGAGTCTTAAGAACTATATAATGCAACTACCATTTCAGGCTGTTTAAAATACTACATTTAAATCAAAGCACTGTTTTCGAAGAATTCAAGCACCTACACAGAACCCAAATAAAATAATGTATGGCTTGATATGAAAACTCCTGACTCTTAAATGAAATGTCATCAAACTTACGTTTCACTGACAGCTTAGTACCATGAGGCTGCATGACGGTTTCCCCGGTAACAGGGTTGAATGCACCACATCTATACATGCGCTGGTGCCGGTCTGACACTGAGAGAATCTGGAGGTTTCCAGACGGAAGAACTAAGTAGTCATCTGAAAGGAGAAGGAAACAACAGCTTCAGTAATGGCAAAGAGAGACTTCACAATATCAAACTAGTGTGTGTTACAGCAAGGACGTGTACAAGGGTATTTGCTGTCTTTGGCTGAGCTGCTCCTCTGGAGAAGGACATTATAATAATAGTTTCATTTTGCTGTTGTGGTTGCATAAATATGAGTAAGTGAGTATGAGTACCCATCATTTACTTAAGTTGGACCAAACTAAATTGCCACATCATCAAAAACTTGTATGGCATTTTGATAGCCATGCATCTATCAAACAGAGATAGGGGGACCCAGAGCCATAACAAATACAAATATGGAATATAATCCAAACTCAGATGTTGAGGGCTTTATTCTAAGTTTAGAGCAGCAGCCCCTTAACATTATATCTACTCAATCAATACACATTATTGTGTATGGTGAAATTAATTAATGTTGTAAAGTAGTACATTTTCCTGAAAATCAATGTCTGTTTATGCAAATGGTGTCAAAACATGACCAATCAACAGGTATTGTGTATTGTCTACAATGGCCTAATACAAACAATATTAACATGTCATATCACAAAGGTCAAAAGCATGTTCAGAAGTACAAGAAATACAATATATTACGCGTATATATTATTCTCAAACAAACCTGTGGAGACTTCTATCCGCTCCCCTCGTACTCTCAGTCTGGGCAGGGCAGGGGGGACGCTGTGCGGTAGAGGACACTCTATAAGAACAGAGCTGCCTTCCTGCACTGATAACGACCGCCGTCGGCCATCTTCATATTCTGATATTTCTGCAGAGAAAAGAAGAAAAGTCATTGAGTCAAAACTCACTTTCTGTGCCAAACACTGGACATTTGAGTTTCAGCAGAGTCCAGAATGAAGGCAAACAGCGCTCCTTGAGTTTGAGTGTTTGTGTTGGATCACTGGGTTTGTTTATTGTTGTAGTGAGCGATTCTATGCATGTCTGATACAGTTCCAGATCAGGGTCAACCCCTCAGTGTAAGGTCTAACAGCGAGCAGCATCCCAGCAGGAACATAACACACTACACAGGAAAGCCCAAGGCTCATTAAGGATACCGCTCAAGAGGCATTTGGAAGTGTGCCTGAGTAAAAAAACTCCGACTGCTTCCTTCCCCTCGGCCACTCAGCAGCAGGCAGCCGAGGACAGGCATTCTTTGCAAGTGTTCAACACTCACAAAATGGCCTTCCTCTTTTCAAGGCAACTTCCTTTCTTTTTTTACCCCTCTGCTTTGAAGTGAGTAGAAGTATACACTGAAGGGTAATTCTCCGTATCCGTACCTGCTATTGCCACACGCGCGCGGCGGCTAACGATGGCCGGCCCGTGGGCTAAGCGTGCCACACACTGATAGACGCCAACATGGCCGGACTGAAGTGAGGAGATGGTGAAGGAGCCGTCGTGGAACTCCACTCCAGGAAGGGTGTCCCGGTCCAGGGGACGGCCTCCGAATCGCCATGAGACCACAGCTGATGGAGGACTCACTGAGCAGAGCAGACGAACCACAGAGCCTTGACTCTGGACCAAGGACGCAGGCTCAGAGCGGAAAGAGGGGTATTGAGCTGAGGAGGAGAAAAACAGGATCAGACTTTGTCGCTCTCTTAGCACAAATAACAAAAAGCTTAAAAAACACACATCTTCTGAACAAAAAAACAATCTGCATGGCTAACAAATACCTCAAAGCGATGCCGATAGTTTTGCGGACATTTAATACCAAAAATAGCTTTGTTTATTTTTTGTTTGGTATTTCGGTTAATTGTCCCTTTATGCAATGTCTCAGGTTCTGAGAGGTCTTTACTGGGTTTTTATTTATACAAATGCAAAAGATGTATTATTTATTTTGTGGCAAGAGATAATGTCCTTATTACATTTTTAACAATTAGGTGACTGTATAATATATTTATCTTAATTTATAGGTCATTTTCATGCAAAAATGGCTTAAAAAGCTGTTTCAGCCTCTAAAACATGGAGAGTTTCTGCTTTTTTCAGTTTTACATGCTGTCTGCTTCTTTTGCATTCTAGTACAGGACAGGATACGCTATACAACACAGGATGTTTTGAAATAAAAATAAAACTGATCACTTTAAAGCTGCAATAATTGTTGAAAAACTAGGCAAAGAAACACAACCCTAATACATCTAGCAGGCAGAAATAGTCATGATAAAAGCAGGTCCAATATGTATACCCTCACTTTAGCTATAAACACCTGCCATGTTGCTGCTAGAAAACTGATGGAAGTTGATTAGAGCTGTGATTCTCTTTGTGCTATAATAATGACACCTTTTCTATACCACAGTTATTCGCTCCAATGTTAATATGTGTCGTTGAAGTTTTCTTGAAATGCGATCGCACCACTTCCATCCCAGGTGAGCGGACAGAAGGAGGACAACTTACATGAGCAGCTGATGAGCAGGGACTGGCTGAGACACAGCACAGTGGACAGGAGGACCCTTAGGCCACTGTCCATGGTGCACTTTGACCCCCGCCTGCAGCCGTGTTGCCCAGCGCGCACACACTCGTCTGTTGAGCAAACCTGCAACACAGGGAAGACAGAAAAAACACATCAAACCAGAGCTCTGAGTGGAAACATGACAGCATCCTGATGAGCGAAAGGAAGAGGTGAGACAGGGGGGGTGGATTGAGGGGGGGTGGATTCTATTAGGTTCGAAATGAATCTTGTACGACAATCCTTCTAATCTTCACGACACATCCTCTTTACACACTCCTTGATCTCCACCTCCCACCCTCTCCTCTGACCCCTGTTCTCACCCACTTCAGTGTCTCCCAAAGGCTGGAATGTCCAGCCTCTCGGCCCCCCTGCCTCTCTCTCCCACTGGGCCGCTGGGATCTCCCGCTAATGGAGTGGCCGTGGAGAGACTGTCGCCTCACTCTTAATATCACTCTCTTGTCACACTGTGTTGCTTCCTCACAGGTTCACTGTAGCCTGAAGTGCAGGCCCAGACATACTGGAGGGCACGTAATTAGGAGCATTCCTCTATCCTTTTCAACCTGACCCCCCCCCCCCCCCCCCCCCCCCCCCACAACCCTGCTCGACTGCGGCACCTCCTCCTCCTTTTTCTAAGAGTAATCCGGGGCAAGCTTTGATCCCAGGTTCCTGGTTGGTTACCAGGGTTTGAGCCCGAGGCCGAAGGGACAATGGCCGTCCAGCTGTGATATTCACACTGGCGCTCCGGTGGCTCGCAGACGCTAGCGGAAGGGCCAACCTGGGTTGAAGGGGTGGGTCAAATTAAAAGGGATGATGTCTGGGTGGGATCGGTGAGGCTGAACGAACGTGTTTCTAACCCAAACACTGTTTCACCTGCTCAACAATGAAGCAGGTCAATGCGTTTAGCCTGCTTTCGATTCTGCAGAACGGCTAGAAAAGGACAACTTGGTGCCACTGGGAAACGGCTTGGGCTGCAAATATTTTCCCTTTTAAATCATCTGTCCACGGAAATTTGAACATTTTTACCAATTTATTTGCCTGAACGCTTAATAGTACTTGTTTCAGCACTAGTTGCGAGTTATGCGATGCCAGGGGAGGTTTATTCCTTTATGATCTCACCAAAGAGACACAAAGGCTCTGTCCCTGTACTCATTCTCACCCTTTTCCTCTTGCTCCCTCTTTGAGGGCATCCTGAGAGGAGGAGGAGGAGGACGAGGAGAGAAGAGGCAGGAAATAATAAACTCTCCGGGCTGCTGGCTCACGCCCACTTCTCACCCTGAGGTCAAAGGACAGGGAAAACCAGAGAGAGAGGGTGGACCAGCGGGTGTCTGGTGGCCCTGGACCGGCCCCCAGAGGTCACCTCCAGCTCTCGGTTTCACTGTTCTTATAAACTTTCCACACAAAACAGGTGTAAAAAAAGCGAACATTTGCATTAATAGTTGATCAAAAACAATCATCTTTCTTTCTCAATCGCTCAATTTCAGCTCGATTCTGACTGCATCAATCTGTTTTTCTTTTACTTTAGGACATACATTATGAATGTGCTGTTCGCTTTGCATTTCAGGCTCCAGTTTGAGTTTGCATGCTCATTCAAGCAGATCAAACCCACATCTTGCAGGCTAGCGTTTCTCCGTCCCACGAGTTGCAACAGGCCCTGCTCACTGCCCCCATGTCATCAGTGGAAACTATCTTTCGCTCTCTGCCGGAATAATGATATACAATTACAATAATAACAACAGAGCTATAAAAATGCACAGCCAAGTGCAGGCACCTTGGCACACAGTGTGATGAGAAACCCGAGCTGATTCTGTAACTCCCCCTCTCGGTTCTTTGTGTTCACCTCTCTTTTTTATTTCTTAGTTTAACCAGTTACTTCCTCCCTGTGGGCATAGCAGTTTGGGCACTGCAGCTCCGACTGGGTGCCCTTGTGTAAACACACACACACAGCTGCCTATCTGGCACATCGATCTGGCTCCACGAGGAAACACAGGGGCATCATTCCTGCTTCTTATCTGTTTGGCTCTCCTCTGACATCCGCCACCATGAAGCCGCCTCAGTGGAGACAGACACTGCGAGGATATCTTGTATCCCTCATCACAGAGAGTCGTCCCGATGCTGGCAGCATGGAAAGGCAAGTCCTGCTTCTTCCTGAGTCCGACATAAGCCGAAGTAGCCTTTTGACAAAGGGAAAGTCCCTGTCAAATGAAGTCTTTTGCCAGAAAGTCTACTCCGGTCCAAAGTTGATCTGCAGCCTCACTCCTCTGCTACCATTTCCCAAAGAAATCCAGACTATTAAAGTGGGAAAGAATCCTGTGTTCCAGATTTTCCTCCTTCTATCCCAAATCTGATCTTGTGTTACCCTGCTGTTTTTGCACTTATGTTGCAGATGCATGGCCATTCTCAAGGCGCGATCGAGCGGCTATAAATTGAAGAGACATCCAGCATACAAAACAGACTCTGCACCGTTGAAAGCTGATACACAGACACAGGGACAGTTCGGGGAAATAAATGAGGATAGTGTCAGTGAGTTCAAGTGGAAAAGTTCCTATTTTTCTTGGGGTGTGGGGGTTGACCTATGTGTGTTTGGGAAATGTTTGACTGACACCTGGCTTAAGTGTGTGAAAAGCAAGAACAAACAGCAGTCTTTTTAGACAGCTTCTGTCCCTCACTTGTCTTTGTAACTTCATTTTTTATATATTTTTGTTGGAACCATCATGCTCACTCTCAGAGGAATCCATAGTAGACATGTACCGATGAAAGGCGGCATTTATTTATCAATCTTGGGAGAGTCAGAAACAGGAGTAGTCCCACATATCCAGGACAAGAAGGATCCCCGGTGATGACACAGGAGAAAATAAACACAGTGACAGGCAGCCCTCGGGGAAGGGAAAGGGGTTCGAGTTTTTTTTTGCCTCCTCTCTGCAGGAAATACTTAAAAGCCCCATCTGCCCGCATGTGGGGCTGGCCCATATCCCTGTCATATTGGGTAAACAGGGACAAAAGCAATGCGGCGGAGCATCAAAGACCTGGAGGGCAGAGGAGGAACAGGTCACAACTGGTGCTGCTGACTGAGGCAGGGGCCTGGCCTCTTCGCTTCACAAGACTGCACAGCTGAATACAAAGTCAACCGCAAACCTCATGAAGCCAACGCTGATTCGATATTGGGGCAATCTTGTCTGCCTCTGCAATCAATCCAAGAGTGGAATGAATCCAATATATCAGAATAGGGTTTATATTAACCCTCCTGTTGTGTTTGTTTCTCCCCCCTTACTTTGGTGTGGTACTTTGGTCAAATTTGACTGGTCGGGTGCAGACTGCTCTTACATTAAAGGTGGGGTAGGTAAGTTTGAGAAAACCGGCTCGAGATACACTTTTTGTTATATTCCATGGAATGCTCTTAACATCCCGATAGCAATGAATATCTTAAGTGCTTTGACAAAAAATCCATAAAAAAATGTCATCTGTGGAAGCCGTAATACTGTAAAAAGCACGACCAATCATTTTAGCCGGCCCGGCTAAAATAACTGGATGGCCTACCTGCCTGTCAGCCTTCCATCTGTGCACAAACTTATCTCGTGCCCTCATTGGTCATGTGCGCGTTCGTGTGTGTTGGAGGAGGGGCTCTGTAAGGAAGTGGCAGATTTTCTCCGGTTGTGTATTTTCAAATTCTAGCGATCTTGAGCCGGTTTCTCAAACTTACCTACCCTACCTTTAACACAACGAACATAGATCATCACCAAAATGTATTTAACACATTTATTTGTAAGACGTAAACAATGTCTCAGACTACTGGTTAACATGAATAACTGCAGTGATATAAACAAAGAATAGAAACTGAAAATGACATTAGGACATTTTGTCGATAAATTGGTATGTACTAATGATGGATAATCTAGGGTTACCCATTCATTTCTCAACCAATCAAAATGCAATGAAAGCGGTGATCAGCCATTTCATATGTCCAAATGCCTACTGTGGAGGATATCATAAGGCCTTAAGGCAATCAAATGTAAAACTCAATATTTATGATTGATGAAAGTAGTAAATCGGTCAGATCTGACCCGATCACAACAGGAGGGTGAAATAAAAGAAAGAATTGTAACTAATGCCTACAGCTGAACAGATCTACGAGTTAGAGATGAGTACGTTCAGAGTGGAAAAGCAGTGAGGTGTGAGAGAAAGAGCAAGTCTTTCTGGTATGATGGTCTAATCTGACCTGTACGCTGAAGCTGATTCACATGCTATACCCCAAACCTGTCGGCACTCGCCCCACATCTCACGGACAGAGGATCTGCAGCGCACACATTCCTCAGCTCCACAAAGAAAGAGAGATCGACGGACACACAGAAAGAGTCAGAGAAAGACAAGCACACAAGAGAATGGAGATAAATTCAAAACAAGAATATGAGAGGCAATAGGGGGTGAGCAAACGAGAGAAAAAAGAAAGGAACGTTCTCTAGAGAGGGGTAAAAGGAGATGGGGGTAAGAAGAGGTGAAACATTCACTGGGAGGTGAAAAGTTGCCAAGCCCCGATTCATTTCTCCTCCCTCTTTATTTGGCGCAGAGAAAGACGTACAGATAATGGCGGAGCTCGCCTCTACGTCTGCCAAAACTGACTGATGATTCAGCCCCACTATATTCAGCTCAGCCCAACAACTTGGGAAGAGCCTCCTGAGAGAAGAGACTCTAGGGGACCATTATGGGCTTCTTCTGTTGGTCTGGGTGAGCCCACTGAGGCAGCCCGGGGCCACAGAGGAAACTAATGAGTGGAAACACTGGGCCTCTGGTACGGCCTAACTCGGTCTGATTAAAGACTGAGACGTTATTAAAAGTGGGACAGACTTAGACAAGGGGAGTGAGCTGAAGGAGGGGAGAGAAAGAGAGACATGATTTGGAATCAAATACGGGAATTAGTAGGGGGAGAGGGTTCCCTTTGTTTTTCAAAGAGAAGATGCATTGGAGGGGTTGAGTTGATCCATAATGCAAAATGACTGCCCTTGTCTGAACCTGACATCCTGGGGAAAGTTAAAGCAAGTCTCCTTAATAAATCATTTAAAGTGAGACTGACTGCAGAAGACAAAATTAGATACATCTTCAAGGACAGTCTGCTTTTCAGACAGTGCTCTCTCTCTCTCTGTCTGAGGGAGGACAGAGCACAAGCGGTCCGGGAGGCGAGGGGTAACAGCGGGGCCAAGCGGGTCCCAGAACCCAGAGACGCCTCAGCCCTGACAACACGGCCGTGGTGAGGGATCAGGAGAGAGGAGGAATGAAAGAAGAGGCCCCCGGGGATCAGACAGTCACATCCCACAAAGCCCTGTTTACCAAGGACACACATCCAACCCCCCCTACTCCCAACATCTCCGTTCACCAAAAGCCCCACCCTCCCAAAGTGCCAGGGCCGGGACCTGGGAGACAGCGCTAATTCTGCCCTGAGGCTTGTTGGCCGAGGACACAAACAGAGAGCTGAGAGGGGAGTAGGGAGGGGAGGGAGGTAGACAGATTGAAACAGAGGGGACTGAATGGTACAGTATGTAAGACCCATCTTAATTGGAGATTGTTCTGCAATGTCTTGTTTTTCCTGGGAATCTGTGGAGGGGTCGGACAGGAGGGTGGGGAGGTACGGCTGTTTCCCAAGGTCCTGAACAGCGGGATTAACCACAGGGGCGAAACTCAATAGCGGCCTCGGACACTGGAAACAGATCCCCGGGTATCGCCACCATACAAGGCCACCTCGAGACCTTTTGCAAAGCACATGTAACTAACAACCCTTCCCCATTGTCGGAGCACTCTGGGTCCTTCCGGCTGATTTCACAGGCTTTTCAGCCCACAGGGGAACGTCTGCTCAGACGAAAAAAGGTCATTCTGATGGAAAGGAGGAATGCTCAAGAAGGCCTTCTTGCCCGCAGGGTGCGTTATAACACTGATCATCAACATGTGCCAAGAGTCTGATTCATCACGCCAGGCGAGAGGGGAGCTGGGATTGTGCAGCCGTGGCACCGTAGCAGAAGAGGCCACAGATTCACATTCCTTAATATCAGCTTTGATTAGAGAGATGATGGGAAAACGCGTTGATGCAAGGGAGGGAAAAATGATAAGAGTTTTCCAAATGTCTTGAAAATGTCTACCTTTTCTGGGGGAGTCATGACACTATCTGTGCTTTTAAATGCTGTTGTGTGGGCTGTGTACTATGGGCACACAGTGATGTGATCCAGCTGCCCCCACCCCTTCCCACCCCCCCCCTGTCTCTCGTCCCTCCCTAACTCTCCTGGATTCCATCACTGCTCGTGTCTCTACGGCAACAAGCTGTGAAAGACGCAGACAACAGTTTCTGTTCAGTCTCCTCCTGATAGGTCCCTGGCTCAAGACCAAAAGTACTTTCAAACTAAAACATACATTATATAATGTAATGTGCAACAAAAACAATATGACAGCGTGTCCAAAATGGATACTAACAGGACATTTGGCAAGGTCAGTATTAAAAAAGCAACCAGGAATAAAACTCAACTGGGTTGCTTGCAGGGTGTTTGCCTCTTCTTTGTTTTGTCTCTTGAGAGGCGTGAGAAAGTAAGTACACACAAAAGTATTTTAATTTCTCAGAACGATAAATTGACTCTGCAAATATCATGGAGCTACGGCCCGTAAATTCACAGGGGGAGGATTTACGGGACAGAAGCGTTGCCTGAACTCCACAGCCAGCAAGCAGAACAAAAACAAACACATGTAAAAAGGTTAAAATATAATTAGTCTTCCTCACCAAGTCCACAAATCTCTTTCAAAAACCCAAACAAACAAACCAGCTCCCTTGTACGTACAAGTTTGAGGAACCAAAGACAAATATGCAGTCCCTAACAGAGCGTGTAAATGCTTTATTTAGTTTGTCTAAATGTTTATCCGTCTCAACTTGTAACACTCCACGCTTGTTGTGCGGCAATCGAGTGATCACAAAACAAACTTGGTGGTGATACATCAACACATGCACACCATCTAAGTTTCCATTTCTGGCTCTTGGACAAATCGAAAAAAGCCCTGCAACATATTTAGGGTCCAGGCTGCTCGTTGCTGCAGTGTTGGAGGTAAGAAGAGCTTTTGGCAGATGACATAGTGCTCTGATGGCGCCAGGAGAAGCACAACAGCAAAACAATAATACAGAACCCATGGCGAATGTCAACTAAGTGTCGGTTGTGTAAGAGCACAGCTAAGCGATGACAGTGACTTTAACTTGATTAAAGTCAGTCAGACCATAGTTTTTAGAAATACCTCCGCTGTTTTCTGTGTGTCTGCTACAATCTTCCCAGAACAATGCAGACGGCTGGACTAACCATCCTTCTGACTTGGATTCCTCCTCTCACATTGAATATATTTTATAAATAAGGGGTTCCATTGCTCCCTAAGGGCATACATCTTGGATCAGGGAAGGCCCAAAATGGCACCCATAACCACAGGCCCGGGGGCAGGCAGCAGCAGTGCCCACACTGCCTCACACTCTGATCTGGGAGAAAAACAGCCCTTCAAACAAGTAGCGTGTTTGTCAGCCGGAGGGGAGTGCCAGCCACTAGTTTTGCCTTAATATAGTCTTGCTGATCCCTGTGCTGGCTTTTCAACAGCACACACACATTCTGGTTCGCAGAAAACCCATGTCAGATGTGACTTATTGGTTCAACATTTGAAATAGAAAGCTGCGGTTGCTCACAGTTTCAAGAAGAAAAGACTCTAACTCTTGGGGGCCCATGCTGAGGCGACTGACTAAGTCAGGCATATTTAGCAGGGTCAGTTTCAGGAAGGGAAAAATAAATGAATCTTGCAAACAGGAAGACGCTGAGGATGCAAAAAAGAAAAGAAAAAAAAATCCGCACAAATGTTCTGAAATACTTTGCTGCGAGAGCTGTTGGCAAGGGTCCGGTTCAGAAGTTCACTCCCTGAAATGTTCCCTAGGGCTGAGGCTTCGTTTAGAACGCTACACAAGACAAGAAACAATGGGTCTCATCGGAGATACTCGTTTGACGATAATGAGAAGAATTGTTGTTTTTGGCGATTGGCTAATATTTTGTAAAAGTCCATGTCAAACCCTCCTTGGGAACTTTTTGTTCTCTCTCATACATAATTTGATCATGTTAAAATGGAATATATATATAAATAAAAGCCGCACAACCCCTCCAATGATTATGAGCACATCATAAAAAGGCATCTGTAAAGGAACTAACTTTAACCGTAGGGCTAAAAAAGACTTGCAGTGTGCTTCAAACGGCTTGGGACCAACACAGTATTTTTGCAGTCTGTCCCAGTCCTTTGGTCTTTTCATCAAGCCCACCAGCTACTTGTAAAATGAGTTCTAAGCAAACAGTACATCCTAGTTTCCTAAAGTAAAAGTCTCTATCAAACATGGTCTATCTTTGTCACACAAACTGCTTTTGACCGTCTGATGTTCTGTACCCGTCTGGACAGTGCGTTTCTTCTTCAAAGCGCTGTGTGTGGTATTGGTTTACATTCCCTTATCATATTAACAAGGCAGACATATATATTTAGTCGAGGCCTGTACTTCCATTGCATTAACAGAAAACAAAACATCATCAGAGAAGAAGCAGATCTCCTCGCTCTGCATATCTCCAGCCTGTGCGGATTGGTCCCGCTTCATTTCGGTGGCTGGCTGGAACATCTGTTTCTGCTGCTCCAAAAAACTGTTTGTTTGTCTTAACAATTACGCCCTGATGTTTCTCATTTCATTTCTTAAATCTCTTGAAAGTCATTATCCAGTTTCAGGTCCTTCAAGGTTCTGAAATTGTAGAAACTCAATACGACCATCTGTTGAAAGCTGGTGTATACATCAGGCTACAGTCAGCTCACCTTTGACATTTCAGAGGAGTCGTACTGGAGGAAGCATGCGTCCTATCTGTAACCTGCTGGAGTAACATGCTTGCATAGTAAAGCGAGTCAGAGTCGGGCTGTTTGGATCATCTGTCAGAGGGGACATGGGAGAAATAGGGGAGGGGGTCCCTCTGGGAGACATATGCGTTGTAGTTAAAATAATGAAAGTGTGAGCTCAGAGCAGATAAGAAGTGCTACTAATGACAACTTCTTGTAAACATCAGTGACACCTTCAGCTACTGCGTTTGCCTTCACAGCTTCTCCAACACAGCGCCACTTTATCCAATTCCACTCACAGCTTGTCCCTCAAATACATTTAGGGAGGGAAACGGAGGGTGGAAAAGTAAAGTGTTTTTTGTTAGCACTGCAGCTGCAGGGTGCACTCACCAGCCCAGCAGTCACAAGAACTCAAACTCTTTCTCTGACCTGCCCATCTTTCCCATCAACCCCCTGCTCATGGCTGCTGGGTGTTGTCAATCAGCACCCCCCTGGCTCCTTGAACATGGGAGCTCATTGGCATGCTGCCCAAAACTCCCTTCTGTCCATCTAATGGGGCCTGAGCTCTGGGTCTGTCCTTGACGAATGGAAGCTGAAGTTTGCGGAGTAAAGGCCAGCGTTAGAAAATGGGAAAAAGGCTGCAGTATGACTCAATCCTTGAGCAATGAGAGTAAGAGAAGTTCTCAAAAGTTCAAACTAGTCAGGTTTCTAGTTTGGGAATAGTTGCTTGGTGGGTCACCGCCAACCGTACAACAGTCCACTACATTCTACTTTGTTATACTAAGAAGCTGAAATGGATTAAGCGTCAGAGATTTAGAAAAACGAGAAAGACTTAATTACGGCTGTCAAAATGTTGTCACGGTGAAAAATAAGGTGGTTGCTTAGAATTTAGACATTTCTCTTTTTCTTTTTTACAGCCAAAAGGTTGATCCTTCATTGCAGTTATATGACAGATCACTGTGTGAAACCAAATAAACAACCCAACCACATTGTGATTCAGCTTTTTAATTCACTTCCATTCACTTTGGGGCCAGGGCTGAGGTTAGCTGCATGGCCTCAAGTCTGCATGGCCAAGCAAACGGGAGAATGGGAGGTGCCCAAAATATACTTTAGTCCCCAATTTAGACACACCCTCTCCCACCACATTGACCTCCAATAGACATTCATTCCCTTAACCATTACCAGAATTCTGAAAGTAAGGCTGCAACTATCAATTATTTTCATATGACGGCTATTTTCTGGGTTATTGATTTTCCTTCATGTATAAATTCGGACAAAATGGTGAAAAAGCAAACCCCCTGAGCCCAATGTGAAAAGATGTTCACTCATACATAACCTCACTTCCTTTTACCTTTAATGAAACCTGACCGTTACGATGGAAACCCAAGCATTTACTGCCACTCTTCAACAATCATGTGTCATTGTTGGAGCATATGCGGTTTCTGATTATAATACTGCATCAGAAAAAATCAAAAGAGCCATTATGAGAGCAGCGGCTGGTATCATTACACATGCTTACATTCAAATTGCCCACTTAACATAGTTCTCCTACAGCAACATGTGTTTATCATTAGCGAGCACACTAATGGCTCAAACATTATTCGAGCTCACTTAATGGCATAGTTGTGCTTTGTTCAGGGTCTGTCTGATAAGAGCCGGGCCACTAATGGTTTATTAATTTCCCTAAGAGCCACAAAAAACTCTGCAAAAACAAAAACATGACTCAGAGGTTCAGGCATTGTCTGATTCAATCACATTACCAATAAGTTACTGTGGGGAAAATCCCACAGAATACTAAAAATACTCCACGGGTCTATGCTCAGCTTGAAATCCAACAGTTATTGGTATTGTAGCTTGGATTTATGGCTTTATTTTGTTGCAATTGCTCTGAAAGAAATGCCTAATAATGCTGTGTTGAAATATTTCCAGCAACAAAGAATGAAACAATATTTTCCACAGACTGACCAGAATGCAATGCACTGGAAGGAGAAAACAATCAAGGGGGAACTCATGGAGTGAGAGTCAGAATGAGGCAGGTTAAAGGAAACTGACTCGGTATCAAGACTCTGTATCCAAACCTGAGGGAGGATTTCTCCTTTAAAGTGAACGCCCGAACACAAAGAGCAAACCTTGCTCTGCCCCTGTCAAAAGCTCACCCAATATTGGGGAGCACTGAAAGGATTTGAAAGGCATCGGAAGTGTCTTCTTGTCCCCCTCCGACGCAACAATGAACGAGCATCTGTTTGAACTTGAAAGTGTTTTATCTGAGAGCAGCCATGTGTGTCCCACTGACTGGATGTCATGCATTGGGGAGGGATTCAACACTTTGTTCTCGATAACTTTTAAGTGTGCAGTTTTCTGAGAGTCACCCCTATGTAACAAAAGACTCTGTGAAGCTCTGATGATAGGGGTGAAGAGCAGACAGAGGAAATGACTTCAGGGAAATGAGTGAGGAGCAGCCACAATATTACTATAACTTTTACACTATTATCTTTTTACATAACTTCGTTATTTGACATTCATTTCAATTCAAACTATGTGGATTAATGTGTATATTTCAAAATCAAGTCTGTCTTTGACTCTATAACTATAAAGTTTGAGTTGTCTTCCTCAAAGTTCCTGAGGTGCGGCGGTGCGGATCACAACACAGAGAGACATGAGTAGAATAAGCTCATGCACACACTTGCACTCTCAGTCCTGAGCTGTTAGTGAGGGCATTTTTTGACACGTCCAAAATGTTTCTTACTTTTGGAATATTTTTTTTAAGAAGAGATGTGCAAATTGGAAAAAAAGAACTGTTCAATCATCAATCAGACTACGTTACGCATCTGCATCTTCAAAGTATTTTTTAAATTCCCTTCCACCTGTAATGTTATTGTCATTTGTGTAACTAAACTAATCTTAAATCCAAAATCACATTCCCTATCAGTAAACATTGAAAACACCCTGCAAACAGACAGGTACAGTTGTCTTTGTACGCTTTGCACAGTAACTTGTGCACTTGCCAGGTTTTACAGCAATACCAACATGGATTTAGCAAACCGACATTTATGACACCCTGAGGGGGTTCATCTAAAACAATAAAGGCTCTCTGTCTTTGGAGAGAGGAAAAAAAACACAACTTTAAATATTAGTCTTAGTCACCATGTTCCTGCACAGCGGTAACTGTGGCAGAAAGCTGGCTCCTGCAGTGGATTCATAATAAAAGTATAACTTTAGAACAAAGTCATGCTTCTTATAGAGCAGGTTCCTTTCGTCCTTTTATGACTGAGACACCAATGTGTCAAATTGTGGAACATATTTGCCATTTCTAAAAGAAAATGCTCTTTCATCTTTCAAAGAGCAGAAAATGCAGTGAAGGCCATCTGTTTTCAACTGGGATGTGAAGTATCCCTGCCTCCAAGGGCTGTTGGACCAAACAAATATTTATCCCTTTCCCCTTTGTTTGATTCACCTCTGAAACAACACAATGCACTGAGATGCGTCAGAATGCATTAAGATGACAGATAACTGCTGAATGATGATTCTAATTTGAATAGGTTAATTTTTTGCAAAAAGCTTACAAAGCATGGTTTTAAACAACATGCTGATCAGTGTTGTATTTCCTATTTTTAGATAATGATGTAACAACTATGCAGACTGAAGTCACCAAAAGCCAACAAAATCATATTATTGCACTTCATAGGCCTACATACAGAGACATATTCTTAATAACCAGAGATGTCATCCAATGAAGTCAAAACTGTACTTTAAGAAGCACAACGTGTAAAAGTCATTAATTGGAGTCAGAGTATATATGTAATGTCAAAGTAGCCTAAGTGCTGATACAGTATATAATGGGGAGAGTAATTAATGTACAAAATATTCATCTTTGTACACGGGCGCCCCCCGTTTAGCAGCCTGCCACACAGACAGCATGTAGCCTGCCTCTCCGTGCCGCTGCTCCACTTTCACCACAAAACAAAGTAAAGAAAACACTGTAATGTTTTGGAAACTGATTACACTGGCACTGCGGCGCTCTCTGCTCCTTTGAACGTCACTTTTTCTTTTGTGATCGTTACCAGAGAAGCCCAGCTGGCCTGGTGCAAACACCGAAGCCTCCCTCCAACCCGCTCCCAGGCAGCCGGCCCGGGACTCCCCTGTCTGCCGCCCGTCCTTACGTCCTTACCTCTCTTGCAGGAGGGCAAAAGCTGCGAGCCGTCGGGTGAATTAGCAGCAAAACGCATTCTTCTGGAGGCAAATCCGTACGGGGCCCTCCATTAGACACGGGCTCAAAGTGCGAGACGACAGGAGGAACATGAAAACAGCCGGAGGTAGAGCGAGTCGAAGAAAGTCTTCAACCCCGCGGAGCAGCGCAGACTTCGGGGCCAAGGTGCGACAACTCCCCCCTGGTCTAAACTCGAGCTGAGGTAGCAGAGAATTTCCTCCTGTGAAGTTTTGAGTCCGCGTGTTTGGTTAAAAGAGTTACGTCCCGTTTTGTTTGCTCACAAACTCTGTGTCTGTCTGTGTAGCCCGTTATTGTAACTTCTCCCACAGCTCTCGGTCTCCGTCTCTAGCGCTGCCTCTTCCACACACGCATCTTTGAAGCCAGTGTCGAATTGCTCAGCAAATTATGGCAGCGGCGGAGCTGGTCGTCAAACCAGGAATGTCCCAGCCCCTCAGCTCAATACGGCTCCTGGAGTGGAGAGGGGAGGGAGAGAGAGAGGAGGGGGTGTTACCCATATAGACAGTGCATTAACAAGTTTTACAATCTTGGGAGAAAAAAAAACTTCCTCCTTCCTTCCCTGAACACTTACCTGACTATTGTTGTCAATCGTATCCACCTGAACTTCGCTTTGTGCGACTCCATGATGCACATTAACATCATAATTATGGCTTTAACATGAATAATAGTTTTTTCTTTAAAGTAAGAATTGTTGTAATGTTGTTTGACAATTAAGAGTGTGCACATACAAATATAAAATACAGTAATACAAACTTTTAAAAACCCAAATATCATCAATAAAAAATGTAATGACATTGTTATGATTTTATTCAATCAATAGATGTGTGGTTGTTTTTGTTAAGTTTGTTCAATGCTATAAAGAGACATTTCACCTGTATAGAACCTCTTACTGAAGTTGCAGGGATGGCAGGAAATTACATGGTTTTATTTTGGAACTACAATAAGCTGTTATCTTATGCAAGTGATCATCATATGAAAACCTGACACCCATATGAACAATAGTTATTATATTTGTGGAAACAGTACTTTAACCTTTATGACTGACATTAGCTTTACACATAGTTTTCTTGCCATGAATTTATATGTGCATGCATGTTAGTCACTTTTTTTCTTCCTCTTTCCGCATTATTTATGGTTACTGAAATATGTTTTTTTACTAGCAAGACCAGAAACCAAACTGTGTCCACACTGGTTGCTAAAGCTTCCTTTACTGTGTAAATCTACCTCTGTGCTTAAATCTGTGATAGTTCCATACCGCACAAACAGCCTCAAAGCCATAAAGGCAGTTCTCATTTTTCAGTGGAATACACTGTTCCTTGTAGATTAAACCCACTCTCACTGGGCCCATTGAATTGAATTAAAGTTATTTGGGAGGGGGATGTTTGAACAGCTAATGGCTATGGGTAATTTCTGGCATCGGACCTGTTGGTTGGATGGGCTGAATGTTGGTTGGCTGGAGCCATTTCCTCATCACTAGGTGCAACGCCTTCACAGAAGGGTGGGGGGGGAGGGAGCTGGGAGTGTAAAACAGTCATCTGTTGTGCGTATGGGCATGAGTAAACAGCATAATCATCTTGGAGGCAGTAATTATGTGCTCCAGCGTTGGCCGGGCGGCAGCGGCGGGCCCACCCTGCTTCAGACAGCAGGTGCAGCTCACCATGTGACAGCTGACTGCGATGGAAGGTGTGATCCAATCCTCCCGGGGCCGCCTCGACCCAGTGAGGGCCTTCAGGCAGACAGGGCCAAAGCCAACAACGCCAGAAAACCTCTGACACAGCAGGAAAGGGAAAAAACGATGGAGGAGGTGGTGGAGACGGGACTGATGAAGGACGGATGCTCCAACTTTGTTTTTACAGCACTGCTATCTTTTTTGCCAGTTTCTCTCATTTAGACATTTTTTCCCTTGTAATGGACAGTTTGACCTCTTCCTCCTGATTTATGACGACCACTTAATCCACATTTCTATTATCAATACTTTAATTATTTACATGTCTTGGTAAAGCACACTGAAAGGATTATTATGGACTCTTTAATAGTGATTCATAACCAAATATTTAACTGCAGGTAAACTGAGGATCCTTAGGTCAACTCAACCTGGCAACCCACAAGTTTCTTTAAGCCATATATATAAAGTGTAAACAAATGGCGTGTGAATCATTAATAACAATAATCTGTTCTCATTGGACAGTACAGCCCACTTTTTTCCTCATCATTATTTTTAATTCATTTTCTTCACCCCATTTTCTCCCTCCTCTCTCCGAGGGTCAGGAGCTGGTTGGAGATGGAGACGGAGGCTCGGGTTCAGAGGGGGGTGAGTGGGGTGATTGGACACAGTCGCATGTGAAAGGCCAGAGAGCGGCGAGTCCACAGGGAGCAGGGTCCGCACACAAAGGGCCAGGGAGGGGCCCAGCGGGGGCGGGAGGGGCGGCCGAGGAGGAGAGGCCACGCTGGGAACCAAAGCTGACAGCACAGACACTTCTCATCCACTGAGGGCTGGCCTGTCTCTGGCCCCCTGGGGTAATATCCTCACTTATCTGAGCGGAGCTGCCAGAGAACCACGGCAGCCTCAGCCAGCAGAAGCAGCAGAAACACTGAAGCCCACATCTCACTGATATGAAGTCTCTTTCCTCAGTCCTATCAGCCCTGATCAAGAACAAATAGCTTATAACACACTTAGCCACAGAGGTGGGAGGTAACTACATTTACTCAAGTACTGTACTGAAGTACAATTTTGAGGTACTAGTAGTTGACTATTTCCATTTAATGCTACTTTATACCTTTACTCCGGTAACATTAACACATTTGACAAATTCTATAAAAAGTGTGAATTGCACACATAGTGCACATACGTTTTTATATTTTCATGAGTGGTATTTCACAACAATGATATATACTGTAACAGTCTATGTTGGAGTAGGGGTCTACCAGTAGCTACTTTTAACAAAATGCATCACAAAAAAATCAACTACTCTTTAAGTCATTAAGAGTCAAATTATTTAGATATTTTACAAAAAGAACTTTGTTTGTCTACAACAGTAACATGCTACGTGATGCAACAATATTAACTAGAACAATTTCACATGTATAAATATAATTAATACACACATAAGGTAATTGAAAAGGTTTGACAGTAATGTATTGGTACTTTTACTCAAGCATGAATACTTCATCCACCACTTTTTAGCCAATACAAAATTACTTCTCGAGATGGCGAAACAACGTCAGTTTACACTTTATACATTCAAATACTGATTTGTGTATTTGGCTTTTATAGGGGAAATGGTAGGACCGTCTAACAAGGGCTTTGTCTAAATGCTCAGGCTGGGTTTGTTTGGAGTTAGTCACTCCAGCTTGCTGTCCTTTGCTCTGAGGATAATAAGCCTCCGACCACTGTCAACAGAGTGTTTATGACCTGCAAAGCAGCCCTGGGTTGTGTTGACTCTGTCAGCAGGGGCCTGAGGGACGCCTGACTCCCAGTGCTATTAAAAGGCACTTCCAGATAAGAGGAGTACCATCCCTCTGTGGGAGCCGGTCAGGATTTGTGGATTCGACAGCAGGACAACATACCAAGGCTTAATTGTTGTTTGTTGTATTCGTTAGATCCGACTCCCAGTTTTATGTAACTACTTTAAAGCAGATGTGGAGGGTGAAATGCCATGAACAAGCACTTGTTGCATTTCTTTTTCTAGAGTGATTTCAGACAGTCCTTTTTCTAACCTGCAATAACATTAATTTGGAACGTTTATACGTTTTTATAAGACAAGAAAAACGTTGTGCATGGGCGAATACATTTATACGAGACTGAGAAAAATCACAATATTTTACAACATAGGGTAAATGGATTTCCCCTCAGAGGGCTGTATATCTCATGACTTAGACAGGTGTGTGCAAGGAGTGTGTGTGTGTGTGTGTGTGTGTGTGTATTGTCCCTTTCTGTATGTTGGACTATGCGCCTACAGTTGTGTGTGGGGGTTTGTAAAAGAAAGAGAGAAAGTGAAATTTGAAGGCACCTCTCTACATCTGGTTTCTGCATCACTGCGGTGGGATCACATTATCCATCGTAGGCTCTCTGGGAATTTCATCGGTCTGTAACATCTCACTTATTCACACGTCTCCCCGGCCGCAACCGTGTAGAACAATCCAGAGTGTCCCTCGTGACTCTGCAGCGACCCTGCACATCCTCTGACCTTCCTTAAAGCCTTCTCCTGTCTGATATCGTGCCTCTGTGAGAACTGTAAAGAGCATAAAACTGTCCAAACTCCAGTTGTCAAACACTGTCACTGTTTTGCCTCAGATGTCAACAACCATTTAAATGATTATGAACACAGCTAGTGCCCCTCCTACATGGATGGGATTAAAGAAGACAAAGAGTCAAATTTAAAGGATTGATTCATTTGTCACATTTGATGAATTAAGCTAATACAATTAATTTAAAAAAATGTTGCTCCAAATTGATGATCCAAGGACAGAGAGATCTGCTTGGTAAATAAAAAGATATGAAATATTCACAATCTCAAAGAGTGGATCCAGAGCTCAATGATATAAAAACATGGATATATATACAATTCAAAATAACTATACAAAAAGCATGGGTTTTAAAGCATAGCCAGGTGTTAATCTATGACTAAACATTGGAAAATGTCTTGCATGAAAACATGTATTTTATGGGTCAGATGTATGTTGTTCAACTGATGTAGCAAAATCTACTACCAGTCCGTTTTTTAAACAACTCATGATGTGGAGCTGATGTGAAACTGCTCTGCTACTCTGCACTATATCACTTCCACCGGGGTCAGATTTATAACGGATCCCCAAATCATACGAACGTGTTGTTCCGGTCTCATCCCCAACATCCGAATCGGCACTGACGTGAAGCTGCCACGATAAAGCATGCGGGAGTTGGGTGTAGTGGGTATCTGGGGAGCCGTGCAGCAGGAAGAGCTTGAAGTGAAATATCATTCTTGTTTAACACTGATGTTTGCTCTGGTCCCACAGGCCCATGGTGACCTTGTGATTTATGGAGCAGCGCTGGAGGAGCAGATCAGAATACAGCTGCCCCATAGCTGCACACAAACATGTGAATTCCAGACTCAAGCATAACTGCTAGCCTTGCTCTACATTCAAATTCAATAAAGCTTTGGGTTTTCCGTTTAATAGACTTAAAATATAAATAAAATAAATAGAACCATTTCTTTTTTGTATATTTGCTTCAATCCAGGGATTATGTGTGTAAAAATGTGACGCTTGTTGCTGCACACTGGCTTTTACAGCTCATTCTGAATGGCATGAAGTGATGTAGAAAATGAGCTAGATGGAGAGGATTAGGATCCGAGACTGCAAGTGCTTATCATCTCCCGTAGCACTGGAGTGTAGCCATGGAAACAGGAAGTGAGAGGCAAGCGTCCAAGATGGCCACCAGCTTGTGAATGGGCGCATTCCTCAACGGCAGGGTGTCTGCAGGAGGGAGGAGGGGCGAGCGAGTGTGTTTACTCCGAAAAGGGACTATATAAATAGTAACTGCTGCTGTTTTAAGGACTTCCTGTCACTAGGTATTCCATAAAACAGTAGTTAAATAAACAATCAGTTTCCCATTGGGGCGGCCTTGTCTATACTGAAGTGAGGTCTGCTGTGGGTTCAAACCAGGACCCCGGCTTGTGGATTTTAAAGCCCCAGACTGCAGTCATGGAGCTGTTACAGGTCACCACACTCTCTTTCACTCGTACCCCGTCTGGTCATATAACTTCCACACACACAAACCCAGCCTGAATTCCACATTCAGCATATTTTTTTCTCTGCTGAGTAACTTCTCCGCTAACTTTTCAATAAGCTCCTTTTCCTTGTTTTGTTATGCGAGTTGTGCATGTGGTGGTCCTCTGTTCGCCACTGCATGGATTCAGGGCCTTTTAATGATCTGAGCAGGACTTCATTCAGAGTTAAAGAACATTAAGGTGAGACTATAGGAAATTAAGTTTAAAAGTTCATGCAGTTTTGTATTTTTTGGTATTCTATCCCTAGCATATTGAACTTCAAATGGTGAAATGTTTAAAATGCAGCTTTATATCGAGGGTTGTCACATCCATTTTAAAGTAACAGAAGCAAGTGAACAACTAGTGTTACATGCAATAAATCCTAAGAGATCTCTTAAAACAATACTCACATGCTGACATGTACATTGTTCATATGGAACCTCTAAAAGCTGCTGATGGAGGGGATAAATGTTCCTGATTCTGTGTAAAATAATACTCCGTAGCTCATTAAAAGTGAGCCCACAGCAACATCACACATCTAGTGGGCGTTTTCTAAAGTTGCACTCATTGTGGAACAACATTTCAACTGTGTGTCTCCTCCCAGTAGGCAAACATTGTCCACAAAAAGATTCCACTGGACAAAAAGGCCTTTGTGCTCATCAGTTATTGCCTATCACTTGCATTTCTTTGACGCAAAATGGAGAGGGGGAACAGTTACAGTGACAAATGACTCTTCCAATATACATGTGCACATCTGGATATTGGGCTTCCAAATTAATTGAAAAAAAAACTATTACCTACAAGAGAGCAGGGAGACACGTACACACACAAATATATAAATATATGCCAATACGCAAATACACAAACATGTACCAGCTGGCATTGTCAAGAAGGACAACATCCATCACTCCGGCTCTGTTTTAGACAAGACCGTGAAGCTGTCAGCATGCATTCCTGAATGCAGCTTATGCAGAGCACATTTGTCAACCTTGAGGAGATGCGCATGCCCAACATGTTTGGATGTTTAAAGATATCTCATTATGGCCTTTGGAAGTTATTGGCATTCCCACAGTTGCTAAAATAATCCACAAACAGAGCGTTGTGGTATCAGTTTAGACCAGAGGCCTATACTACGAAGCCGGATTTTCGCTTAGCCGGCTAACTTCAGGGAAAACTCGGGCTTTCCGGTCCTACGACGCTGGTTCTCTTATTAGCGGGCTAGATCTCCATGGTAACTTATGCTGAGCGGCTAACCTCCTCGGGAGGAGGTTAGGTTGCAGGCTAGAGATCAACTCAGTGAAAGGACCGCCTGCTGACCAATCAGAGCTCCGTGTGCGGAGTTTAAAGCTATCAAGTCATATTACAGGATAGAGGAAATACAGAAAAACTTTGCAGGAAAGACGGCCGGCAAAAATCAACTGACTGTGTGAACGTGAAAATTAATAGAATATCCCCTCCCATCTTCAGAGCAATCTGACT
Organism: Trematomus bernacchii; assembly: GCF_902827165.1. Taxonomy (NCBI): domain Eukaryota; kingdom Metazoa; phylum Chordata; class Actinopteri; order Perciformes; family Nototheniidae; genus Trematomus; species Trematomus bernacchii. The sequence goes on along the minus strand of NW_022987851.1, from coordinate 4,958,011 downwards.
ATTATAACATTAGCGTTAAGAAAGCTTACTTAAATATCTGCCACGACATAAGTAACCGGATCAGAGTAACATTAAGTACAGTCCGCGGCACTGTGAGTGCAGACGTCGATGTGTCCCATTATCATTCATATCATATCACATCATAATGTATCATATATTTCCTTATTTGAGTCAGCTTCTTGAGCCGTATCTGGCCGTGCAACACTCACAGTGTCACATACTGTATGCAGAAGTATTATTTTAAGCAACACATTAAGTTGACGAAACACTCGAGTCAAATGTAATTAAAGTCAGATCCACTCGTGTCTTGGACGGGGCAGTGATTTCATAAACCTGTTAATGTACGCATTCAAACGCTTTTTCTTTTACCAGCTATATTCACCTTGCAGGTGCAGCTATGTGGCTTTTATCCTGGATAAAGTGTTTAAGTCATGGATGTTTAAAGTTTAACTTCTTCATATTTGACTAATATTAAAGTTAACTTTTCATTCAGGAAGTATGACGCTGCGCTGTCAGTACGCTTGTCCGTGTTTGAGATTGGTCGAATGCTCCAAATACCACCCCTTTCATGTGAACGCGCACCTAACTAGATAGGACACGGCTGGCTTGAGCGATCCACTTGATAACCAGCGTCGTAGTACAGTTTAGCGAGAGCGCGTATGTTTTGGATTGGGCCAACCGGCTAACTCAAACATATCCAGGTTAGGAAAATCCGGCTTCGTAGTACAGGCCTCTGGAGTGGTGCAGGGTGATCCTCTGTTTGTTTATGAGGCCGAGGACAGGATGTCAGGGTGTGATAGAGCCGCCCTCATAATTTTTCTTAATTCCACCCGACACAGACAGTGCCCTCATCTCTGGAGAAGTATCACTTTTGTTAAAAGTCAAACACATCATCCAGGAGGATACAATCTTTCACTCTTCCGCTTTTTCAGATGTTGAGCTTGAGTCTCCGGGCCCCGCAGGCGCACAATCACAGCAAAGTATCACCAGATAGTCACTATGGAGCCACGGGGAAATGTACAAAGAGTAAACAAAGTGTGTGTGCATGCCTATCGAGTTTTACCTATGTCTGAGCGTGTTTTATGTATACATAAAACACGCATGTATCCATATATGGATGCATGCTTTGTCTCTGCAACCACATTGCGACATGTCCTCTATTTAATCAGACATTTGTTGGGTTCAATCAAACCCCATAAGAGAGGCTTCCCCCCAAACAGGATGCACTGTAGGCAGATGTGAAGTGCAGACACTGATGTCTTCATAACGTTCCCTGCTTTTTCCCCCTCTCCTGTAACTCATGGTATTTCACCCAGCTCTGCCTGTCCCCTTTTTATTTTTCTCCCCTCATGTCGGGGAGACAACTTAGATCCGTGAACAATCTGCTCCATCCCGCTCCCCTTCTCCGCTCCATAAATCCAGCTCCCTAGGGACAGCTGGAAAGACAGTACAGGCAGGAGCCAGATAGAGCTGTCTGAAAAGGCTCCTGTTTCAAATTAGGCTTGCTGGACAAAAGTCCCCTCGACCCCAAAGTTGAATCAGTATCTACTTCCTGTATACTATTTCGTAGAGGGGTGTGGACGGACACTGGAAGGTGAGAGTCGGTGTGTTAGCAGCGAGGAAGCTGGTGTCACTGTGGTCTCCTGATCAGCGCACAGAAAGGCGGTTTACAGCCCTGTTAAAGGCGAATAAAAAGCTCTCTCTAAAGAGGCATATTATTTCATGGCCTGTGTGCTCTCACAGTTAATGTCCCAGCGCAGCGTGAGTTCGCTGGACTTCCTCTCGTCGTGCCTCTGTGTCCTGATGGGCCGAGGTCACTGCACAGCTGTATACTCAAAGTGAAATGGAGGGCAGAGAAATGGAGAAATGAAGTGTGTCAGCACATGAATAATTGCGGGGTTTAAATTATAAATTAGCAGTGAAAATTGATTCTATCGCTGCAGAGACTTTTGTGTAGAGCTTTTTTGCAAATAGTCAACAATGTTATTTTATGTGATATTATTATTTTGGCTTTATTTCTTGTTTGGCTATGTCAAAGACCAAGTTTGGGATCAACATTTCAAATGGGTTGAGCCATTACCAATATTCGAAACGTTCTTAAATTCAGTAGACAACAACTAAAACGATGTTATACTTTGTTCCTCTAAGACTGTAGGTTACTTAATATTCTTAAAGGGGCTCTATTATGCTTTTTGGGGTTTTCCCTTTCCTGTAGACTTCTTCGTTAACTTCCGTAACATAATGACATCACTATGTAACACATTTGCGCCTCTATTGGCTAGTACTAGTGCTCCAACACAATGTACGTGATAGGTTAAGGGGCGGGACATCTCTAAGCGGTTGACCAATCACAACAGAGCCGGCCAGCTAACCAATCAGAGCAGACTGGGCTCTGGTTTCAGACAGAGGGTGAAAAGGGAGTATGAGATTAAATACCTATTTAAACAATAAAGCATGGAAACATGTCACAGTAGAGGCACAAAATACAAATATGAAGCGGAAAATTATTGTAGTACGGCACCTTAAATATAGCACAACACATCTGTATCGAGGCCATGCTTATTTTTTTAACTGATTCTTCAATTATTTTGTTAATTTGGCCAAACAAATACAGACTAGCAACTGAGAAAAATCACCTCAAGGGAAGCTGTGTGGAGATTATACACAGAATCAGATTCCATGAGAAAGTGGATATGTTTTGTTTGAGTGTTAGTTATGAGGGAAATCTGAGTAGCCAGGACAAATTGACGGACTCGGTTAGAATTTGCAGCGCTCGGGATGGATTGATGGCCCAACAGGGAACATTCAGGCAGCTCGTGTTCACCTCTGCCAGAGTGTTCAGGGTCAGGCGCTGCAGCTGAGGCTGATTCAGGTACAGTGTCATACCTGCCTGAACATGGCTGCTTTCATAATGACTGATCTCCCCCCAGGTGCTCATGGCTAGAGCTACTCTCAGGGTCAGGGGGGCAGAGGAGCATGTCTAACACAACCCTGACCTCTGAAAGAATCATTTCCACCTTTGTGACTGTCAAAACAAGCTCCATGTGATGTCAGTGCTTTGACCACCTGCTCCTCCACTCACTTAAAAACACTGTCAATCTCAAATGATTTGAACAATGCTGTGCAAAGCTGTTTCCATATTGACTTTAGTATGCATATTTTCAAAGTGCCGTTAAATTTGGACTTAACAGAGTAAAAAAAGAAATGTATACTCAACTAAGGCCCGGACACACCAATCTGACAACAAAGAACTGACACAGACGGACCCCGACTGTTGCGTCGCCTCGCGTCTCTGCGTTTTGGCCATGTGTCGCACTGAAACACACCGCAAAGACTTCAGCCGACGGCCAAGAATCACGTACGAACTGCGCATGCGTGAGTGGCAATAACTCTCCTTACCAGCAGGCGGCGGTAGTGTGTATTCGCCATTCAAAAGAGGCAACAACCGGAAGACAGACTGCGTGATAACCGAGAGAAGAAGAACAGACTGCGTGATATAAACAAACAACAAATAACGTGTGCGTTCCATTTTCACTCTACAGCGAGAAGCTCATGGGGCTTTCCCGAACCTGTGTCGAGAGCTGGAGTTAAATGAAATCTCAGATTTGCCTTCTTAATAGTTTGTTTGGGTCCCTCACTTCCGTTTCGCTTCTCATGCACCGATTCGCTAGCAGAACAGCCAATCAGAGTGATTTCTTTTGCCGACTGCCTTTGGCCGACTGCCCGCCGATTCAACATGTTTTTTCGGCCGAAAAGGCGTCGGCACGGCTGAAAAGATCCGACGGTGCGGGACACACCAATCTGAGTAGGGCGTGTCAACGCTCATCGTCGACCTGACGCCCACCGACGCCGATAATCGGCCTGGTGTGTCTGTGCCTTAACACAATTTCAGAAAAGGAACATGGCACCATTCTTTATCTTCCTTTTAATCATTATAACATTATTTTCAATATATTGGATCTAATCATTTTCTTTCTCGTGTGTATCTATATGTTGATGTACAGTATGTATGCTGTATATCTGTTTTAATCCTCTTGTTACCTTGAATTTGTACAAAATTCTTATGAATTCAATTAAATCGAGTCACATTTAACATCAGCAATTTACAAACTTTAAAAAAACTTATATTCCCTAACACATGGATTTTGCTTAAACCTTATTGGGCAAACCACAATTAAACAAAAAGGTTTAATATAGTAAGATTTGAGCAAAAATGCTTTCTTTAAAAATTCAAGGTAAGTGATTGTTATACACATTTTGGTAGGGAAGCATTCCCTTCATGGGATCTTTACTGGTTGAAACAAGAATATCTTTGCCCGAAAATGTAAAAGAATATGTCATGGGGTCATCAACATTCAGCTATCAGTCATTTTTTGACCTTATGTCAACCTCTAACGAGCCTCATCCTCCCATACTCCCAAATGAACCTTCAGAGAGTTATTTCAACCCTCTCCACAACTGTTGAAGACAACAAGATCATTCATTAAGAGTTTAAAAATGATAACCTTGTGTATTCAATTTCTCCAAAGAGCTTTTGCTGCATGATACAAACATTTAATAGCTGCGCCACCACTGCACTAACTACTGATTATGCTGTGGTTGCACACATATATTTAGTCTAATGAGAGACTCGCCTGCTACCGTATGGTCTGTTTGTAAGCAGAGAGCTGTCAACTCAGGGAAATTTAGGAGATAATGAGATAAATACTAGTGTCTTGGAACCGCAGTGCAATGGTTTGGCTACAGACGACATCGATTATACTGCATGTTTGTTTAGAGGAGTGATTATTTGCTTTCTGGAAGATATTTTGGACATGAAGATGAGAGAATAATATCTTCATTTTAGCAGTTACAACCACAGCAAGATAGATTACAAGACTTTAACCTGCACTCACATCTGCACACATATGTAAATATATGTAACATGTTCATTCAAATTACTTCTTACTCAAGTTACTTTATCACTTTATTTTTGTTGTGTTAGTATTTTACTTTGTATTCTATTTTATCTTTATTTTTACCTTGTGTGAATCCTGTTTTTCATTCTGACACTGTTGCTGCTATAAACACCTGCATTTCTCCAAGGGGATAAATAAAGTTCCATTTTATCTTATCTTATATATCAGTATCCTGCAACGTGCTGCTTTATGGACACACAGAGGTTACCTGTCAACTTGTCCCAGGACGAGCGTTTGGTTTTGAGGAATTCTCTGAGACTGCACGTTGATGGAATTAATCTCTTGTGTTTTAATCTGGCTCATGGATATTAGGAGCAGCCTCTGCGGCCCCGGTCACATCACCTCTGACCCCCTCTGTAATCCGCCTCTCCCATCAGCTCATTAAGCCCAGGGAGTTCACACCTCTCGCCATGTTGGGCCCAGCTGCGTCTCCCCAGTGCCCGGCCCGGCCTGGGGTGTCAGGAAAGGCTGCCGGCTTCACAGGCACCGAGCGGACTCGGGCCTCTGATCTCTGCTGAAAAAAGGTATAAATCACGGAGTGGAGGTGATGGGCCTAAGTGCTCATTAAAGCAGGCAGTAATAAATGTGGAGAGAATGAAAGGCTTCTCTCTACCTGTCAGCCTGGGCTGCTTAATGAGAGGAGCCTGTTGCACTTTACTAATGGCTGATGATTAGGGAAAGGGTAGATGGAGTGTCAACAAACGTTTACTCTAACAAGTAACATGTAATGTTTAACTGCAGAGCAGCGGTCATAAATGTTTCACAGCGACAATAGGCACCACTGTGCTTCCTTTGACTGCATCCACATACCTTGTCAGATGCATTCATAATCACAATTCAGCTCAGTGTTTTTATATTTGATCATGTCTGATTTATTACTACAATGTTTATGCTTTTAAATGTCACAGTGAACCACAGCGGCTGAGATGTTTTAAGAGGATTGTGGCTTCGTATCCTTGATAGACATTCGCTAAATGGACAAGCTAGTCTCTCTATTCATCAAGCTGACACAGAAATCATTGTGTTTTAAGAACAAAGAAGGTGTTTGTTGTAAAATGTCAATGCAGGATGAGGTATACTCGGAGTGAAAACTCGGATCAGCCTCAATACATACTGATGTCAAAGCTCTAATGATGCAATTCACTTGTTTTTATTTCTGGGCCAACATCCATTCTAAGTTTGTCTTTTTGACTAACATTTTAAATACTTCTCAAATGCATTGCCCAAAATTGTCATTAAAGGTCACCTATTATGCAAAATCCACTTTTCCATGTCTTTTATACATAAACATGTGTCCCCTCTGTGTAAAGACATTCTGAAAGTTTCAGGAAAAAAGATTTGTTCACTTTTTGTCCTGATCCATTTATATAAAAACCTGTCTGAAAATAAGCTGATCAGATTGTGGCCACTTTATGATGTCATAATGTTTTTTGGGGTTGTGTAACCATTAGCTAATAACCAACCAAGGTAACACCTGCCCACCTTATCACCTGAATCTCCTCCTAGAGCACCATTGTGTTCTTTGTAACCAAATCTCTCTCAGAGGGGCGTGGGGAGTGTCACCTTATTTTCATCTAAAGTAACAGACCCAGAATCAGCACTTTTGAAACAGGGCTGAAACAGAGGGGATTATGGGATGCTACAATGCATGATCTGTTTGTTATTTCGAGCCAAACACTTCAGAGACATGTTTCTGGTTTCAGACATGGCCCTGCTTTCAGACAGAAGGTGAAAAGGGGTGCTGCAGCTCAGGCAGTATAGGAAAAATAAAGACCTGAAAATTAGCATTAATTATATGCTGAAAATCCTAATGTATTGGTGCCCGATCCAAGATGCAGCAAACCGTTTGAAAACTAAACTTAAATTAGAGTGAACAGCAAATCTTTCCTGGTGGATTTTTTAAATATCAAATCTGCATTGGAGTAAAAATATGAGAGCAACATGCCTTCAGAGCTCAAGAACACTACACACACAATCAAACAAACATGGTCATATTCATTACCTGGACGGGCCAGCTGCAGGAAAGCTAATATTGGGCTTGGTGGTTTGGTTGACGCGGTGTGGATTAGGATGCAGCGTGGGTGTGAAAGAGCTCTCTTCAGAGGCTTATCGCCCCGCAGACTGACCCCTCCTCCCACTGCAGGACAACCCTCAGAGTCCACCCAAAGACCGCTTTCACATCGCAACCAGGTGGGACACAACATATCTGAGGGGGCTATGTAGTCCTGAATCCCTTCATTCACGCAGAGATTCAGGACAACATATCCCACCTGGTTCATTTGTATTTAATATACTGGAATATGATGTGCTTCATAGCGAAAGTATGTTACAAACCAAAATAAAACGACAAAATGTAAGATTTGACAAATGTTTGGAGAAAGCAACTGAACTTGAGTTAATGGGATTCTAGTCTCTGCAAAGATATATATTTTACAAAAAAATAAAAAATGTTGCTCAGCTAAACACCAGCTGGCATCATCAACCCTGTTGCCTTAAAAATAATAGGATGTCATACAAAACTACATGTTAAAGCTTATGGTTTGGGTTAAACTAATTAAGTTCCTTACGTACTTGAAGTCAGGTTTGTGAATTAAATATGGCATGTATGTGGCTTAAGTTACATCTGTTACATAATTTACCTTTAATAAGTCGACACTGACATTTGGTTTTACAATGGACACGAACAGCAGTCTCCTGGGTAAAAGCCTTGTTTTTTTCCCCCATCCATCTATCCATCAATCCTTCCACCAAGACCCCCTCCCTAGGTCAAGTTGGACAATAATAGAAGCAAACTTGTGATTGGTCAAAAAGTTTCCCTTGTTTTTTACAGTGCAGTTTCGTGTTATGGGAAAAGGACATTTTTAACAAGACGAGGCTGCATCATATTGTTCTGTGAAAATATCTACTTACTATGAGAACTGTTTTCTATCCTAAAAATGAAACCCAAGGGGAGTGTGGGGAGGAAAGAAATAAAAAGAGAAGGGCAGGCTTGACTGGATTAGGAGCAGGCCTGTTTTTCCTCTCCATGTCAATGCACTCCTGCTCCACGATAGATAGATAGTGACGGCCTGCCAGTTGGTTTTCATTACATCCTTTGCACTTCAGACCGACCCAGAAAAACAGCATCCCTCCCTTCCTTCTGCCCCCTCTCAACTGAGCACTTTTCCCTCTGAGGGAACGGTACGAAATTGTTCCTGAAAGTGAAAAAAAAAAAAGTATAGCCAGAGGGGACTTTTTTCAATGTATTTTTCTAATATCCTCTTCAGACTTGAAGTCTCCCGCTGGATGCCTTTTTTCTTTTAAGTAAACCCTGTCATCTACCCCGTGGGGGCTGCGCTGGAATGCTACTTCAATATAAGATCTGTACCTTTGCATTCTCTGAAATGCATGCCTATGTGTGTCCAAATGGGTCTCCACACAGGGGGAGAGAGGAAGGCAGAGGGAGGGGGGGGGGGGGAGTTTTCAGTCGGGGATATGGGAACAAGGTGGAACTGTGCTTTGTTTATTGCCCTCTGCGCATACCGATGCAAAATTAAATAAAATAAGGCACAGATGTGCATTACTGGCTCAGACTTCAATTGTCCGCAACCTGGGCGGAGGCCTGATCACATTGTATTAAAAGGTGGATGGTCTGACTCTCTCAACCCCCCCTCTTTCCCCCCTGAAGGCCTGTTATCTCTCAAACATGCTGTGCTGCCTGGATGCCAGCATAGCACACCGATAACCACAACCAGAACATCTCCCCCTCATAGGTCTCCTCACCCTGTTCGGCTCGAGTCACGCCATGCTATACCTACGGGAGCGCCCAGCTTCAAAGAGAGCAAACTCGCATAGCAACAGAGCCACAGCGGGCTGATTTTAGAGGATAAGACAACTCCTGTCTGTTCTCTGGGAAGCGCTGCCCTTTGACCCTGTGGCTTAAACGTTGACAAACTGAACTGTTCATTATTTCAATCAATCAGAAATTCCTTCCTGTGCACGCCTCCTGCTTTAAATCACTCGGCATTAACTGCATGGTTCAGGAACTGCAGAAAAATCAAAAACATGAAACATAATGTGGAAGAGACGCACAGATATTTTTGATCCAAGTTAGTGAAGCAGCAAATATGCAGCAAAACACAGGAAACAAATGGTATAATGTTAAATCAACCTTAAAGCGGACTTGCTTTGACCCAGCTCCGAGGGCCTCGGGACTTGCTGTATGTTTCTGATGAACACACCTACTTTAGTCACGAGAAATATCCTGCCAAACGGCTGCTCTTCATTTTTGGTGGCTGTTGTCCAGGTCAGACTGAAAGGTTTTCAGCTTGCGGGGAATTTTTGTCAATAAAACCTTTGCTATGATGATAGCCGTACATCTGTTTTGTTTCAGCATAAGAAAATACAACCGGTAAAATGACCCATTAATCTATGAAGATGCTCATTCAAACAATCCCTGTTGGCTTTCCAAATGTTTTGTGTTGTGTGAGAACTAAGTACACTTTCACATGCACATGTACTTATGATCCCGTGCCAGAACTATAAATGCAGATTATACCAAGATGAAACCAGAAACTGCATTCTTTTAAAAATGACGGACTTAAAATGAAAAGCATCTCATTGAGATTTATGTGAAAAATTCCAGTGACCTGGAACAAGGCGTTCCAGGTCACTATCATTATCACAAAATGATTTTCTTGTCCGTATTTTCATTGCTTAGTTGCGTCATTCGTCAAAATCTCTTATTTTGATCTATGTGTGTGTTTTGCCATTGTCTATAAAAAGCCATGTCAAAAGAGAAAGGGAAAACCAGGAAGCGGTCCAAATGCCCATTTAGTCTGCAGCTTTATCCAAGCTGAGTTAAGGACAGTATGGAACTGTTTGCAGCTCCGAGGCCTGCAGATCTTTTCAGATAGCATATCTGCCTCTTCAACTCTGCCAGAAAGGTTTTGTACGGGACCCAAACCCTTCAGCAAGCATTAGTCTGTTGATGCAAAGCAGAGCAATTACAATTCCTGCCCAAATTGCAGAAGTCATTGCTTCTGAGGCTTCAGTGGGTTTGACTCTGCCTCACAAGACTACGAGTGTACACGCTGTACTCTTATCTGCTGCAGCAGAGAAACGAATATATAGGGATAAAGAGCTACAGAGCTACCGGGACAGGAAACAGGATCGCTCCAATGACACACAGACATGTAATCCCTACACTAATCACTCTAATTAGTTCACTCAAAGGGGGGCTTAGGTCTGAATGTCAGCCTTGAGGGTGCCTTTTCCTTTTATCAGTTAGCGTAAAAATGCAAGCATTACCTGAAAATGACTTAAAACACTATGACCGTGCTGAAAAACATCTTTGAGGAAAGACAATCAAATCTCTGTTATTGTTAATTTTTCTATACATTGGAAAAAGTTACGTGAAAAATGTCAAAAACATGATGTGCGTGGATACTTGACTCCTTCAACATATAAAGAAAACCCTGCAGTTGTATAGGAGCAAATCAACTATTTTTTTAGCTAATATTTTTACCTTAATCATAATAACTACTTGTATATATTGCGGGTATTTTCAGTTCGAGGAACTGTAAGGATTAACAAAAAAACTCCATGTGCATTTTGTAGTCTATTGTGAAGAAAGAGTTAAGCTGTGACCCTCTGACAAAATATTTAGTTTGTCAATAGCACCTTGAAGTGGATATATACACGCTCAGTGAACACCCATAATGCATTTCAGAAGCAAACACAGTTAATAGGGGGAAGCGTTCATGTTTTGATTTAAACACCCAGAAGTGAACAGTGCTAAGTGTGCGTCTGTCTTTGAGAGTCACCCGAGCGAGTGTGTGTGTGTGTGTGTGTGTGTGCGTGTGTGTGTGTGTGTGTGTGTGTGTGTGTGTGTGTGTGTGTGTGTGTGTGTGTGTGTGTCTGTGTGTCTGTGTGTGTCTGTGTGTGTGTGTGTGTGTGTGTGTATGTGTGTGTGTGTGTGTGTGTGTGTGTGTGTGTGTGTGTGTGTGTGTGTGTGTGTGTGTGTGTGTGTGTGTGTGTGTGTGTGTGTGTGTCTGTGTGTCTGTGTGTGATATGTCAGCCTGTGGGCCCCTGGTTCAGCAGGTTGTGTGCGAGAGCTGCTGGTGCTGTGAGACCGTCCCGCGGTGTGAGAGCGAGGAGCTGGAATCATCCGAACCCCCTGCTGCAGCACCAACATCTGCTTGCCCGCCGTAACCAATCAGAGGGGAGAGTTTCGGAGCCGCGACGAATCGTCCTGCGAGGTGATCTTTTCAAGGGATCCTGGTGGAGGGGATGGAACAAAAGCCAACCCCCACCACCCCAGAAACCCTCCCGCTGCATCCACCCTCTCCATCCTCCCCACAGCCCTCTGGCTTTGATATCTTAGACCCCTGCATGGAGGAATAGCCTCCCCTGTTCGTACCCCCACACCCACCCCACCTCCATACAAATAATCCCATGGATCATGACAGAAAAATGACGAGGGCTTTAGTATCCTGAGCATGGTTGACATACATCCACGACGCCCTTTGAAGGGGTTGTTTGTGTCCTTTCTTCTGTTACCTTTCACGGGATAAATTGGGATATTCCCATGCTGAAATTCGATGGCCCTGCCCGGCGAGGCGGCTCTCATCCGCAACATCAGAGCTTAAACCGTCTATCTCGTTACTCATCTCTTATCTAGGCATTCTCGCTCTAAGCCGAGATAAACTCTGACAGCCTGAGGACGCAAGTAGATAGACATAGCAACAGTGGTTATCCAATATAAGATGATCAGACCGAAGAAATGTAACTCCTGCATAATAAATCAGCGTCTTCAAGGTTAGTTCATTTGGATGTTGCATTTCATTTGTGAAAACAGACACAGAGACGGTCGGACTGAACCAGACAGCTTAGTAAGAACAACCCAGACAGTCAATCCTCTGGCCATCCCATCTCAGCACGCTAATGACATGGCTCTCCCTGAACATCTGAGGAATTGGCAGACAGGCAAAGGAAGGATTGGGTTCACTGAGTGAAGTGCAGAATGTAATTATGGGGATGGAGTAATGGAGGGACAGACAGAAGACACAGGGGGCACAGCGAAATATGTGGCAAAGGGCCCGTTGACACAATGGGTACCGGCGCATGGATGTCACCCACTCCATCCAGATCATAGGCTGTGACCATCTAGGATTACGCCTTGCTGAAATATGTCCGTACATTCACCCCCCTCTAGGCTCATATGATCCTGTTGTTTCTCAGGACGACTTCAAACAATCTGAAGCTGAGTTGACTCTGCCAAGCGCTGCCACCATGGATAGATTACTGAATGGGCCTACCGGGCACAGGCCCAAGAGCCCAAAGTGTCAGGGGCCCTTTTGGCCTTCACCTGCAAAATGTAACTTGAAGAAACACATACCAACCTGAAAGAGATGCAGAATGACCACAAAGAAATATCAAACGACTACAAAGAGATGCAAAGTGTAGGGACTTGGTCTTCGAACCGACGGGTCGCTGGTTCACGTCCCGATCGGACCACAAAACATAATATGGAGTGAGCTGGTAGCTGGAGAGGTGCCAGTTCACCTCCAAGGCCACTGCCGAGGTGCCCTTGAGCAAGGCACCTAACCTCAAAACTGCTCCCTTGGCGCTGGGTACCTGGCACCCTCTCTGCCACCTCTCCTATCTGCATGTGGTTGTGTGTGTGCATGTATATCCTCTGTGTGTCTGCATGTATATCCTCTGTGTTTCTGCATGTATATCCTCTGTGTGTCTGCATGTATATCCTCTGTGTGTCTGCATGTATATCCTCTGTGTGTCTGCATGTATATCCTCTGTGTTTCTGCATGTATATCCTCTGTGTGTCTGCATGTATATCCTCTGTGTTTCTGCATGTATATCCTCTGTGTTTCTGCATGTATATCCTCTGTGTTTCTGCATGTATATCCTCTGTGTGTCTGCATGTATATCCTCTGTGTGTCTGCATGTATATCCTCTGTGTTTCTGCATGTATATCCTCTGTGTGTCTGCATGTATATCCTCTGTGTGTCTGCATGTATATCCTCTGTGTTTCTGCATGTATATCCTCTGTGTGTCTGCATGTATATCCTCTGTGTGTCTGCATGTATATCCTCTGTGTTTCTGCATGTATATCCTCTGTGTTTCTGCATGTATATCCTCTGTGTTTCTGCATGTATATCCTCTGTGTTTCTGCATGTATATCCTCTGTGTTTCTGCATGTATATCCTCTGTGTGTCTGCATGTATATCCTCTGTGTGTCTGCATGTATATCCTCTGTGTTTCTGCATGTATATCCTCTGTGTGTCTGCATGTATATCCTCTGTGTTTCTGCATGTATATCCTCTGTGTTTCTGCATGTATATCCTCTGTGTTTCTGCATGTATATCCTCTGTGTTTCTGCATGTATATCCTCCCCTGTGTGTGTAATGTGTGTAAACACAACAGAGTGGGGAAAGAAATGTCCCTGTAAGGGATGAAAAAAGTATATCTTCTTCTTCTTCTTCTTCTTCTTCTTCTTCTTCTTCTTCTTCTTCTTCTTTCTTCTTCTTCTTCTTCTTCTTTATTCAAAGAAACACAGAATGAATAAAAAGAGAAGCAAAACAACTTGAAAGTAAAACAAAATAGGACACAAAGAGACACAAATCTACAAAGAGATGCAAAAGATCTTAAAAGAGAAACAAAAAGGACGCAAAGAGAAGCAAATTGATTACAAACTTCCATTTCTGCCCCCTGTTTTTGTCAAGGGGTGAACTTAGTGGCATGAACTCAAATGCACAACTCAGACTCAGACTCAGGTGGTATTCAAAAATAAAGACTTTACTGGAATTAGCACAGTAACAAAACAAGGAAACACAAAATCACTCTTTCGAGGAAAAACTAATAGCAATATGATGGTATGATGATATTTCATCTGTTTGCATGTTTGTTTGTTCCACTCTATTGTTGTACTGCTGTTCCTATTTATTGTTGTACTGCTATTTATTTATTGTTGTGCTGCTATTTATTTATTGTTGTGCTGCTGTTTATTTATTGTTGTACTGCTGTTGTCTGCTGTACTCTATTTAATTATGTTTTTATTTCTCTAGTCTTGTTGTGGTCATTTAACATCTTGCCATGGACAACAGTTGAAAATTAGCCTGCTGGCTAATACTGGCTCATTTACAGCAATGTGGATTAATGTGCACTGTCCTTTAAATAAACAAACAAACAAACAAACAATCATCAGGAGCATGAGAAAACGGGATACGACCATGGAGGAGGCTTGAATGTAGTCATGAATGAGAAACGAACTGGCACTGGACAGGTGGGGACTAAAACAATATATGCACAAGGTGAGGGACACAGGTGGAAACAATCAGGGCGGGGTAAACAATCCCGAACACAGGAGACACATAGGGGCGGGGAGCATGGAGTCCTGAAACGAGAGGGAGAATTACTTTTCACAATAAGACAGAGGGCACAGAACAAAGGGACATGACAACACTAATATAAAGAATACACTTTCATGATAAGTTTCCGATGTTAGTTTGATAGCATGATAGTTTTATGTTTATGTTTTTTATGTTTTATGTCTTGTCCTTGTATGTTTCTTTGTAAAGCGACCTTGAGGTTATGAAAGGCGCTATATAAATTCAAGTTATTATTATTATTATTATTACAAAGAGATATAAAATGACTACAAAGAGACACAAATCTACAACAAAAAAGAGGCAAAACCACAAAGTCTGCCTCTTGCTCCTACAGTATGTAGGAAAGAGGCTTTTTGCTTTGGCCTTTTGTCCAGTGTCTCACTTTCTCATTGCTGCTACATCATAACGCTCAACAGATATGTGATACTTACATTTCTGTCACTAAAATATCCCTGAGTTTTTCTCCCGGTGATGCCCACAGAGTCCCTTAGAAGTGGCAGTTTCAGAGGCTGAGGTGGTGATCAGAGGGGAGGGGGGAAAGCTCTTTCAGGTCTTACAGTATATGATCTCTGCAAACTGAGAAGAAGCCAGAAATGTTCCCCACTCCATCAGGTCATTAGGTAAGATAACCTGAATCCATCTTGAAGAAGGTCTACTGATTAAATTGTCAATAAAGTGTGCCAGACTTGTGGTTTACTTGTGTTAAATCAACCGTATCAGCCTTTTTGTTCGTGACATGGGTTTTTATAGTCAAAGGCAATGACAGGAATAGATCTGTCAGTGACTTGGGACAAGTTTAGAGAAAACTGAAATCATCAGCAGGTCTTGGCTAATAAAATCCTTTTATTTTTTAGTCCCAATTTTTTATAAAAGAATACACATTATCAGTTTCTGGTTTCATCTCGCTGGGATTTGCAATTAGTTCTGGGGGGGAGGGGTCATAAGCAAAAGTGTACATTTGAATGTGCACGTAGTTCCCATAGAACACAAATCAGAATGTTTGGAAAGCCAACAGGAACTGTTTAAATGAACATTTAAAGAGATGTAAACAAAACAGATAAGGCTATCATGATGGCAAAGGTTATGAATTGATAAAAAAATGCCC
Source organism: Trematomus bernacchii (assembly GCF_902827165.1). Taxonomy (NCBI): domain Eukaryota; kingdom Metazoa; phylum Chordata; class Actinopteri; order Perciformes; family Nototheniidae; genus Trematomus; species Trematomus bernacchii. The sequence goes on along the minus strand of NW_022987851.1, from coordinate 4,942,559 downwards.
CGCAAGCTGGAAGCCTTTCAGTCTGATCTTCACAACAGCCACCAAAAATGAAGAGCAGCCGTTTAGCAGGACATTTCTCATGAGTACAGTATTGGCCCGAGGCCCTCGGAGCTGGGGTCAATGCAAGTCCGCTTTTAGGTTGATTTAAGATTATACCATTTGTTTGTGTTTTCCCCTCTTCATCTTCCTCCTCTGTGTCCTATTCAGCAAAGGCGATGGAGCCTTTTGTTTGTCTGGGCCCAGGACCCATTGTCTAATTATATGGCCATAGCTGCCACAGTTTACCAACTACAACATGCTCAACGGATATACTGTATGATACCTCCATTTCTGTCCTCCTTACATCTCAGAGTTTCTCCCCTGGGGATGCCAGCAGAGTCCCTTAGAAAAGCCAGTGTCAGAGGGTTAGGTAATGAGTAGAGGTAAGGTATGAGATCTCTTTCTTATCTGATCTCTGAACACTGAGAAGAAGCCAAAATCCTTCACACTCCATCAGGTCATCAGGTGAGATAACTTGAATCCTACTTAAAGAAAGTCTACTGATTAAACGATCGATACAGTGTGTCGGACATCTAGTTCGCTTGGTTAGATGCTTGTAGAAGTATCTCTCTAGAGATCAGGCTTCCGTCAAAGTCGGAGGGTGCTAAAGACATCATGGCTCTGGTTTCACAGCAGATGTGCCCGGGTATCGGGGATCACCTGGGGAAGCCTCGGCCTCCTGGCAGGACCAGCTGCCTTCATAAAAACAGGTGCCTAATGGCTATAAAATCAAGTTCGGCCAGTTCATCGTTACCACTTGAATTTGCGCATTAGTCAACTCTCTCCCTTTCATCCTCTAGGCTGTCACTTCTCATTTATCTAATTGGTGTTAGTGGTGAAGAGGCACTGACCTGCCGCCCTTCACCCCTTCACCCAGCCCCCCCCCCCCCTCCCTCTTCTTCCACGAGGCCCCGGCCATCTCAGCGGCCGTCAGACCTCATGTCTCCAGCTCCATACATGCAAGCCTGCTACTTTTATGCACCTCTGCACATTGAACTCTGCTTAACCCCTGGTCGTGATGAGCGTCTGACAGATCAGACCTGGCTGACCGTCTCACTGCTGAGAGACTGAAGGGGGCCACGGATCTGGCCTTTAGGAAGTCAAGTTTGAAGGCTTGCCAGGTGGCATAACCTCGCAGCAGTTTATACTGAGTTTTACAACTGTGAGAAGTCCTCATGGCAGAAATAACACGCTCAGCACAGTGAGGAAAACAGCAGATTTAACATGCTACACCAAGTATTTTGCCTGGTATGTGCATTTGATGTGCCGACCTATTGCCAAATGACACTGCAAAAGCTCAGCTAGGATTAGCCCAATCTGCGAACTCCGTACATTAGTTACATTGCGTTCCAAACACTAGCTGAAAACATTAATCCAGTAACAGGTTGCATCTTCAAAGTTGTTGTGGTTTGTTTTTGCTTGAACACTCACTTGAGTACTGCATCGGGTCAGGTGCACCAATGGGCTACATGTTTGACACAGCATTATTATATATTCTATTCATAGCCTTACTCTTCTGGTTTGCCAATTTACTGTTTACATGGAGAGAGAATTTAAAAAGAAGTACGATCGACAAAGTTACAAAGACCAGAGGACAGACAGGAAGTGAGGAAGGCTGACAGGAAGACGGGCCTGACTTTACTGCGCCGGCGCTAAGAGGGAGTTTCAAAATCGTGAAAGCAGAGAGGACAAGAAGAAGGGGGGAGGAGTCGAGCCAACTGCCGGAGAAATGGAAACTGGCTCACTGAAAGAGTTTCAGTCAGGAAGGCACAGTGGCTGGTGGGTAATTTATAGCACAGAAAGGCTTGTAGGGTGAAAAACATTATTTTAGCGGCCCCCACATCCTAATAGAAGCCAGATGTGGAGGGATTAACAAAGACCATTCCCCCTTCTCTTTCTCCCCTCACTCTGCCTCTCCTTCTCCTACCCTCCCTCTTTTACTCCTTCCCCCCTCTAGCTGGAGTCCCTACTGTCTCGTTTTCTTCCACGCACTCTTTCATACTCAATCTCAGGCTTTCCACCGCCACTCCTGCATATTTTTCCTTGAGAGTGCGAGATGCTCTGGGAATACGAGAGCAGTCAACACTCTGGTTTTGAGGTGAGACTTCGGAAAGCGTCACTGGGCCTTCCCAAACAGATCCTCTGTTTATCCCCGCACTGCCCGTGTGCAAACAGGAGCCTTGTGGTCTCTGATGTCACTTCACTCCAGGGGTTGCCAGGTCACACGTCAGGCAGCAACAAAACAGCCTGGCATCACTTTACCCAATGCTATCAGGACGTAATTAGTTTCCCTTTACAGTGAGCTCTCCAGGCCACTACAAAGGTATGATTAACCAGTAGAGAGATACTGTTGTCATGTGGCGCCAGATTCTTCAAAAGCTCTTCATAGTTTTGAGCCTGTGGCAGCATCACAGAAGCCAAAGTGCTATTACCTGGCCTGGCTTTGAACGCAGACCAAACTGCCACACATCAGACATGCCGAAACCCATATCGAGTAGGCAATCCAGCTGCAGCGCTAAAAGACAGTTAGATGAGAAAGTAGGACAGATGTTTCAAGTCAGTTTGAGTGCATTAATCACTAAAATGTGTCGAGCGAGAGCGCTGCCAACGAAAAGAGCCTGCGTTCCTTTCAGCAGAATGGTATCCGTTCCAAAATCAACATCATTATGTAAATTGAATAAGATCATTTTCGCTCTTCCCTCAACACTTACACCATCACCTGGGAATAAAGGCTTGATGTTGCAACGAGCGTTGCAGCCTCAGAAGACCTCTACTGCTGGGATGAAGCGCCGAGACAGGGCAGGTGCTTTTGGGAAAGTTTGCTTTGTTGCAGCTTATAATTTGTGAACAGTGTACTTTATGTTTTCAGCACTTGTGTGTATGTTCATGTGTATGTCTGCCTGTTGTTTATACAGTATAGTAAATTGTATAGTTGTTTAACAGTTTGTATGTATATGTGAAGTTCTCATGCCAAAGCGCTTGCACATGTTTGTGTTAGAATAACTGTATATTATTGTACATTGTGTGTGTGTGTTCGTGCGTGTGTGTGTGTGTCTGTGTGTGTGTGAAAGCAGCAGGGGCAGGAGCTCAGAGAATGACAGCGTGTCTGTGGCGGGCAGAAACTCGAACTCTCTGATCTGGTCTCGGAGTCTCCTGCCTCCCAGCTGTCACTGCGCCTCTGGCAGCCTCCTCGGCCTCTCGCCCCCCCGCCCGCTCCCTTTGAAGACGGCTACCCAGGAAATTGAAAGCTGTTTTCAAAGAAAGACAACAGAGGAGAGAAGAGCAAAGACACTGCGGAGAAATAGTAATGTGTGTGTGAAAAAAAGGTGATGGAGAGGTTTTAGGTTAAAAAGGGTAAGAGATGTCCTTTTGTGAAGTGAATCTATATGTTCACTAGTTACAATGATTTAATTTTTAAATCAGAGTGATGCTGACTTGAGAGTGCCCCATGTCCACTGGATTTGCTGTGACATTATAATTTCTTGGCAAAGTTTTTATTTTTTGCATTGATGGACATTGCCTGAGATGGGAAATGGGACTTTATTTGTCAGTAAAGTTCTTCTTAACTTTGGGAAAGTGAGGTTTAATTTTTAAGGGTGGGTTTATGTAAATCACTACCAAAGAAATTCTTTGAGTCAGGTAAACATTTATCGATCAGAATCAGAAACAGGTTTATTTGCCAAGTGGGTTAACACATACGAGGAATTTTCCTTTCCATACATAAACATAGTTAAAGAACATAACAAGTAAGTACGAATAAACAACCAAAGAATACAATAAAAACAATAGAAGCTAGTATACGTTAAATGTCCCATTATGCTATTTTTAGGCATATATTATGTGTCTCAGATATATAAAAAACATATCTATGATGTGTTTTGCTCAAAATACCAAACAGATGATGCATTTTAGACATCCCTCATATCCCTCTGTTCCAGCCCTGTTAGAGAATGGCTGATTCTGGGTCCTTAACTTGAACAAAAAGAGGAGGTGGAGCTTGTGCTCAGCTAAAGGCTGCCGTGATTAAATGCCGTATCATGTTCCAAACCACATCAAGGATTATTTCTGAAACAGTATGGAGCTCCAATGCATTTTCTCTTGCGGGTTTACCACAAGGTGAGTTCCTTTGTTTATTTCCTGCTTTTTTATACATACTCTCTCCAGTACAGAGGCCTGTACTACGAAGCCGGATTTTCCTAACCTGGATATGTTTGAGTTAGCCGGTTGGCCCAATCCAAAACATACGCGCTCTCGCTAAGCTGTACTACGACGCTGGTTATCAAGTGGATCGCTCAAGCCAGCCGTGTCCCCAGCCGTGTGGTATTTGGAGCATTCGACCAATCTCAAACATGGACAAGCGTACTGACAGCGCAGCGTCATACTTCCTGAATGAAAAGTGAACTTTAATATTAGTCAAATATGAAGAAGTTAAACTTTAAACATCCATGACTTAAACACTTTATCCAGGATCAAAGCCACATAGCTGCACCTGCAAGGTGAATACAGCTGGTAAAAGAAAAAGTGTTTGAATGCGTACATTAACAGGTTTATGAAATCACTGCCCCGTCCAAGACACGAGTGGATCTGACTTTAATTACATTTGACTCGAGTGTTTCGTCAACTTAATGTGTTGCTTAAAATAATACTTCTGCATACAGTATGTGACACTGTGAGTGTTGCACGGCCAGATACGGCTCAAGAAGCTGACTCAAATAAGGAAATATATGATACATTATGATGTGATATGATATGAATGATAATGGGACACATCGACGTCTGCACTCACAGTGCCGCGGACTGTACTTAATGTTACTCTGATCCGGTTACTTATGTCGTGGCAGATATTTAAGTAAGCTTTCTTAACGCTAATGTTATAATAGTCAGATTGCTCGGAAGATGGGAGGGGATATTCTATTAATTTTCACGTTCACACAGTCAGTTGATTTTTGCCGGCCGTCTTTCCTGCAACGGCAGTTTTTCTGTATTTCCTCTATCCTGTAATATGACTTGATCGCTTTAAACTCCGCACACGGAGCTCTGATTGGTCAGCAGGCGGTGCTTTCACTGAGTTCATCTCTTAGCCTGCAACCTAACCTCCTCCCGAGGTTAGCCGCTCAGCATAAGTTACCATGGAGATCTAGCCCGCTAAAAAGAGAACCAGCGTCGTAGGACCGGAAAGCCCGAGTTTTCCCTGAAGTCAGCCGGCTAAGCGAAAATCCGGCTTCGTAGTACAGGCCTCAGGTTAGCTCTGAGTGTTAGCGATGCTTGGTAATGTAAACAAAGACCATATTGCGTCCAAAACAGTCGGGCATTGTTTCTGATAGCAACTTTCTGATTGTGCCGTGGGTCCACATTTCCGATATTACGTTATATAGGACGCAAATCTGGATCAGCTCCGTTGTACCCCCGTTTTTAGAGATTTGGGTACGGAGGAAAAGAGAGAGGGTTTTGTTTCCTGACACTTTGTGAGTTCCCTGACACACCGGGGACACATATTTATGTATAAAAGACATCAAAAAGTGCATTTTGCATGATAGGTCCCCTTTAAGATATAAACAAAGTATTTAGATGTAATCTGGATATACACAAAACTAACTACCATGCAGTATACTATTGCCAATTACTTAGGATAATAAAGTAAAATATGTGCAGTATTGTTATGGAAAGTGGATGAGAGGTAGTTTTTGTACTGATGTGCAAATATTTGGAGGGTTGTGCAGAACTGGCAATACTTAAATGAAATAAATAAAAACACTACATTACAAACTTAACAAAGCTGTGAATATGAGAAAGAGATTATAAATAAATATACTATACGTATTTAAACATCAAGAATATTAATAATAAAAAAAAGTGCACACAATAGAATCACATGTAAAGATAGGAATAAAATTATCAAGAATACATAAGCATTAGAAAACATAAGCGTAAAGAAATAAAAGCAGTACCCATGAGTAAAAAACTGGTTCAAGTGATATTCATTACTGGACGTTACAGCTAGTTGGGTAGTGGTGTGTGTCACATGTTCTCAGTGTTTGTACAACAGATGAATCCGAGCCCTCTGACCCGACGTCCTGCTCTGTCTGAAGCCTTCAGAACTCCCAAGGCGGGATTCGCTCTTACAGTAGAGCTTCCTTCAAACCCTTCCCTCCTCACGTCTCCGAGACAATACGGGAGTGTGCCAGAGCGCTGGGGTTCCAGTAGTTCTGCTGAGCTTTACACTGGAATAACATTTAGATGATCCATGTCTCTGAGGACAGGAGCCAGGCAGAGGGCAGATGGTTGTGTGGTTTGGCCCAAGAGCGGACAGCTCGGAAGACAGGCAAACAAACAGTGATGGACAGGTGGGCGTCACACGGTGCCGAGCAGCCAGGATGGCAGTCAGATGGGAAGCAGCAGCGTAGGATTCTGATTGGCATCTTGGCATGAAGGGTTAAACCCATGAGCAAGTCTCCCGGCCAACAATAATGTCTGCCTCATTAGATCTGGACCACGAGGCTGACCAGTTGTTCCAGAGGGGAAAGAGCTTGTGGAGCGCTGCTGGTCAGGACTGTAAAGTTTATAAACGCAACAGATGGGTTAACATGCTGTAAAATACCAAGGTAGAGAGTTGTTTTTATGGTAATGACGAACACTGTGTGGTATTATTTCAACCTCTTTAAAAGTGGGACTTATTTAAGGAGTCATTTTTATTGCCGAGAAACATATTTCTCATACAAATGAAAACAGTGATTTCACACTCAAAGGATACGTTTTAATATATGTTTTCTTTTCAACGCACAGCTGACATGAATGAACAATTTAAATGTGCCCTTTTGAAGACCTTTCCTAATTTTTCTCTTGCAGTTTGGTAAAATGGTCAAGGCGACTTGTTTATCCGTATCACAACCTCTGCATCTGCTACTCTGTCTCCTGTCGGATTACAGCCAAGCTTAAATCAAGCTTTAGCGCTAATTCCTGTAAAAACTAGCGTAGCCTAGTTTATTAGCTTGAAAACAGTTAATGAATATTCATTTAAATCGCATGTCATTATTTCAAATTGAATGAATTGAAACAGGACTATTTGTGATAAATGGTTCTGTAAACTTTTCTTATTTTACTGTCATATTTCTTGTTTAGATCCACAACGAAATATAGACAATGAAGCGAGCTACTCGAGGAGTTTAATTAATAAAGAGAAACACGGTACAGTGCAGAATGAAACTGATTTTCAATGGGCTTCTTTCTCTACATGTTTAAAGCAAGACATCTATTATGGAACGTTAGATCTATCTTCACAATAAGGTCACAATAAACCTTGATGCAACAAACCCAGAAAACACGTTGTGATAAGAGGTGTGACTGTCCATGAAAAGCTGGATATCTTGCCTTAAATGGAAGTTCAGCCCTCATTCTCTGCAAGATATCAAAAAAGTATTGAGAATAAATAGGAAACTGGAGAATGGAAAACAAGGAGAAAAAGAAACAACAGTGGATAATTCAAAACAGAAAATCATTTGATCCGAGACTGAACATCAAAGACAACAGTGTCAAAGCATCAGATGGGGGATTCTATAGCAAAATTGTTTTCAAAGTCAACACCAAAGAATATGTTTAATATTTCTCTTCCACTTTAGTCCTTAATGTGACATGTTTTTCACTCCGTCCCTGATATGTTCACTCTATGACTTTTATTGTGTCTTCATGGGTTTCTCCAAATGTTATACAGTCCATTCACGAGTAGAGTGCACCCCTACAGCGTTCCCCTTCTACAGTTACACTATAGCGCCAGCTGGACCAAAATATTTGCAGAAGTAAACCATTACATGGCTAAATATGAGTAAGGGATCTCATGAAACCATGTAATTATGGAGTAATACAGCCTGAGGGGCTGAAGGGTTAATTCACCCAACCTTTCAATGTTAACAGTTGCACGAGTATATATCCCTTCTCCATTCACATATCAGACTTTCACAGCGCATTCACAGGCGCTGTGAAAGTCTGATATGTGGATACAGTACGTTGTTTTTTTTGTATTAACAGTCAGACATATTATTTCTAGTAACAGTAGCAGCATGAGTCAGAAAATGAATCCCCCTGCTGTGTGATTTTCCAGTGTTAAATGGGAGTTATTAGATGATATCCTTACAGTTTGTGACTTTGCTTGCAGATTAAACCCAGCGCCAGTCTGTTACTCTGTAACTCTGCCTCCCACAGGAGGTCACAAGTTCACGGCAGCCTCTTATCACCTTCTGATGTATTTTCTCCTTCAAGCTGCCTTGGTATCCATGGTGACAGGTCTACAATGGTGAACTGGAGACACACACACACACACACACACACACAACAAGAGAAAAGAAAGGAGGCTTGAGAAGTGTTCATTCACACTACAAAGGAACATGTACAAACACATGCAAGCCAGTGAGCTGAGATGAAGTCAAGGCAGAAACAAACATGCACAGTTAGCATTTGACTGCATCTTGTTCATGATGCCATAAAAATGTTGTCTCACAATAACCTATTTTAAATGATATCAAACCATTTCTAGGTTTAAAGTAACAGTAGGCCTACACTTATTCACCTTGTCGCTGACAGTCAGGGTTAGGGTTGGATGAGAAGATAAATACCTCTGCCATGTAGCTATAACATGCAAACAGTTAGCTTAGCATAAGAAACTGGAACTGGAAAACTGGAAAAAACGTTTCAAAATCTACCTGGCAACACCTTTTAAAGCTGACTTATTAATAAGATATATATTGTGTCTTACATCTGTATATTGTAAAACCTAAAAATGTCTTACGTTCAAAATGCTTCAGTGTGATGTTGTGTGCTAATTGTGTGTGCTAATTTCTCTTAGGCCAACAGTTTGTATATTGTTATGCAAATTAAAACTTGGTTGCTATTTTGGAGTGGAACAGATTCCCTGGGCTGATAAACAAATTGTTCATTAACAGAGCAAGGCAGGTTATTTGTTTTTGGCAGAGGTTTGCGTTCTTTGAGTACCTTTGAAGAATAGCATTGCAAGTTGCAGCGCTAAAGATGTGCTAATATTGACTGCTGGCGTCTCATTCCTTTATTTTGTTAGTGCTGGGGCAGGCTGTGACATGAACATCTACTCTATCTTAACATTTGCATACTGTCTTTCACATTACAAAACACGTTTTTTGATCAGCAAGGCGTCACAAGTAAACTTGGCAAACAGAATGAATAATTAATTTAATTTATGGAGTTTGACTTCTTCCCAAGGCCATTATTTTGTCATGAATCTAGTATCTCGTATCTTATTGTGTGAAATGAATCAAATATAATAAAAAGAGAAACACAAATAAAGCCAGTCAGGAAACAATAAAGAAGTAAACAAACTAAATATACTATATATCTATTGGTTTAACTATCTGTGTCTGCCCGTCTTTTATGCTCCATCTCCACCTTTACTCCCTGATCAACAGCAATTCGTTTTCTGACCTGCATCCCCAGGTGTGGAGGTGAGGGGTCAGAGCTTTATGGCGGAGCGAGTGGGGGTCGGGACCTGCGCTCCGTGGAATTTGGGTGTCACCATGGCAATCACAAAGGAGCGGTGAGAATGACAGGTAGCCCCTGAGGGCTGTAAATAACAGATATGCTCTCATACTTATGGGAAGGGGGAAGGTTGAGGGGGCAGGGGGGGCTAAAAGCCTTGTGTAGCTCAAAACAGGAAATGAGTATAAGAGGGAAGGATGGGGCAAACAAAAACAGACAAATGGGAAAAGATAATTGCATTTGAGGAGCAAAGGAATGCCACCAGCTGAAGGGCAGAATCTCATATCCCGCTCGTTAAACCTCACAAAATGTATACATTCAACAGTTTACAGGGACTTTTAACCCGCAAAATCTACCTGTCTAGTTTATTGGTTAGGAAATAAATCACAAAACGAAGAATTGGAGGAAGTCGATAAAGGTGACTTTTCTTTGCACAGTTATAAAACATGGAAGGTGGTCAAAAATGTGTAATGAAAGCAATACGAAAAAAAGAATGAACTGGATCCGTTGTATAACCTTCACATTTGAAATGTAGATAACAGGCTGCAGGCACATAAGAAACATCTTATTTCTTGGGTACGGAGCACGAGAGTAAAAATTGTCCAGATCACTGGAGACACAAGCTTGAGACGGGGCCAGCTTCATCCCAAACACACTGCTTGTCTGGCTTGTCAACATGTGGAATGAGGGGCATTGAGGAGGCAAGTTGTTTAAACGTGTTCCGAGAAGCACACGCAGAGACAGAGGCCAGCGACGCTTCGCTTTGGACGCAGCGAGCCAGAGACGGTGGCGTGTAATGCAACGCGTTTCTCCCGAAGGCTCTGTGAAGTATTCCTCTAAGCCAACACACATGCAGGACCGGTGCCAAGGGAGAGGCAGGGGGTACGGGAGGAGGGAGGAGGGTCAACATCAAAACACATGGAGGACAATCATACACTGATGTTACTGACTTCATCTGAAATAACTTCCCTGAACCTGAATGATGGGAACACCTCTTTTTAGGATGTGGAAAACTTAAAGAGATTAGTGCTAACAAGAAACATATTTCGGAAAACGTAAGCACACAAATGGACGTAATTTACTTCTACACACGCGTCATTATGTCCATTGGATTTGTAAACTGCTTTATTTTAAGCTGCGTGATCACTAAAGTTTTCCATGTTTCTTCCCTCTTTCATTGCAAGCACAATGCTCCCATACAACCTGTGGAGCACTTATTGATCCGCCCGAACAATCCTAAATAGAGCCGGGAACTGGATACTGCCGCTCTTTCTACACTCTGTCAGTTGATCCAAGAGAGAATAAGGGACTCAGGTGTATACAAAATAAAGAGATGGGGAGGAATGGGCCATCTTTCAAGGATGAGAGGGAGGGGTGAGACCTTCACCCACCCCCAGGGTAGGTCGCAGTCGCTGGCCTCTGACCTCTCTCTGAAAGAAGGGAATTTAGGGGGGGAGAAAGAAACATGTCTGAGCAGAGCGAGGAGCAGAGGAGCCGAGGGAACAAAGACTCGACACAAGCAGCACGTCTATATTATATAACTTCCTCTTGACTGCCTTTTCTGTTTATTTTATTGTTTTTGTTTTGTTTTGTTGTTATGTTTGTTTTTGCCTGTCCTTGTTTGTCTACCCTCCCTCACACTGTAAAGCGTCTTTGAGTCCGAGAAAAGCGCTATATAAATATAATTTATTATTATTATTATTATATTAAAAGAGCAACAGAAGTTCTCAGTAAAGTAGGAAAGAATTCAAACATTTGCAAAAAACATGGATTTAAAACCAAAAAAGGTGCAAATGTCCAATCTCTGTGTTATTAATGTAAAAACACGTACATGTTTTTTAGTGCTGGACAGTTTCTGGAGCCTCTTTCCTGTCATTTTTGCGCAATCAACCAGCCCGTCATCACATGCATACCTGAGTGATGCTCATCAGAGTCTGACAGAGCCTTGGAGCCACTTCAGAGGTTTGTTCATCTCTGTTGTTCTTCACTTTTCTTCTTTAATCTGCTTTAAAGGGCCCAGGTGACCCCTGACCCCGCATACATCTGTCTCAGAAGGCATGTGCCTTCCAGATGTGGAAGTACCTGACTCCCAGACGGCACAACACCAAACAATTCAATAAGGCATCAGTAGATGGCAGCACACAAAGATTTCATGCAGAAAAGAAAATGAGCAATTCTTTTTTTTAAGTAAAGTGTTTCTGCAACTGTTTGACAAACAATTGGTTTAGGAACTAAATCTCCATATTGTTTATACAAAACCATATTGTTTGTAACGCTTGCTCTTACACGTGTGACTGATTATCAGTGTACAAACTGAAGTCAATCATCTTTTAATGAGATGACAGCCACTGAATGAATGAGTAGGCATAAAAGCAGAAAAAATGATAAAATAATCATAATGCAAGCCAAGATGATGAACTAATTAAAAAAAAAAAAAAAAGTCAGTGACAATATGTGACTTATTACTTCTCTTCCTGCTCCAGATGTTCAGTGTCTGTAAAAGCCTCATTGAAGAAAAAGTGGGGGTAAGTTTTTGTTTTCATGTGTGTTTAAGTGTGTTTCCTTTCCAAAAATATGGGCCCAGCTAGCAGCTGTTCAAGAAAATATTTAACATCCACATTGTTATTCTCTAAGCGTGCTCAAATAAATCTCTTCCACATGAGGAACGAGGGACAATACTTGAAGGTACAATTTGTAATGCCTGGCCACATTTTCCAAAGAAATAGACGGCAGCATTTCACCTCTAAAGCTTGATTCATCAAATTAAAATGTAGTCATCAGTTTTTCGTAGTTTTTTTAAGTCTAACACCCTAACCCTAACCCCTAACCCAAACATATGGGAAATTCACCCAAACGCCTGAAACTGAAAGCCGAAATGAACACTGCTCTCTTATAGTGTTCAAGTGTGCTGTAGCGTAGTGTAAGATAAAGATAAGATGTACTTTATTTATCCCAAATTGGGACATTTGGGAGGACTGGAAACTCACTTTTGACTTGAGTATTAGCAGAAAGGACAGGCCATTTCTAGTCAGATGGCATCTCAGTATCTCTGCATCACAATACGTGCATGTTTTTGACATGACGTCATAATGGTTACTTCTTCACATTCTTTTGGCAATGTTTGTTCACTTTTTAGTGTTTCAAAACTAAAGTTTGGTCCATATCTTACACATTGAACCTTAAATGATAATAATAATTCAGTAAACAGTGAGGAAAGTGCCAACGTTAAGGCTGATGGTGAAGCCTTAATGGTGAATTCAAACTGACTTAAGTCCAACTTGCTTCATGAAAATAAAGCTGGCTGAGAGGATACACAAACACAGTATAACAGCCAAACCCCATGTTCAGTTCAGCTGATGGCTGTTTGGGGTAAATCAACAAGGACTGCAAATGGTCCAGTGGTCAAGTTCGAGTGAATTACGCAAGATGAAAGTTTACTTTGTCAACACTGCTGGCTTGAACCTGTCCAACTGACTCGACATGTTCTTGCCGCAAGTTTTGAAAAACTGTTCTCCACTGGCCACATTATCTGGCTCCCAAAAAACGGGGCCCAAATAAGGGCTCCAACCTTGTTTCTTGCCATATTTTCTCCGTATCGCTGTCAGTCCATAGAGTGAGCTTGAGCTGTGCTCTCTCACAGATGAGGAATTTCAACCCATCTTGATCTGTAAATTCACCATACATGTATGACTTTCCACCTCCTCCCCATCGCATCTCCTCTCGTCACTCTTCATTAGGGAAGCGGTTGCACATTTTCTCAGTCCCCAAAGCTTTCAGTGCTACAACACACTCTTTCCCTGTCCGATTAAACACACTAACAAGCTTAGCCGGTGTGTGAAAGCCAGATTTACCGCCGTTCCTCTATGCTGGTAATTATTGGCAGAGCACACTGTAACAATTCTGGTTATAAAACTGCTTGCTGCTCTGTCACGGTCCACCCGCTGACCTCCCAACCTCCATCCTTCCTTCACACCCTCTCTTTCTCTCTCTCTGGCTTTCTCCCTTGATCTCCTGCTCCCTCTCTTCCAGTTTCTCCAGCTCCAGGATTCTCAGCAGAGCCAAAGAGCTAAGAGAGCCAGAGAGAGAGCCCTCTCTTCATGGAGGGGGGAAAATGCTGAGAACAAGTCAGAGTGAGAAAGGAGGCCATTGTAGGGGGCTGGCCTGGGGACAAGTCACCCATTCAGATGCGGCCAGCCGTGTACAATGGCTAAACTAACATCATTGACATTTGGAGTTGCCCAAGCTTTAGAGTGAGAGGAAAGGGGAGGGGGGGGGGGGTTGCCATCAGGGGCGGAGAGGCTGGCGAGGAGAGCAGTGTTGGAAAAGGTCCTTCAGAGGCACCAGCCATTGATCAAAAATGCATGTCAGCGGCTGAGATCAGACCAGTGTGCCCTCTCTTAGCTTTCATGCGCTGGAGAAACAGGGGGTGGGGGGGGGGTGCAGAAGAATGGCTGGAGGAGGGGGAGGACATCTGAGATAGCCACCTTTCTAAACCCTGTCCCCATGGACAAGGCAACACAAGGCCACCCGGGGCCAACAGGGTGATAGAGAACAGGCTGATGCTTGATCAAAGCGCTCAGATAGCACTGCTTGTTGTTACACTCCATTGGTCCTACTATGGGACACAGTGCTTTGATTAATGATGAAGTGAGCAGCCAAGTGGCCTTCATGGCAGCTACTAATGAGTCATTCAAATGCTCTTGACTGATATGGATGTGGCCTGGTATCTATGACAGTGGTGCACCAGAGGAGATGTTCTCCTGTTAAAATTCCAAAGTAAAAAGGCTTCAGCATCACTAGATAGCAGCATCCTATCTTCAAGGGAAAATACCAGGTCATATGGTGCTGCTGATTAGACCATCTGTCTGGAGATACAGTACATGCCAGCACCTCGAATCACCTTTAAGGCAAGACACTACAAGTAATAGTAAGTTATCATTTGGGGAAGTTTCATGGTTGTGCCTATAGGTATTTTTTTCGACCCAAATCTTTCATTATGTAAAAAAAAAAAAAAAAAAACGTCTTTAAAGACATCTCTCTGAGCCCAACATCTCCACTTCAGTAGCATACACCACTTTCTAGTATAATTTATATATCGATACAGAAGGTTTTTACTGAGAGTTTCTGTTTATTTCATTCATAGTCTGATTCATATTACATCTTGTTCCAAATGAAATGGAAAAAAAAAAAATGTTAACAGTATCATTTAAGACATACCCAACATTCCTCACTCTGATAAGTCGTAAAAAGAAAAATTGAACCTGGCTTTATCCAATGTTCAGATTTCTGTTATAATTGTTTACAAATGATGACACATTTACTAAGATAATGTCTTATTTGAGTATTTAAACATAACATTTGAAAAAACGTGAATTACAATAAAAATATGATATTTATAATAAATAATGATATGCTGTTCACCTGTAGTTTACCCCATTAAGAACATGTTCTTCTCTGAATGTATTTTTTTTAAACCATGTTAAACTAAAGGCTTTGTAATGCTTCCTCAGTGGTAGGCTTGCATCAAAGACAGCTGATCTTAGGCCCTACTAACTCTTGATTCACATACACAGGTGTTTTTCGGGAGAGTGTTTTTTTGACATATCCTTACCTTTTCTGTGAAGGTGGAACATTTCACACCTTAATTCTTCCCAAATTGTAAAGTTTGGTGATTCCCATTTTTTTTTTTAACAGTATAGCACTAATTAACGTCACATTGAGGTCAATCGGGACAACACAAAACACCTGTGCAGGTCAGCCTTTAGGTTTGACACTTAACCACTTTTTGTTTGTTTGATTTTTGTTATGCATTTATCTCTTTGATAAAATGCCTGCGATGAAACTAACAGGTTTAAGTTGTCACCTTAAAATATAATGATCAACATGCTGAGAGTTAACTGCACTTTCAATCAAGGCTTCAGCTAGGGTCACCTGTAAGAAGCAGGCAACAGGTGATGGAGTGTGTGATCACAGAAAGAACTGCCAGTTGTGTGGAGTGGAAACATTTTGACTGGAGAGTTCAACTTTGGGATCCAAATGTTAATCGGGGCTGCTACAGAGCCAAGATTTGCATGCCGTTCCACCATCTTTTTGGCCCACATTTGTACGGTCAAACAACTGGGACAGGGGCTGCTGTGGGCTGAGTCTTGCAGCTGGCAACATCTCCCTCCCTCTCTTGAGGACACAGTCCAGGGTGCTTCAGGGAAAGGCCACATCAACACACGTCTGCCTGATGACGTCCACGAGCTGCGGGGAAGCTTGTGAAGGCACCCACTGTTTAAACAAGCCTGTGCATGTGGCTGAATGGGTAAACAGGACCGGACCACCTAGCCTGTGCTGCTTTGCCTGGCAGCCTGGAGAGAGCCTGGCATGGACGGGCCGTAGTACCGCATCGTCATCTTTACGGTCCTGCCTCCTGTTCTGCCTGTACGTCGGGACCCTTTGAGGGCAAAGCCCCCCTTCCTGCACTCATGCCTGTGATTTAGCAGGGGCAGCTTAGTCTCTTAAATGCAATAACAGCTGCTAAAAGCAACAAACTGAGAACCTGATATATACTCTGAAGGGATGACCCCTGCTCATGAATCAGCTCCTAGACAGGAGGTACTTGAGCATGGGTCATGAACAGAGTTCTCTGCAATGCCCTATAGATCCCCTTGCCTAATCACCAGGCTATTTTTGGGTCCCTCTCCACATATCAAAAGGCCTCCAAATGTCTCTTCAGCGTGGAGAGAATGTCTTTGGGTTGATTTAAAGCAGATGATGTCTTGTGGGTTTTTTTGGTTCTGAAATTATATTGTTGTTTCATGTTATGTTTATTTTTGAATCCAGTCATTTACAGTGTTTCGGCATTCACTCAGAGATATCCGACGACGCTCAGAATGCCTTGACACAACGTCCCAAACAGATGCTTTTCATAAGACACTGTAATTACAGGATGAAGCTGTTGATGTGCTGCCATAGCTGTTGGTATGTTTAGACAAGAAATGAGCCGAGATGAGTAGACATATGCATGCTGTGTGCGTATGGACTTCTTTGCATACTGCGACTCGTGCGCCTAGGGCCAGCAGTTCCTTGGTCATGCATTCCCAGGGTGCATTGCTTTCTGACAGCTGTGGGGGCCTGTTAACACCCCGATCAGCGATGTGATTATGACTCTCTTAAGATACTGAACCACACGCAGCTTCTGTTGGACAAAGACGGGCCTGTCCACGCCGCCCGGGAGATCCTGACACAACCCCAGCTGGAACAGGCGGCACATTTATCTGGGCCGGTGTCCAGCGCACCTTCTCTGTCCTGGGAGGTTAGGGGCACAGGGAGCTATGTTCCCCTTGGCGAACAGAGGAGGGGGTGTTACAATTGATACACAAACTGTATACAATCAACACTCATAACATGCCACGGTGGGCCACCCCCTGAGCAAAGGCCACCCAACGGACTGGACTACTGGATACAGAGATTTGCGTTGTTAAATGTTTTTTCCATTTGTTGATGTTTTGACATTTCTGCATTTTGTGTGTGTCCCGGGATTTCAATGTGTATTTTCAATTTAATATCAGTGAATCCACACATGGATGATGGGAAATGGGTAAAACATCCCTGTCCTTCAAAATCGAGGGATGTCCTGCCAACACCTCAGTGCATCTGGCATAGACATTTCTGCAGCAGTGATTAATAAGCGATTGAATAGGAAACATGGAGAACTTGGCCACAGGGCGTCTCTTGTGGTTTATTCCACCTGAGACATGACTGGGGGTTTAATCTCCAGCAAATGGCGGAAAATGTTTTAGTTGAGGTTGTGCTGCACTCACTACAGGTCAAGGCTACCAACATGGCGTCATTGAGGACGAGGAAGTAGAACATCCAAGACACCATTTTACTGCTGGGCCTGGGGCCTAAGTTTGACAGCATTCATGCCTCATTACAGCAGCAGCAACTGTATATATGTTGGACATCTTACAGATATGACATGATGTCCAATAAATATGAAGCTCAGTGTGTGTGTGCAGAGGGAGCAATACGTGACTAAACAGAGGCCTCTCTTTCAGCCAAAGTATTTTATGTTCTTAAAGGATTTATTCCAAAATCAACCGCCCAATATTTTAAAGGCGAAAGAGGTGGCTCTATAAAGATGGCAGCTGTTTTCTGCTTGGATTCACAGAGGTTGCAATAAAGCCTAATTGACACAACCATGGCAAACACTATGTTAATATGGCCAAAGAAACTTCTCAAACATATTGCAAACAATAATCACTTTGCCAATAACTCACAGGGACTGCCCATTGTTCTGTTGGCCCATTTTACAGAAAACCCAAAAGTCAGAACATTGTCCTTAAGTACTGTAGGCCTGTTACCTCAAATACAAGCAGCCATTATACCAAATGCCCATTGTTTTAAAAATACACACTCCCTGAAACAAAGACTCACTTTTGGCTATTACTATGCAGAATGAACGCTGCTACGGCAAGGCAAGATACGCGCTACAGTGCCTCTGATTCATTGCCTACGTATTGTTTAGGGTTAGTCAATTAGAAGTGAGATTGGTTGAGTTGAGGGTAAGAACTTAAGGGTCAATCAGAGGCAGAGAAAGGTGGGACATGCCGTTGCAGAGTGCATTTATTTTCTTTTTTTCTTCTCACATATGGGACACTTTTTGGGGTTTTCGGAATAAAAGTGTTGGAAGAATGGCATGACACTAACAAACAATGGCATAGCAACGTAACACTTCATACTTAACGCTACTCCTGGCGTAGCATATAAGCCGTGAAGAGGTGATGAAGAGATTGCGGCACGGAAGTAGTGTGTTTAACTATCTTGTGGAGTGAAAAACTGTGTGAACATCGGTCACTTGAAAGGCATATCTTCAGTGGAGTATTCCATACATTTTTTGGGACATTTCCATCTCATTTTAAACCTGAAAAACACACCTGAACTCAATTGTGTTCTCAATGCTTATGTCTCACATGTGACCTTTAGCTTTTTGTAGATATTTCAGGGAATGTCAGCGGCCTTGATTGCAAACAGCACTCCCATTTCTGTTTTTCCTCGGCACATAGAGGAGAAACAGGAAGTCGCCTGAAGCAATCAGAAGGATCAGACATCTCTCTGTATCTGCCTCTCTCTCTTGTCTCTCCGTCTCGGTTCATTCAGATCATCTGTCCCGAACTGCTCTGGGCCAGCCTTGGCTGTTCCAACAACATAATTCAATTGTCTTTTTATCCACAGGCGATGAATAACCCCTGAATAGTAAATCAGCGTAGTGGCGTCTCATCTCTGGACTGGAGCGCTGCTCTGATGGGTCCTCAGGGGCTTGGATGGAGAGAGACCAAGCAGGCTCCATTCCATTCCCCACTGGTGCAAATCAAAATAAAAGCCCCTCCAAAAAGGCCCAGCATGTGCTCAAGTCATTTGAGGCCCTGTCAAGAAAATACATCCCTGATTCCCATCCACATATTGACAGACAGACAAATCAAAAATGCCTTCCAGGCTGAAGCACACCCTCTCAATCTCAGCACTGTCACCAGAAGCTTATGGTGTGATGATGACACACAGTGAGCAGCATATTTTTGAACGTTTGTCCACATTTTATCAATGAATCAGACAAAAAGGGTGCCAGTGAGAAGGATTGACGAACTGCATCTTACAACTAGAGAATGCAATTCCTGAAGAAATTGCTAGTGGGAATGCTTTATACTGAAAAGCTGATGCTAAACTGCTATGCTGAAATGTAATGTGTAAGAAGAAAGTGAATAATTCAGATTGAAATGATACATGAACACTGGGGGCTTGAATGTGTGATGAGAGAAGAAAAGAAAAAGGCTTGGAAAAGCAGCAGAATATTTGAACTGCAAACTTTTGAACTAACTTGATGGCGAATGATCTGTCGCCATGCCAACGGCATTTGATGACATCCCATAATACGCTTAGATGTGTTGATGGCTGCATCGTTACCAAACCTGTGAAGTTTTGGGCCGTTGGGCCTGAAGTTATGAGAAAACTGTGTTTCATGGAGCATTGTGTTGCCATGGCAACGGCATTTGAAGAAATCTCAAAACTGTCCCATAGATGTCTTCACCGCAAAAGTTTGAGCACTTTTTGAACATTTTCATAGGAGTTAAAGGTGGGGTAGGTAATTTTGGAGAAACCAGCTCGAGTGTGCTAGAATTTGAAAATACACAGCCGGAAAAAATCTGCCACTTCCTTACAGAGCCCCTCCTCCAACACAAACGAACGTGCACATGACCAATGAGGGCACGAGATAAGTTTGTGCACAGATGGAAGGCTGACAGGCAGGTAGGCCATCCAGTTATTTTAGCCAGGCCGGCTAAAATGATTGGTCTGCTTCCACAGATGAAATTTTTTTAGGGATTTTTTGTCAAAGCACTTAAGATATTCATTGCTATCGGGATGTTAAGAGCATTCCATGGAATATAACAAAAAGTGTATCTCGAGCTGGTTTCTCAAACTTACCTATCCCACATCGTCTTTTATGGCGAGGGATGCGTTTCCATGGAAACGGCATATGATGACACCCCATAATTGACGTAGAGCTGTTGAGGGCAGGACCATTAACTATTATTCACTCTTGCCTTCAACTCCTAATCAACTAACCCCTTGCCCTTATTCCACCTAGCTTAGCACTTTCTACTTTTGTTGTTATTTAGTTTTACTTGCTTGTAAGCGCTTTGAGCACCAGGAAAAGCGCTTTATAAATGTAATGTATTATTATTATTATTATTATCTGAAGTCTGCTGCTCTGAGCATGTCAGTTGGAGTTATGACATCATCGTGTTCCATGACACAGGTGTTTATATTTGAGCTAACGACGTGTCCAGAGATCAAAGGTTTCCATGGTGATCAGTGAGAGGAGAGCATTTTCATTGTTCTGAATGAGAGATAAACCTCTTACATGTGAACGTTTTGTTGAAGAACCGTAACAGATATCGGTGAAATCTCAAAGAGTGAAGCATGTCAAGGAACTTGAGCATATGAAGTGTACTTTTTGTGTACTTTCGGGTTAATAATGTGGCCTTTTTAGCAGATTAACTAAAGGTGTGCGGCTGCTGTGGTGGGGATCGATGAGGCTGAACTTACAATGGGGTTCAATGGAGACATGTTGAACGTTTTTGTCACTTCATGCCCTCAAGAGGCATTTTGTTTAATTATTTTGCTTAATGTTTTTGAATTTTTCAAGCTACGAGATGTTTTCCTACGTTTCTCATGAAAGATTATGTCTCAGGAATGTAGGGTTTGGGAATTATGGCAGGTTTAAAAGAAAATATGAATAAAAAAATTAAATCTGTCCTCCACTCTAGCTGTGACATCACACACTCTAAAATCTGAAGAAGGCCTCTTTACCAAGGTCTGAACAATGTTTAATATCTCTAAAAACAAGAATCAGATTTAAAAGTTGTGTTACACGAATAATGTCAGAAAGATGTGTAACATTTTAAAGTTGGAATGAGGTCTCTGAGTGAAAGTATGAAGGAGCAGTTAGCAGTTGAAGTTGCATGAATATTGTTCAAGTCTGAAGAGTTTCTCCATTGACTTCCATGTTAAAAATGTGATGAATTATGGGATGTATATCTGGAATTATGAAAGTTATGAATGATAAAAGTAATAGCCATCGATTCCCGACCGAGCTGAACGTTTTGATGTTTGAACGGAGTTTCTGCGATGTTCAATGTGGAAGAAGAAGAGGCGCAAAATAACCCGGCGGAATAATAAAGAATTTTGTGCATAGCATAACAGATAGTTCGAATGCTGTATCAGCATTCCCACTAAATAACACAAGTAAAGAGATACAACATAAGCAAATGAAGGAAACCCATGTAGTGCAGCAAAATACAAAAACACTTTGAATTGTACACAGCACATTGAAGTTGAAATTTAACGCAAATGTTTAGCTTTCTTGGCCACCTTCGGTACGTAAGCATGTGTGCACCAATAACTCCAAACAGAGTTGATCTTATGTATGTAAATGAGCATGCTTTCATGTGTGTGTGTGTGTGTGTGTGTGTGTGTGTGTGTGTGTGTGTGTGTGTGTGTGTGTGTGTGTGTGTGTGTGTGTGTGTGTGCGTGCGTGCGTGCGTGCGTGCGTGCGTGCGTGCGTGCGTGCGTGCGTGTGTGTGTGTGTGTGTGTGTGTGTGTGTGTGTGTGTGTGTGTGTGTGTGTGTGTGTGTGACAAAGGGGGTGTCTCCCAGCAGCAGATGTTGGTGTTTTGTCAGAATAATTTGGTGGGAATTTTCATGAGCTGCACAAGGCCACAGCTGGGTTACAGGTGGGAGAAGGAGGGGTGGGGGTGGGGGGCGGTATAGGTCGTGATAGGAGGGGGGTTAAGTAAGAGCGGAACCTCCAGACCCCTATGGGACAAAACTTGTTCTGGGCCAAAACCAGCCAGAGACTTAGACATACAGACATAAGGAGATGTATTTTGGATGAACGCAGCTATTTTCCATATTATTATGTTCCTTATCATATACCGTTTGTCCTGTATTACCAATGAATATACAGGCCTGGATACACTCAGGGGCTCCTGACCTTCTGTTTTTCGTGTATTTGCAGCATAGATGCACTCACAGACCAGATTGAAATGTTGCTCAGACAAATGCAGTTTTTTCTGCAAACACAAGCTCCACTCAACTCTGTTTTAAAGCTTGTGAGGAAACAAGAGAGAAAAGAAAGTTTAAAAAAGAAAGCAAGACATTCGGAGTGGCAATTACCTCAACTCTTGGCAGGGACTCTAATTAAAACCAAACTTGTTTCCTTCAGTGAACAAACATGACAGGCGCTGAGCAGAGGAGCTTTTTTTTCCACTCCTGCCAAAATATTAAGTGAGTGCAGGTGCTCAAGGAATGTCTACAAGGGAGGGGGGCAAGGCAGAGCTGACCTTTTTCTCTCTCCATTGTGTATGTGAGTATCCATATGTGTGTTTATTTATATATTTGCGCATGTGTTTCCTCCAAACCCTGACTGTTTTCACGCATGCTTTGGTTGCACGGCAGAGAAGTATACGCAGCAGTGGTTCTTAGCGCCTCTCTGCAGCTTCGCTGTGGTAGAAAACTGGAGCAAAAGCAAATGATTGTTATGTTATTGGGGAGAGGCTGGGGGCTGCCCTAAGCAGGACCAGATGCAAGGGTCCTGGCGGCTCCTGGGCCTGATTGAAGGAGTCTCGGTAGCCCCAGCGGAGCCTCTGACAGGATTCACAGAGGCTTGGCAGACGGGACAATTTCCTCTCTGCACCCCCTTACAACACAATGAATACAGCAGCACCTGATCACATGATTCTCTGGGAAAGATATACCTCTTAGAAGACCATAAAGGGACATACGAGTAACACCTACACGTTTTTGTGAAATTCTAGAAGAGGAAGAATCTCGTAATTTTGCTTACCTCACGCCAAATCAGCTACAGAATGGCACCCCAAGGGATCTCAATGTCTAACATGATTGGATTCAGGGCTTTCTGCTTGAAAGACGCTCTCTCTAATCACTATGTGGCCCCACTGCCCTAATAATGGTTCATAACTCATTATTAATGTCCATCCAAGGCAATAACTCTTGCTCATTAGCAGAGTCGCACATTTAAGCAGTTCCGTTCCTGGAAGTTTGCAGTCACTGTAGCGTATCTTCCAGCCGTCAGAGGTGGAGGGGATGGAGTTGGAGGAAATGCAGGCCTCTAGTGCAGGTGGGGTGTGATATGTTGGCTACTTCCTGTAGGTCAGACATGTCTGGCTAAAGGGGTGATGGGTAAAAATGTACACCTGGTCCAGATTGACACCTTGGGGCCAGGCAAACCAGGTGAACCGCCTGAGGACAGCTGCCTGAAAGAAAGAGACGTGATCTGAGATTTTGAGCTGTTTGAATAAGCAAACTCAGATTGTTGTTTGTAGGGTTTGTTAAGTCAAATGACAGCAAAGGAAAACACTGTGGTTCTACCTGCCACTAAAGACACAAAACACAATGATGCTAATTATTTAAATGTTCTCCTTTCGACCTTTAGTACTATCCTTTTAATCTTTAGCCAAACAAATGAATAAACTGTGACAATCCCACTAACGGGACACCCCCAGATGGGCCGCTCATCAGCAGGATTGATACTACTTTACATTGTGCAAGACACAACAGTATTAATTTTACAATTTTTTCTTTCACGGAATTCAAATTGGGTGAATTTGACCTGTGAATTAGTTCTGCCAGCCAACAGAAACACCCATGATCCAGCATGACAGGTTCCTTACTATATATTAGAACGAACTGAAGTACTTTATATTGTGCAAGCACTGACGGTTGAAGTATGTCTTTTTGCAACCAGAACTGTGGCAGCACTGAGCGTGTAAAAATGATGTGCTATCTGGGATTTTACTCTATTGACTTAGATTGAAATCATACCATTCCCGCCAACTTCTCACTTCACAAAATGAAAACATCACACCTTTTTCCATCACAAAGAGAAACCTGTGAATTGAAATTGACCGCCCCTCCAGGACGTGCCCCCTCTACCCTCTCTGGCTCTGGTTAAATGCTGGCACTCCTGGTCACGTCTGCCTCTCACATTCCTCCCGAGTCCCGCCTCGCAGGACCAGGCATCTTGGCACAGCGCTGACGGGGAATTTTCCACAGGTCGACAGTGGAAGGGGCACACAGGCCCACCTTTGTCTGTGCCCGCTCTGCCTCCTTCTCGGCAGATCCTGCTCCCACAAGCACACAGACACACACACAGTATCTGCCATCACATTGACTCTCAAATACACTCATACACAGCAAACAGTGACATTTAGCCGTGTCCAGATGTTGGCATTTTAAGACTGTACCGTATTTTCTCATTTTGCTGTCAACCACTTGGTCTCAAGCTATATGTCGTATCCATGAAATGCTAAATAATTTCATAGATACCATTTAATGTATAATCTCTGCATTTTTTTAATAATAAAAAATGTTAGTGTATCACCACAAAAAACAGTGCATAAAATGTGTTATGTTCACAGCTGCTCCCATGGTGTGACATCATTGTTGGCTGTACAGACAGGAATCTTATTTTCTGTTCGTATGAAGTCTGTCAATCATTAGCAGGTGCAACCAATCTGGTCTGGACCTTACAGGCACACAAAGATAAACCTTATCATACCCCTCATGTAGTAGAAAACAAACATCCAGTATATTCCTTTTTCTGGCACTGAGCACTGCAGCCTGGATCTTGTCACTTTGACAACAGACAAACAAACAGCCTATGGTACCGTTGCCATGTTACACACAAAAACATAAATAGACTATTATGGATGCCTTAAAAATATTACACCGACATTTAATTAAATTAAATATTGTCCTGTTTCTGTTGGCAGAAAGGAGGAGTTCTCTCATGGAGACGACTTACCAGTGATGGAAAAATATGCCATTAAAGTGTGTGTCACACCTTATAAATGTCATAAATGTAATTGAACTGTATTTTGATTTATCGTAACTTGTGTACAGCATCACTCTGAAGCCTCTTTAAAACAACGTTAACCTACCAACTTTGCAGCAAAACATGTGTGCTAATGGGGTGGATAGCGCCCAAAGTTATGTAACAAATGTTATTTACCGACTTGAAGTGTACTATGTAAAAATGTTTTCCTGTAAAGTTCTGAACCATTTAAAATGCTATTTCCGAACTTGCAGTTGCCGTTAAGCCAAGCAGTTTGGGTCAAAAATGGCTGTCAGTGCTTAGGACAAGTTGACCCTGATGAGAGGGGCTCAGGGATTATTCCCATGTAAAGACAGAAGTTTTTCCACCGCTCTCCGTTTGTTTCCCGCTGGGCCGATCTGAGCCCCCTGGTGGTGGGGTAATTAAAGTACCATAGTCCAGCCAAGCTGCAGTAACACTCCCAAATCCACAGAGAATGACCGGAGCCGTGGGTGCTCCTAATCCTGTTTGCGGCCATCGGGAACTACTACAGTCCCAGCCGGAAGATGGGGAGGTCGAGGACAGTGGACAATAGCCCAGCGGAGGGAGAGGGAACGAGGGAGGGTGGGAAGGAGTGTGAGGGACAGCCAACCTGCATTCACCCTCACTCCATGTCTCCCTCTGTTTCACTGCTTTTGTTGGTGAAAAATAAATCTACGGAACCTCCCTCCTCTCTTTACCATTGTCGTGGCATCGACCTCCATTTTTTTATTCAGTTAGTTCATTGAACAGGAAAAGGGCATGGTAGTCAACAGTACAGCGAATGAACAAGCCATGTAAGGTTAATTCATCTGTACTGAACTTTAGTCACGCAAGTGTTTCATAAGTTTGATATCATAAAAATCTAATTTGTTACGTTTATGAGCCATCTTTTAGCCAGCATAGAATTACCTTTGAGATGAACTTTACAAGTACATGGATATGATTTATATAGAGCAGGGGTCAGCAACCTTTTTGATATGAAGTGCCATTTTAAAAAAGAAAATGCCGACGTTCGTGAACTGTCAACGGGGGGGGAGAGTTCGACGCTTGTGAACTGTCAACAGGAGGGCGGGGGGAGCCTCGCTGCGGGGAAGCTGTGGATCTATTTCGTCTGTCAGCGCAATTTACGTGATGCCGTTTAAACACATTTAAATAAAGGGCGGTGCCGGCCGTCAGCGAACCGAGCCATTCTGTGATTCTCCAGAACACACAGATGGCCAGTCCACTCCTGTGCAGCATATTATTTTCGATGACAGATGAGCAGATCGCCACTGGGCTTTCAACTAAAGACACAGCCACGCAAAAGATGCGGCATGTGTACAGTTCCTTATGGGTACTGCAATTTGTGAAGTTCCGGTGCGCTCCGGCAGCACTACACCCCTGATCGCTTCACCACGGAGGAAAGCAGCAGAAAGTCGACTGGAGTTAAAGAGAGCGGGGCCTAGAAGTTATCCTCCTGCGCTGCGTTGCGTGGATGGCTTCCTTCTGCAGGTAACGGGGAGACGCGCTCTGGCGGCGGTCTCGTTCAGGATCTGAAAATAAAATGTTAATATTTTGCACACTTATTCCACTTATTCCTAGTGTGCCACTGGTTACGGTACCGCGTGCCAATGGTGGCACACGTGCCTAGGGTTGCCGACCCCTGATATAGAGGTTGGAAAATAACAGCTGACCATTTACCAAACACGTTAAAAGCTGAATTTATGTAGCCTCACATGACCTGCCATTTATCTTAACAAGCTGAACTCTCTCTCCAGCCTCCCTGCTCATATGGACAATAATCCCCTACCCTGGGAAGACCGGGCAAAAGAGAAAAAGGCACAGTGGTAATCCAGCCTGCAGGTGTGCCCCCCTTATCTCCCCTCTCTTTAGGGGGTTCGGACCGGTCCCGCCCTCTCCTGAACGCCCCAGCACCAACCCCAAAAATCCAATTAGACTCTTTCATTAACAAACCCAGCAGGGGGGGTACAAACAGTGCCCTGTGAACAGCCACATGCTCAAACGGACACAGCACTCTGCACCTGTGCGTTTTCCCACACTGGGAGGTGTAGACACGACTGAGGGCGCGACAAACGCTTTCGGGATACATGTTGACTCATTTCCGACAAGGCCGCTGAAAACTTCACGAAATGTCCAGCTCTGCACAGGCTGGGCTCTGTGCTCGGTTTTCCATGATGCCATGTCCCCAACGGACAGACACAACACTACGTCTCACTGCGACACCCTATTACAGCATGTGCACTACCTCACTGCTCAAGAAGCCGCTGCTCAGACTCTCACCACCCCCTGGCCGTCTGGACCAAGAGTACCCAGCAGAAGGTTGGTGAGATCTGTCAGTAGAGACATTTTCTTACAAATGCAGTATATAATTGTTAAAAAAAATGTATAGACTACTTTTTTAAACCATTTTATTCCTACTCAAGCATAATTAGCCTGTATACACTTTGTTATGATGTGGCCAGTGGACAGTTACCACTTAACGGGACAGTTCACCTCCAAATCAAAAATATATATTTTTCCTCTTACCTGTAGATAGTTTTGGTGTGAGTTGCCATGAGTTGGAGATTTTGTCAAGATGTTGGCCTTCTCTCGAATAAAATGGAACTCAATGGCACTTGGCCTGTGCTGTTCAGGTATATGTTTGTTGCTCAAAGCAAAAAGAAAA
Organism: Trematomus bernacchii; assembly: GCF_902827165.1. Classification (NCBI taxonomy): domain Eukaryota; kingdom Metazoa; phylum Chordata; class Actinopteri; order Perciformes; family Nototheniidae; genus Trematomus; species Trematomus bernacchii. Next base: position 4,914,937 of record NW_022987851.1, on the reverse strand, counting down.
TCGAAATCGAAATCCTCAATTGCAATGTCAGAAATAGAAGTGTGCATCTACTTAAGGAAAATGGACGATGAAGGCTTGTGACAGCGTGAGTATTTTCGATTTAGTAGGAACTTGCTTGTTAACAAGCTGAAGGGTGTTTGTCCGTAAACCCGTTAAACATATTAACTGAAGAATTGATTGTTTTCTGTGTTTATATTTGAATCAAAAAGCCCACCTGTAGCTGTACAGTTTGAAAGAAGTGCCCGCTAACTAGGCGCTAACTGATACCTGCCCTTGCTAGCAAGTCTGAACAAGGCTAACAGGACATTAGCTTAGCTTAGATTAAGAGCATTTTTTTGACAAAGATTGCTGCTTAATGTTCTATTTTTTTCCTGTTGCTGTTTTTATGTCATTCAATGTTTTTATTTCTAAAACGCTTGACAACCATGTTTTGTTTTTTCAGTGTACTAGAGAGCAATTGCAGGAAAAAGGCAGAGGCGAGGAAATTCATGCCATTAAGTTCAACCAAAGCGTTCTCAACCTTCACTTTTAATTCCAGCCTCTCCGCTCTGGTTCCTCTGGTCGGCACAAAAAATCCCAAGCATAATTTATTCCAACACCACAAGGGGAAATTCATTGTAATTATGAATTACTGTAACTGTCCTAATCACTTTCACCATGATGAACTGTATCTCTCAATTGGATTGTTTTTTATGTTTTGTTTCTCCTTATGCTGAAAGGCAATAATTTCTCTTTTCTAGGGCAAATAAACCTGAACATTGAGGCCTGAATTCTCCTGATGTGGAGTCCGCTTGGCCAGCATTTCCGCTGCTTGTCTGGTCAAAGTAATCCTGCAGACTACATCCAACTTTGGCTAAGGAGAGTGAGCAGGGTGGTGGAGGAACGTGGGGTGGGAAGCTGCAGTTGGGTTGGCAGTCGGCTACAGGCAGGTATCCACAACTTGTGCTGGCCAGAGAAAACACTTCCTGGCAGCCCATCTCCGCACATACACCCTCCCCAGACACTCGCTCTCCCCTTGTGTGACATGTTTCGCTGACACTCCAAACAGAAATGGAAAACATGTGTCAAAGGGGAGAGAAGTGTACATAAGGCTCTGTTGTTCCCACATAATGCTTCTCGTCTTTTCTTTAGACTCAGCCCTGAAATCCAGACTGACGCATCCCTGCAAAAACATTGCGGAATATTTCTCTGACGTTCACTGATTAATTGTGACATAACTGGTCAAGCTCGTGGAGTAACCTCTCTTCCCACGTATGGCTAAGAATACAGAACTGCTTTGTCTCAGGGGTTCTTTAAGGACACCCCAATTGTACTCATTAATTATTAAAATAATAGTGCTTTACAAAAACAGTTGATACTTAAAATAACTGGATATTGAAATGGTATTTAATTTCTTTCTGCACCCCTTATAACCACTTCTAACCAAAAGAAGACATTTAAGGGAATGATTAAGCCTTTTCCTCATGAAGAATTATCAGCCTCTTATCCCTCTATCTCTCTGCGTCAGAGCACAGCATTACGTTAGTCCTCCGTCTGAGGAGCTCTCTCTCTCTCTGCTGCGAAACCCCTGCATTCCAGGAGAAATCGCAGAATCAACAGGCATGAAATTCATTTCTCACATGGCCGCATCTGCGCCTCCTAATCATAACCTGGACTGACAATTCAATCCCGCACTCCATCGCCTGCTCCCTCCTCCCATCCCGGCTTCCCCACTCACCCTCTGTCTCAACCAAAACTCCCTTGTCTCCCGCAGCCTCCTTCGGCCTCCCTAATTGCATTGCTCCAGCCCCCCCCCCCATCCCTACCTCATTAGGCCCAACACAAAACAATTAACAACGCCAACTATAATTACAGTAATGGCCATAAGGGAGCTAGTGACCTGGTTCCTCGCCACAGCTCCATCTAGCTAACCTCCCAGCAGCACACCCACCTTCTGGCCTGTGTGCTGGGGAGCATGGTGCGGGGAGGCTGGGGGACCGGACATGGTGTCAGGGTGTCTGAACTGACTGACTAATGGCTGGTCGGAGCGAGTGATTAGGCTGTTAGAGGCTGAGGGGGGGGGGTTGCGTTTGGTCCCCTGGCGAGACGTGTTTTCTGGGCTGTTACATCAGGGCGATCGAGGGAGGGGGGGGCACAAACAGTCCAATTCATCATCTGTGTGCCTAGAACTATATGAAAGTGATGAATGTGTAAAGTCAGGTAAATGACTGAATTAGAGTAATGGCCGATTACAGCAATTTACCCTGAGCACTGCCAGGAATATACATTCCAGGCCGCAGCACACTGCTGGCTGATCCCAGATGCCTGGGCCTGCATATGAGGGGAAGGGGAGTGGAGCAGGTTCTGGTCAATGTGAGTCCTTCACGGAGTATGAGTGCACAACAAACCATAAACCCTTGGATTGATGTGCCAGAATAGAGCTGTGGTGATTAAGAAAAGATTATCCATGAAAGGAAACGGCAAGTGCACCTGTAAAGAGAAGAGGTGTTAACTGAATAATGCCTGACTTTTTTAGAACTAAAGTGAACAAATGATACAGTAAGGATGAATAGTATATGTTCACAGGGGCGTTCATGTTTTCATGATGGGCTTGCAACACTTTTGATTGGGGATGCTGCTCGGTGACATTAAACTAGACCAACATAGCAGCCTATTTGGAAAAAAAATGTCCTTACATTTTAGATAAACAATGGCTATAGTTCAAACGAACCTGCAAGTCGCGCTAGACACAAACGATTTTAATGAAGTAGCCAAAATGTAACTTTATGAAAATAAGTCACTCAAATGAAAAACACCCCATCTCTCAAAACACATCTGCAATTGCGAACAATGACAATAAATATCAAGCAGGTGGACGCATACCACCAGTTCGAATCATTACACTGAACTGAACAAAATGATGGCAACCAGCAAAACCATTGGTCATTTACATCTTTGCATATCGACTTGCAATTTCCTCGTGGAGGTTTGTGATGGTGTATGATGGTCATGCTAAGACAAAGTCTGCTGTGCCATTCTTCACGCTACCGACTCTGATTAAAGGCTGCATGAGTCGATTATGTCTGTACAACGAGTGTAGCATGCGTCAGTACGGGCCAGGGTGAGGGTGCTCTGGCAGTCTGGCAGCGCAGTGCTCCGGGCCCCTCGCTCCCTGGATTAATGCCGATTGTTTGGGAATGACTTGGAGTTCTGGACCACACAAGGAGAGCTGGGGGAACGCTGGCCTGCATGGGGCTGCAGGAGAGGGAAGCAGAGGGGAGTCCACACAGAGTTTCTAGGAAGGTCCCTACTACCTCTCGCCGTTTCCTTCCTTCTTCTTCCTCCACCGCACACACAAATACTCTTTCCTTCTTTGTAAATCTCAATCTTTCTACTTCCTTTTTCATTCACCCTTTGAAAACCAATGAGCTGCACTCGTGCCTCTGCTTTCCTGGGGTCAAGATGAAACGCCATTTCCCCTGACTACAGCCCCTACCTGCCCTGCTGAGTGTGTGAATGTGTGCATGTGGATGTATGTTTGTGGTGTTCTGTGGGAGGTCTAAAGCACAGTGTGAGAGGACGCTTATGGGAGGGATACGAAGAGGACAACAATTCGTCAAAAAAAACCGCTGGCTTCAATTAGCTGAACTTCGCTGGTTTTTGGTGTGAGTCATTAGAGATGGCCGGCGTTTTGAGGTAATATACTTTACTGGCGTAAATCGCTCTGTAAACACGTGGGAGTATATTGAGTATATATTTCTTTGCTGAGTAATCAGTTCAGTCAGCAAGTAAGCAAAACTCTCCCGCTACAGAGAAAGATGCTGACAGGGAGCGCTCTGCCTGCTCAGCCCTAAAGCTCACATGATGTGGAAGACGAGAGAATAAAACGCCAGAGCTGGTAATGACAGGAGACACGAGACTGACAGCTGTGTTTATAAAGCAGGGTGTGGGAGGCTGGAGCCCGGCGGATTCACTTCATCCAGAAAATGGCTCCCATGACCTGCACAGATGCTCTCTGAGACTCGATAGCGTTCATGTGGGAGCGCCTTATAAATCAAGCAGGAGCTTCATATCAAATGCTTTTTCTTCACTGTCTGGAATGACTAAAACTCACCGTCTGGGATGCTCGGTTTTGGAGCTACCCAGTGTGTTTGTGTGTGTGTGCGTGTGTGTGTTGGGGGGTTAATCTGGGGTTGAGCCATAGATCTAATTTGAACTGTCTGATTTTTTTTAAAACACACTCAACAGAGGAAACTTTTAAGGGTGTGAGACAGTAATGTTTGGGAAGTGCGGTGGGAGGGGGGGGGGGGGGGAGGGGGCTCCAGACAGTTACGCAGCGTCCACACGGCAGCATGCGTTGAAGCTTGCCGGCGGGCGTGTCTGAAGCTCGACCAACAACCAATCACATGAATCTCCCGCCCCGGACACACAAGCACGCGGTTTGATTGGCTAGAGCTTGTACTGGCATATGATTTGATTGGCTGACGCTTCCGTCGAAGCTTGAAAAGTTGAACTTTTCTCAACTTTTGAAGCGAGCAACGGAGGCAAAGCGAAGCGACGGAACCACAATGCAGTTCGGCAAAGCGTGACGTCACCCCATTCAAAGTGAATGGGAAGCTGCGTTGAAGCTTCAACGCACGCCGCCGTGTGGACGGGCCATTGTAGTGTGTGTCTGTGCATGTGTGTGTGTACATTTACTAAAGTACTGTACTCAAGTACAATATTGACAGACTTGTACTGTACCTGAGTATTTCAATGTTTAGCTACTTTTTAAATGTTACTCCCCTACATTTATCTAAGACCTTTAGTTACTTTGCAGATTTGGATTAATGATGTGAAATATAATCAACACTTAAATCAGACTTTAGTTACACCTGGAGTAAAATTCACAATATACCCTGCAGTATACAAAGTCATTACAATTAGCTACATCTTCATCAGCTGTGATTAACACATGAATACATCAATTATTATTTGAACAGGGCCAATTTGGATAATGAGTACTTTAAGTATATTTTTATGCTAAGAATGTTCAAACTTTTACTTGAGTAACATTATGAATACAGTACTTTTTCTTGTAACAGAGTATTTGTACACTTCTCCTACTTAAGTACAAGATCTGAGTACTTCCACTACCTTGACATAACCCTGTAGAGAGTACGAGACTGGCTGTGTTCACCATGTAGCTGTAGGAGTATGATTTCATGATTTATTTTTCTATTTGATGTTTACATGTGGTATAAATTGTGTTTTCTAACTATGAACCACATGGCACAACACCTTTAAACAGCACACATTTGGACTGTCATACCAGGATAATCACAGGTGTTGCTAATGTTAGGTGATTTAGACCTGAGAGTAGGATTAGCTGAAAAGAGTCCAAGGAAGCTTTCTCAAAAGTTAACAGCATTTAATTAAACAAATGATACGGTGACACAAATGGAATATGCAAGAGCGGCTGCTTTCATCAGCTGTCCCGGTCGCGTGAGGTCAGCCGGGTGAAAGAGAGCGTTTTCCTCTGTCCATCACGGGTTATCAACTGTAGTCTTCTCCTATTGGCCGGTCTCGACGGGAGCAGGTCCAAGGCACTTCCTGGCGTTTTTCTGTTGTTAATTTACAATATTCTAATGTCTGTGGTTATTTAAACATTCCCTAATAAAAGTATTTCAGTGTCAATAAGTGAGGGTTAAAGACAGTGTGTTTAGTGTACAACACTATATGTAATTTCACCTTAAATTCACTGTTTCAAAACATAGAATTTAGCCACATGCTAATGCTAACCTTAAATTGAAGCTAACAATATTTACTCGCAAAACCGGAAGTCGTTGTGTGAATTCCGGTATTCAGAATAAAACAGCTTTAAATTAAAACAGTGTATTTAATCTAAATTACGCAATATAAACATTGATTTTATTTCTTACACTAATCACATTAACGATGGCTTTGTTGTATTCAAGTGTCCCTGTAAGCCGTGAGCAAATTGGAATTCAGCCACCTCTCATTTTATTATTTACACCTGCGACTTTTACAAATATAAAAAAATAGGCCTGCTGTTTTCGAGCTGTAAGCCTTTTATCTCAGTAGACTTTATTACTTTACATTGCAGGAGAATAAAGTGATAATAATAAATAAATAAATCAATTTAAATGCCTGTTTTTTATAACAATATCAGTCCAAGTGTTTGTCTTCACCTACAAAGTTAAATGTACTTGCAAGAGAAGAGCAATTCATTATTATACTTCTTTCACATTCAATTTGTTAAAAAAAATATTTATAAGATAGATAGGTATTGATCCCAAATTGGGACATTTAAATAATTTCCCAATTTGGGATCAATATAGATTACCTAAGAATTGAAGGTACAAATCTGCTCAGCATCTATTCATGTAATCATCAGACACATCCCAAAAATATGAAATGTCTTCTCTACATGTACATCACATATGAGAAGCCATTTGAGATTATGTGTTCCTGGCAGGACGCTTGTTCATAGTTTGACTGACTGACACCGACACACTGCCGCACGTTCCCAGATTCCAACAACTCTCCACAAAACCGCAAGAAAAATTAGACAGCGACGACACACATGACGCTACGATTTCTGCTGCTGCTGGTAGTGATTTTCATCCTACAGCTGCGCGGCAACAAACACCAGCTCCCAGTTTTATTTTACCCACATCCCCCTTTCCTCACTCAGTCCAACTTTCCCTCCCATCCACCCCCAAACTCCCCACATCTTTAGGTGACTCCCCCTGCTACCCCGTACACACCCCATCCACCCCATAGGCTGCCTCTCTCCACTGCAGCTGCCAAGAATAAGACTGGCTGATGTGGGGGCCTCACGAGGGGGGGGCTGAAGCAGTGCCTCTCCAGCCTCTGAGCACTGTCTCCGCTGAAGTTGTCCACTTGGCTCTGTTTATTTAATATTCAGTCAGCTGTGGGGAGTTGGGTTAGCCACAGCTTATAAAACTCAGTCAGCATGACCAAGATATAACCCCCCCCCTTTCTCCTACAACTACACATACATACTCACGCATACACAGATACATACATGAACACACAAACTGTAGCATGCTCTGTCCCATGGGCTTTACCTTTAAGCACAAAGCATGGTGATGATACAAGAACCAGGGTTTAATGTACTGTATCAGTAGCACATTAATGTTAAACGGAGAAAAGTTGCTGGTAGTCTTATCATTTTTTCCTTATGTAAACTATCACACGTTTCCCCTCCAGGCACATCAAAGCTGAACTCTGGGATGTAATGAGCTTAACTGTTTGACTGGTATTAAGACGACTGAGCAGAAACAAAGCAGGAAGCGAACAGCACATGAGCTGCAGCGTAACTTCAGAGGGGCATGAAGCGGACCAATATGGATTTGTGTATGAGCGAGTAGGGGGGGGGGGGGGGGGGGGTTGGGGGTCTTAATAATTCTCACAGCGGCCCAGCATGCTCCATCTTCGCTCTCGACTCCGAGGCTCCATGGCAACCTCCGGGGTCAGGGGTCAGGGGGAAAGGTTGCTTTTATCTGCTAATGAGGTCGGTACCTGGGGTCTGTGTGTCTCTGTCTCCCCGCGTCTCCTCTGCATGGTCATATGCGGGGGGGGGCATGAATGTCTGCCAAGTGACACCAATGCCATCTTCACTCATCTCCACCCCCGGCCTCCAAGCTGCGCTCTTTTGAGGGTGGGACAGGGGAGCGATGTTGCCCGGTGGGAAGGGGTTACTCGTATTAGTTTCTGCCCTGTTGGGACGATAACAAACGGCTCCAAAATTGCTGTCCCCCAGTCTGGCTCCTCATTGTCAAATAAGTGTTCACATGCAAATCAACAATCGCCCCATGGACGTCGCTCCCCCCAAATTTCACTTTAGGGGTTTGATGGATTGCATGTACGCAGCAACACGGTTTGTGTAGCGTTGTGCTTACTGTTTAAGTGGCCGGTGATTGATGTCATGTTGTTTTGCTTCTTACACGCGAATCAGCTGTGCCGAGAGAGCGGTGACAGAACAGTCAAACAAACCGCATGATTAACAGTCACCTTTTTTTTCTTTTAAATTTAGAGAAAGCACCAAGCCAGTAAATCCTGTGAATTATGGCCTGCTCAAAACAAATAAGTGTTGAATGGGACACGAGGCTTTCCGTTTGGCCGGGCTGTTTAATGCCCCTGGAAAACACACTTCCCCTCACCAATCTGCTCTCACTATATCACACAAGGCTCATTGGCCCATGTGCCCCCTTCAATGGGGCAAACAGGCACCCTCACCAGCCCCCGTCCCACTCCCACACCCCCTCGCTCTCACACACACGCCCCCTGTCATGTTCGCGGGACTGAGAAAGGAGTCCATTAACTCTGATTTAGTGGCAGTGTCATGCGGTCCCCTTTGTGAGGTGGTGACATTCAGTGAATGGGAATCAGAATTCGCTCCCCCTCCTCCTCCATCTTTCCTTCTCTTGGCTCCATGCTCAGGGTATGTGTGGCTCTGGTAGCAGTGTGAGGATTCAGAGTTGTGGCTTGCAGGGGGGGGGACGTGGATTGAGAGGGTTTTGCTGCCACATGTCTCTGAGTGGCGGACTCTTTGTGCCTGGGCCAGCCTGTTTGTTTAGCCTTTCCTCAGAGAGCTGCTTCACACATCGGTGCCTCGTACGGAGGACTGAGGAAACATGCTCGGGCTTTGAGAGGAGGAGAAGAAACTAACCTTGTAGAAAGGACATTTCCGCCAATTTGACAAACAATAAACAAACAATTTCTTGATGAAAGTGACTCCGAACTCTTTTTAACCAGTATTTATTTTAACCACAGAGTGAGGATAAGTGCAGGCCCATTATCAAAACACTTTCAACAACTAAAAGAATGAAATTAAGAGTTCAGAGCCACAGTATCTAGGGTCGAGATGCCTCAGAATATGTATAATAAAGATTATTTCTTAGAGAAGAATACTGACAAATCCAAATGAGAAAAGAAAGGCAGAATCAAAGGCAGGTGAGGAAGGATTTTAAGCAGTTCGAAACGCTTCGAAACAAACTGGGCTTGAATGATTTATCATGTTATATTTCAAAGTAGCAGACAGCTAGATCTGGAAAAGCTTTGTGATTATTTCTTTCAAACTTGGTAGAACTCTTTGAAATATATTTGCCAAGTAAATCTTATCAATCCATGGAATAATGGGAAATAAGTTAACGATCAAAATACATCTGACAGTATGAGTTATGTGTTTTTGTCTTTGTGTGAAGTTTACAAAGTTGGCCATGCTGGGTTTGAACTCGCCCCACAGCTGTTCTGCATTGGTATCGATGGCTGCTGCTCATGACCTTTGGAGAATCCATCCATTCCTGGCTAACCTCTCCCACCAGCGAGAGACGGGTCACAACAGGCTGCTACCTCTGGGCTCAGGCGCGTCCACGCAGAAGGTGAGCCGCGTGCACGTGACCGTCAGGAAACAGGAGGGCAGAGAGGTCAGGCTTGATTATTCTACCCTGCTCTCTTGGAAAACAAAATAAGACAAATATTTACACAAACAGGAAGCTTAGAATTTCCTAATGATTGGAAACACGCTGGGCGCTACATATACCACACACATACACTGATTTGGAATCAAATGTAGTATCACAATAGAAAACTGGCATTAAAGGATTGTTGAGAAGCCTACTTTGACATTAAACGGTGGAATGTTTCAGCCCCAACTAAAAGCCCATTAATGGTGCTGAGTTTAGACTTCCCTCCAGCAATGTTAGATCAACCATAATAACTTGCGAGTTTATGGACCTTTGCTCCCCAAATGTCTACCATGTTGCTAATTGCGTACATCTGTGGCTGGTGTTTTGATGTTTTGTCTCTATGTGCAGCTGTCCGTTCCGTTTCCAACAGCCTCTGGTTAAAAGTGGCATGGCCCTCTGTTATCTGTGTCCAGCCCTGAAATAGAAGCAGCGCACGTGCTTTGTGATTCACCAGGAGGACCTTGCCTTTTGTACCAAGTCTTAAAGTTAGCTAATTTATTGGCTAAAATCAAACAAGGAAATATGCACATTAAGCCTCCAGCCATTCAATGGTTTTATGTAGACTTTAATAACAAGCGAACACTCGCCAGCAGTAATGCCTGTTCAGGTTGGACACAAACAGAGGGCCATGCCACTTTAAACGATGGAAAATGGAGACAAATAAATAGCAAGCATTGAAACCAACATGAATCATTTTAAGTAAAGAACGTGGTCAACTTGTATCAAATGTTGGAACATATTGTATTTCTGTATCCAGAGTTTTGTTCTTCATGCTGATGTTACATCAGCGTGTTATTTATTTATTGTCACGAGTCAAACTGGAACCGGCAATGGCCCCAACTTGTGGTTCGTGGCTGCTACAAAGTCTCCAACAAGTCCATTATTGAGTCCTTAAATCCAACAACATCAGCCAACGGGGAAAAGTACAGTATTCCTGCCAGTTCCAAGTAAAAAGCAACCTTTTTTGTGTATTTACTTCAAAATAATGTCTGTAATTCGACATTTTGTAAAAAACTGCTTTGTTGATGACTTAGCCTGGGAAATGCCATTAAGTTCAAAGGGAAACATGACCACCACCATCCACACACTTTTGAGGGAATGGTGTCAAATATGGTCATTTGACTAACAACTAATACATTTTAAATGTGTAAGCTATTTAAAATGTCAAACATTGATGACGTAAAATCTCCACACAAACAATATAAATGAACATATAAACATTTGTTAAAGTTAAATATGTACATTTGAAAACTCGCCTTTTTTCACTTTTTCTGCTATCTGTCTACATTAAGGTTTCTTGCAATTCAGGTTGTTTTTTCTGTAAATTCTTCAAATATGAATACATTCTTCAAAAGACAGCCAAATTATGCAAATATTGTTCTTGTCTTAATTTACAGCATACATATGACACAGAGAAGAGAAGCTGTGTTAACTTTTAGATTAAAGTCAGTTCATTTTATAAAAGAAAACCCTTTTTCATCGCCAAGGGACATTAAGTTGCTTTGCATTAACTACATTCGTCTACATACTAACTTCCTGCTAACCATTTTGGTTAATCTAATAATGCACATTGACAATGTGCAAAACCCTTAATGGGAGTTTAAGGTTGTTGTTGTTGTTTACTGCATGAACGTTTTTTGACAAGCTCTCAAGTGTGTTTATATCAGACAGCAGGCGTCCACACGACTGCAGGGTGTCTCTCAGTGCCATCAGAGCAGGGATCAGCACAAATGTGTGCAATGTGTACACCAGGGAAACCCGATCTTGAGTAATTGTCAGGATAAGGCGAGGGATTGACCTCTGCCATGAACCATATTTTCTGAAACAACACACACTTGAGCTAGCTTTGAAATAGCCTCTCCTCCAGGACTGGAGTGGCCCATGAGGAAGCTAGTCATCAACTTTTTAGTGTAACTAAACAAAGCCTATGGTAATTTCATTAGCTCACTCTTACATTCTCAGCGAGCAGATAGCCAGTGCCCTCTGCTCCCCGAGACGCCATCCCTCTGCTGGCCGTGACATCACACGCCAGCAATGTGAGGCATGGGTCCATCTGCACAGGGCTTGTTTTGTATTTGAAGCACTGTTTTTCATTCACACAGAATAAACTCTTCTAGTCATTCATCAAAGCACTTACTAAATCAGTTCAAAATCTTCTGTTGTCTTTTGACTGTTGGACCTCAAAGTAAATGTGGTGATGATTGTTATTGTGTGCGAGCATTTAAGACTGCTGCGTTTTCATGACTGATTCGTGGAAAGTGTTTAGTTTTCATGTGGCGTGTCATAAAATGTTCCCTTTTTGTATTTACTCAAGGCTTTTTCACTTATTTAAAGATGACCAAACACACAACATCTCTCCTCCCTCACGTCTACTCACCCCTCCGTCTGTCCAGACATGGTGTGTTTGGTGTTGTGACAGCTCGGATCCTGCCGCGTTCAGCTTGCATTCCTTTCATCCCAGATCCCCCAGGGGTCCGCCTCACCTCTCCCAATCACTGCCCCAGTGTGAGGGAATCAGACAGATGCAGGATCCGGCAGATGGTAGGCAAGTTCATGGTCCAATGACATCCACCTCAGGCATGCTGTACATAATCCCTCTTTACAATTAGCACTTAACAGCAAACATTAAAGGTCACCTATTATGCCAAATCCACTTGTTCATGTCTCTTCTACATAAACATGTGTCCCCTCTGTGTAAAGAGATTCTGAAAGTTTCAGGAAAAAAGATTCGCTCACTTTCTGTCCTGATCCATTTATATAAAAACCTGTCTGAAAATGAGCTGATCAGATTTTGGCCACTTTATGATGTCATAACGATTTTTTGGCTTGTTTAACCATTAGCCAATAACCAACCAAGGTAACCCCCGCCCACTTTATCACCTGAATCTCCTCCTAGAGCTCCATTGTGGTTTTTTTAACCAAATGTCTCTCAGAGGGGCGTGGGGAGTGGCTCCTTATTTTCATCTCAAGTAAAAGACAGAGAATCAGCACTTTTGAAACAGGGCTGAGACAGAGGGGTTTATGAGATGCTACAATGCATGATCAGTTTGGTATTTCGAGCCAAACACTTCAGAGACATGTTTTGTATATATCTGAGATCTATAATATATTGATGAAAAATAGTATAATAGGGTACCTTTAATGGCAAACATTAATGAATTAATACTCATCAGAAATCTTCCTTGGCTCGGTCAGAAAACTCTGGAATCTGGTGGGGAAAATATGTCGACTTCTCTGCCATCAGTGGCGGAGCTGCAGGGTAATTTAATTTGGATCAAAGACATTCATGTCTTTCAAAAAGGTCTAGAGGGCTGCTCAGTTTTTAGTAATAACAGAAACGCTTCCGGCGTTGACCTCCACTGCCCCCTTCCACCTTCCTCTCCCCCCCTCTGCCCTCACCCCGAAATCCCTGCTTTGAAGGGCTCAAGGCATCGCGGCCACTCAGTCTGATGGAGAGAGGCAGTACAAAAAGAAAAGCTGGGATTTCTTAACCTGTAACCTATTCCTCCTGGACATAGAATAACATAAAATCATTATACACAAAATAAATGACTTGTAAGAGACATTTGATGAGACTTCACAACCACAATAATGAAAAAATAAATCACCCATATTACATGATTCTGTTTAAGTACAAATGCTTAATGAACTCAGTACGTGCAAATAATTTACTGTAAAAAACATGGCTGATTCTCATTCTTCACATTATGAAATTCTTCAGACGCAAGTTGTGGTTGACTGCTCTGATCTTACAGAAACTCATTTATGGGCCACATGTCAAACGATTTCCTCCTAAAGAGTCGATTGAAATAAAAAGTCTGGGAAACATTCCCTCAATGCAGAGCTGACATGGCTGTATGGTATATGATAGGTCTGACAGTATCATGGAATAGGTGATGTGAGATGTCCTTTATGCTTGTAACAACCAAAGGTAATATCTGGTGACAGTGCGCCCCCTTGTGTTTGAACTATTCTGAAATTAAAAGGCTGCTGTTGCCTACCAAGAGTATTTGAAATGCAAAAACACAAAAGCAACAGAAGTAGTAAAACTGTTACAGCCACAGAATGTAAACACAGGAAGCAATAAATACGATTGTTTAGGCAACTAGCAAATGATCAACATTTGAAGATATTCCCACTTGGTAATTAAAACCGTTCTTTTTATAAAAGCTCTAGTGAGTGTTCCAAGTCCGACAAAAAGTCACTTCCTCTTCCCAGATTTACGCAGCCGTCTGATGGTGGAGGAGAACTTCAGCGCTGACCTCTCAAAGAGTGTCAGAGGACCGTCCATTTCTGTTTCCGTGTCCACATCCATAGAGGAGACAGAGGTGGAGGCAGAGGTGGAGTTCCTGCGCTCCGTATCATTGTGGAGCTGTAGGGAAGTCTGTGGAGACACTGAGCGTGAATGGGCCCCGTCAGCGAGGGGCCCCGCATGTCCCTCCTGGCTCTCCTTACTGAGTCCCTCCAGGTGGGCCTGGAACGTAGTGGTCTGTTGTTCCAGGGAGAGGAAACCCTCCTGCACCTTGTCAAACTGCGAAGAAAAAGAGAGTTTTTAGTCCTGGGTCGTTATTTTAAATGTCTGAACAGTGTTTGAGTTTCAGTGTACCTGCTCAATGTTTGTCTGAAGCAGCAGCTCCGGCCAGACTGACTCGCTGTGGCTGCTCACGCTGTTTCTTATATGAGTGTGACTCCAGGCTAACTCCTGGAGGACAGGGCAGAGGACATTTCTGAGTGAAGACAGGAGGAAACATTCGAAGAGGATTTCTTTTTTTATACATGAGGAGAAATTCACCTGCAGTAGCTGTGTGCTGTCCTTCAGGTGAGCCTGGCAGCATTGCAGTCTGTTCCTGTAGTGCCCCAAGATTGCAAAGAGATTCTTTGCCAGAGACACAAGATTATTACAAACAACAACAAAAAGGCGAGGACAATTCATGGCTCTTAAAAGAAAATGGAAAACAAAAGACAGCTGTTTTTGTTGTAGAGAACAATTAAAGGTCAAGTAGGGGCAGGAATGTGTTTTGATTGTAGGCTTGTCACTATGTCACTGTTGGTAAATGTGGGTGTGTGTGTGTCGTGTGAAGTTGTATGCACGCCTCTATAGAGGTGTGTATGTGTACGTCTGATGAAAAACAACTAAATAAGTTACCATAGCTATGCGGATGACACACACATTTACGTAACAATTTCACCAGGAGATTATGCTCCAATTCAAACACTGAGTAAGTGCATTGAACAAATCAATGACTGGATGTGTCAGAACTTTCTCCAATTAAACAAAGATAAAACTGAGGTAATGATTTTTGGAGCCAAGGAGGAACGAATAAAAGTTAGCGCTGAGCTTCAGTCTGCAATGTTCAAAACAACAGATAAAGCCAGAAATCTAGGTGTAGTCATGGACTCTGACCTGAGTTTCAACAGCCACATTAAAACAGTTACTAAATCAGCCTACTATCACCTAAAGAACATATCTAGGATTAAAGGACTAATGTCACAGCAGGATTTGGAAAAACTTGTCCATGCTTTTATCTTCAGTAGACTCGACTACTGCAATGGTGTCTTTACAGGCCTCACTAAAAAATCTATTAGAAAGCTTCAGCTAATTCAGAACGCCGCTGCTCGAGTCCTCACTCACACTAAGAAAGTGGATCACATCACTCCTGTTCTGAAGTCCTTACACTGGCTTCCTGTGTGTCAAAGAATAGATTTCAAAATATTGTTGCTGGTTTATAAAGCTTTGAATGGTTTAGGCCCAAAATACATTTCTGACTTTCTGCTAAATTATGAACCATCCAGAACCCTCAGGTCTTCAGGGACTGGCCAGCTTTCTGTCCCCAGAGTCAGAACTAAACATGGTAAAGCAGCATTCAGTTATTATGCTCCAAATATCTGGAACAAACTCCCAGAAACCTGCAGGTCCGCTGCAACTCTTACTACTTTAAAATCCAGGCTGAAGACTTTTCTTTTTGTCGCTGCTTTTAATTGAACTATTCACATCTTAAACTGCACTGTAACTTTTATCCATGTATTTTTTCTTTTAATGTTTCTTTTATTATCTTTTCTTTTTAATGACTGATTTTAAATGCCATTTTCTTAATGTCTTTCATTTTTTGTAAAGCACTTTGAATTGCCTTGTGTTGAAAGGTGCTATATAAATAAACTTGCCTTGCCTTGCCTTACGTCACTGGCTATTTAAAGTCACCTGTGAACCTAATGATTATCAGATTCTTTTGACATATTTGTATTTTGGGTTTCTACTGTATATGTTTACATGCTTTAATCAAGCGCATATTTTTCATATGGTTATAAGAAATGTTAGGGTGCTTTTATTTCACATATAGTGGGTTAGTAGGCCTTTCATATACCCAAATGTGTGTGCAGTGAAAAGTGAGTTTTTTTATAATACTTCCACTTTAACTTTGGAAAACTACACCTTCACACCTGCTCACCTCTGCGTCTGTCTGGGCCGAGGCCAGGTCTCCAGGGATCCCCTCTTTGGTGAGCGTGACCCCGGTGTGCAGCTCCTCCAGCTGAGCCCAGAGACCTCCAAGACCCTCCAGCATGTCTTTCACACTGGCTTCAAAATCCCCCTGCACCTGCACGAGTCTACGCAGTGACCTCATCCTAACAGAAGGGAGAGGAGATGTTAATCCAACTGAGCAAAGTTTCCAAGGAAGCAGACAGCATGTACACTATATGTTGAACTCACCTCTGCTGCAGGTAGGTGCGGATAATCTTCACTTTGTCTGCCAGAATAGAGTCCTGGTGCAACTCAGACCTGATATCAGCCTTCTCAAGTGTGTGAGACACTGACTAGAGCCAAAAGGAGGATTCAGAGGGTTAGGGTTTAGTTTGTGGGTTTGTCTGGTTTGGCACTTAAAATGTATGCATCATGTGGCTTTGCAGCGATCGGGATAAATACATCAAGCTAAAGTCACTTAATTTGTATGTACATAATGCTTTCACATAAGGCAAGGCAAGGCAAGGCAAGTTTATTTATATAGCACTTTTCTGTACGCGACAATTCAAAGTGCTTTACAAAACAAATTTCTTGGAGATGTGTGCAAGGAATCTACTTGCATTTTATATCCGTTCACATCTGCTGTACACATGAAACTGTCTCAAGACATATTTTCAGACAAAAATAATCTACAGTTGAGATTTAATTAAAAAAAGGTTCACCCAAGAGAATAACCATAATATAAGACAATTTTGAAATAAATGACCTCAGAAAAGAATCATTGGAGGGGGGATTATGATCAAAATGAGTCAAAAAAGTGAATAGTTTTACTGGTGGTCTTTAGAGGGTGTAATTCTCCTGGCAAATTCAATGAGTCTGATGCTGGTGCCACAATGAGGGACCAATTACCCCAGTATGTAAGCACATTGTTAGAATTAAGATGACAAAAAACCTGATTCTATCATTAGTTGTTGAAATATTTAGTCATAAATGACAGCTGTACCACTGGACTTGTTGGGGGTTAGAAAGCTAGGATTATGGCCAAATAGGCTAACTGCTATCATGGAACACATTCATAGTATGTGCAAATGTGCAGACAGGAAATACAGAAGGAGACATAGCATTAATATTGTTCTCCTCTGCCAACGTGTTTGAGTTCACACGACAGCAGCAGAGAGTGTTGCCCCGGGCTAGAATATCTGTGAATGCCTGAGTGCAAGCTCTGATCTAATATCACCAACAAAGGCTGAGAACACAGGAGATGACAGGTATTGCTGGAGGCTGCTCTGTATGCGAGAGGGTTTTTTGATTCTTCAGGGAGGTTTTCTCCCTCTTACCTCCAGCCTGGAGAGCAGAGCCTGTATGTGTGGCACGCCGGGGTCTGGCAGCGGCTCCTGGAGCACACACAGCAGCAGACTGTCAACCAGGGCGAGGGCCAGAGCAGCGTCAGGGCTCGGGCTCCCCGGTGGGGACATGCTGGAGAAATGATGAGAGGACAGTGAGCATGTGTGTTGATTTGTTTTAAAAGATTATGATTTTTTTTTATTCTGTTGGAAATAGCTTTTCAAATTACAGATGTTTGATCCGATGAATATATGGTTAAATTAAGAAATCTGGCCATGCCTCATGATCATGACTACTACTTTTTTGAGAAATAGGTAAATAAAGCATTTGATAGCAAATATGGATAAGGCAGATTTTTTAAACGGAAATATCATGTGAACTCAATTTCTAAGTGCTTTTGCACATGCTCGAGTGGTATCTGGAGTGCCTAGTCCACAACATTTGGAATAACACAACCCAGTCAGTGTTTGTAGATTGTCTTGATGAGGGATTCAAGACATCTGAAGCTGTTCAGATTAAGTTCCCCTTCCTATGTCACATGCAGGCTCATAGGAATATTCCACCTAACAACGTGGGAACTACCTTAACAAAGGTGCACTCTATTTTTCTCAAAGCCAATCAGAGCAGACTGGGCTTAAAGAGACAGGTGCTAAAACAGAGCGTTTCAGATGAAGGGTGAATACAGGTGTATACAGACAGACATTATGAGAAGAATAATGTAGTTTTTTTAACAATGAACTATGAATAGGTGTTCCAGTAGAATCCCAAAATACAAATATGAACAAAAAAAATAGCATTGTATGTATCCTTTAAATTGACATAAGCCAATACCTACCCAAATGGACCCATTGGTCCTGTGGGGGGGGGGGGGGGGGGGGGGGGGGGGGGGGGGTGGTTGGTGGTGCTAGTGGAGCCTTGCAGCGGCAAAACTGTGGCGTGCTTACGGCCCGTCCACACGGCGGCGTGCGTTGACGTAGCTTCCCATTCACTTTGAATGGGGTGACGTCACGCTTTGCCGAACTGCATTGTGGTTCCGTCGCTTCGCTTTGCCTCCGTTGCTCGCTTCAAAAGTTGAGAAAACTTTTCAAGCTTCGACGGAAGCGTCAGCCGATCAAATCATATGCCAGTACAAGCTGTAGCCAATCACACCGTGTGCTTGTGTGTCCGGGGCGGGAGATTCATGTGATTGGTTGTTGGTCGAGCTTCAGACACGCCTGCCGGCCGCAAAACGTCCCGCCAACACGGCACCCAGACCCCACGCAGCATTCTCATCTGTTTGTCATTACCGGTGTCATTTTCTGGTTGCTAACAAACGCCATTGTAACACATAATCACTGATGTTCCGCTGTAACGGTGGTGGACTCATCAGAACAGAGTGGGCGAGCTGACCAATCAGAGCACACTGGGCTCAGGGAGGGGGGGGGGGGGGGGGGCAGGAGCTCCAACAAGCCGTTTAGGACAGAGAGTGAATACACATACTATACAGAGATGTTGTATGAGAAACCAATGTGAGTTTGGAAAATTGCACAATTTAAATCTATTCTAGTAGACCTCAACAATGGAATTATGATCAGTAGAAATGGCCATGACATGGGACCTTTAAAGCTGTGGGCAACTGTTTATGCACTTGGGGCATGAAATACCAGTGTTGAAATAGGCTCTAAGGTCTTTTTTGTCCAAAATATCAGACAATAAAATTAATTCTCACCATAAATACTGGTCATTCCTGTGTTCCATAACAACCTCCTGCTGTATCCTCAGTGGAGGCTCCCCCTTGAATAAAAGCAAACACACTGAATAAGCATGACATGATTAAATCCAGCAGCACGGTCAGGAGAGATTCCCCTCAGGCCTCTGCGCTCACCCCTTGCCGCAGGCGGCACTTCAGGGCATGGACACAGCCTCCCAGAAGCATCCACAGCAGACACACCAGCAGGAGCCTGCCGCACACATCCAGCAGCAGTAGAGAGGGGTGCAGCGGCGCCTCCACCTGGCACACTGACCACACTACAACCACAGGAGCCACACGGGAGCAGCCTTTCCAGGGGCGCAGCGTCTTCAGAGTCTGTGACCAACCTGTGTGCTGGGGCTGATCAACAACTGGGGTTTGGTGTGAACTGCTGAAGAAAGGGGAAACAGAACGGGTTTATTGATAATTAAATAATGGGCTTACTTGCTGTACCTATAGGCATCTGAGTATGCTTTTTGTTGAGCTTACACACAGTTCCACTCTTTCCCATGATGGGAAACATTCAAAATGATATTCAGCAACCAACCAAGTCTTGTCAACATTGATTTGACCATGATTCAGCTGTTTTTTGTAATTGTTATGAGTTGTAATTTGAGAGTTGCCCTGGAGGATTTTTCTGGATGTATATGTTGGTAGGTGCTTCGCTTGTAGATTTGTCTCTATAAATGTAGAGATAGTGACTATGTAATGGTATTGCATCTAAATTGATTGTTATAAGTGTCTGTTGATTGTTTTGTGTATATCTACTGAGGTACTGCAATAATGAGAATAATATTTTTTAACGGCTAGCCTCAAGTAAGTACTTTTCTTTTAGATTACTAAGACATACTTTTAGATTACTAAGACATACTTATACTTACACTTGATGCTAAACATAATAATTTTCTGACAATGCAACTGTGTGTACTTCAAACATAGCCTACTCAACAAAAAAAAATCTAATTATAAAACTCTAAAAGTCATATTGTTACTAAAGAAAGTCCCTGAAATGTCCCATTAATTTCTCGCAAATCTAGGAAGATATTAGGGAACAACAGATGCCATGAGTAGGAAAGTTACAGATTTGTTTTGCACTCTTCACACCATTTGGTCAATCTTTTACAATGATGGATCAGCTGAGCAACAGATGGTTCTCCCTACACCAGCACTGTACTGTATGATAGACACTTCAGGTCTTTTAGCTCATGTCTGGTAAACAGTAGGACCCTGAGGTGTAACGTTGAGAGACATCTTCCTAATAGAGTAGAAAAACACACGCTGTCAACAGAGATGTTCTCCTCCCCGTAGCAGAAGGTAATCAGAGACCTGCCACTCAGACGCTGATTCAAAGGAAAGGCCAGAAACACACAGGAACCTACCTCTGCTGAGTTTTCCTCCTCTCCTCGTCCTCTTTGAGCTCCATCCATTTACAGACCCGATCTGCTCTCCCTCCCTGTCCTGTACCACCTTTACCTTCAGAGTGGACCACTGTCAGCAGAGGCATGGCACCACAGACACACACATGCTGACTGAAAGTGCACCAGAGCCATTAGATCAAACATACACACCTCCTGGTATGTTATTAGTCCTGGGACATGACCAGCTTGATAAACTGGTTCTACTGGAGGATTGGTTTTTAAGTAGGTAGTGGCTCTCTCCTTTTCCCACCGTCCTTCCATGAAGGAATGTTTAGACATACTGATGACAATTGTGTTCAGGACAAGCCCTGCTGCACCCAACCCCTCCAAAAAAATCAAGTTTCTGTTCTGTGAATCACTGGCACACACTAACACTGAGCTATTTTTAGGTCAGGTGATCAACAACCTGTTGGGATCTGAAGAGTTACATTTACAATTTAAATTACATTTATTAAAAATACATGTTGACAAATGGAAGAGAGCCAATCAAAATCATGTACACCCTAATTAAGTTTGTCTGTTCAATGTTCTAAATTAATTGTAAGATGCTGTAGAACTTGTTTCTGTATTTTGAGGCCACACCACCATCTAGCAGTGAGGGGAAAGAAAGAAACTCCCTCTTGAGGAACTTTAGGATTTTAGCCTTAGCAGAACATTTACATGCTCAAAAATGGATATAACACACTACAGGAAAGGGAAAACTCCAAAAAGCATAATAGGGACTCTTTAAACTGAGTTTGAACCTGAAAACACCTTGGAATAGTTTGGGTTATTGAGGCAAACACATTCATATTGAAGTCATCAGAAAACACATTGTACAGATATAAAATAATTTAATTTCTCAACACATGGTCAAAATCATCGCTCTACCTGATCAAACCGATTACATTCCTGCAATATTTTTAAATTGTACACGGCCTATTGTCATAGACGGATATAAATAACTTTAACACGTTAACTCTATTTTACAATGGCCCTTCATTTAGCCTGTGTTCTCCAATACTTATTCCCTCACATACTTGTGTGTGAAGTGCTTACAATATGTTGTAGGTGAATAGATTAATAGAGTGGAATAGGCCTTTATTATCCTTAAATACTGCAACTTATTGAGCTTCTGAGTTGTCCCCATTTTTTACAACACAAATATTTTTCACTTGTCTGTCTAAAAGCTTCTACAAAAGGTTGTGTTCACCCGTTAGGACAGATGACCAGCTGTGTGGCTCTGGTTTAAACATATCCTCAATGCAAAGAAACGATGGAGAACTGTAAGAATCAAGAAAAAGAAAGTGAACTAAAGTGTTCTAACTTGTCTTACTGCAGTGGTGTGTTTGTGTTCTCCAGGACGTACTTACATGATTTTTGCCATATTTCTGTGATGATTATCTTCTTTTTATCCTGTTAGCTTTGTAAAACGAAATGTACTTATTCTTGGGAAAGCAATAATAATATCTTCTTGAATATTTACTATAAAATCACAGGTGTTGTAGTTGTGACCATGACAAATGAAAATATATATTTGGGGGAAAAGGACAATCCAGCATTTAAATAAAACAGATATCTGAGTCATTTACCAAAAACAAATTAATAGACAAATCACAGATAACAGCATTACGTTGGTTACACTCAATACAACAGATGGTGTGTTGGGCAAAATGACAATGACCTGTTATGTAAGGCCAAACGCAGGACTGTTTCAGTGTTGCCAATATTTTCCAGTTCTGTATATCCTTCCATAATTGTTATCTACAAATACTTGAAATGTTTTAAATGATACAAATATGTTTAATGGGCACTCAAATCTGTGCAAGGACCGAACAACAAACCTATTTCACCACTTCATACTCCAGTAGGTCACACAGAAGGACTTCTTGTTGCGTTTATTGTCCACGCGCACAGGAACACTGAATTTCATTTAGGTCCCTGTTTTCAGCAGTTTCATTTTAAAATGTTCTCCAGGGCTGTGTATTTAAAACAAGTTCAGTTTCTGTCCTTTATATCATCGGTTCAAATCAAACCTTTGCATTTCTCAGTTTATTTTCTCCCAAAGTTCTGGCAGCTTGCATCTCCACAGCTCATTAAACACTTCACAGACACATAAAACTGTGCTGCTCATCAGTCCATCCTCCTCTGTATAAAAGTCTCCATGTGACTGTGTGTTCAGGTATGTGCATACAAGCTGCTGAGGTATACATGCAGGACTCTTCCAAGTTCGCAGAGTTTATCCCTGTGCAGCTCAGGGTTTCGTGATGTGGACTTCACTAGTGCCGCTGCCATTGGTTGTCGTGGTGATGATGTACTGTGTTGTGGCTTGCTGATGGGCCGGCTGCTGCTCCAGATGTTCAGCGTGGGCCTGGGTTGTGTTCTGAGGAACGTTCTGCTTTGCCTCCAGCTCAGTCTGACCCTCAGAGATGACGTAGTGTGTCTGCAGGACAGGGAGGACAAGTGATAATGTTCAATACAGATTTTTATGTTATTTCCTATTTATTTACTTACAAGTACTTGAAGAGCAAACAACACATTTCGCATACCTTCATCTGGCTAGCTCAAAAGAAGGAGACCAATGCTACAGCTAAATCATGTGTTTAAAAGCTACACACATACCCTAGTTTGACTTTAGAGTTACAGTAAGTATAGTTTTAAGATTAATACACTGAATACAAAAAGCTGAAATAAATGTAAAGAAGATTCTAGGGTGCAGCAAAGTTGTTGTATTCAGTATACATTCTTCCATATGAGATATATGTGTTGTATCAAGGGTGTTTAAATATACGTCCTGTTTATATGTCAAGCTTCAAGACGTTTTTTGACCTATATACCAATGTGGCACAGAGCAATTTTCAGTATTAGTTGTAATAATATCCGTTCATAAAAAATGTTTTTAAAACCATGCAGAACCTTCAGGCAGACCCTGACTTCTGTGGAAATACAGGTTTGACCAATTCAATCATTTTCTGCCACTGATCTCCAGGTCAAACCTAGCTTGCTGCCTAAATGGAGCACCACTCATGAATGTGTCGATACATTTACAACCAAATAAAGGACAATATATGGATTAGAATCCCTTGGGAGCTGGGATACGATAAAGATGGAATTGTGTCTGATATGCACTAGTTTACGTTAAAGGTTGGTTATAGAACTGGACCATTACCAACAGCTACCATTAGCATCATATTCTGATTTGATGCTAATGGTAAAAAAAAAAGGGTCTGATCGGTTGATGTATAGTCTAGTTAGCTTCGTTAGACGTTGTCTTTTTTAATGTTCACCAACCAACAAAAATCATTATGTAAATGAGGTCAAATTAGTTTCCTCCTAAAGAGTGTGGAATGGACATGCATGGTAATTCCTGCAGGACTCAATGTGCATAGTTGTCTTTAAGTAAGAACAAGGGTGTACACAAATGAAACTGTAATAGTGATTATTTATATAACAGCAGGTTGTACTAGTCACTTTCAGGAATCAGGCACCATCACTCACCGTTTTCACCTGGTTGCTGTTGCCTCCGGATACAGGTGTGGTGGACTCGGCTATCACATACTGGGCGTGAGGTAGAGCCATCATCTGGATCTCAGAGGCTGCCAGAGTAAGAAATGAATACATTAACAGGAGAGAAAATCACCGCAACTCTACACAACTATCAAAAAGGTATAGAATTGATCATATGGGATCATGTGTGACTCACAGTAGCCTCTGTAGTTCCAGTTCCCGGGGATGTATGCGTGCTGCACTGCCCCCCCCTGCTGCTGCTGCTGCTGCTGCTGCTGCTGCTGCTGGCTGCTGCTGCTCTGCAGGGTGTGGCTCTGAGCCAAGGTCACAGGGGTCAGCTGGGTGGGGCTCAGCTCCTGACTGGGCTGCTGGGAGGTGGGGCTGAGAGGCTGACCGCTGACCTGAAGAGGAGGGAAGAGACAGAGGTGTTCTCTTATCTAGCCTGAAAGGACGGTTTTATACCAAGATCTAGATACTTTTCTTTTAACTGTAAGTGCTACGTTTCAATCTAGATTTTTTCGAAATTGGGTTGCCATGTGGTGGCTGGTATCAGCCGTAGAGAAGCCTGCCTTTTGTTGGATATAGTAGCACTAGATAGTACTCGATTTGTGGTGCTAAAAAAAAATGGTCTCTCGCACACTTCCTTCTGCGCAGTGATACGTTCTAAAGAAAATAGTGCCTGCATGACAAAAATATCATAACATGGTCTGTGGATTATCTTGAGTAACACATTTTCCACCAAAGAAATGTGTTCCATATGTATATCCGATAGAGCTCTATATGGTCGATACTTCTTAAACTTCAAAACAGTGTAAATTGATCAATATCACTACACGTAAGAAGACAAATCTTTGTTTTTATTAATATTTTTGGGGTGAACTGTTCCATGGGACATACATTTGTAATTGTATAAATGACTCATCAACTTTACTCTAGAGTAGTATTAATATGTACCTGTCCGGCCCCTTGTCCGGCGCCTGAGGGCTCGTTGACCTGGATGTGTTGAACCTGGATGGCGTGCTGGCTGTAGCCGTGAGGGTCGTGCAGCTGGCTCACATCCACTGTCGGGTGCTGGGAATGTGGGGAGGAAGCCTGTGAAACAGAGAGAAATATCTATTTGTTACGGTTTATTCATCTCAATACACCACGCAAGAAGCTACATTCATAATTTCATCTGAACACTAAATGTTTAGAATACGGCATGAAGTAGAGGGTTCTTTACCTGCTGAAACGTATATGTAACAAAGATGTCATTATCTTTATTTTTAAAAGCAGCTGGTGTTATTTTAAATTATATATATATATATATATATATACACCAATAAAACTTGAAGAACAATTGAGTTATATTATACTATATTTCTATTTTGAGCATCTCAAGTTGTGTTTATACCAGGCAACTCCCAGATGTCAAGGTTTATCACTGATAGTAGGTTTCTTTGAGTAGCTCGGTCAGCTTTACAGGGAAAAAAAGAAGTTACAAAAACAGATCTCAATCCTCAAACTGATCCTGGATCTTACCGGAGCCACCTGCACCACCTGCAGCTGGATGTGTTGCGGCTGCGACAGGTTCCCCCCCGCCTGAGACACTGGGATGTACTGGATCCTCTGGTAGTCTCCCTGCGCTGTGCGGTAGTCTGTGGTCAGAGTCTGAGAGAGCTCCGTCATGGCCTGGGTCAGCAAATCTGTAGTCTGTGGAGAAAATACATATCGTACCGTTATGACATCTGGTGTATATTAGGTGACACTTTCTTCTTTCTTTCGTTGTTAACTTCTTCTTACCACTACGGCCTCTGCTGTGGTTCCGTCCGCACTGATGACTGCAGGAGTGCTGCTGATGACAGCTGTAGTGAGAGGAGCCTGGATGGAGTTGGCGATTTGGGCGAACTCTGGATGCTTCTTCCTGATGTGCTGAACCATCTTAGTCTGAGAAATGAGCACACACACGACATATTAGATGGTACGGTTCAGGACACAGGATAAAGTAAGACCTCTGAAGGATCTTCACACTGACCTTGCTGCTGTACTGTTTGGCACAGTGCGGGCAACACACCGGTGCCGTGGCGATGGTGCCGGTCAGCTGTGTGTGTGTGCTCAGCATGGGGTCCGGCTCTCCAGGAGCAGCGGGACGCAGCTTCCGGATGCTGGGAGGCAGCTCTGCCCCGGGGTGGTTCTTCAGGATGTGTGCTTTCCTCTTACTGGCACTCTTATACACCTGCAGGAGATCAATGTGTTATCATACCGAAAGCTATGGTTCAGATTTTGAGACTACAGCATGGAAATATGTCACAGTAGAGGCACAAAATACACATTTGAATATGAAAGTCAGCACAATAGGGCCCCTTTAATGAAAAAAACACCAACATGGTTATCAGGATCCCAAAGCCAAGCATCACTGATCGATCATTTATGTCCACGTCCATACAGCCCATACATGTTCCCGTCAGTGTTTACTTCCTGTCTGTCTTCTTCTGTTGAATTATCTGACATCCATAGTCTGTCTTTTAACCTCTTTCTCTTTTTCTTCCAAAGTTTTGTGCTCACCACATAGATAAAAATGAATATTCAAAAAGTATTCCTTGGTGTTTTCTGATGAAAAGATGTATGTTTGTTGTCCACAGCTGACGCTAAATCGGCCTGAATTCTTTCTGCTGATTGATATGACTGAAAATAGTCCCTTGATCCTCCTAACCAACGGTCTGTTCACCTTAACAGCGGTCAGAATCGAGTAATCAAGTAAGCCCTGTAATAATAAACCAATAAGACATCTTGTCCTAAAGTCACACAACTGGATGGGGGAAACAAACCTTGTCACAGTACTGGCAGAAGTAGTCCCTGTTGGGCTTGATAATTGGCAGCGTGAGCTCAGGTACGTCATCAATACGCATCTCTGGGTGACGCTTGGACAAATGATTGACCTGTAACCAGAAAAAAAGTGAGTAAGAATAATGGAATATAATCTAAAACAAAATACATTTCTCTGCGAGTTGTTGCTCACCAGCATTCCTCTACGTCTGAATCCCATCATGCACACTCTGCATTTGAACATGAAGCTCTCGAAGTCGGTGGTGGGCACCTTGAGCTTCAGGGTTTTGGAGCGATGGATGCGGTCCGACTTCTTGGCCTCTCTGTCGGGGTTGTGCATGCGATGCATGTGCTCACGCAGCTTATCTTTCCTCTGGATGTCACAGGAAAATCATTGTCACATAACAGCTCACATATATATATATATATATATAGAAGAATAGAATAGAATAGAATAGGGAGGGATGAAACCCTCTTTAATGGTCACACATGCAGAGCACACAGCACACACACAGTGAAATTTGTTCTCTGCTTTTAACCCATCCTAGTGCCAGGAGTCTAGTACTAGGAGCAGTGGGCAGCTATTGTACAGCGCCCGGGGAGCAATGGGAGTGAGGGGGGGAAGGGGGATGTCCGGTGCCTTGCTCAAGGGCACCACGGCAGGGCAGGAGGTGAACTGGGACCTCTCCAAGTAGAAGTCCACACTCCATATTTTAGGTCTGGTCGGGGACTTGAACCGGCGACCCTACGGCTCACAGTCCAAGCCCCTACTGACTGAGCCACTGCCGGATATATATATATATATATATATATATATATACATACATATATATATATATATATATATATATATATATATATATATACACATAACATAGACAACACATATACAATAAATATATATATATAGATACATATACAATACATATACATATATATATATATATTATATATATATAATACACAGCTATCCTATATACATATATATATATAATATACATATACATAGAACATATACATAGATAATATATACATATATACATAACATATTAATACATATACATATATCATAGATAATAGATATATAACACATACACATATATAATATATACATATAGACATATATATATTACACATACACATATAGATATATACACATATATATACAGATAACATATAGAAATACATACATACAAACATTATAACATATACATATATAACAGATACATATATATATACATATATACATATATATATATACACATACACATATATATATACACATACACATATATATATATATACATATATACATATATATATATATACATATATATACATATATATATACATATACATATATATATACATATACATATACATATATATATACATATACATATCTATATTATATCAATACACATATATATATATATATATACACACATATATACATACACATACACATATATTATATACATATATATATATATACATATATATATATATATATACACACATATATACATACACATATATTATAATCATTATAATATATATATATATAATATATATATATTATATATATCTATAATAATATATATAATACATTATAATATATTATAATCATTATATCTCTCTCTCTATCTATCTCTCTCTATATCTCTCTCTCTCTCTATCTCTCTCTCTCTCTATATATCTCTCTCTCTCTCCTCTTTTTTTCTACCTCTCTCTCTCTCTATCTCCCCTCACCCAAAAACTGTCCTCTTCCAATGCTCACCTTGAACTGTTTGCCGCATGTTGAGCACAGGAAGTCCTTGCGGTCAGAGTGGCGTAACATGTGCAAGCGCAGCTTGTCCGGCCGGCAGAAGATCTTCTCACAGTCTTGGCACTGAAAGACCCGATCTGAGTGGAAGCAGCGGATATGCTTCTTCACCTAGAAGGAAGACAAAGTGTGTCAATTCACTTTTTGGCTAAACCCGCGCAAGAAACAAGCAGTAATAAATCAATTGTACCTGTTAATTATGAAATCTCTTTTTTTTTAAGATAAAGTATTTTTTTATGCCTGTTTGCACACTGCATTGACACATTTCAAATGTTTTTGTTGGGTCACGCTAACAGTTTTTCTTTGGTTTTTGCCTCTCTGGCAATGACTTGTTTGGTTCTTACCATTGTTTTTATCCTTGTAATTAAGGTTGTCACAATACCAGAATTTTAAGGTTGGATAATGATTGTAAGAGCCATGAAACGTGTATAGTAATGCGTTTTCGTTTAATATAGATATTTGTTTGATCACTATTGATTGGTTAGCTTGGGTCACATGGATATGGGCGGCACTCATTATAATCCTGTTCACCTGCGTGAGGTGTGTGTGTGGAAGAGAGGGTGACACAGGGTCGTTGTACTTTTTGTTGACCGCAAGTTTAATGATTGCTTTGATTAATATAACAATGTACACGTCCAAGGAAAATAAGTTGATCATCCCAGATTTCATTAAACCACATTATTTTTCAACACAGTTTTGGATCTCAGCAAGTACTCTTTTGTAGCGTGTCACACAATATCAAACAGGCCCGGCCTCAGCCTCTCAGCGACTTTGTTTGTTTCCTGCTGTCGCTATAATGATACTACTTTGAAAAAATCTTCATCATTCCTCCTCACCAAATACGATTTTTTTTTTCACTAAACACATATATTACATGTTTATGGTAGGGCTGTGCAATTAATCGTATTTTAATCGCAATTACGATTTTGGCCTGCCACAATTACGAAAACAACATAATCGAAAAAAACGATTATTTTGCTTTGCTTGGTTGTGACAGTGCAACATATTTGATCTAATTTATTTTAGTCTCATTTATTTGTATTTATCATATTTATATATGTTTAGTAGCTTGTTGGAGTGCGCTCCAAAATATTTGTTGATCTTGTTTATTGGTATTTATTATTTTGATATTATTTATTTAAATGTAAATATAAATGTATCATTTATTTTATTTATTTTTGTATTGGTTTTTCAGTTGAATTATACGTTCAGGGTAATCAACAGTTAAAAAGATACTGTTCAAATTATTATTTGTATTTGTTTTAAAGTTCAATAAATGGATGTTTTCAAAGTCAATGAATAATCGTATTTCATAATCGTGATATCAATTATTGACCCAAATAATCGTGATTATGATTTTTGCCATAATCGCACAGCCCTAGTTTATGGTGTGTTTTTCATTAAACATTGATCAAATAATATTAACTACACCATGTTAAAGGACATTCTCTAACCCAAACACATTTAAAAATCAAAGTGCTCCAGGTCTTTTTTTGGTATTTGGTACTTTGTAACCTTTTTTATAAGAGTGCTATAAAAATAGTTATGATAACTAACCTGGATGAAGTCAGGGAAGGTTTTCTTGCAGGACGGACAGGTGAAGCAGCCGTTTACTGCGTGCTCTTTCACGTGCTCTTTGAGCATTTCCAGCCTATCAAAGATTTCGGGGCACAAGAGACAGGAGTAGGAGCGCTGTTCCGTGTGCAGCACCATGTGGTCGTCCAGCGCCGAGTCGCTGATGAAGCTCTTGTTGCAATAGTGGCAGGAGAAGGCGAAGGCGTCCCGGCCGTGGACCCGCAGGTGCTGGTCCAGCTTGTCTTTGTCCCGGAAGGCCTTGCCACAGTGTGTGCATTTAAAGGGACGGAAACTCTTCCTGATGAAAAGCTGCTGCAGCGCTGCATTCTGGGAGGGAAGAGAGAGAAGAACTACTATCAGACCACAGCAACATTGTTTACAGACACTGAGGTGGGAAGAGGCTGATGGAGTCAATGGGGTTTGCAAAGGGTAATATCCACAAATGTCACAAAAGCATTAAAGGTCCCCTATGATACTCTTTTTCATCAATATATTACAGTTCTCAGTTATATACAAAACATGTCTCTGAAGTGCTTGGCTCGATATACCAAACAGATCATGCATTGTAGCATCCCATAAACCCCTCTGTTTCAGCCCTGTTTCAAAAGTGCTGATTCTGTGTCTGTAGCTTTAAATGCTAATGAGCTGTTGCTGGCCACGCCTCTCTGAGAGATATTTGGTTAAAAAAAAACACAATGGTGCTCTAGGAGGAGATTCAGGTGATAAGGTGGGCGGGGGTTACCTTGGTTGGTTATTGGCTAATGATTACACAATCCAAATAAACATTATGACATCACAAAGTGGCCAACATCTGATCAGCTCATTTTCAGACAGGTTTTTATATAAATGGATCAGGACAAAAAGTGAGCGGATCTTTTTTCCTGAAACGTTCAGAATCTCTTTACAAAGAGGGGACACATGTTTATGTATAAAAGACATGAAAAAGTGGATTTTGCATAATAGGTGACCTTTAACATCATCTAAAATGACAATGGGAATCATTGAAGTGAATGTCTCGGTGCCGTCCTCCAGCTGCTACATACCTGCACATCCATCTTGGAGGGGAAGCAAACATTGAGGAAGAGAGACACACTGTTGTAAAGCAAATCGTGGCTAATAAAATAGCTCTATTGCATTTCAGTGAATGCAGCAGTCTTACCCGTATCCTCTTGGCACGGCGCATGTCCTGAGAGGTGAGGTGGGTGTCTGATTGGCTGCTCTGCGCCGGGTCTTCCTTCAGTGGAGCTGGCAGGTCGGTGCCGGAGGGGGGGCTGCTGGCCTCTGGGAGGAGCGCCCCCCCCGCAGCAGGTGTCATCTGGCCCTCTGCCTCAGTCCCAGCCTCCGCCTCAGACTCCATCTCCACCACCTTCATCCCGTTCTGCGCTCCGTCCACTCGCTCCTCCAGAGGCTTCTCCGTTAATTCCAGAATCTCCTGATTCAAAATGTGGATTGCAAATTTCTCAGAGGCAATCGACTAACCCATGAATCAACATGCTATGGATTAATGCGTCCCTTACTGTTGTCTTGTCGCCGTCTACTGGTGGATCCAAACGTATGAATTTAGGCGGGCGTCCTGGCCTTCTTCCTGTCCCAAATCTCCTCCTGCCTCTTCCTCGACCCCGGCCTCTGGATCTAACAGAGGAAAGAAACCGTTAACGGGTCATTTATTTCATCGTCATTTATTCTTATTTTGTTTATTTTCATTATTGATGTGGTATTAAGTGTTCTTTTTAATCACAAATGTGTTAAGATCAGTGAAGTAAAGTAACTAAGCACATTTACTCAAGTACTGTATTTAAGTACAACTTTGAGGTACTAGTACTTTAATTGAGTATTTACATTTTTTGCTACTTTTTACTTCTACCCCACTACAATTCAGAGGTAAATATTGTATTTTTACTCCACTACATTTATTTAGTACCTTTAGTTACTTTACAGATGTGGATGAATGATGTGAAATATAATCAAGTCTTAAATCAGACTTTAGTTCCACCTGGAGTAAATTCACAAGCTACCCTGCAGTATACAAAGTCATTCAAACTAGCTGCAGCTTTACCAGCTTTGATAACACTTTAATGATCAATCATTATAAAACATATCATATATATTATTCTGAAATGGACCAATCTGCATAATGAGTACTTTTACTTGTGGTACTTTAAGTATAATTTGATGCTAACACTTGTGCCTGTACTTTTACTTGAGTAACATTTTGATTGCAGGACTTTTACTTGTTACAGAGTACTCCTACACTCTGGTACTTCTACTTTTACTTAAGTACAAGATCTGAATACTTCTAACACCTCTGGTTATCACCTAGTAAGAGAACGATATCACTGTTCTTATTTAAAAATTGTTTACAGTATGTGTTTGGTTTGTGAAGCACTTTGAGTTACCTTTGTGTATGAAAAGCACTATATAAATAAAGTAAAATAAAATAGATTTGATCTCCATAGAAATGAAAGAGAATGTATAAAATAAGGAGATATAAAACAAGTGTTTACCTGGTCACAGAGTTTGACTTGTCGTCGTGCATGTCGAGGTGCTGCTGCAGCTGTTCAGAGCTCACAAATCGCCGGTTGCACTCGTAACAGGGCCAGTTCTTCTCCTGCTCCCTCAGCACTGACGGAACAGCAGACAGTGAGAACAGCAACAACCCTGACAGTGTTGTACTAGTTTGTGTTGATCTGAGTTAATATAAAGTATAATGTGCAGGGACTCACCTTTTCTCTCTTCTTCTGTAACATTGTGGATCTTCTGATTGACAAACTCTGCATATGACGCCGCATACCACACCTGCAGAGGGAAGTATTATTAAAAAAAACAAATAACAGTTGCCTATTTAGAAATCAGAAAATATTGACATCTTCTCATTATTTTATCTGTTTGTTATTATCATCATTATGTTATGTTAGATTAGATTAGATATACTTTTATTGGTCCCAGTTTGAGAAATTATTTTGTCACAGCAGCATGTAGGGCATTGCACACTTATTATAAATTAAATATAATACAAATAAACATAAAACAGCAAATATATGTATATATCAACAGTAAAAACAAATCTAACAGTACTTATCAACATGTTAAAGGTGGGGTAGGTAATTTTGGAGAAACCAGCTTGAGTGCGCTAGAATTTGAAAATACACAGCCGGAAGAAATCTGCCACTTCCTTAAAGAGCCCCTCCTCCAACACACACGAACGCGCACATGACCAATGAGGGCACGAGATAAGTTTGTGCACAGATGGAAGGCTGACAGGCAGGTAGGCCATCCAGTTACTTTAGCCGGGCCGGCTAAAATGATTGGTCGTGCTTTTTACAGTACTACGGCTTCCACAGATGACATTTTTTTATGGATTTTTTGTCAAAGCACTTAAGATATTCATTGCTATCGGGATGTTAAGAGCATTCCATGGAATATAACAAAAAGTGTATCTCGAGCCGGTTTCTCAAACTTACCTACCCCACCTTTAACTTTTTATTATTGTTTTTATTTAATATTAATATTTGTGGGTTGAGGTTGGGCGTTTACATGTGTGCTGTTATGAAAGACTGATAAATTAAAAAAAATTGTTTTTTTTATTGTTTATTTACTTAGACTGAATTACTCTTGTTTAAACTCTGGCTAGTCTCCACAACCTCCTGAGAAAAATAACTTACAAGGAAGTTTGACTGAATTGGATTTCCTCCCCAGCTAGTCACTAACTTAGCCTGTCTGATATTTGGTTCTGGACAGATAGCATAAAAGTGTTGATCCATAGTTGTATTACTTTGTGCACACAGTGTCAAAGTAAGCAGGAAAATGAGTGCACTACACATGCGACACAACACACAAACCCACGGGCTGACCTTGAGCTCTTGCTTGGGTTGAATGTTCTTGATGGACGTGTAGAATATCTCCGAGCCGTACTGGTAGGCCACCAGGTTCTGCTCCAGGTGGTTCTGAGCCGGTCTCACAAACATCATCCAGTTACAGCTGTCCTCATCAGACAGGTCCAACCACAGGTCATCTGACTTCTCTCCATCCTTCTCTGCGTCCAGCGAGCACAGCTAAGCAAAACAGAAAAAATATCAGAGATCAGATTCTGAACATGCTTATACATGATTAAATGTGGGCGGAATGATTTTTCTCCACATTTCTTACCTACCCAACACTTTCCTATAAAACCTTCTTATTGCAAAATATATTTCCTTTTTTGTTTTATTGTAAGGATAGTATAATTATAAGTATTGCCCTCTTTGGTTATAGCTCTTTGTGAAGACCTTATTCAAACAGCTAAGGTTGCCAACTGTTAATTGATTAGTCGACTTATTGAAGTTTTGATGATAGAAGACTAAGATTTATTGAGTTGAGTACGTCTAACGCTAAATGACTTATTTCCAAATACCTAACGATCACATCATATCATTACTTTTTAGTTGACTGAAACATCCCTACAAACAACACAAAAATTAGAAGTGAGACAAGAACTCATAGAGCTAAATGCAGCTAAATGCTAAAATACAACCCCCACAAGTAAAGGGAGCTCAATAACCGTCAAACAGAAATGGTGCTGACTTACTTTCAGATGAAGGTAGTGGTCCTGCAGCTCGCTCTGAGGAAGCAGGGGCGCCTCCACAGGGCCAAACTGGGTGCGCTTTGGGATGCGTCTCTTGGAGAACACGCCACCCAGGAAGCGGTCGATGTAAAGGACCAGAGGCAGGCTGGACCGGGCCTTGGACATCACGGGCCGGTTGGGGATGGGGTGCAGGGGCCCGTGCTTCCCACACACAGAGGGGTTGGCGTTATTACACTCGTCACACCCTGAGAGAAAAAAAGGGAACAATAAGACACAAATCAGCACAGCAACAGATTAATACGTATTTAAAAAAGGGATATAATTCTTCATTTGTTTGCCCTGCTTTGTGTTGCTCTAGTAAAAAAGTGTCCACTGCCACAGGAAATGACTTCAGGGAAGATTATAACACAACAGATTAAATTGCATATCAAGAAATACAATTTTGTGGGGCATAAATGGAATGCCAGACAAATTACATTTGTGTTTTATGTTTTCTTGTATTTTCTAAATTACATCTCATAGAGTTGTTTTTTGGTTTATGTTTTTAAAAAAATGCCACCAAAAAACTACTAGTAGTAGGTCATGGCCAAGTCAGCGATCTGAGTGTATTTGTTGATCATTATTTCATGCAGTCAATACGCAGAAAAAGACCCTCTGCTGTGGGCTCTACATGGTGACTGCTGACAGACGGTGTGAGAGTGGAGGTCACTCACAGAGGCTGTGAGGGTTGAAGGACTGAGGCTGACGAGGTTCCCAGTCATCCATGTCAGACTCGTCATCCTCCTCTTCATCCGAGTCCTCTGTGGAGTCTTCGGCCCCGAGAGGGCTGGAGGGGGGGTCCGCCATGTCGGCCATGGAGGGGAGCGAATTGGCCACAGACAGCTGCTCCTGTTTGGGTTGGAGAATTGAGAAGTGTAAGATTGCTCTGTGTATTGTTGTGTGAGAAACACTGGCAAGTTCATGTAACAATGAGATAGCAATGTATATAAAAAGGAAAATTATTTACTTATGATATTCCGTGCATGTAGAAAATAATTTGTGGTTGTTAAGTCGAGAAGCAATTAAAAAAAAGAAAATTCTGAGGGACTAATCAGCATTTCAAAATAATAACCTGTGATATTTAGGATAGATTATTTGTGTGTATCATACATCTGATGCTATTAAACTGTATACATCTGCACTGCAAATATCTAAAAATGACATATGAACTTCAGAGTAGGGCTGCACGATATATCGTGTCGTGACGATAATCGCGTTATGCGCATGCGCAATATTCACATCGCAGGACTATTTTTTTTTTTAGGACGTGCGATATTAAAGGGGACCTATCATGCAAAATGCACTTTTGTACGTCTTTTATACATGAATATGTGTCCCCGCTGTTCCAGGGAACTCACCAAGTGTCAGAAAACACAACCCTCTCTATTTTCCTCCATACCCAAATCTCTAAAAAAGGGGCTGCAACGGATCTGATAAAAACTGATCCAGATTTGAACACTGTCCTGACGTCAGGACGGTGGCGCTACGGCTATTGGGCCAACTCCACCAATCAGGAGGAGACAGCCACGGCCATTGCCGTTCGAAAGCGCTGGAGACGCTGTAGTACATATGCCAGGCCTGTAAGTGGCGCTGTAGTCTGCCACAAAAGCAGCGAAGAAGACTTGGTTACCATGGTTACCCTTCTGTTTATTCTCCGCTGTGGCTTTCTTTCTCCCTCCCGAGGCAAGCGTTTGCTCCCGCTGCAATGCAATCCCTCCCCGTCGAGGCAAGCACTGTAATTCTCTCCGGTTAGCCCACCAGCAGATGACAAACACCCACCTCTCCGCCTCTTCCAAGGAACGAGGGGACCGTGCGGCAGAGTTTCAGTTTCAGTTTGTTTCGCCGGTCAAGATGTCCGTTAAAGTTTAAATCTTCCGGACAAAATTAGAAAAGTGCCGGTCAAAGGTCTTCTTTGTTATTTATTGAGCTTTAAAACAAATGAATAACGACTCTATATAATAAAACACGGAGATCTCTTTTTCTCCCCCTCTTCTGACAGCCCAGCAGCTGATCAGAGCACGTCTCCCCTCTCCTGCAGGGGGGCGTAGTCAGCTGCACCTCACAGAGATCAGCCCCGTAGACAGCAAACAGCACATAGAGCGAAATGAGGCATGGCTAAAATGCATGATCTGTTTGGTATTTTGAAAACAGAAACGTATAAATATACCTTATATAGGTATGGCCCTACAATATATCATTTAAATATAGCATGATAGGTTTCCTTTAAGTAGGCAAATTCAAACACGTCATGTTACAATTATTTTGCTCCTTGCTACAAAAGGAAAACTCGCGCGGCTCTCATGTCAGGGGTACTTGAGTGAGTGACATGCAGGCTCTGCATGCACAGCAAACCACCAATCACAATCATTCTTGATCAGATCATAGCAGGATAACCGAGCTAGCTGAGCTTGTTGCTCTGAAAACTTAAGATCCAGAAGTCTGTGACTAAAATCCTTCATCCGGTTAAATATCGTTAATAAAATACCAATTGTATAGCATTAAAGTTCAAGAAAGGATGGTTTGCGGACAAAAAGAACTGTCTTTTCTTCAATTCCTGTATTTTTTCATATCGCAATATATATCGCAGGGGAATAAAATATCGCAATGTCAGTTTTTTCCAATATCGTGCAGCCCTACTTCAGAGTAGAACCACTTACTTGGAATACAAACAAATAATGTCTCCCTTTCTATATGCCATAATGTGTGTTCAAATTAATATAGATAAAGTATTTGCACTTGTGACAAAGTCTCCTCACCTGGGAAACCTGCTCCAGCATTGCTTGTGGAGCCTCTGCTACATTACTGAGAACATGCAGGTTGGCAGCATTCATGTTCTGTCCACTCGGCAGCAAAACTGTGACCTATGAATGAGATGAAATCGCTTTAAAGTCAATATAAACCAGACAGTAAACAGCTGAGCAATGACATCACAGTTCCTGGTAAACGTACCTGTTGTGTGGTGCCATCCTGCTGAATGTAAGCCACCTGTGGCTGATCAGCGAATACATTCTGAAAGAAAAGTTTAAAACAGAAGTGTGAGTTAATCTTGCAGGGCCTCGACCTGCCCATGAATGCATGTAGCTATTGTGAGTATCATTCCTACCTGAGTGCCATCTGCAGGGTGTATGTAAACCAGTGTGTGCTCTGCAGACTCTACAGAGGTATAGGAGTTCCCGTCCGCTGTATAGACCACCTGCTGCTGTCCGCTGTCCCCCTGATCGCCACTGTACACTATCTGGGCCACCGTGCCACCTTCAAAATGCACCTGTCACACACATGCACCAGACAAAATGTTTTACACCAATTGCAACATCATTACATTCTCTCTACCCTCCTTTATAATTATTTATGTTTGTCCTAAAGTCATTTTGGAGGGTAATAAACCACTGCTTGAAAAATCACCTGCTAGGATTTGGCATAAACTATTTAAAAGACATGGTTGTAATATGCCCATCAGATAGTTTGAAGTAGGGTTGTTGAGGTACTTATCCATTGTCAGCATATTACTTACAATAGATGGCAGCACTCCAGGAGCTTGGATAAGAAGACAGGAGCTACTGCACTGAAGCTAAGCAATGTACTGCTTCTCACAGGGGCTGTTGCAAACTACAAAAATCAAGTGTAAGTGTACGTAATTAAAATAACATTTCCACTGCTTAAGCACTTTGGCTCGACCAAAAATCGCTTTTAAATGTGCTATATAAATAAAACTTGATTTGATTTGATTTAAGTTGGGATAAGACAGCCCCTTTTCTAACGGGAACTGACTCTGTTATCTATGATCTATTCAAAGCCAACAGACTAAAATTTGAATGTCCTTGCTGCCTTGATTGGTTAGTGCGTGTTATTGTATGATGTTGCTAGTTTGGGTTCACCATAGTCACTCAATAACACAAACAAACCATTATGCGAGGTAAAACGACTGCCTCTGTCAATGAAGTCTGGTAGATTTGGCGAGAGTAAAGCTGAATATGACAATAACTCCCTCATACCGCCTCACTTTGAACAATTCAAACTCTCCCTTTTGGTTCTCTGATGTATGATGTATCAAGTGTTCTGCATCCTTATCTTTGCTTATGACTGACTGAATAGAGCACTTTAGAGACAGTTCAGACCTGTGTGCCATTTTCTGAATCACTGTTCGATGTCTGACTCCACACAGCAGAGGATTCCTCCTGTTTGGTCTCCATGGCAGCACGGTGCCAGGCCTGTCGCCAATCACGTCACCGAACACTTCGCTCTTAAGACGCCTGTAATGAACAAAGACAAAAGGATTGGGGATGATTTTTAATGTTATAATAAAAAATGCAACATGGTGACGACAACCAAAGTGAATGGATGGATTTCATCATGTATTACAGACGTTCAGGTGATGCATTATCTAAAATAATCATGGCACATTAGGATATTTCAAGCAAAGGTGGGTTTTCTGTTGAAATGTGCATATGGTCTGGTGTCATTTAATGAATGGATGATGGATCATTTATTATTGCAGCTTTATCAGTCATATATGTGCACTAGACACATTGAAGCTGTTTGCAACAGTGAGGCACTGCAGCAGCCATATCTGGGCAAAGTGGCTGTGAATGCAACCCCATTTGCAATCTGCAACCCAGATCTTCGGGTTTCCAGACACAAGTCATGCTCGTCTGACAGGACATGCAAGCCAAAATAAAGCAGCATGTCACTCCGTGTCCAGAGCGCTCACACGGGAGCTCACAGCGGGGGGACCAGGGAAAACGCGGTTAACGTTTGCTCACGAGGCCGCCGGTGAAACGGTGTCTAAATACAACCGTATGTCTGCACAAATGCCCCGGTGAAAAATCACAACTGTGTAAAGTCACTCAGAAATCTACTTGGTATAATCAATAATAAGTGAAATTCCCCCCTATTTAACCCCGCAGGTTCTCAGTCCCAACTGGACTATACCACACAAACCAGCGCCATAGAAACCCGGGCAATGCTGCACCGCAACATTAGCATTACGGTCATATAGTCGCAATGTAAGGCCGACCTTGGAGCTAAACATAACTTGTTAGGCCCCAGGACACAGATCGCATTATGCGATTCATAACACTAGTGTTTTTGAAGCGTTTAAAAGCCGGCATTATTTGTCTAGAACCACCCGTCCCCCCGTTCTAGTTGAGCCCAGCCCTTCAAGTCTGCTGTGAACAAGGAAGAACGGGCTCCATTTTGGGTGGGACTAACGACAACAACCACATCCGAAGAGACCGACAGAAAAATCGTGTATCTTCTACCGGTTCAAATGCGCTAAAACAGCCCGCACATTTAATGCTTATAAACTGAAAGACTACCAAGCAATCGAGCTAAAGAAGTAGTCGTGAAGCAAACTCTAGTTTCTTACATTTAGTGTAAAGCGTACAAGTTGTTCTTACCTCAGAATGGTAGCTGCAGAGATGGCTGCATTGCATATATTAACATAATCTGCCTAGCAACACGCTGGAGCGTGGATTCTGATTGGTGGTTGTGTACTCGGCAGTGAAAGAAATGTATTATATTTTAAACCATTATCCTCACGATACAGCCTATATATTTGTGGACATTTAAAGATTATATTTGAAGCAATTAGGGATGGTACTGCCAACGTTTTAAAAAATCATGGTTAAAAGCTAGTGATCATTTGTAGTTAAGCCAATCAGAAAAATAGAAACAGCAAGTGTCCAATTGAAAAAAAGCTGTGATCATAAAGGGTTATTTGATCTACTTATATGTTATCCTACTTGAATGTATCTAATGTAAGCGTAACAGTTACTGGTGCTGCATTTATTTGTCCTTTTATATATATCTTACTTTTATCTAAAGTGATTATTTTCCGTAAAGGTGGAAATAAAAGTCAATGACAGCTGACCAAAATGTAAATCATGCTTGTTTACTGCCCTCTGGTGGTCACAGAGAGGAATTGTAACTTTAGTATGGTCAAGCCAGCGCCAATGCAGACCTGTAAGTGTACCAAGACTTCCGTTGAATACTTTCAAAATAAACTTACCAAACTGAAACAAGCAGACCAAACTACACCACTCGGCCAGCGCCAGGGAATGATTGTGTACATTATTAATATAACTATTTGTTATTCATGTTGAGAGGACCTTGAGGACAAATAACTATGTTGGAAGTAATAGCCAAAATAGTATGCAGTCAAGCTAACATTTCTGGTGAAAAATTCCAAAATACAGCAAAACAAGCGATCAGAATATCATTTGTTCATTATGCTTTTTGGTGAGAGCTAACAAAGAAAATATTGCCAAGTCGTGATAAGTGATAATACATGTGCAGTTGTTTTAATCTATATTTATGAAGCGGCATCAATGCAGACATGAATTGTACCACTTCCGGTAGACGTAAACTACGAATATATAATTGTAACTGTTCTCAAAAGCAAATTTCAACGAACAGTTAGTTACCCACCAGCATCAAACTAGAACTAATATTAGTTCTGGTTCGAGAAAAATTAAACAGTGTAGTTACTTTTTGCACCATTGGAAGGGTATGGTAGATCTTCATTATGGTTCAGTCAATTTGCTAAAAAAACAATTTCCTTGATTGTTTGGAGTCATATTATGGATACTTTATCCTTAGCATTTGCTGTCCTAACTGAATTGAATTTTCCAAGGCCTGCACCACTCACATGATACCAATCTATGAAATAGTTTTTATGGAAAATTAAGCAGAAAAATAAATAAAAATGTGACTACACTGATAACTACATAACTGAGACACGTTTTATTTTACACCCATACAACGGATAATGTGAAAACCATCATATTAATGTATACTTTACTAATCACATAATGTGTGTGTTGTACTTTTGAGGATATGTTGAGTATTTGAGGAAATGTTCCATAGCCAAATAAAAGATGAGGTAAGACTAAAATAGTTTAATCTGTTTTCACTGGACCTTTATTACCTGGGGAGCTTAAACAG
The DNA here is from genome assembly GCF_902827165.1 of Trematomus bernacchii. NCBI lineage: Eukaryota > Metazoa > Chordata > Actinopteri > Perciformes > Nototheniidae > Trematomus > Trematomus bernacchii. Next base: position 4,873,280 of record NW_022987851.1, on the reverse strand, counting down.
AACATTTTTGTTCTGCGTTGTTAATTTCTTTCCCGAGGCGTTTTTACAGAGATATCTTGGGATCAAATCAACGCGTCCCAAGATAAGACTTTACATGTGCAAATTCAACTCGTTGAAACACGTCTACCGGCTCATGTTTCAAAATTAATAACCTCTCTGAGTGCCTTGCCTGAAGCGAATATCAAATTTGCTTGATGCTGTTTTTCAATAAGCCATCAGAGAGAAATACAGCTGACAATCTAGGACAAAACCGAAATGAGTTGGGTACAACATAATCAAATCATAAAAGGCTGATGATGTGTGAATGTAGGTGTACGTGTGCTTGTGTGTGTTTGTGTGGGTGTATAATGTCCCTATTACAACCAATTGAACAAAGAAAATTAAATCTTTGTCCATCACATTACCTTCAGAACAAACAAAATGTTCCCTCTGGTTGGGTAATTTGCTCAGTCTTTCTACTCATGACATCCAGAATGTGTTTGTGTTTATCCAACCTAAGAAGAGCGGATTAGATATCGAATTACTTTTTTTTGATGGAAGCTGTTTGAATCTGCTATATTTCTTAAATACCATCAAAACAAGCAGACTGCTTAAACTTGGACTCACAGATTTTTAAAGATTAACATTTAATTAAAACTATTTGTTAAATACTTAAAATTCTGAATTGATGTCATAGTTCACAATGCTTCATATTATATACTGGCATCTGATGGTATTACGCTTTTTAAGTTTCAGGAAACCACATAGCAGATAAATGAAGTAAAATTTCAATATTTGGGGAATAATTTGCTTAGGTATTCAACCTTTGACACAGTTCATCATTTTCTTCTCTCACTGTCTCCTTTCCCATGGCATAGTTCTACGGCCTTGGGTATTGCTGCTATCTCTCTTAAGGAGGAGCAGCTTGGGCGCATTGTTGTTGCCAGTCTATGACAGAGCACAAGCCGCCATTTACTGTTCAGGAACGTAGGTTCCCTGGCGCACATTCTTTCCTATGGACGAGAGCTCTAGTTAGATTCAGGGTCCATATTTGTTTAGTCTCGCTGATGAAGAATGTTGATTATTACACTCCGAACTAGTTAAAACCTTGAGCTACAGAAGGAGTTCTTCAAAATTGATTGTGGCACCTCTACCGTGTGGTCAACTCGTGGCCCGTGACATGTCTTGTGAATTCTCCTGCCGAAGCCCATAGAGATAATTCCCTACCCCCTCTGAAACCTCTTAATTCGGACTAAATTGAGCTGGATGAGCTTTGCTGGCGCGCTGATGTTTATTACGAGTTCATGTTTGTTTGTCTGATTGTTTGTATCGGGGGTCTATATTGGTTTGTCTAACCGCCGTCTTGTGTATGTTTTGTAACAACTAATAATGAATCAGTCCATAGCCAGGGTAAAATAAACTAAACTTTAGTTAACTCACCAAAAGTAAATGACTTGAGACAAATACATAATATAAAGATGTAAAGCAAAATTCTGGTAGTATAAATGTGCTGCACAATGAAAATAAATAGCAAAAGAGTGTTTTTATGTCCTGCATCTGAGTGTGCAGAGGAAAATGTAAACAAGAAGCACACTGTTCAGGATGTGCGCTTAGGTGTAAGAAGAAAAGAAGATTATGTTGTTTTAAGAATACATTCTTAAATTGTATTGCTAGTATGTTAAGATATGTTTGTGACCTTGTATAAACCCTATGTCCCGTCCTGCACCCCGAGACCCTCAGAGGCATCACTGCTGGTCGTAAACAACCTGCCTGAGGAGGTCAGGGTTGCAAAATCTGTCTGCTCTTTTAGGTCAATGTTGTATTATTTGTTTCATTTATTCTTAAATCTATGTATTGTATGGTAATAATGAAAAAAACGTAATGTATTGAACACATTCCGAAACAAAGCTGATAAGACAGAACTAGACTCAGACATAATACGAATTATTGTAGAAACATTTTGCGCTGTTGCTGCAAAATGGAAACTTTGTTGATTATCTATTCCAACTGGCCACTGGATTCAGATAATTAATATAAGTTGAAGTTCAATTACAGTTTTAAATATAGTTTAACATTCTTTATTAAACTGCTTCAAATTATTTCTCATATCAACCAATTTGGTCTCCATAGAAGACATTACTAAAATTCAAATAGTTGTTAAACTACTGACAAGTTTTCTGAAACCAAGCTTATGAACAAAAGAGTAAAGGTCGCTGGTTAAGCCAGGCAGGATCGATATATTTGTTGAAGTTTTTATTGTGTGCATAATAAAAGTGTTAAATGAATTGAGCAATTCTTTAAAAGTATAATGTTGCAATCTCTTTAAAATAAGTAATTACAGTTAAAACAAATAGATGTTGTTCCAAGGGCCTCTCCTTCACAGCCCTACTCTTTAAATCATGAGACTTCCAAATCATAACAGACAGATCAGTATCACTTTGTGTTGCAAGCCAAATCCATGTAAAGGTTCTACTTGAGCCCAATTTAAATACCATAAAGAAAGTATTGAACCCAGCTCAAGCTAAATGTCAAATGTATTTAATTAATTAAAGTGTTTTGATTTATTTTACATTCTCCAGTCGAGCTTCCTTCGAGTTCAGTCTAAGCAACACATTTTTTCTCATAACAGGCACCTCACACACACACACACACACACACACACACACACACACACACACACACATACACACTGTAAAAATAAATACTGGCGATTTTACAGTAAATTACTGGCAGCAAAGTTACTGTATTTTTACTTTATACAGTAGCGATCTTGTATTTTGTTTACAGTATCAAAATCAGTGCTGTATTTTTATATTACTGTATATTACTGTAATTTTGTATGTTGCTGTAATCTCAAAAACAATATTTTACTGTGATTATACAATACTGGTATTGTGAAATAACAATACATTACTGTTCTGTATACAGTATAATTTAACAGTAGTGTATGCATTAAAACAGTATATTACTGCAGTTTTCTCTTTAACCAATTTTAGATCCTTGTCTCATTTGCAATAGGTGCTACCTGAAACGATAAACAAAAACTGGGATACAATTTAAATAAAATATGTTTATTGATTTCATTTCAATATTAAGTTCAATATGAAAAACATGGTAAAATAGGACAGTTCATAACAGATATAAATATAACAGTTCATAACTGATATAAATACAACAGTTCATGACAGATATAAATACAACAGTTTATGACAGATTCAAATACAACAGAACAATTAAAATACAAAATCACAAGTAGTGAGGTCACAACATCAGATCACAACAGTAAATCTTCTGTAATTATGTGAAAGTAAAAGGGTCCCCTGCAAGAGAAGGGGACAAAATGGAAAAGGCAGCATATAATTGAAAATGTTTTCTACTTCAAAACTGAAAAATTAAATACTATAGAGATCATACATGTATGAAGCACACATACAAAACATGTGGAATTAAAATACATGTTCAGCTTTACATGTCAAAAGTAAAGTGTCAAACCAAATCCTTACCTAACATGATGAGCCTTGGTGTGCCTGGTGGGGTCAGTTGAGCCTCAATTTCATCCTTGGTTGCAGTCCTACACACACACACACACACACACACACACACACACACACACACACACACAATAATATGTTCAAATTAATGTACAATACAATGTAATATTTGAAAGGCATAAATTATTACATTTTCATTGCACAAGATCATAATGTATAACTCCACTTACATCAGCCAAAAGGAAAAGAGCCTCTTCTTTTTCCTTGAAATGTGCCATCATGACCAGAATTGCAGAGAGATCTTGGTTGGAGGATTCCTCCTCGATTTGGGTGAGGACATTCTGAATCTCTGTCCTCCATTTGGTCCGCTGACTGTTGAAGCTGTTTAGCCATATAATACTGCTACTCAATCTCGAAATAAAATACGAACTTTTAGGGGAAAAAAACCAGCAATAATAACGTTTATAAACCTAAATAATCCGTTAAAGGTCACAGCGGTTCTCTCCTCTTGCTTCTGATATTTTCACCCCGAAATATTGTACAGTAACAACAAAATTATACTGTAACATTACAGCACTATTTACAGTATTGCTGTAATATTACAGTATCATTTTTTAATTGCTGTATGCATTTCCCGCCAAAGGATAATATTCCCACAATGCAGCAGCACTATGTGCAGCAATACTGTAATGTTACTGTACATTGTACAGTAACATTACAGTATTGCTGTAATAATACGGTATGGTTTTAAAATGCTGTATACATTTCCCGCCTAAGGATAATATTCCCACAATGCAGCAGCACTATGTACATAGTGCAGCAATACTGTAATGTTACTGTACATTGTACAGTAACATTACAGTATTGCTGTAATATTACAGTATGGTTTTAAAGTGCTGTATACATTTCCCGCCTAAGGATAATATTCCCACAATGCAGCATAATGTACAGTATCACACTGTATTACAAATTCAAAGTAAATTACTGTGGGTAATACAGCAATTTACTGCCTAGATTACAGATTTTTTTACAGTGCACACCCACCCACACTTTGGATAAGTATTCAACTTATCCACATTGTAAATTGTTGCCTTCTTTAGAGTTATTAGTAATTCAAGATTAATTATTAAAGGACACCTATCATGCTATATTTAAATGATATATTGTAGGGCCATACCTATATAAGGTATATTTATACGTTTCTGTTTTCAAAATACCAAACAGATCATGCATTTTAGCCATGCCTCATTTCGCTCTATGTGCTGTTTGCTGTCTACAGGTCTGATTCTGCTGACCACGCCCCCCTGCAGGAGAGGGAAGCCGTGCTCTGATCAAGTCAAGAGGGGGAGAAAAAAAGATCTCCGTCCTCCGTGTTTTATTTATATATACAGTCTATGGTTTTATTATATTATTATAGGCCTATAGAGTCGTTATTCATTTGTTTTAAAGCTCAATAAATAACAAAGAAGACCTTTGACCGGCACTTTTCTAATTTTGTCCGAAAGATTTCAACTTTAACGGACATCTTGACCGGCGAAAGAAACGGAAACTGAAACTCTGCTGCACGGTCCCCTCGTTCCTTGGAAGAGGCGGAGAGGTGGGTGTTTGTCATCTGCTGGTGGACTAACCGGAGAGAATTACAGTGCTTGCCTCGACGGGGAGGGATTGCATTGAATTAAAGCAGCGGGAGCAAACGCTTGCCTCGGGGAGGGAGAAAAAAAGCCACAGCGGAGAATAAACAGAAGGGTAACCATGGTAACTATGGGCGGGAAGTCTTCTTCGCTGCTTTTGTGGCAGACTACAGCGCCACTTACAGGCCTGGCATATGTACTCAGGGGTTAAATTGGGCCGGGGCTGTCCGGGGCTCAGCCCCGGCACATAGGACTCTGCTCTGACGTCATCACCCTCGCTCATTTGTCATTTGTTTAAGCCATATGTTAAAACATCTCTCGTTCTTAATATAGACTTTATTTAGGGTCGATATGTGTTGACTTTACTTTAAAATAGCAGATCTCTGTGACAGGATATAGTTTTTCCGCTTAGTGAACGTGTGTCTCTGCTCCGATCAGGAGCTGCAGCACCGCGGCTCCTTCGTGCAGAGTCTGCAGTGGTGTGTGTGTGTGTGTGTGTGTGTGTGTGTGTGTGTGTGTGTGTGTGTGTGTGTGTGTGTGTGTGTGTGTGTGTATGTGTGTGTGTGTGTGTGTGTGTGTGTGTGTGTGTGTGTGTGTGTGTGTGTGTGTGTGTGTGTGTGTGTGTGTGTGTGCGTGTGCGTGTGTGAAGAAATGTTTGAAAATGTAAAGTAAAATGCTTCAATCTGGTGCACTTTAGGCACACATTACTATAGAGACTAGATTAGGGGGTACAACTCTAAACACCCATATGAAAAAGATTGGTTTACATTTTAATAATCAAATATGTGAACATAACCAATAACCTACCATAGCCGATAACAAATAAATGTAACTTTTATTTTTGTTGTTCATTCATATCTTATTTGACCTAGTTAACATTTATTTATGCATATTTGTATATCTCTCAAGTTTTAAACGATATTTTTGGTTTACTGTCGTCCTATAGTATACATTGAAATGTATTCTAACCTGTTTATCCAAATAATTATAAAGGAGTGCCTTGGAAATATTTGTTTACATAAATTGCATTTATCTCTCTTGCTCGCTCCCACGCCCACTTTAGCTGTGAGCTGCGGACGCCTGATAAGCCAACACCCCCCACTTTCATCACTTACAGCGCCCATCGTACAGGGCAAATGAAAAGTGTAACCGGGGTGAAAAGGGTGTTACATTTACTTAATTATGAATGTTGTTACATCAAGGCTGAAAATTAGGATGAGCACAAACAGTCAAAAAGTTTTTTTTCCCTCCCGGAGCTACCAGCGCAGCGCCCCCAGAACTTGTTTAATTTGTTATCACAATTACTAATGTCATGTTTTTTTTTATTCTTGAAGAGAATGTCTTTTTTTCTGGCATTCTTCCAGGATTAACAAAAATAAGAATAACATTGAGAAAAATCTTTGAAGTAAATGGCTGTTGTTAAACGCTTCCCACATTTACTTCAATCGTACAGTAGAAAAGATAAAAGTATCCCAGCAATACACAATAGAATATATAAAGAATAAATGAAAAATCTCTTCAAAAGACCAATACACTACAAAAACTGAAACGTATTGACATATAGGTAATATACATCAAAAAGGCTTCAAATGTATTCAGTATTGTATGAACATGTTTTAATTGGGGTGTGGACGTCACATCCTGTAGGGGGGTCCGGGGGTATACCCCCTCCCCCCCAGGAAGAAATGCATATTTTTATATCTCTCAAGTTTTAAACGATATTTTTGGTTTACTGTCCTATAGAATACATTGGAATGATTTCAAACCTGTTTATCCAAATAATTATAAAGGAGTGCCTTGGAAATGTGTGTTTACATAAATTGCATTTATCTCTCTTGCTCGCTCCCACGCCCACTTTGGCTGTGAGCTGCGGACGCCTGATAAGCCAACACCCCCCACTTTCATCACTTACAGCGCCCATCGTACAGGGCAAATGAAAAGTGTAACCGGGGTGAAAAGGGTGTTACATTTACTTAATTATGAATGTTGTTACATCAAGGCTGAAAATTAGGATGAGCGCAAACAGTCAAAAAGGTTTTTTCCCCCCCCCAGATCTGGCGCCCTAGGCGACCGCCTATGCCAAAAACCGGCCCTGTACACCATGCTAAATGTATGTCTGCATAAAGCTGAGTTATGATCGGTCATAATAACACAGAATTTGGTGATGATTAAATAGTTTACAGTGAGATTTACTCCCATACTTTTGGCCATACTCACGCAGCCCTACAAATGAATTGAGATTTCCACACAAATGTTCTTTAGCAAGTGTGCAGAGCAGTGTTGATTTAAAAAAGCAATTTGAACTTTGGATATTTGTAAACCTTTTTTTGTGTATATATATTAATAATTTAAGATGTAAATTAATTCCAGTTTATTTGTAGTACTTTCTATTTTTATTGTGACATTTGGTGGCATCAATGTGTGCATTTGATACAGATAATGGAGCAGTTGCTTTAGGGCCACAGTGTAGGCCTATATCCCTGAAGGTCAAATAATGAGATCCTCGACCTCCGCCCCCCTCTCGCACCTCCATACAGAGCCCCCCCACATATCGAATCCCAACTTAACCCCTGTATGTACTACAGCGTCTCCAGCGCTTTCGAGCGGCAATGGCCGGCCGTGGCCCAACCCCACATTCCCCTGATAGGTGGAGAGTTGGCCCAATAGCCGTAGCGCCACTTCTGTGACGTCATAGAAGTGTTCAAATCTGGATCAGTTTTTATCAGATCCGTTGCAGCCCCTTTTTTAGAGATTTGGGTATGGAGGAAAATAGAGAGGGTTGTGTTTTCTGGCACTTGGTGAGTTCCCTGGAACACCGGGGACACATATTCATGTATAAAAGATGTACAAAAGTGCATTTTGCATGATAGGTCCCCTTTAAATTAAATGTGGTACATAAGATAAAATATATAAATAACTTCGACTTGATAATTTTGTTCACAACATTAGACCTGTCCTCTAATCTCTACTAGAATAAGATACGTGTGCATGTTTGGGTGTTTTAACACTCCTGTAATGTACCTAATCTTGTTATCCTTTTCATTACAGAGCTGGGGAAATGGTGTATTGATTCTGATCCGTGCAAGTCCAATTTTGACTGACTTTAGTTCTAATGTTAATTTGAATTAATTCTAAATTTCTCAAGATGATGGATTAGTGTTCCACATTTTTTCCACTAATTTGTTTTACAATTAGGCCAAAGGTAAAGAGAGACATTGATGACCTTGTGTCCCTTTTTTTATTATGGTATTGAACAAATTATTATTAAAATAGGTTTTTAGGTTATCAAAATTGATAAAAAGAGAGGAACTGTTGGGGAATAATTTGCTTAGGTATTCAACCTTTGACACAGTTCATCATTTTCTTCTCTCACTGTCTCCTTTCCCATGGCATAGTTCTACGGCCTTGGGTATTGCTGCTATCTCTCTTAAGGAGGAGCAGCTTGGGCGCATTGTTGTTGCCAGTCTATGACAGAGCACAAGTCGCCATGAGGTAGTTTACTGTTCAGGGACGTAGGTTCCCTGGCGCACATTCTTTCCTATGGACGAGAGCTCTAGTTCATTTAATTTAATTTCAAACCTTTATTTAACCAGATTGGTCCCTTGAGATCATAGATCTCTTTTTCAAGGGAGACCTGCCGAGTTAGATTCAGGGTCCATATTTGTTTAGTCTCGCTGATGAAGAATGTTGATTATTACACTCCGAACTAGTTAAAACCTCAAGCTACAGAAGGAGTTCTTTAGAATTGATTACATTACATGTTACTTGTTAGACGCTTTTATCCAAAGCGACTTACATACTCAATACTGTGGGCAATCCCACAGTACCAATTTGGGGTGAAGTGTCTTGCCCAGGGACACAACGACATGCTGACTGCAGTGGGGTTTTGAACCTGTGACCCCTTGATCCGAACACCAAACGCTCTAGCCACTGCGCCACACGCCTCCTATTGTTTGGCATCTCTACCGTGTGGTCAACTCGTGGCCCGTGACATGTCTTGTGAATTCTCCGGCCGAAGCTCCAAATCAGTGTTTGCCATCAAAGCTCCAGCTCTCCTCGTGTCTCTTTGAGTCCTGACTCCAATTGCTTCAGAAGTTTCCCCCACAAATATGTCCCCCCAAAAGTAAAGTATGAATACCTCATAACTGTACTTGTGTTCGCTATTTGAATAGATGTCTTGGATTGTTACTTTCTTGATGTGCAAACTATCTATTAGCTATAGCTCTAAATGTAAATGGTCGTACACATTTAAAAGCATGATATTGGCCTGCACCCATTCAAAGTAAGTAAGTTATCCTTTTGTTTCTACTTTATCTCGCTATAGCCCTACACACATTTTGATGCCGGCCCGGCTAAAATAACTGGATGGCCTACCTGCCTGTCAGCCTTCCATCTGTGCACAAACTTATCTCGTGCCCTCATTGGTCATGTGCACGTTCGTGTATGTTGAAGGAGGGGCTCTGTAAGGAAGTCTGAAGGAAGAGGCAGATTTTTTCCGGTTGTGTACTTTCAAATTCTAGCGCACTCGAGCTGGTTTCTCCATTCTTACCTACCCTACCTTTAAGTATCTTAAATCTTTTCACCACTTATTGTAATTATGGTTATACTGGTGTTAAATCATTTAATATAATATTTGTATTATTATTAATATAGTAGTGGCAGTAGTATGCCTATTAGTATTTGTATTAGTATAATTTATCATTATGTTATTATTATTATTATTATTATTATTATTAGTAGTAGTAGTAGTAGTAGTAGTAGTAGTAGTAGTAGTAGTAGTAGTAGTAGTAGTAGTAGTAGTAGTAGTAGTAGTAGTAGTAGTAGTAGTATTTGCAGTATAGTAGTAGTAGAAGTAGTAAGCCAACATTATTGCAATTGGTTTTGTTTTAAGTTTGAGTATTATTAGTAGTTTATGTTTATCATATTTCACTGTTGTTGTTGTTATTATGATTATGATTATAATTGTTTACATTATTTCTATGTTATATTATTATTATCATTAGTAGTAGTAGTAGTAGTAGTAGTAGTAGTAGTAGTAGTAGTAGTAGTAGTAGTAGTAGTAGTAGTAGTAGTAGTAGTAGAAGTAGTAGTAGTACTATTAGTACAGTAGTAGTAGTAGTTGTTGTTGTAGTACTAGTAGTTAATATTATTATTGTTGTTGTTGTTACTGTTGATTTGAGCAGTAGTAGTAGGCCTACTAGTATTAGTATTACTACAAGTATTAGTATAACTATTAGTAAAAGTACCAATAGTAACCTTTGCATCAGTATTACTAGTAATAGTACTAATAAAAGCCTTTGCATTAGTATGAGCTCATACTAATGCACATATTTTATTAGTAGCCTACTAATAAAATATTTGCATTAGTAGTATTATTAGTCCTACATTGTGTGAAGACTATTCTGCACAATTTCTATGATATTCTATGTTATTTGATTTACTTGCACTATTATCTGTGTCATTGTGTTGCACTGTTGGAGGAGCCTGTGACCTAAGAATGTAATTGTCATAACTACACTGTAGCTATGTAGGCTACATATGACAATAAAAGCCTTGAATCTTGAATCTTGTGTCACTACGTCGGTCCTGCCGCCGGGGGGCGCGGTGGCTCTCTGCGGTGGATCCGGCAGAGGGAGGGGGCAGCGAAGCAGCGGAGGGAGGGGGCTTATAGAGGCAGATCAGCGGCGCCACACTCTCAGCCCACAGTTCCAGAGGAGACCCAAAGACTCCAGTCTGCCAGACAACGTTTCTGTCGAGCTCGGGTAACAAAACAAGCGGAGCAGGACCCGTCCCGCTCTCCGGGACAGATTATCAGATTATTACCAGGACGCGTTCCCGCTCTATTCTCCGGGACGTCAGCTCACACTCCGCTCTCAGGATACAAGTTATTTACAGCAGCGAAGCGGAGATCCTGGAAGATGGGTCCAGTCCCCGCGATATCAGTCCTTCTTTTGGGCATTGTGGTTCCAGCGCTGGCCGGCTACATTGAGGTATGTACAGCTTTCTGATCCATTCTGTGCCAGGCTATCCTGACTCGGATCAAAACGCCAGTGTTGCATTCAAAAGCAAATCTGTTTGGCCTGGATTTATCCCCATGAGGCATAAGCTCTGTGGAAATAACAGTTTTATCTCGCTTGATGTTTCCCACACTAGAGTAAAATAATATTGAGGGATCAGATTGATTTCTGTTACTCAGAATAATAATGAAATTATTTACATAATACTTTGACTGTATTGTTCAAAGGGTTCAAACGTGTTCCTTAAGGCTGGCATCATATCGGAGATGCAGTTAAATATTAATGGGCTTGCTTTCAGGTCATTCTTCAGCTCTGATTTGCAGTTTGTTGATGTGATTGGAGCGGTCTGAAGGTGCTGTAGGAAGAATTACAGCAGGGTTTGCTGCAGAGATCAAATGAAAGACAGCAGGCGCTTTGTCAGGCCTTTGGGGACACACAGGACTCCTGCACTGGATCACAACTGGAGCCGATACTTCCTGCTGTGTGTTACAGTGGGGTCCATCATGTGTGTGTATAATTTATTCTCAGAACAAAGAGGAGGAAATTCTTTATTTATGCATTTTCATACTCCAGTTTTTTGTATGTCAACAGGTTGGCCCCCCTGTGATGCAGGCAGACCCCTTTTTCATACTTAATTGTGATTTATTTGTAGTCCTTATTACAATTTGACATTTGTCAGATACACACTCCTTTCTAACCTGATGTCCTATTTCCCTGCTGGCTCACCAGTTATTGTCCTTTTGCCTGCAGTGTCAGACATGTGTGTCATCGGGTAACAATGCACCCATTTTCAGAGCAAACAAACCCCCCCCACCACTACCACCACCACCACTGCCACCTCCCAGAGAGTAAACACAAGTGTTCCTGCACACAGCTGAAGCACCCATGACAAAACACTTTAACAAGACGTCTCCCTGCCACTGTTGTGCAAAGTGCTTATCAGGGAATGTTTCTCCCTCTCCTGCATTTGCGACAAAAGCCTCGGCCATTTTGAGGCAGTATTGGCTGCCGTTGTGTTGGGGGGGAAATAATGGTATTATGTCCTCAACAAATCCATGCTGCAGCTGCACTCAGTCTCTAAAAAAGGACCTGTCCCCTCTGCAGGGAGCCTCTGCTGCACAGATGTTCAGATCGACACTGGACAGACTCTCCTGAGATGATTGAATGATGAAATCAATGCTTTTTCCTGATCAGTCACCCAGATTAAATGGAGAAGTGTATGGTGGCTGCTGTGCGCCATGACTTTAGGGCGCATGCTGAGGATTCCTGTGGCTTTAGTCAATGGCTGACCTGCAGGACAGGGCTTTCTTTGTTTGATATGGCATTTTTATTTGCATAGAATATGGATATTCCCTTTTTCTTGCAGCAGCCTCATTTGCCTCCAAATGAACCACAGGAAACTGAGGCCTAGATGCTCATGTTGAAAAGTAGAACCATTAGCATCTGTAAGGTAGACAAATATGAACACAACTGAGCTGGATCAAAGAAAAACAAATCCAAAGCAGACTTTATTTTAGGTTACATCTAACATACGGACATCTTAGCACAACTTCACCTAAAATTACCATGTGTATATCGATAACTCATCCTGCGTTATTTTGAATTATTGATCAAAACTTTGTTGTTCTTGAATGCCTGTTCTTGGACGATGAATCAGAATAAGAAAAGTCTTGTTGAAGTTGAGTAAATTGGGGCCCATTTAAACGGCAAACAAAACATCAGTTTACATCTCTCAGACAGCACTTGCCGTGTCATCCAAGTCTCATTTATCTAGTTGTATACTCACTACTTCTCAAGGGCATGGATTTTCTCTCAAATCGTGCCATTTCAAACACACACTGCATGGACGAGCAGTGCGCCTTTGCAAGTGCTAGACTGTTTAAAACACTAAAGCTTTAGTGTCCTCAATTGACTCTTGAAATATTTCTCGATTTTGGTTGTTTCTTCACCATTAAAGCATGAGACATGTTCTTCACCAATTCAAGGTCACAAATACAAATACAAATACAAATGGTCTTTGTGGGTGAAGTATTCCTTTTAACTTATTAAAGGGTTACACATTCACAAAGTGCTACTTCATTCAAGCATCAAGTTAAACCCAACAAGACACCAATGCTGTGTTTCTCTGTCCTGTGTAGTTCTCATTTGTTTTGAACCATGTCACGACTGGACAGCCAGATACTGTTGTTGTCAGTGAAGCTGCTGGTGTGTGCGGACTGAGTTAGACATTTCTGTGGTGACACGCAGACTGAACGCACTCCTCTGGACCTTGAGCTTGAATTTACGAGCCGGTGAGAGCTCCTGCGAGACGCTGGCTGGTGGTCAGGGATGGTTTATTCCCTCTCCTCCACCTCTCTCCTCTCATTGTTCCTCATCTCTTTGTGCACTGCGATTGTTGAGGTGTCATTGGACCAGAGCGGCCCTCTTGTTTCTCCTTTTTTCAAGCCTTCTGCGGCTACTTCAGCTGTGTAAACGCACTTATTTTGTCGGATACTTGTGAGATTTCCAGATAGTGAGCATTTGTTTCTTCAGCTGTGTTCCCCCCCATCTCATCTGAGCATCTCTGTATCATAGGCTTTATAGTATGCAATGGCTTCAAGAGGTTTTTGCCTTAGCTCACCACTACATTTCATATCCCTCCAAAGCAAATGTTTTATTTGAATGTCACTCACTTGAGGAACATCCATGGTGAGCAGCTGTGTTATTCAGAAATGTGGCGCAGGGTAGAACCCCACAGCAGGTTTACCCGGGGAATTGCATCATTCTGAGGCATTTGCTCAAATGACTCTCACTGGATTAATGAAATACAGAATATCTGGAACAGTTAATGCATTCAGTACATGTTATTCTCTGCTGATTTAAGCACAAGAGATTACCACAGTCCTGACCAAAACAGTATGAAAACGTCAGAGCATTACGAACACAACATCAGATATTTGTGCCTGTCATAACATCCCAAAAAAATGTTTGTGTCAAGTTATGTAAACACACTGGAGCTTGTATGGATCTGACTTTATGCTGGAGGACTGACTTTATAGGGTTTCTTTGCAAATATAAGCGATTCAAAGTGGCTCTTGAGAAATGGAAAAGCAGATCCAATCACCTGAAGTGCAGAAATCCTACTTGTGCACAGGGAGAAGGAGAACAAACACACCAAATGTATTTTAGAGCCACTTATTGGTCTCTGGTTTCAGTCCTCTTGCAGTAGAGTTTTTCCTCTTATCATCTTAAGTCTGTGTTCGTGCTGTGCTTGCTTGAAGGTGAGCGTTGATATTAAAGTGAGCTGCTGTGTGTATTTGCTCTGGATATGGGCTGATAGTGAACAATTGCAAAAATGAATTCCCAGAGGTGGCTGTGATTGTCGGGGCGGGTGCTATCTGGCTGTCCGTTAGCAAGGCTGAATGATTCCCTATGAGGGCCTTTTGTGTGGCCCTGAATAGCCGGGACAACCCAGGGCGTCGCTACAATACAGAGGTGATCAAGATACTGGGCAACGACAGACAGTTGGTCTGTCGTTGTTGGTCTTTTCACGCCTGAAAAAACCCCAAAACAACAAGGAGAAGCACTTGCGTTTGATAATGATCTCTCAATTCATTGTTGTGTGTGGCGGAGGTTGTTTCCACTCGCCTCTAGATGCACAGATAGCCTCTTTGACTTCCACGTTGTGCCGTGTCAATCAAGTTGAAGGCAGCAGCACGTGCCCCATCAGCTTAGAATCAGCGTCGCCCGCCCTTGAAATCGTAGATTAGTGTCTAAAGTCGCGCTTTCAATTGTTGGGACAGCCCCGTATCCCTGTGAATCCTCTTAGCGACAAGAAACACTGGGTGCTTATAGATCTGCGCAGGGAAAGGTACTAATCCTAGAGCCCTACCTTTTTCTCCGGCTGCTAATACACACACTTACACCCCCACTCTCTCAGTCAAACCTTCATTTCCAAGCCCTGCAGAGGGAAAATGACTTCAATAAAAAATATCAGTGGTGTTCGCTCAATATTGAAGTCTCTATGACTAACAGTATAGTGAAAAAATGGAAGCGTTGACTCAACCGATAATTGTATTAGGTTAGTTGAAAGCAATAATATTACGTTTTAAATAAGAAATATTATGTCCAACTTAGCATTATTGCTTTCAACTAACCTAATACAATTATGTGTCATCTGTTGATATAATACATTTAAAGTCAACGGTTCATTTTTTCCAGTGTAGGAAGGGTTTTCTGATTGCTTTCATTTCCTCAAAGACACCTTCCCACTACTCGGTTCATGTGCCCTTCTTCCGTCTGTTTCTCCGTTTTCTTTTCAATGCCATGGCTGTTTCTTCCTTCCAAGCCGTTGCATGTCTCCTGGAGCGATTCCATCAACCGACACACTCTCGGCTCATCCCTGGGATTTAAATAGAGAGGCCTCATCAAGCGGGCCTTGTTCTCACGATGCTAGGCTTTGTCTCCCAGGCTCTAATTATCGCACGTGAGCCGGAGTTGCCTACTTCTTTTTCGCAACTGGAAATCTTCGTGTGTCTGCCTATTCAATGTGTGTGTGTCTGAATCCTCGTGCAGCTAAGCTCATCACATATTTAGTCAGTTTTTTCTCGCTGAGCAATCCTAGGCGGCTGGGACTTGGAGTGAGTGGGTTCAAAACGACACACTCATGACTGCACAGCGCTAAAGTTACACCAGGCCTCCCGCCATATGTAGGCCAATCTGCACAGCCTCCACAATCCTCCCGTGTGTGCGCAGCCAATGTGAGCGCCACTACACCTGAGTCTGTGTTTTTTCGTTGACAATAGCTTGGCTCAGCACGGCTGCATGAGAATTCCTTTTGTCGGTTTATATGCCACAGTGCCCAGGAATGCATAGCCCGAAGTGCAAACGGCTCGCTGTATTGTGCTGCTCCCTCCCTGTTATAGCGCGAAAGAGGGACTGTACACGAATTCAGTACGAAAACATCCCCTTTAATCCCTTTGAGAGGAGCCCTGGCATTTCAGACTTTATTTTTTAATGTGCTTTCTGTTTGAGAATGAGAAGACAGTCAACGTAGGTGGGTTAAACCCTGTCACCCCCCCCCCCCCCTTCTCAGTGTGCGTGTGTGCGTCCCTGTGGCTCAGTGAGTCACTCTTGCTGCTTGGGTTTTTCTTCCCATGAATAAAATATCTGCTGTGCTATCTATGAGTTATACTGCACTTGCACCTCTGTTTATGTCTCTTCCTCAGTCCCTGTCGCTCCATATGGACCGTCTACTGTCCCCCCCCTTTTCTTACTCAGGTGTGTAGCTCTCCCTTTTGTTAGATCAGTGAGTCACACGCAGGCTCCGGCGCAGCTTGTGCACTGATTTGTCTGCGTTTCTTTCCCCTGCACAAAATAAAAGAGAATGGAGGACGGCAGCTACAAAATCAAAGAGTCAGTTTAACTGTGAGCCAGGCGTTGTTTCCTGCACCAGAACATCTAAGAGCATAAATTACTCAATGGCTGTTTTTACTCGTGTTTGAACCCGTCTTCCACTGGATTTATCTGTCTTGTCGTACAAGAGCATTCGAATCCGACCCAGTTTCACAATCTTCACTTATAATTGATATGTTTTTTTCGTAGCGCTTTGTTGAATTATTTGTCCCTTTGCTGTGTGAGTGCTGGATGAGTCTGTGTGTCTAGCTGTGCTGATTTCTTTTTAGAATGCACGCTGGAAGGAGTTTTTTTTTGGTGTCTTGGCGTCATGCTAAGGGTGCTCTGGGGCGTGATTGAGGACTGTCAGAGCCACAGTTTCTGTTTTTGTGGTGTTTTGAGAGCAGTTAGAAGTCCTTCTCATTACTTATCTGCATGCACAGGTATAATCAAAGCTTGCCATAGTTTTATAGCTAAGGAGAATGGGGAAAGGAGGCGGTGCTGGCAGGCTGTCTGACTGTTATGGTGCTCTGTTTTGCTGAGCAACACTGCACAAATACGCCTCACCCTGCCAGGGAAAACAGAGCATGCTTCCTCCCTTTCTTACCGAGCTTCCTTCTTATCCCTGCTCTGTTTACCCCCCTGCCTGTAGTGGAAATGGTATCATCCAGACTGGAACCAACAGAAGCATGAAGTCCAGTCCATCCTGTTTCTTTTTCCCCCCCTAAAGTTGATCCTTTTCCCCTCAAGAGAGTAGGGGGAAATGAAAATGTCAGAGCAGTAAGAGATAGAAGCAGTGCAGTGTAACTATATACCCCCAGCGAGAGGCCTGTGCTGCTGCCGCTGGTACTCAAGCAATGTGACGGCCTGTTAGCAGCCTGTCTGATACAGCATTTTCTCAAGGAGAAGGTGGCCAAGGACAAACCGCAGCTCTGTAGTGGGCTCCACTTGGGACACAGACAGATCAAGGAGGGGACTTCACCTTCGATGGAGGGAGACGCTAGCGTTTCACCTTGAACGTCTGAGGAAAAAAATTGATTTTCCTTTGAGTCTACCCCCTACTCATCTTTAAGCTCTTACCTCCATGCACTGTAATTCATTCAATGAGAGGTGTTGATGCATGATGAAGAGCCTTCAGATCCCTCAGAAGCAATAACAGGAAGAAGGCTTGTGCATTGTATACTTTAAGGAGAAGGCAAACATGTAAATGAGAGTGAGAGCCCGGCTGGAATTCATCGGACATAATTTCCTCGGTCTAAAATAGAATGCCCCCGATGACTGAGTGGGTGAAATTAATGTAGCTTGAATGCTAGCAGGAAACCCTGGGAAATAAAGGACGCTCATACATACAAACAGACTGTGACACACATTGTATCATTTCACATAATCATATGCAGCAACTCCCTATGCTGCCTCAGTCTGCAGCCCTTGCATCAACTGTACATACTGTACGTCTTCAGGAATGCAGTTTTAATTGAAAATTGGAATCCTTTGTTTTCATCGGTAACATAGTGACATGTAACACTCTCACTTCTATTGGCTAGCGCTCCAACACATTGTACGTGATAGGTTAAGGAGCGGGACATCTTTAAGTGGTTGACCAATCACAACAGAGCATTCCAGCTAACCAATCAGAGCAGACTGGGCTCTGGTTTCAGACAGAGGGTGAAAAGAGGTGCTGCAGTACAGGCAGTATGAGAAAAATAAAGCTATTTTTTAACATTAGAGCATGGAGACATGTCACAGTAGAGACATAAAATACAAATATGAACCTGAAAATGAGCATAATAGGGCCCTTTTAACTAATTGCAAGCTAGCATTAGTTTGGTCTTATTGAGCCCAAAATGATTTCTTCAGGTTCCTTGTTTTGTTTTAACATTTCAGAACCCAAGGATATTCCATTCATGATAACAACCGAGAATAGCATTAAATCCTCAAGCTCATGTTTAAGAAGTAGGGATGCTACGATCGATCGGCCGCCGATCGTTATCGGCCGATATTCACTCTCTGCCGATCGGTCGGTGCTCTCTATAAAGGCCGATCAGGAGAGCCGATCACATGACGTGAAATACAGGACACTTTTCTCTGTGCGCGGCAAAACAAGCTCGCCAAAATGGCTTCACCAGTCTGGCAGTATTATAAGATGTCCGAAAATGACAATAAAATAGCGGTATGCAACGTGTGTGAAGCAGAAATCCTGCAGCTCCACCCGCTGTGACGGACCGGTGAGCGGAGCAAAACACACACTAACGGCGTGAAGCTTCAACGCACGCCGCTGTGTGGACGGGCCGTAAGAGTTAGACCTAACACACTTAGCTATTTTATCTACCTCTGGAACAAGCTAAACTAGTTATAAATATATTTATTCTTCACTGTCGGGTCACTCATTACTGGATCAGTGAACTGCAGGAGATACTGACGGGCTGTCAGGAGAGAGAGAGAGGGGGAGAGGAAAAGAAAGCGCTTCCGCTAATTTCTCCCGTGTTATTATCCCAAGTTAATGTAAACTTGAATAATGTACTTCATTTGAATGTAATAATTATGTTGGTTGTTGTTTGTGGAAGCGCCAGCGAATGAGCCCCATTAACTGAGTTTGAAACATCACTTTAAATGGCAGATCCCCATAGCCCCCACCCACTCGATCGGATCGGCGATCGGTATAGGCCGATACTGATTCCGGCGATCGGCCCCAAAATTGGCGATCGGAGCATCCCTATTAAGAAGCTGTAACCGGCTAATATTTGGCTTTTATTGCTTAATAAATAACTCAAAATGACCAGCTATTGTCTGTTGATTGACTAATCTTTCAAATAAATACTTTCTGCACTGTAATGTTTCCCACACATATCACATTGAGTGTATTTGTGTGCTCTGTACGCTCAAGGGACTGTAATGGTAGGCAACATATTTAGCATTCTGCACCAGACCCCCCTTCACCCAGATCAGGCAATGGCTGAGCTATGACCCTGATATTAGTGTCCTTATCTTTTTCTTTTTTTTTAATTAATTCTGAAACTAATGACCAGTAGAGGTTTCCATTATGTATCCCGAGAATTTATTATAAGCCATTAGCACTGTAACATCCGTTGGAACAGAATCCTAGAGCAACAACTGTTGTGCACCAAACCTTGAAAGCGCTGTCAGATCGTGAGCTGAAGGACTACCCATGTCATTTGACTTCATGTGCGAATTCCTTCTTACAGCCATTTCCATTTAACATTATAGAAGCACTTTTTTCAACAAAGCCGCAGCTCAGGAATGCTGCAGCTGTGCACCTCTATAAGCCATTATGATCTGAGATAAAAACCAATCAAGCACTCGGGAGGATTCCATTAGTTTGATGAGATAGGAATATCGCTCCGAGCGCAAATCTGAAATAGTCTGCTGTTTTCAGACAAACCCATTAAAAGTCATTTGATCTTCTGCGGCTAATTATAGAGCCTTCTGAGCAGCGAGCCGCCTTCACCGGACTCCACCCCCTACCGTTCCCCACCTACCCTCTAACCGCTCCCTTCAGTGTTCATCACATCCCGTCCTTATGTTTCAGGAGCCTATTTAGCTCCACTGCGCTATTATTGAAGCACGGAAGCTGACAGGCAGCCCAGTCATGCGAGGGCGCGGGGATTTGTCTGCCTGTCGACGTGCTGGTTTGGATTTGGGATCTAGAAGGAAGCAGCAGCGGGGTCCGACTTGTGCTGAACACTTTAGGGAAAGACACAGGAGGTGGGGGAGCAAGGTCAATCGATTGACAAAAAGGGATTGTAGCAGTGAGGCTCAGAGGTGGATCCTCCTGCTGTGAAGTCTGTGTCTTCTCTCCGTAGAGACATGACTGATTAGCTGTCGGCCTCAGCATGTCTCACTAGAGTTATACTCCTCACTAGTCTGATGAAATCCCTCTGCCCTCCCCCAGAAGAGAAGCAAAGGGAGGGAAGAGCCCGGATTAATGACAGATAAGCATATCTACATTACATCCATCATCTTCCCCTGGTAAAGATGGCCTCCCTTGCATCGCCGCGAGCCTCGCAGGCTAATGCAGACACGTGGGCTGCGTCTCTGCTCCACTGCTCGATGTCTGCAGGGGGGAAGGAAGGAGCAGGGAGCTCTGCAATCAGAGCGCAGATTCATTTAAAATCAGCTTGGGTGGTCATAGGAGAGTGGCACCGCACGCAGTCAAACTCAGCTGCCCTCCATAACTTACTTCCAAGTGGTAATCAGTGTCAGGTTCAGGGAAATTGTAATTCAACCTTGTACGAGGGTGATGAAAAGGGATTTTTTTGTTAACATCATCTCGATAGGGCATGTGAATTGGAAAATGTGAATGATAAAAGCAATCTCACTGGCTTGACAAAAAGATTCAGATTTTAAAGATTGTCAGGGTTTTAAATTGGGGAAATCGGTCAACATTATTTGTTTTTGCCTGACAACTAGAATGGCACCCAAAAACAGAAGACTTCCTAGGTCAATGCGGCACTCACCTGCATTTTGGTGTTCCCATTCCCAGGGTTGGGTGGTTTTTCTCCGGACTTTGGTTTGTTCATGAGCTTTAATTAGTTATCATGAAATCACAAGGACACTACAAAGAAGCCATATTGTTTTTTTATTGCTCATAATATTCAACACTTAGCTGTTTTTGCAAAACTACCTAGTGGAAAACTATTTGTTTCAGATTATTTAGCAGCACTGAATGCATCACATGCAAATCCAGCAATCCTAACAAAACCAATAGGTATATCCTGGGTTATTTCCCAAAATTGCATGTAAATCGGGGCCAGTAATTTATCCATAATCATGCTGTCAGAATTAAAAAATATGATCTCCTTGAAGGAGGAAATTACCCAAATTGTCAATTAATATCTTGTCCATAAATCTTTGGACTAATGGTGCATCATTACTCTCAGATATGTCCGAGTATAATGTGGCTGCTTGACTTTGTTGGTTTGGTAGCATCGAGTCCAAAGATGTTAAAATGAGTTCCGGCATCAAAGTCAACCCCCTGGTATCGTATCATCGATAGTAAGGTCAACAACTTCGTCCTCTCTTTCAGCGATCCTACGCAGTACATCTGTCACCTACTATCATTTCATGTTGGCAGATCATGGAAACATTGCTTGTCCTTGATCCCCTCCTCTGTCCTGCAGTTCTCTGGCTGCTCTGCTGCTCTAGCGTGCCCTCGCCACAACTCATGGCTGCCTTGTAGCGACTGCATGTGATATTTTCCAGTGTCCTTGAAACTGCTTTCCCCCGCCTGCTCTCAATGTCAGCTCCTACTGAGCAGCATATCCCCCCACAGTCCCTCCAATTTAGACACAGTGTGCTTCCTCTCCTCTTCTCATGCAGCTGACTCTACTGCAGCACACACTTTAGGACCAAATGTCTATATTATGTCTTCGTTTGTTCACTGGAACACTCTGTCCTTGTGATTCCCTCACCTCTGTCTCCTATCACTCCACTATCTCTCTATTACACCTCTCACCTCTCTCCCTCCTCGCTTCCCTAATTTCTCTTTTGCTTGCTCAACAATTACGTGCTTATTAAGTGAGGGAGTCTGTGGGGCTGAGAGAGACGTCAGTGACAGGGCTGGGGGCCTCGCCGAGGTTCCCTGTTACTATTGTCCCTTTTATTGACAAGTCTGCCAGCCCGCCTGGTCCTGAGGAGCGGCGGCGTGGTGCTGCATGCTGATGAGAGTCATACAGCAGGGAGTGGCGGGAGGAAGGAAGGATGCGGCAATGTGTTTTCACTCAACTTGGCGGGTACCAGTGGTGTCGAGTAACTAAGTAGATTTACTCAAGTTCTAGACTTAAGTACAATTTTGAGGTACTTGTGCTTTATTTGAGTATTTTAATTGTGCTACTTTGTACTTCTACTCCACTACAAGTCAGAGGTAACTCGTTTACTTTTACTCCACTAAATGTAATAATTTAATTAGTTACTTTGCAGATTTCAATTAAACATTGATAACCTTACAGTATACAAAGTGATTCAAATTAGCTTCACCTTTACCTGCTTTAATGCCGAAATATTTATAATCAGAACATATGATATATATTCTTTTGAAATGGGCCAATCTGCACTAACGAGTACTTTTACTTTAGGTACTTTAAGTAGATTTTGATGCAAATACTTTTCTACTTTAACTTGAGTAACATTTTGAATACAGGACTTTTACTTGTGACAGAGTATTCCTTCATTCTAGTACCTTTTATTTAAGTACAATATTTGAGTACTTTTCCCACCTCTAGCGGGTATGAGCGAGAGAGAAGTGAGCCCAGGTCATTCCTTCCAAATCCCCTCTCGTCAGCGCGAGAGATTAGGCGTCTGTGCTCTCCGGCCGACCAGAGAGAGGCACACTCCGGTCTCTAATCCTCCTCTTTTAAACTGCTGAGAGTGCAGTACAAAGTGGGGGGAAGAGTCGGCGTCCACATAAAGCGCCCGGCAGAAAACACAGGCCCATAGTTCAAAACAAACTGAGCCCCGGCTAACCATCGCCTAAGCCCTTAAATCTCCTGTGTAGCCAACGACAGAGCCGAGCCCACCGCCACATTTTTCCCGCCCAGCTATCGCTTCCCAACAGACACATCACCTGAAATCCCCCCACAGGAAGCCAGCACTGTGTCACAAACACCCCTGCAACCCTCATTAGCTTCTCTGCTGTAGTAAAGCTAGGCAACAACAGCGATACACACCATGTACACACACACAAATAAAGCCTATCCCTCTCCTCCCGGCTATAGACCTCCCACCCAGTGCAAAGAGTCTTTTAATAAATGGGACAGGCAATGGCCAATTTAATCATGCTAATGTATATGTTACAGTGGGCGGCCTATCGGATATCTGATCTCCATATCCGCTGGCTGGAAGCAGACGCTGCAGGAGGAAGAATGGGAAAAAGGGGGGGAAAGGAAGCGATGAAGTGAAAACTAGAGAAAACTAGACAATTTAGTCTTGTGATCCAGGTAATGAAGACAGCAGCTCTGATTCCAAGCAAAGAGAGACAAAGGAAACAGGGGAGATCATTAGGCAAAGCGAGTCTTTTGCCTAATGATCCGAGGCATAAATGGGGAAATGCGATGTCAATTTGATGCTAAATGCATTGTTTGCACTTAGTGGCAACTTGGCTAGTTGTTCCAGCTATTTTAGTCATACACATCTGGCACAGTGATGTCAAGAATGTAATCCGCTCTAGGCCACGTGGACGGTAAGCCCGGATAGAGAGGGCTGAGGGGGTCGCCTGCTCACATGGCTCCATACAGACGGAGAGTACAGAGAGGTAAATGTATAGAGATAGCACGAGGAGATGGGAGCACAAAGAGTTTACTGCTCAAAGAGAATCAAGATGAAAGGAGGGATATGGAGGGGTTGCTCATGCAGAGAGCTTTTAGTGGGCAGAAGGGAACAATGTGTGATTGTATTGACAGCAGCCTGAGGAAGATGCAGGCATGGTCAAACATATTGTAAGCACACCTATACTGCTGCAAGAAAAATCTCCTAAAAATGGACCTCAATCATCACAGTCCTCGGGTCATTAACGCGAAATGAAAAGCAATTATCTTCTTCCTGCAAGATATACTTTTGTACACTCCGGGGCTTTATTTTTGCAAACTTGCACCTGCGTAGCTTAGCAACTAAACAACAAGCTCTGGGTAAAACCCTCCGTGTAATTATCTCTTTATCACAGCAGCTCAGAGTTATCATTTATGTCTCCATTGACTGACTTTAATGCCTAACCTTCTTTGCAAACACACCTCAAGTTTTTACCCTCTTCATTGTATTTCCATATCGTTTGATATTGGCTCAAATTCAATAACCCCTTTTAATAAACCCCTCGGGGAGCCACAGTAGCTATTAACAATTTATAGAGCCTTACGCTTTCTTTCTTTCTCTTTTAACAGCTGTTGTGACAACTCATCGCTCACGCCCAACAAGAAGGAGAAGCAGATCATCATCATGATAAATCATTTTAAGATAGTTCAGCGATAGATTAAGGAGTTCATGTTTTATTGGGTTAAAGTCATAATCACCTGCCCTGCCTCTACACTCAGTCCCATATTCTAGTTTTGTATATGTTGTCGTTTGCCATCAGGATTTAACAATGATTGGACTAACAAGGAAGCTGAAGTCAAGCCTTTGCTATCACTTGACATGGCTCTTCCCAAATGATGCAGCATACTGTAGGGCTGCTCAATTAATCGTATTTTAATCGCAATTACGATTTTGGCTTGCAACAATTATGAAAACAACATAATCGAAATAAAACGATTTAAAAAAAAAAAAAAAAAAAAAAAAATTATTATTATTTATTTAAAAAATATATATATATTATTTTTTTTATTGGTTTTTCAATTGAATTATACTTAAAGTTCAGGGTATTCAATCAAACATACTACACCTTTTTTTTTTTTTTTTTAAATAAATTGACGTTTTCAAAGTAAATGGATAATCGTTTTTTAATAATCGTGATATCAATTATTGACCCTAAATAATCGAGATTATGATTTTTGCCATAATCAAGCAGCATACTGTATACTGGAAATAGTGCACTCCGATCATACTCAAAACAAACATGTTCCCTTGCCTCTTCCTCGTCTTCATCCCCTCTCCTCTCTTCCTCCTGCTATTCAGCTAGCTATATCCAACTCTGTATCTACTGAATCCAACCAAATCCAATATTATGATGGCTGTGTATGACCCCTTAAGGCTGTGGTTGATAGGGCTGTGGTTGATAGGGCTGTAGAGATAGACTCGGAGGAGTAATATTCCAAGGAGATGGGGGAAATCTGTATCAAGAGGGGCCTTAGGGGAAATGGCTCTGCTTTTCTCTCTTCATCCCCCTGTCTGCAAAATAAAAAAGTAATGAAACACAGGAGGAAGCTTGCATCCCGATGTCTTCCGTCAGTACACAAGCAGTCTGAACAGCACCTGTCTTTCAGAGGTGCCGGAGATAACAGCTGAGACGGAGACCACACAGTATTGACAACATGGGTGTGTGAGGATATGTGTCAGAGGGCAACAGTGTGTGATGTGAGGGAGGGGGAAGGATTAGCATGAGGAAAGTGAGGACCTTTGCCCTGCGATGACAGAGCAGAGAGTGGCTTAGCTATCTGTGCAACTGATGTTGTTTGTTTCCCAGCAATGCATGCCCTTCAGGTCATACGGACCTACATTATACTTATGTAAGATGCACTTCGCATGGGTTCTTTTGTTTGTCTGTAAAAACACTGCAGGACAACCTCACTTCCACTTCCAAGGAACATAGCGATTCTCCAAGAAGTCTCCACAAATGCTTTCTTTAATAACCCAACTGTGTATTTGCAGTGGAAGCAAAACAATCAAATCAGCAACCCTGAAGTCATTTTCTTTATTTATGTCAGAGCTGAGTGACCAAGGACACTCTGCTGGTGTGTGGCTTGTAAACAAACGTGCACTTTTCTCAATCAACCACTAAGCTCCGTTAGCTCTTTCTCAGAGGCTCCTCTTCACTGCTTGTGTTTCTCAACAAATGCAATGATTGTGTGGGTAACAGGTGGGGGCTGCTGTTGCTCCGGCAACAAAGAAATAGTCAAACCAGTCTTAATTCTTGAAGGACTGCAAGGTGACATCATTTGGGAAAGATCTACGGTGGCCAAATACATGCAGCGCACATTCCTTGCTTCTTAATTTGACTGTTTACTCTAAAAGTTACAATAAATGTTTCTAAAGTAGTATCGACAAACCTTCAACTCAATGGTCTTGGTCTTAAATTGGATCGTATTTCATGTCAAGGATCCCTGAAGCAACACACTCCCACCAATAAACCCCCTTGCTTTGTTTTACCAGGCTGCTTTAGGTGTAAACGCCTCCTAAACTGTATCACTGGCAGGTGAAAAGAAGTGGTTGTAACAGTGGGACACACCCCCCATATCTGCACTTTGATGGGTGCAAAACATGCGTTCCACTTTTTAATTAGTAGGAGTTCATGTCATAATATTATTGTACTATCCATGATATGACCCACAGTGTTAACCCACTGTAACATAATACCATTTCCTATCAGAATCCCTTTCTTTGAATCTCTCATTTGACACTGAAAATGAGAAATTGCCACACGAGCAGGTTATTAACTTTTTTTTAATAAGTCTCTGAGAGAATTTCCCATTATGAAAATGGAGTATATTACCTTTAGATCTATTATGCCTTAAATCCCGTCTGAGCTCTCATTTTCAAAACCTCTTCAGATGAAATATGGTTTTAATTAGGATCATACCACTTAAAAAAGTAGCGTTATCCTCATGGTTTCGGGGGTTTTATTTCTAGCTCTGAACAAGCTCTACTGGCAAGGGCAGGCCTGGAAGACAAGACCCCACCGGCCCCCCAATTGGAGCTTAAAAATAGCCCGGACACACCTTCTCTCCGGGGGAAAGGCAGTTAGCTAGTTGCTCTAATTAACACTGTTTTTCTATTCTCTTAGCCTAGTATATTTCCACAGGATTTTAGTTGACACTCAAGCTACTTGTATAAAATGAACAATTACGAGATTTCAACTTTACAGGCAGCCGACAGTAAGGAGTGCCAGTTATAATACAGTGCTTGTTAAAAAGAAGGGAAGAAACTGAGCTAAGGAGACATGTTTTTTTGTGACAGCATTTAATAGCAGGGAGGAAAAAAAAATAGGGAGAGAGGATATGATTGAGCAGTGTGAGGGGGACGAGGTTCTTTTTGAAGATATGAATTTGCAAGCTTTGCTGCATATGTGGAGTGACTGTGAAGGTCCACAAGACCCCTGCTGCTTGATGGTGCTACACTATCTGCAAGCTTTTTGTAAATTGTATTCAAAGTAAACTGCAATACTTGCTCATGAAAAGTAGAATATAAACACATTTGAATCAGGACAGCTAGTTTTCTCTATGTGCTAGATGCAAGATAACTGACAAAGTAGAATTGAGCTCTTGTGCCCATTGCAGCTCTTAGTCTTTTTATAGGGATAAGTATATTTGTATACCCTCATATCTCACCTTTAAAGTAGAATTGTAACAATACGATGTTAACAATATGATAATGTAGGTTGTGAAGATGATATATTGTGTTCTCTGTAACCTCAAAAAGAAGGCTGCATTTATTTTGATTGTAAACATTTACTGCAGAAGTGGTTTTGTAGTTAGTTGCTTCAGAATACATTTTTACTTCAAGGTTAATAATGTAACATAAGGATGGCTAAGGATATTGGGTATTTTGAATCTAGGTCAGACATTTGATCTCTTAATAAGGACATCTTCATTCTGCATTTTATTCTTATCTTTATGAACATTTTGATATAGTTTAGGATATAGTCCTTTTTAAGCAAGATCCTTATTGTGAAAGGTGAACACTTTTTTTTTATATAGTTTAACTTTGGAAGATATATTGTGAGTTCATGAAACCCTAGCCTTACATTAAACCCAATACTTCCCACTTGGGCTGTGCGATTATGGCAAAAATCCTAATCACGATTATTTTGGTCAATAATTGATATCACGATTATTAAAAACAATTATCCATTTACTTTGAAAACATCCATTTATTGAAAAAAAAATGTGAACAGTATGTTTTTAACAGTTGATTACCCTGAACCTTAAGTGTAATTCAACTGAAAAACCAATAAAAAAAAAAATTTTAAATAATAATTACATTTTTTTTTTTTTTAATAAAAATATTAATCGTTTTATTTCAATTACGTAGTTTTTGTAATCGTTGCAAGCCAAAATCGTAATCGAGATTAAAATACGATTAATTGCACAGCCCTACTTCCCACAATCCTTCACCTCCTAATCTTCTTAAATGAAGTTGCAGAAGCAGTGACTGTCACCCAGACTCAGGCCGTTCCACCTGGGATTCACTAACCTGCCGTAACACATCCCAAAAACCACTGGTGCGTTCCATTTTTCCGTGATCATAATTCCTCTCAGAAGTCAAGCTGTGACTTACTGTCTTGTAAATATTTAAAAAGAAAGAAGCGACAGTTGGTGCAGTGTCTGCTCGTCATGGGGAGCAACATTGCTGAACACACTGATGCTCACTGCCATGGCGATGGCTTTTCAACGGGTGTTTTTTTATGATCTGGAGGGGACTGAGCACAGACATAGCTCTGTGTACTGTATGTCTGCTATGTGTGTGTGTGAGAGGGGACATATGTGAAGTCCTATGGCGCTGAGGGTCACTTTGGTGTTTGCACACAAGGACAGTGTGTTGTCGGATGCACCACACAGGCCGGAGCTGTTATAGTGAGTGATGTTTTCTCACTGTCACACACACAGCCTCATATGCCAGTCTCTCACAACTCTGGCCTCATTCCCCTGTTCTCCATTATTTTTTTTCTCTCTCTTTCTTGAATTGCCTCTCCTTCCTGTCTTCCCACTCTGTCGCTGTGAGCTTCTTATTATCTGTCTTTCTTCTCCCTCCTCCCCCTCGCTCTTCCCTGCTCCACTTCTTCAATCTGTTTCTCTCTCATGCCCTCGCGTTTTCCCCTCTTCTCTCTGTCTCCCCACTGCCTCAGTGTTCCTCTTTGTGAATAGCTGGGATGCTTTTGTAGAAGGTTTCCATAGTGACGGGCCATTTGAAGAAGTTGTCATTCACGTCTGCTCGCTATAAGCTAGCGAGAGGCCACGTTATCTCCCCCTGGCACACAGCTCGACCTACGCCACTCAATCTCCGCAACTGTTACCCTGCAACCAGCGAGCTGCTGCGCGTCTTTTAGCTGGAGCTTAATTACGAACACGTCTCGCTTTCGTTCAACTGCCTTCGCTGAGCAGGGCGACGTCTGGGCCACACTCAGTGAGAATAAAATGCATTTTATATTTGTTTGCCCATGAAACTTTAAGTGAGGTTTGTTTCAAGGTGAAACATGTAGAATATTAACACCAGTAAATAATTACCACTACAACAGGATGCAATTTGACTTTGCACAACCCTCCATTTTCATTTACTGAGTACAGGACTTTTAAGCTACTTCTCTTAATACTAACAACCTCCTTTGAGAGTGTATATTTATTGGAAAGTTTTTTCAAATTCACAATTTTAATCAAATTTGTGTATTTTTTATAATTTGTTTGTATATTTAAAGAGGTCCTATTATGCTTTTTTGGGGTTGTCCCTTTTCTGTAGTGTGATATATAGTTTTGTGCATGTAAATGGACTCCTTTGTTTACTTCCGTAACCTAGTGACATCATTACGTAACACTCGTGCTTCTATTGACTAGCTTTGCAACACATTGTACGTGATAGGCTAAGGGGCCGACTCTGCCAGCTAACCAATCAGAGCCGACTGAGCTCTGGTTTCCCTGAAAATGAGGAAAATAGGGCCTCTTTAACATTAGAGTTGTAACCTCAATGTTATCTCTTATTCTTATCTCTTATAAGAATAATAATACTATTAATTTTTATTGCGGTAGTTGTGTTTGTTGTAATACTGACAACATCACCAATGGCACTTTAAATGCATTTGGTCCTTTTTAGTTTAACAATGGAGACCTATCCATGCATACATCAATATCTGGTCAAATAAATGTGCACTTAAGAGCAGTACAGTTCAAATCAAACAATACCAAACTCAGAATGAGGTACTGGGAATGGCGCAGGCTAATGTAAACACAAGCTACTGATATCAGTTGTCAAACAGGTAGAAATGTCTTGAGTTTCCCTCAGATCTTTCATCACTTTGAAGTACTCAGGCTTGATCAACTCCTATCCTCTTTTTAATTTGTGTGCCTTGAGACATAAAAGGAGAATATAGGACACGGCGGCGTCAATGGTCTAGCCAGTATTTCGCACTTTGGAACAGCTCCACACAGTCTCATTAACAAAGGCATGTTCAATCAAGCACAGGTTGAGCGGAAAGGATTACAAATAGGCTTACAGTCTGAACCGGGCTGGTACTGGCGTGTCATGGCCGTGCCATTGTCGACGGGGTGGGCGTTGGGTGTGTGGCGACAGTGTTTTTCCGCTCCCCTGTGACAGTTCGGGGCAGATGAACAGCGAACTTTCGTCTCCCGTCCGGTCACGTCTTGCTATGAATGATGGGAGGTTAATGAGTCAGGCAGAGGTGGCCGCTACAGAAGAGAAACATCATGTTCGGCTTTCTGTGGAGCATCTTCCTGTCACATCAAACTATAGCCAACACACGACCTTACAATTACAATGGTTTCTTTGAACACGTCAAGCAGTGGTGGGGAGCAACTAAGTACATTTACTCAAGTACAATACTAAAGTACTATTCCGACATGTACTTTACTTGAGTATTTTCATTTTATCATACTTTATACTTCCACCCCACCACCTTTTGGAAGCAGTACTGCACTACCAAAATACATAAATAAAACAAAGTATTTTAATATTAACAAATGTTGGCTTCCCATTGACAAAAACATTAAAATACCGTGATATGTATTTGTAAGTGATAAAAACAGGATAATATAATACTATACAAAGAATATAATTTTGTGAAAGTGCGCCATTATGCACATTGAGTACTTTTACTTTTGATACTGTAAGTATATTAAGCTGATATTACTTCTGTACTTCTACTAAAGTAACATTTCATACTTCAGACTTCTACTTATAAAGGTGTATTTTAAGAACATAGTATTTCTACTTTTACTCAAGTAAAGGATTTGAGTTCTTCTTCCATCTCTGACGTCTTGTTTTTGAACAAATAACTGTACTAAAATGTTCCATACGGGAATAAAGTACTCAGTAACCGCTTTAAGAGAAGAGACAGCCTTCTGAGAAGGAGTGAGAGATGCCACAGAGTTTATGTGACACTGTAAATTTCACAGATTTAAGTTGTTTCCTTTGGAGGGAAAGTGGCACTGACTGGACCCCACTGTTTGCTAATCTGTAGGAGTGGTGACTCATAGGGCAATTCCAGTGTAGTCCCAGGACACTTGAAATGGGGTAGACAAAAGGACATTTCACTGAGACAGAGGAGCTCATTTGCATTGCAGTGAGAGGTTGCCCTTTTGATTCAGATTCTAAGAACATGACACCTTTTTCTTTTTATTATTCTGTTTTTCATTGCCTGCCCTTTGGAGGGTTGGAGGTGGTGGAGGTGTTTTGTTAGCAGGAAATGTCATTCACTGTCCCTCCGTCGCAGAATGTCCCCCTCCCCCTCTCATCTGTTGAACTGTGAATGTGGTGATGGCTTCACCTCTGGGAGGATTCACAACAATGTCACACTACCTAATTTGGCATGTGTGTGTGTTTATGAGTATTGATAGACATATAAAAGGGTGTTAGGTATTGAGGCAGTGTTACAGACCTCCATCACTGAGCAGGGAAACGTCTATGATGGTCTCTAATAAACATGATTATAGAAATGATGTAGTCAAAAAGATTATATAGATTTAGCATTGACACTGAATGACAAGACCAATAGACTGGTAAATATAATGGGGCAACCTCTGGGTCTAAAATGTAAAGCCAATGCAGAAGTGAATTATTTCAAATGGCTTAAAGCAATTCCAAAAATAAAATCAGATTGCATAGAAGTCTATGAAAAAAATGGCTCTACTTCTCACTTGTTTTTATTATCTCATAAACAATTCCCTGATAAATTACAATCACTTGTTTTGAATCTTTTCCAATACAGCTTAATGTTTGTTTTGTAATCCATCGTTCCACTTGGAGTAAAACAGACAACACTAACAGCATATGCTTGGAGGCGGGGCAACCTTGTGATTGACAGGTTGCCATCATGGGGTTGATCGATTTGGGTGTTGTCCGTATTATTGACTAACATCTTTTACTGTTTAACAGTGTGTTTTCAGATAATGAAAGTTAATTGTGACATTTGGACGCCTACAAATGTTTTGTTTAGCATTCAGTTGTACTGAACCCTCTCATGTCAATTCTGGTTCCATAAAACCAAGATGACCACAGATGAAAACCAAGATAGAGAAACTTATTTTGGTGGATCAATTACCAGCTATCATTCATATATACATTTTATACCCCTATCTCTTTGACACATTATATATTTGTACTTTGATTTTTACCTGTCTCCTCAGTTTTTCGGACCCACAAATAAGCAAAACTTGATTTGAGCTTGAATGGTCATCAGTAGGGCTGTGCAATTAATCGTATTTTAATCTCGATTACGATTTTGGCTTGCAACGATTACGAAAACAATGTAATCGAAATAAAACGATTATTATTTTTATTAAAAAATAAATAAATGTAATTTTTTTTTTTTTTTTTTTTTTTTTGGTTTTTCTGTTGAATTATACTTAAAGTTCAGGGTAATCAACTGTTAAAAACATACTGTTCAAATGTTTTTTTTTAATATATGGATGTTTTCAAAGTAAATGGATAATCGTTTTTAATAATCGTGATATCAATTATTGACCAAAATAATCGTGATTATGATTTTTGCCATAATCGCACAGCCCTAGTCATCAGTATTTAAAATCTATCTGTCTGTTTTAGTGATTCTAGTCTGTGCCACATTCATCACAAAGGATATCAAATGAATGGGCTGTGTTTGGAAAAAAGCATCATGGATATAATCAGAATCAGAAACAGGTTTATTGCCAGGTAGGTTAGCACATACTAGGAATTTGACTTGATGTCATGGTGCATACATAAAATATAAAAAACAAGAAATCTAATATAACACAAAAAATCTTTTACACCGTAATAAAATATAGTTAAATAGCAATACAAATAAATATAAAGCAGTAATTTACATGGAAATAGAATGCTATGAATGAATTTTAGAATATAAACTATGAAATGTGAAATAAGAATATGTGCAGTAAGGGGTATGAACATTGTGTGCATTAATGTAATGCATATAGTCTATGATATGATGTGGCAGAGGTAAAGTGTCAGTGGGGGGGCCAGGCCTTGTTTAAGAGGCCGGTAGCGGAGGGGAAGAAACTGTTCAGGTGGCGAGAGGTGTCGGTCCTGATGGAGCATAAGTTGTGGGAAATAGCTTGTTTCTGTGTAGCGACAACATACCAGATTTCATTTCAACACTGACGATGCAATCAATGCAGCTTAAGCTGCTCTCTACATTCTTCAACGTGAGAAACACTCAAGTCTGTACATTTACTTTATAGGAAACATTTGCTGAAGGCTGCCCCAATTCTTCTGCAATGGAATTACTGACTGTAATGATGCTATTAAAGCGTATAAAATATCTGCTTTTCACCATCTTCTATTTTGAACACTTGAAAACATCACATATTCAGTTTATTTCTTTCTTTCAAAATAAACAAGAACACACTCTTATACGCTATAATAAAAGCTAATAAAGACATACAAATGCTGTAATTGCTCCCCTCCAGATTAGCACAACACTGTTATTGTCATAACCACGGCTTCCCTTATACAACACTTTTTATTGCATGCAATAAGAAAAGGAAATCAATGTTGATTTTATGTCCCTAAATATTGTATATATAAATGAGACGAAGGAGCGCCTGTGTATGTGGCTGTCTCACCACTGCCTGTCTTGTGTAAGTATATAAATCACCACAGGGAAGGATTAGGTGGATTAACGGTGCCAGGCATTTCTCCGCACAGTCACATGGACACTAAGCATGCTGGGAACCCACGTGTCCTCCTGACCGGAGCCTCATTCTGGAGCTGTTTTTATAAAGGCCAGACTGTGAGGATGGCTCCACCATACCTCTGCCAAAATTAGACTAGTTGCCATTGCTCAGTGAGGCCTGATCTGTTTCTAGACAGTCAAGCTGCTGTTGTATGTAATGTGGGCCAGTTACCAGAAATTATGTTTGTCAGATATGTCAGCCAAGCATATCCAACTAACCTGTTCATTAGACTGTCACAGAGGCATTCTGGGTACAGTTTGTTTTGGCTGTTTCTGAGTGTTTGTGTTGGAGGATCATCACGAGGACTCTCTCCCCTTTTCAATGTTTTACTTTCCCCACTACCCTCTTGTAATGTGTCCACACACTGCTGCTCATGCTGCCCTGAGTGGTTGACCTGAGACCACACACACACACACACTTACATGCTCATACACACACAAATACACAGATTGGATTAGCTTCTTTGGATCTTGCCAAGATGCAGTGTGGTAAGGTCATGTAATAACTGACCCGTACCGGTCCAGGGGGAACTTTCTCAAAACTCATTATCTGTGTTGTGTTTGTAAGTTCAAGCAAGTACTCTTAGTTATTTTCAATTTTTTTCTGCCAGTGTCTGCAAACAGTCAGCATTATTGAAGACACCAGGCTTCTTTTGCACACTATCCAATCTCAATTTCAGCTTTTTATTCTTAAAGAACAAAACTGCTTTCACAGCTTTGGAAATTGCCTGAGCTAAACAATCTATCACTGTAAATGTAAAGCCATAATTTGGTTTTGTCAAAGCTACTCTGCAGACGTTCAGCGTTCTCATATGAATGCGTTAAGTTACGCACTGCTCACTGCCAATCACCCACAGCAGGAAATGAGAGTAACTGGGAAATAATCCAGCAGAAAATGAAGCCTTCCTCTCACATGCAGCCTATATATTTTCTAATTGGGTTTGACACTGTAGAGGTTTAGATTGCAACAACAAAAGACAAGTTAAATATATATAAACGTGTCACACGTATGCTTGGAGGTGTAATGTAGACAAGATGTAGACCGTAAACGAGCTGTAACTCAAAATAACATCACTTGGTAATGCTTTCCACTGGAAATGAAGACAGATTTACCTCTAATGTGTATGTGTGTGTTTCTCATTAGACATCCAGACTTATAAGCTACATGTATCTGTTACGAGGTTAAAAGGGAGTGTTAGTTTGTGTGTGCATGAGATGTTCCATGTGGTTTTTTTTTCACTATCGTGTCTCAGCTTGTTTTTATGTGAAGCTTGGCTTGCAACACAGAGCAGGCTAATAAAACATGTTTGTGTGCTGGAGGCAGGCTGGTGTGTGTTTGGTGTGTTTGCAGTAAAGGGTGAATACGAGCTAAATGATCCTCAGCCCACACTGCTTTTGACAAGCTTCTGGTGGTGGCAGGCCTGTCTCTCCTGCGTTCCCGCCGCCTCTCGCCTGTTCTTTATTGCATTACAGTCTGCGTTCATTTGAGAATAATATGTCAAGCTGGGACGTAAGCCAATCAGCGCTCGTACCCTGCTGCCGTTTTCTATTTACTGTATTCGTCTGTGCTTTTCCTCTGTCTCTCCGCCTCTCCCTTTTCCTGACTTCCACTCCCTCTCTCTTGCTAAAATCTCCACATAGCGGCAGGTGTTCACACTTCCACGTAATATAGCAGCTCCCGGTGAGTCAGTAATGAGAGATGGATGCGTACGCTTGTGAGGTGTGGCGGCATATTTTTCCAGTTAATGTGTGTTTTTGTGTATCCGTGCTGCATTCCAGAGCAGCGCCAGATTTGATCCAGTCAGTAAATCAACAGAAAACCTTGGATATTTTGGTACAATACAATTCAACATGTGGTTTATGTGGTGGAAGAGTCTTATAAGGGGACAACAAAGACCCTGTTATTAGGCTATGACTCTTAGAGCTATAATTATCTGTTGAATACATTTCAAAAGACACATCCACCCTTCCTCACGCTGCTCTCCCCTGTAACCTTTCATCATGTTGTTGATGACTCAACTTTTTGATCCCAGTTAGTAAAATGTGATAACAGATTTTAAGGCGATCCAGCCATCCCTTCCCGTCACATAAGACCTTTAAGCTGGATCGGCACTAGCAGTTACATGAGTTAAGGTGTGTATCTGGGCGTTGGTTTGCCCCAGGATCATAGATGTGATCAACAGCTTTCAGTACTAGAACTAATACAACAAATAATAAGACAAGTTATCCTCAAGGGCTAGCATTGGGTTGCATTAGCAGCGGTGGACTCGGGCTGTTTGAGGGGTCGGGGTGACAAACATGAAAAGGGCACCAGCTGCACAGAAGGATCTTTTAGCGTTGTGGCAGTCTGAGAACACAAGTGACCCTCAGTTTTAGTTTTTCAGTCTTCGCCTATCTACTTTTGAACTTTAAAATAAAGTCACTCTTGGCATCTAGTCCTGCCCTTAACCTCTGTTTCTGCAAATGACTGTCAAAGATTTCTCTTGTGCCCTTTAAGGAAGAGTTCAGATGAAATTAAATCACAGTGAAAAGAAAAAAAGACCCAAAACTCTGATCATAAGCACAGATCCATTCTAATATATATTGGTGTGTTTTTACTGCATGATACACCTATTTATTTCCCCAGTTGCTCCTGTGTATTTTGTTTCACACTGCGGATAGTTGGCTACCCCTTGAGTGTAAGCGGGTTGATCTGATGATCCCCTTAGCGACCGTAACAACGTCACACTTGTAGAATCCTTTAATCTGCAACCAAACAAACAAACCCCTCCACTTGATCAATTGTATATACAGCATAGTTTGGCATGCTGCCTTTTAAAAACAATCTGGGTCAAGAGAAACAATACCAAAAAACGAGTTTGTGCAGTCCTGTAACCTTAGCGATGACTCTTGTAAGGCCCCGGCTCCACGAGGACAAATACGGCAAAACGCATCGGAGTAACGCAAATGCAACCGCAAAAAACCTTCCGTCCCCACGCAATATACACCGGATTGTGTCAAGCTCCACGAGACGGCTCCGTTTACATCCAAACGCTGGAAAAGCTGCAGTACATATGCCGAACCTGTACGTGGCGCTGTAACTTCCTCCACAAAAGCAGCAACTTCCTCCACAAAAGCAGCGAAGAAGAATGGTTGTCATGGCTGCACTTCTGTGTATTCTCCGCGGTGGGGGCCGACAGAACCGGGCAGAGTTTTTCGCCGGTCGGCGTGTGTTAAAGTTTAAATCTTCCGGACAAAATTATAAAAGTGCCGGTCAAAGGTCTTCATTGTTATTTATTGAGCTTTAAAACAAATGAATAACGACTATATAATGATATATAATCATCAAATACACGGAGCCTGTCTCTTTTTCCTCTCTTCTGACAGCGTCAGTGTCTGTCTCATGCAGCAGCTGATCCTGTAATGAGTGACCCGACAGTAAAAATGAACATATTTATAACTAGTTTAGGTAGTTTGAGAGGTAATTAAAATAGCTAAGGGTGATGATCTGACTTGAAGTGTGTGTTTTGCTCCCGCTGCATCACAGCGGCAGGAGCTGCGTGTCTCCGTCCTGTCAGATTAGACTTCACTCGCGTTTATGTCCATATCGAGATAAAGATAAATAATCTGAATTCAAGGAGGAGCTCCTGTAGATGTTGCACAAAGAACTGTAGCATGGTCAGTAGCGACTGGAGCACGATAGCAACCCTGCGGGGGAGAGGCGGGGCTATGAAAACGAACGACCGTATAGGCGACTCCACGGCCCCGTTGGAACCCCCAGAGCGCTCCGTTCCCAGATCTATCCACCTTTGGACCCGTTGTCGTTTGCGGGTCTGTTTCTACGTTTCCCTTACGGCGTCGTGGAGCTTAGAGGGCTATACGCATGAGAAATATGCGGATTCAACCCGTTTTCGTCCTCGTGGAGCCGGGGCCTAACTGTCTGTGTCCGACCAAACAGTGGTCTGCAGGCTTTTCACTCTGTCCTCTCATATAAGCTAAGGGGAAACTGGACATACTTGAGACAAGGTGCTATCAAAACGGGCAGAGTTTGGAAGAACCATGCAGTGAAAATGTGTCAAAAGAGTAACTTCTATTTCCTTTCATTTTTCATTTCATCAACAGACTAGGCCAACGAAATAAATTGGACTCAGATGATGTAACAAATTGTGACAATGACACTTCAGTTGTATTCTCAACTGCTCTTGAAATACATTTACATCAGGGCTGTCTGAGACTGAGTCATGATCAAGGAACAAACTCACAACCACAGGTGATTATCTCTCCTTCCAGCAGGGTGAGATTATAAGAGGTGTCACAGTGAGCAGAAGTGACTGTCCAGTTTGTTTACCCGAGGCCAGTCATTCTTTTGGTAAAGGTAGAGCTGGGGATAAGACGGGAACCACTGATTGGACAAATGTATTCTGCACTGCTTGACCCCTCTAGCCCTTGGTCTCATTCATAGTGCTCTCTGCTTCCCCCCTTGGCACTTTTTTGTGAAAGTCCGTGCCAGAGAAGCTCCTTTCTTTAGTTCTAACAGGCATGTGACTGCAGATTTAAGGCAGTGGTATAAAAACTCTGTGTCCACTTTGATTGTTGCACTTGAAGAATCAAAGACACACAGGCTTTATCCCTTTAGTGGAGTCAAAGGGGCGTAGAGGAGGCCACATGACTTGTTTTTCTGCAGCCGCAGAGTTTAGTTGTGGTCAGGCTGTCACTAGCTCCCTTGTCTTCCTCCCTAACTGCTCCTCTGCGTCCCTCATTTCCTCCCCACCTCCCTGCTACTCATACACCCTGAGCCAATCTCACAAAGGAATGAGAGGGAGGAGAGCAAACAAGCCTGTGGTGGTGCAGAGAGGGAGGAGTGAAGCACAAAGACATGGAGATGGAGGAAGTAGGGGAAATGAGGTTCAATCTGAGGCTGTTATGCCTCTAGGACCAAATCATGACAGTCCAGTGTGTTTGCTTGCCTGTGTGACGGTTTTCATCTTTGTGTGTGTTTTATGATGGCGTGTTTGTGTGGGCGTTAATGTGCTGCTGAATATATGCATGTGGCTAGTGCTGTATTGAGTTTGTGTGCAGACTCAGCTATGGCTGGCTCTGCGGCTCATCACACGCTACAGCCAACTGCTGATTACACAGCACTTGTTTTGTCTTCGCTCTACTCTGTTCTGCACCCATTATCAGCCCGGGAGCCTGCGCAGAATTAGAGAGCTTTGTCTAACACACTGCGACTCAAGTTTCCCTCTTCAGCTGTTTTCTCCTTGGCTCCCCGCTGCAGAGGACACCTCTGCCGGGACTGAGGACCCAGCAAACGGTCAGACATTAGAGTCAAACGATTGCTTGCTCATTCCCTTGATCTCTCTCTGGGGCTCAAGCCTGTTTACCCAGACTGATGACATTATGACAATCAAGAGGGGATCAGTTCCGTTCCACTTCCTGTCTGGAGGCTCCTTGGTGTGTTTTTGGATAGTTTGGCATGCACAGCTACATCGCCTCACTGATTCATTAGAGTCTCCCCGTGATGTGACTCCCCTAGCATCAGGCGAGTGTTAGCGCGCCGTGACTTATTGTTTCAATGAGGAGCTGATGAGTTGACTGAAGCTAGCACTACGCCGTGTCATTTGAAAGGCAATCATGTGAGAGCTGATTACACAGTAGATTTAGACAGTCGGTGTCCATTTTCTATGAAGAGTGGTAGTATGTTTTCGAGTCAAGGACAGGCAAACTGGGTGTGCCTGCTCTCTAAAGGAACTGCAGGAAGGACAACTCAGTGGACAGATAGCAGATTTCCTGTCGGGTTGTGAAGTAAACAAAGAGGGGAGAATCACATTGTTTACCTAACCAATGCGTCTTTACAGCACACATGTTGTGCTTGAGAAATAAATGATCCGTTTTTTGTTGAAAGATGTTGGTCCCATGAGTCCTGGATGAGCTGGTTTGTCCTGGTTTGTGAGGCATGACGGACTGCAGGTTGTTTCTCCTCTCCTGCTCTCTGTGGGCAGCCTCTCAGTCACTCAATGGGCACCAGAGCAAAATAAACTTGTGCACAAATCCAATCAAACCCCTACTCGTTTAACCATCAACCGAGCCACATGCATTTAATTTGTCTCCTGTCCGAGCCCCTCTGCTCTCTCAGCACTGCAGCGTGGAGTCACAAAAGCAGCCAAGCATTGACAGGTGCTTCTGATTTTGCTCCATCACACCTAGTATCCATTGCAGTACATGAGCTGAAATGTGGTCAGACTACTGAGTCAGCCTTATACCGAAGTTTATGGGGAAAAAAGCGAGTGTCTCATGTCAAGTCAGCCACAACACTCCACAATGCTTTATGGGCTCTTTAATGATTGACTGTATTAAACCCTATTTCTCTCCCTCTCTCTCTCTTTCCACAGGCGCTAGCAGCCAATGCAGGCACAGGGTTTGCAGTGGCCGAGCCACAGGTGGCCATGTTCTGCGGGAAGCTCAACATGCATGTGAACATTCAGACCGGCCGCTGGGAGCCAGACACATCCGGGACCAAGAGCTGCGTAGGAACCAAAGAAGGCGTGCTGCAGTACTGCCAGGAGGTGAGTCACTGTGAAACATTTCTAATGTCCATCATATCAGTTTCAGAGGAATGGTGATTCAAGCACCAAAGTCAGGAAGGGGGGGGAAAAGTGGGTTGTTATCATATGTACAACCAATACAACTAATTTAGGGAGGACTAAGGCAGGAAGTCCTCACTATAGGCCTATACAGATGTACCATTATCATTGGTTTATTTTATTATATTAGTAGCTTTTGTCATGGTTCAAATACAAATAGAATCCAAGAGCATGAACCGTAGGTTTAAAAACAGTGTTCAAGGATACAACAATCTATGAAGACAAACAAAGTGCCATAGGGTTAGGCAGATGCTGAATCCATAATACAAAGGCAAGGTCAAATATAAATAAAAAAAACTGGATCAGGATCAGAAACAAAGGGGCAATGCTGGAAAGCTAACCGAATGGCATAAAGACAATCACAATGAGCAGGTGAAGCAAATGCAAAGACGAAGGCAGCAGAATACATTCATAAACAAACTGAAATACAAAACCATTGAAAAATATGTAATATATTTCAATCTAGTTGAGTTTGAAATGTAAAGACCCTTATTCTGTGGTTGCACTGGCTATGTGCTGCTGTTCATAGTCCTTACTCCACTCAGTAGCTTGCTACTTTTCTAGCTAATCATGCTAACAAAGGCCCTTCAAACCAGAGCCATCGCTAAGGAAGTGTTATACATGCAATTGACTTTAGAATGACATGTTGGGAGATACACTTACAGAGTTAAATAAGAAAATATATGTAACTCTTTTTCTGCAAGCTAAAAAAAAGCTGTATAGCAAAACATTGGTTAGCAAACTTTTCTAGTAATTCCCTACTTCAGAAGCTAATACATATTTATTAATTTCACTCCCCACAAAAATAATATATATTTGTTGTTATTTATTAACTATAATGCTAGAACTACTATTTAAACAAAGCTGACCTTAATTGAAAAAGAGATAGCATGATAGCCTTGCTAGCAGCAGGGCACCTTTGGTGGTTTATGACAACACATGAATTATATTCATATTCAAGACCCTTGCTGAAGTAGCGCCACATCCCCTAGTTAAATAACTACTATATTGAATAAAGTGGATATTATGTTAAAACTTGAGAGGTGCTAGCAGGAACATTTAGTTACATTTAGTCAAGCTAGGCTAGCTGCTTTTGTGCTAAAAAAAAACAATGGTGGCTTCAGATAAAGTGAACAAGTTATATTGAGATGAATTGTCTACTAAGTTTGAAAATTCAGTTTTAATTTCACCGGTAGGCCTATTCATCATTGGAGAGGCTATTGAACTGTTCTTGAGAGACAGAGATTACTTACAGTGCAGTGGGTGGCATTTTAATTAGCAGGCTCTAGCTGCTAGCTGTCTCTC
Organism: Trematomus bernacchii; assembly: GCF_902827165.1. Lineage (NCBI taxonomy): Eukaryota > Metazoa > Chordata > Actinopteri > Perciformes > Nototheniidae > Trematomus > Trematomus bernacchii. Next base: position 4,831,301 of record NW_022987851.1, on the reverse strand, counting down.
AACCCAGCACGGCATTTCGTGTTATAGTCACGAAATTAATTTAATCTATTGATTCGTGTTCACCAACACGATTTTCACATTTTTTTCGTGTCACACAGAACGATTTTAAAAGCAATGTATTTCTATTGGTAGTATGTTTCGTGCCTGCACCACGTCTTTTTGTCCGGTCGGGTCTTGGAAGACCAGAAGCTGTGTGGTTCATAAAAACATTTTCTTACTCAATATCTTACCCTAAGCCTAACCCTATCCCTTTTATTTTAAATTGTATAATGTCTGAGTTTTTTTGCCGTCAGTGAGGAAAATAAATGGCTCAGAGCCTCAGAATACTGACATCTGTATTTTATGTCATCTTTTTTTCCTTCTAATTTGTTATTATTTGGTGCAGGCACGAAACATACTACCAATATAAATACATTGCTTCTAAAATCGTTCTGTGTCAGAATACTGAAATCTGTATTTTTTTTAAATGTCTTTTTCCTTCTAATTTGTTATTATTTACATTGCTTTTAAAATCGTTCTGTGTGACACGAAAAAAAAGGCGAAATCGTGTTGGTGAACACGAATCAATAGATTCATTTCGTGACTATAACACGAAATGCCGTGAGACTGTGTTGTGTCTCTACATAAGGGCATGTTTTTTTCCAGACATGGATAACCTCTCTCTCATTTACTTCTTCCTACTACTATATCTCATAAGCAAAGATGCTGCTGGTAATATTGCCATGGTTTATTATGTGGCTGTACAAGAAAAAGCAGACTGTACGTTCTAGAGCAGCCTTCCCCACAAGCTTCAGTTGCATTTATTGATGACATTTCGATGGCATTTGGGGAAAGTAAGTGGCGTGCTCTTTCATGGTTGAGCAGATGGTATCTAGAGAGCATACAGTGTGGATTAAAGGCTCCCATTGAAGCTCCACTTATCCCACCTTCTCTCTCCCGCACACACAGCATACACATTTTTTGCTTCTTCTTCCAACAGATGTATCCCGAGCTTCAAATCACAAACGTGGTGGAAGGCAACCAGCCAATTCGCATCGAGAACTGGTGCAAGACGGAGAAGAAGGTGTGCAAAGGGCACGCCCACATTGTGGTGCCTTACAAATGCTTAGGTAAGCTTGTGCTCTAATAACGACTTGAAGGGCTTGGGGAAATCACTTAGAGGACAGTAAATGGCCTTCCATATCAGATGCTCTCCACTGCCCCCACCCCCTACCCTCTTCCAAATTGGTCCTCCATTTATCGTAGAGAAAGGAGAGATTATGATACATATTTGCTGTAGGCAGTGGTGACATAGAGCAATATCAGAGTCTGATTCAGTTGACTAATCCTGGCCTTGAGCTGGGGATAGAGCAGATCCAGGCTGGATGGGAGCTAATGTCTCTCAGAACGGATGGCTCAAGGGGGGAAGCTATTATTGCTGGGGAGGCTTGTTGAGCAATAAAGCACAATCTTATTTCCCCCCTCAGACAGTGGCCATAAACTCACACAGACACACAGGGTCAGTGAGAGGGAGGGCTGTGGGGAGGCCGGCTTTATTACTCCCCATTTCTCCATTCGCCTGTGCCGTCATCCACACCTCTCTCGCTCCTTTGTCTCCTGCAGCATCACTGTAATCAGCAGAGGCAACATGGCTGTATTCTGGTTTATTAAATGTCAGATGGAGCCGCAGACTAAGCAGGCCACATGTCTCTGAGCTCCCCAAGCTTACAAAACCACAGCATGCTCCTGCTGCCTCTGAGGATTGCAATAACAGAGCAATACAGTACTGAAACAAGTCTCCTCTCTGTGCTTGTCCAGATATGTCAGGAAGGAAGAGAATACCTTCCTCTATGCCGCAAACACCTCCCGGACACCATTCCTATGTCCGAAAGCCTCTTGCTGATTGAGTTGTGTCGCTTTCCCGGGATGAAAAAGCCATTAGCAGTCGCACTGGACTGTGAAATGGGCGACCATTCAAGAGCATTTTTGGCAATTGCAGAGAGGAGGCTTTTGGGAAATTCATGGGACAGCAAACACCACAACTGGAGTGGGCTGCTCTGTGGCTGAGACAGGAATACAGATGAGAGAGCTTCACATGCAGAATCAATCTCCAAAATGTTTCTGCTCTCATCCTGAGGCTGTTTCCCTCTGACTACCTGCCGCACTCGATGGCCTCTGTCCTCCTTTTCTACACTCTGGCAGGCTGTTGCGTCTAGCTACATCCCAAAAGCTCTCTTTGTGATTCAGCAACAGTGCCATTTAATTAAAAACAATCCCATTACCTCTTCTAGAATAATTAAATAGCTGCACCGCTTGTTCATGCACATTTTTTGTCATCATAGTTAAAGGTCTGCGCACTCATGCCTCATCAAATTACAAAGGCCGTCTCTGCTGCTCTGCTGGCTTGCAAATGAGGAGTCTGAACGGGGAAGACAGATGGAGAAGGGGAGATAGACATAAGGTGTTGGCAAAAGGAAGCTATTGAGAGGGCTTCTGCTTGATTATGTAATGGAGCATGTTAGGACCTTAATTGGAGGACTCTGATCATATGCTACGAGCCACGGCATGCCTCCTGCACCTCGCCTCGCCTCACCTCTCCAGCCCAGTGTTTGCCAGGCCTCTCGATCATATTAAGTGCAATGAAGAGCGCCTTTGAATTATTCATTGTTTGTGATGTTCACATAGTGTTCCAGAAAAATGGACATCAGAGGCTCTGCCTTATAATCATCAGCGTACATTAATTATGGTCCAAGCAAAAAGCAATGAAATAGACCAAAGGGGGGTGGGCTATATCTTGGAAGGATGTGATTAAAAGGGCCAGAAGAACCCATGTCAAGTTAATAGGTTGATATGAATAATGCAAGTGCAAAAGGAAGGAGCTCAGTGTAGAAAGAGAGGGATGGGTTATGCTGTATCCCATCGCTCCACGCAGAGGCTCAGCCACAGAGCCACAATCCCTCCATGTTTCCCGTCCCCAAACAATGGCTTTGCAAATGAATGTGCTGTTTGTACCATGGCACTGTAATCCCTGCAGCATGATGTCTTTGTCGAACAGCAGAGGATTATTTTAGAGACTTTTGTATTATTATGTCTGGGGTGGTGAGAACAGTCAGTGGCAGATGTGTGGCTGTGGTGTTGGTGAGTGTGCATGGCAGAGTATCTGTTACACAAGACCTAAATGTGGGAGGGAATTCAGCTGCTACAACGCAGGCTTCGAGATGAAAAATAACATGTTTCCAAAGAAAGTATTTTCTGTGTAAACACCGATTGATGTAGATCTTACTAAAGGCATATTCACATTTAATTGATGTCGCTTTATATACACTTCTTTAACGACTATTGCTCAAGGTAGCTTTTACATTTATTTGAGGCATGTTAAGGCTTATTCTGAGCTACTTTCTACCGCATGGAAGTATTTTGAGGACGTGTTTTGACGAGAAGTGGATTTGAATTAGTAACATTTACAGACATGACACATACTTTGCCTTTCCTGTTGAGTAATTCTGTTTATTCACCAAAGGGAACGGCACACCATGACGACTCCTGATATCATGAAAGGGGCTGATTCTTGTGGTCAATAAGTTGATAAAAGATACAAATTCAGGCTTGTTTCCGAGCACCACTCCCCTGCCTCTATGAACTTTATTGCTTCTGGGAATGTTTTACACATGAGTCTATACTTAACACTTATAGTCAAGTGATACAGAATTGGTTAAGGTGAAAGTTTCGCAATATTAAACTGTTGCCGAAAAACCATGAGATACAAGCAAATGTTATCTCCATTATGTAAGTTAAACCACCAGCTGCCTCCTGGCTTTAGTCGTGTCTCCCTCATGTAATCCTTTCATGGCAGATCAGATTTCTTCCACTTAAAAGGCACGATGCAAATGTAAACAAAAGGGTTGCCAAAAAATCAAAGCACAACAGTGGAACCTGATAGTAGGGCTGCTCGATGGCAAAAATCATAATCTCGATTATTTGGGTCAATAATTGATATCACGATTGTTAAAAACAATTATCCATTTACTTTGAAAACATCAATTTATGTTTTTAACAGTTGATTACCATGAACTTTAAGTATAATTCAACTGAAAAACCAATAAAAAAATAATTAAAAAAAAAGTCAAAAATAAATAAATAATAATAATAAAAGAAAAATAATCGTTTTATTTCGATTATGTTGTTTTCATAATCGTTTGCAAGCCAAAATCGTAATTGCGATTAAAATACGATTAATTGAGCAGCCCTACCTGATAGTTTTCATTGTGTATAAACACCTTTGTTTACCGAAGTAAACACCGAAGTAAACAAAGGTGCTTCAGGCAGGGTGGGGGGGAACTTCTATTAGAGGGAACTTAGGGATTTTTGCCTCTGAAGACCATTTACATGCACCAAAACCTATGCAACACACTACAGGAAAGGTAAACCCCAATATAGCATTATAGGGCACCTTTAATATAATAAATTCAAGATTTAATCATTTATCGCTGTGAAAATGTAATTTTCAGATCTCACATTGATTACACTAAATGTCATTACAGCAGCCTTTCTTTGGAAAGTCCTTGAAACACAATAGCCTTGCCTTCAAGGAGCACATCTTGGTTGGTGCTTAATTTAATTCACCACCTCCCAGGGCTGAAAGTATCATTGGTGTACTCTTACCTTCACACTGTCCGGGGACTGGAGAGTGTGAGCCAGGGTGTCTGATAGACTGGAGGTTAAAGAAAAGTCGGATGAATAGAGTACGTGAGAGGAGGTTACAGAGAAAGAGGAGTGTATACTTTCACACACACACACACACACACACACACACACACACACACACACACACATACAGGTACACACACACAGAAACACACTGAGCAGGAGTGGTTGCGAGGCGCAGCTGCTCTCCACACACCACCATCCATCACCCACTGCAGTGTGACTGTAAAGGCGTCCCCTCCAAACCCACCCTACCCCGCAACCAACCTGTGAGTGTGAGAGAACGAGACAGAGAGAAAGATGAAATGAAGAGGGAGTGTGTGAGCGAATGTGTGCACTTAGCTTCCTGTGTGCAGGCTATAGAGCTGAAGATTACTGAGTCTGTCTCTCAGTTTCTCTTGATGTGAAGAGAGGAAGACTTTAGATGGAGAGGCGTTACTGAAGTAGCAATACCCCAATGAAAAATAAATATATTACAAAGTAAGCTGTGCATTAAAATGTCACTTATGTAAAAGTAAAGAAATATAAAAAGCAAAATCTAGTAAAGTATAAAAAGTGAAAGCACTCAAATAGCCACTTTAAGAGTGTTATTTTATTCCATTATTCTGTCCCATCTAGTCAAGATGGAGGTGATTTCAACTTCTTAAGGGTTTAAGGCAGGCTATAATAACAATGCTTTATATTTTAAAGGCAGGTTACATCTGAAGTATATTTCAAAATCTGCAAAGAAGCTATTGTAATAAATACTGTATTACTCTCCTAAATGTTGTGAATTAAACAAAGTAGTTAAATAATAACTTGAGTGTTTATTCTCTAAATTGTTAGAAAAAACATCAATTACAATTTCCTTGATCCCAAGAGGACCTTTATAGTCCAAAATGAGAATTTGAGAAATCAAATTAATGTTAAGCATTTTCACTGTAATGATAACATTGGAAACTCTACTAGCTAAACACACCTTTTCCGGCTACCATCAGTCTTGACAGTAACACGCTGATTATTGCAAAAAAGCCTCAACTTACTCTGGTTTAAGGTAACAAAGGCCATCAAAGGTGTAAAAAATCAGAATATACATTCTTAATTTTGTTGAAAAAGGGGTATATGTATAGAACTTAAGTACATTTATTTAGTAATTTTCCCGGGTGGTTTGCACAAATCAGGGAAGCAGCAGAATGGGGGTCTGGAGGGATGGGGGGGGTTGTGTGAGGGGGTGTTACTGTATCTCCTGGGCGGAGATGAGAAGCAGCTGCAGAGTCCTCTGCTATTTCAAGCCTCTCCTCTTCCTATCCTACCCTCTCATTTTCCAAAACACTGCTTCCCCCCCCTCTGCCTGCCTGGCTCATATGAAGCCCTCCAGCAGCTCTGCCTCAGGCCGAGGTCGTGACAAACCGCTAAACGACCGGTTATAGGACGACTCCCAGCCCTGGTCGTGAAACCTTTACACCTTCATTGTCGTTTTCCCATTCCTCAGCCACTCTGATGTGGACTTAAACCCTCTATTCATCCCTCCTTCTCTCCTCCTGGCTTTCCATCTGCTTCTGACAGCAGCGTTTCTACCTGAGCGACTCGTCACACTGCCAGCCAATCAGCAGTCACTGTCCTTCTTAATCATTCTTATGACCCCCGCACCATATGCTTACAGGCTCATGGCTTTTCCACCTGCGACTATTCATAGGAATTTTCAAGATGCCTTTCATGTCATTTATTTCCCCCAGATCTGCTTTTTATCACCCCGTCCTATGAATAAAACATCCTTTGAACTGAATTCATCTTGCAAATGATATCATTGACCTGCAGGAAGTGTCGGGATGCCTTAAAAGAGTCACAGTGTGAAACCGGATTTTCTGCACTGCCATTTTGATTGCATTAAAGAGTTACAGAAGCTGTTTGGGGATCAGGTGCACAGGCAGATGTTCCAGTGTCAAATGGCCTTTCGGTTATACCGCTGTCATGAAATGTAAAGGACCTGGCAGCTATGAATTATTGACGCATGAATTTCTCTCCCTCATCTCATCAGCTATTCCTTTTTTAGTCCCTCTAGTTGATGTATTGTTCCTAACCCTGCCTGTTTTGTTGAGCAGTGACCTTTTTCTTTGTAGATAGATTTGAGGTGTGACTAACAGGCGCATTGGTCCGTGTGATTTGATGTTACAGTGGGCGAGTTTGTGAGTGACGTGCTTCTGGTTCCAGAGAAGTGCAAGTTCTTCCACAAGGAGCGTATGGACATGTGCGTCAGCCATCAGCAGTGGCACGGAGTGGCCAAGGAGGTAAGGAAGGAATGACTTCACAGGAAACAGTGGTAGGCTGTATCCGCGAGATAGCAAAGGGAAAATCATGTGGGAGCGAAATAGGAAGTCTTAATCATTCATTTAAAGGTCTCCTATCATGCTAAATGCACTTTTTGATGTCTTTTATACATAAATATGTGTCCCCGGTGTGTAAGGGAACTCACAAAGTGTCAGAAAACAAAACCCTCTCTCTTTTCCTCCGTACCCAAATCTCTAAAAACGGGGGTACAACGGAGCTGATCCAGATTTGCGTCCGTAAGACGTAATATTGGAAATGTGGGCTGGCTTGACACCCACGGCCCGATCAGAAACGTCGATATCAGAAACAAAGCGCAACGTGTTTTGGAAGTAATATGGTCTTTGTTTACATTAACAAGCATCGCTAACGCTCAGAGCTAACCTGTACTGGAGAGAGCATGTGTACAAATGCAGGATATAAAAAGGAACTCACCTTGTGGTAAACCCGCAAGAGAAAAAGTATTTGAGCTCCATACTGTTTCAGAAATAATCCTTGAAGTGGTTTTGAACATGATATGGCGTTTCATCACGGCAGCATTTAGCCGAGTATATCAGGTTAGAATTCTGAGCAGGCATAAGCTCAGAATTCCCCCCCCCCCAGGCCTGAGATAGAGGGGTATGAGGCATGGCTAGAATGGGTGATCTGTTTGGTATTTTGAGCAAAACACTTCATAGACATGTTTTTTATATATTTTTATATATCCGAGACCTATAATATATTTCTTAAAATAGTATAATAGGAGACCTTTAACAAATGTTTCATGCCCTCTCCCTGTCATACTGGTCACCTTTTATTACCATAATCCAATCTCCGCTCCCTTATATCCCTCCACCTGTCTCTGGGAGTCTCTGAGGCCCTCAGATCACAGGCTGGCTGGGAGCCCTCACATCTCAGCTGCTAATCAGTGTTGCGGCCGTAATGCAGCTAATCCCCCCTAGGCAGCTCCAGAGCCGGCCCTCGGGGGCCACTCTGACCACGACAGTAGCAGCTCATGGATCACATCAACCGTCTGCTCCTGCCTCATAACTCTTACTCTCTCCCCACACGCATCACAAACGCTCGAATCAGAGTTTCATTCGCAGACACAGATAGTGTGACATCCCGAGGCGCAAACAACCCACATTCAATATGAAATGTGTTACAGCCAAGCAGTAATGAATCTCACCAGTGGGAAAATCTGGGTAAGAGAAATTACTCAAAAAGTGATCTCACCAACTGCCACTGAGATGTTGTTAAGCAGGGCGGATAATCCTTGCTGCTCCGCTGGAGTTTCATAGCAGACATCAGTTACTCTGAAATGACTCCATACCTCCGAGCTGCTATGTGAAGCACAGCATTGTTGAGAAATAGCACATCAGTAAAAGGACTGCGTGACTTTTTCGAAGTGTGGCCCATTCATCATGTTAGTCCGTATGTGACAAGAGAGCTAGATCTCAAATCAATATGGCTATATTCTGTAGGGGGATAGATGCAGGGGCTCCTCGAAGTCTTAAAGTAAAAACTGGTTTCACATCTAGGCCTTTTATACACCTGACAAGATTGGTGAAATAAAGTATAACAGATGCTGTCTTAGTATAAGATCATACATGATAGAAGTATTACACAATTACATTTGAAAGTCATATACAGGCACAATAAACAATTCAGTCATTATGTCATAAACTCATTTCTTTTTATATGTTCCTACCACTTTGATAGTCAAATAAGGCTGGCCGAAATTTAAAATGTTCCTAAAACTAAGGACCACATTAATGTCAAATCTCAACAGGCTTGCTGTACAAACTGGAATATGCTCAATATCATTACATTATTTATTTTTATGTGTTGATTTTGAATATCTTCTTGAATAATTGTAATACTTTTTTGGAAAAAGTTATTTTTGTTGTGCATTCATCGCTAAAAGGGATAAGAGGAAATCAATATTACCTTTTTGCCGCAGAGAACACAAAAATATTTGGATTTGTGGAGACATAAAAAAAATGTGAAAATCTAATTTGTATTTAAATGTTGGCAGGTATATTAAAATAAATCTATCAACCTTACTGCAGCATGTCAACAATATTATTTTCTCCCACTGCGACTAGCATGCTCCTCCATCTGGCATGGGCCTCATTGTCAATGTAGTTCTTAACTTTGATGAATGAAGGTCAAACTAATGTCATCTTGTCTAAGTTGAACCTCTAAAGAGGCCTAGAGGCTGCTTCTTCATCTCCAACTCTCCTCCTTCTGCTCCGTCAGGCCTGCTCCAAGAGCTCCATGATGCTGCACAGCTACGGCATGCTGCTGCCCTGCGGCGTTGACAAGTTCCACGGCACCGAGTATGTGTGCTGCCCCTCATCCCGCTCCGGGGAGGCTGCTCCACCTGCCATGCCCACCGAGGAGGACGATGTAGAGGAGCAGGTGGAGGATGAGGAGATTGACGAGACCGACCTGGAAGAAGACTACGCCGTAGAGGACAGGTGAGCAGTCTGGGGTTGTGTGCACCATCGTGGCATGTCTTTGAAATATTACTAGCCCAATATCCACGAAGGGCAGGTATTACTGGCCACCTGGATGAATTAAAGCGCCGTGACATTGACCTATGGCAGCTGCTCCTGCCTTGTTTGATAAATCACTCCCCTTCCTGGCTTCCTCCCCCTTCACTCAATCACCTCCGCCCTCCCTCTTCTTCCTCTTCCTCAGTGAGGCACCGGCTGAGGAGCAGCCCACACAGAAGGAGGAGCCGCTGGGCGACGACGAAGACGAGGAAGACGAGGACGAGGAGGAGTACCACTACGTCTATGAGGACGAGGAGGCAGACAAGGAGGACGAGTATGAGAAGAAGGAGAGCCGCAAAATGCCAGAGAGCCAGGACGAGGACGAGGACAAGACTCTGCAGGAAGTGAAAGGTTTGTAATGAGCTGTTTTAAATTATAATGCATCCTTCGAACTCCCCCTCTCCCTTATTGGCTCTTTGCCCACCACTTAAATATAATCAAACCTTTTTAACTTTTACACTATAGGCAGTTATGCGTAAATCTAAGTCAGACTGTAATTAGATAAGTGTATGCATCAGCAATGCCCTTTCCTCAGCTCGCAGCACTTCTGTTCTGCAGTATCAGAGTACAAATCATCCTGCCTCCTTTGTAGCCAAACTGCTGCCATTTGCTTTAGGATTTGCTCAAATGTTTGTGTTTGTTATTGAGACTGGAATTAAGTGCTGCCCCTAGTGGCCGGATGATCTAACCAGCTGTCCCCTGGCAGCGGTGTGCACCCTGGAGGCTGAGACCGGCCCCTGCCGAGCCTCCATGCCCCGCTGGCACTTCGACTTGAGCCAGAGGAAGTGTGTGCGCTTCATTTACGGGGGCTGTGCCGGCAACCGCAACAATTTCGACTCAGAGGAGTACTGCATGGCCGTGTGCAAGCGCCTGAGTAAGTCTCACCAGACCGAGGCTGGTCCGACAGCACCCCCTCCTCTCTTTCTGTTTCTGTCTTTGCTGCAGACAACTAGAGAACACTAGGATAATATAGTTGTAGTCTGCGCCTGACTTCAAGCAGAACACCTGTTCTGCAGCCTGTAGCTGTCACTCATCACACAGCTGTTATTGTCATATCTCCTTTCAACACAACAATCACTATTCACGCAACATCTTATCTTTTCTTTTATTATACCACTGATATGTTAAGTGTTGCAACTGACAATTGTTTTATTATTATAATATTGTTTTTTTTAATTAAATAATTTGACATTTTATTCATTGAATAAGCTTAGAACAGAGTTTATTTGGTATTTTTGCTTGAAAAATCAAATCAAAATGTTCACTAATAGATCTTAATGATTTCATTTATTATTTATTTAAAATATTCAATAACTACTTTATCTTTCAGAAAAAAGTTGACTCATTTTAGGTTATCTTGGTAATACAAATAATTAAATTACTTATAACAACATACCTATATTTGAGGGAACAGTTGGAACATTCCAGTGTTTTATGAAATTCTTGCTCAAATTCATAATCTGCTCTACTTATTATTTATTTAAACGTTATTTAAATCATAATTCTGCCATGTTTGGTCTGGATGTTCTTTAGGCCAATGTCTTGTGTTTGGACAATGTTTAAAATGTAAGACATTTTGCTTTGTTTCTTAAATTCAGGAAGGACTTTTATAGTAAAACTTTATATTTTACTCAAAGATATACAACAAAATGAGTGTGGTTTTGGTCCCAACATCTCTGTATTGGAACTAATACTAAATAATAAAACAATCAACTGTCCTTAAAAAGCCGAATACGTTTTTGATTGGTATACAAAAGTCAAAGATAAATTCCCAAAGATACCAAATAAAATATACACAACATTCCTATTTTTCCTTTATATAGTGTTTAGTCATATGCATGCATCTTCCAACACACTTGAGTTTTCTTTCTTCTTTGTTTGCATGTCAGTGTTTACTCCCGCCATTTGTTCGTCTGTCTGTCTGTCTGTCTGTCTGTCTGTCTGTCTGTCTGTCTGTCTGTCTGTCTGTCTGTCTGTCTGTCTCTCACAGAGCACTGCCACTCATTTTGCCCGAACCTCCCCAGCATATATCAGCAAGCATATTTTTTGCACCTTAGAATGACTCACATTTCATCAGTTCAAACGCAGTCCATGGTCATCATAACCAATTGACTTTTTCTTTGACATTTTGCTAAATAAAAAAGATTTTAAGAGCTGAAGCAGCAAAGTTAACCTCCTGTTCTTGACGATGAGGTCTCTTCCGGTTTGCGAGCTTGGAGCGTTATTGTTTTTGCGAGGGAGTGAGTCCTGCGTGACTGTAAACCGAGGAACGCCAGAACGGAGCCCTCTGGCCTCGCCCCAGATGACCCAGCCGTCAAACGAAGAGACATTTCCATTAGTGTTGGAGACGCGACTTGTCAGCAGAAAGCCGATGGGAAGATGAAAGGAATTCGAAAGGAAAGACTGTCAGATTCTGTTAAATGTATCAGAGTTACTGAGGGTGGAGGAACGCCAATGAGAGGAGTGCTTCTGTGAGGATTTTGGTCCAGCTTCAATCCGCCTTTCAGCTCGATCTCGCTCTGTGTCCAGTTCCCTGTCAGTCTTTGTCTCTCTGGCTAACCCTGTCCGCCTCGTCTGTCTGTCTGTTCGCCTGGTTGTCAGTTTGCAGCATCGTCCACTCACCGTTTGTTTCTGAATTTGCAGCCATGTCACCAACCCCTCAGCCCACTGATGATGTGGACATCTACTTTGAGACCCCCGCTGACGACAAGGAGCACAGTCGCTTCCAGAGGGCCAAGGAGCAGCTGGAGATCAGGCACCGCAACCGCATGGAGAGGGTGAGTTACCAGGTCCAGTCGGGACACAACACTGCTTATTAAATAGGAATTAGTACTAATTTACAAACTTGCAAAAGACTTCTCTATATTTCAGAATGTATGTGTTTGTTTTGTACTACAATTAAAATGAAATGCTGTACATTAGTTTAACCAGACAAATGAATAAGAACATTAAAGATCCGACGTCATTGGTCAAATAAACTGGAAACTTAGCATCAAAATGTGTGCAGATTTCTTTTTTTTAGAATCAAGTGCAAAATGTTGCCTGAAAGAGATATTATTATGTTAATATTTCTTCTCACCCTCTGTCTGAAACCAGAACCCAGTCTGCTCTGATTGGTCGGCTGGTTGGCTCTGTTGTGATTGGTCAACTGCTTAGAGATGTCCCGCCCCTTAGCCTATCATGTACAATGTGTTGCAGTGCTAGCCAATAGAAGCGCTTGTATTACATAATGAGGTAAACAAAAGAGGCGTTCCAGAAAATGTAAATAGAACATTAATCTCAGGTTATCACTATTGGAATACCAACCCAGTTTCAACCAATGAGTATACTGCAGTGGGCCAAAAGAAAAAGTATTACAAATATTTTGACCCCAATAATAATTGGAGATCACTTGCACTTTTCTGGACTGGAAAACGAATTCAATAGAAGTTGTTGGGGTTCAGCTGAGAGGACGCGCAAATGGGCTGCAGATCCTAAAATGGATGATTGTGAATGTTGGTATTTCTGAATTTTCGCCAAAAAGAAGCAAAGTCATACTTCAAGGATAATTTACCTTTGTGCATTGGATTAGGTCGAAGTGTAAAGAATTGCTGTTTGACTCGCTTCGACTGACTGTCTTACATTTCTCTTCATTTCCGTTTCTCTCCCTGCAGGTGAGGAAAGAGTGGGAGGAAGCTGATCGTCAGGCTAAGAACCTGCCCAAGGCTGAGCGGCAGACATTGATTCAGGTAAGTCGCTGATCCGTCCCCCGGGGAGTCCCCCTTTGTCTCCTTGTTTGGGTGAGATATGATGGCTTACTGCCTCGGGTCCCTCACTCCCCGTGCCATTAAATATCTCTTTTCCCTGGCTGCTCTATCCTTATCACTGAGGCTAAATTAGGGCACTGTCTGAATGGGGAGACTTCTAAATGAGTCAAGCCTGAGAGGCGACAGGAGTGTAACTGAGAGGTTGAAGGAGCTGTGCCGTACTGTTGCATATAAACATTAGTTTATGTTTGTAGCACTTCCAAGCCATGGTGGAGTCCCTGGAGGAGGAGGCAGCCAGCGAGAAGCAGCAGCTGGTGGAGACTCACCTGGCCCGGGTGGAGGCCATGCTGAACGACCGGCGCCGTCTGGCCCTGGAGAACTACCTGGCTGCCCTGCAGGCCGACCCCCCCAGGGTAAACAGCACACACTGGCCTCTGAGAGCATCTTCTATCCCCTCCTCACCTCTCTCCATCTGTGTACTGCTTCTATCTTGCCTAAGTCAAACACACACATCTCTGTCAGACCACGCTCAAACCCTACTCTACTCATGGCCTGTAGATAATCTCATATGCTGTCAAAAGACCCTCTGTCAACTTGCAATTCACCATGTGGAGAATGGATTACCCTAGTCAGGAAAACACACATCTCAAAATCCTCCATGAGCACTATGTCAATCATATTTGACAAACCCTATGTTGGTTTTTTGTATTCCTCTTATCTAATTGTCTTGTTATCCTTAGCCAGCACAGAATTTGGCACTGGGTGCTGCTGGCTTCTCTTGTCCCCCAAACAGGAAGATTTACATATGTTTTATAACCTGAACTGAGAGCAGTCATTTCTAATCCTGCTTCTGTTACACCTCGGAAATTGGTCATTGCATCATCTGTGGTGCTATTTCAGAAGGTGCTGCAGAAGGTTTAATGGCATGTCATATGCAATGAAAGCTAAGATATGTGAAGGATTTGGGAAACATAACACATATTTTTATCTTCAGTTTTTGGGTCATATTGTTTCATCATTTAATGGTTTACTGAAGCTGGGACTGATATAATAATAGAAAGAAAATGGATTGATAACTATAAAATAGATTGATTGATTTTGCCATATTTAAATGACTGTGTTGATGTGAGGCAACACATATATGAGTAACTTTAAACCTTTATTTACACTAAAGTAATAAGCAGTGAGAATTTGCATAATGCACATCCCCGAGAACCAACCAATACACTCTTAAATGAGTCAAGGCTGTTAAAGTGTAAAGATTAATTGAATTACAGACTTATTTAGTTGTGCATAAAGCAAAATACCAGAAAATATACCAAAAATATTATTTTAAATTCACAGGATGAGCATCAGTTTGCACGGACTTCTTTAAAGCAGATGTGTTTCTCTGTAGTTAAACCGGTGAAGCCTTTACCAAATGATTTAAAGGCCTGGATGAACATATATAAAGAAAGAATAATTAGACAGCATGAAGATGTCAGGAGGTAACCTTTTTCGCTGATGGTCGATTGTTGTGTTGAGCTTTGATAGTGTTTTTAGTTTCATGTTATTTTAAGTATGCAGCTGTGATTGAAAATGTACCCTACTCCTTTCCATCATGGCCTGCAAAAACTGCTTAAAGTCTACATGTTTGGTTTCATAATAAATTGCCATGATTGGAATAAAATAACAAATCTGAAGGGATTGACACAAGAAGAAATTGCTGTCATGTAAATTATACCAACACAAGACAGGATTATTTCATCAGATCCATCTATCATGGTACACAGAAATGGTTATGAGGCTGTTTCACCACCCGACACTTCTAATAACCGCTGGTCCTCCCACTCCATGTCCCGCTCAGCCCCACCGCATCCTGCAGGCCCTGAGACGCTACGTGCGCGCCGAGAACAAAGACCGCCAGCACACCATCCGCCACTACCAGCACGTCCTGGCTGTGGATCCTGAGAAGGCTGCTCAGATGAAGTCCCAGGTCAGTGTTGTGATACCAATGAGCCGGATTTGACAATGGTGAAAATACAAATCATAGGCTTCTAGTGCCCAAGGAGTCCCATTGCTAGTTTTGTCCAATCAACCATCAAAACACCCAATATATTCCATTTACATCCACATCTAAGAATCTGAAACCAGCAAATGTTTGACATTTCTGTTGGAATACATTATCTCAGATTTGTACCATTTATTGATTATCCACTTTGAGGTCCTTTAGCTCTGTATAATCAATGTGGTTAATTGCTACCTGTCAATAATTTGAGGTTTTGCATCCGTTCTGAGCATTACTGCCAGTAAATATGAAACCTCATTCTGTGAGATCTCACACTCAGACAGGGAGTGATGTCTCAGCCTAATGATGTCTCAGCCTGCTCCTCGCTGCCCTGTCTTCTAAGTGTGTAGGAGGTAGAAAGAGTGTGTTTCTCTGAGTTGAAGCCCGGGAGGAGTGAGTAAGCTGGCTCGTCTGACGGAGAGGGAGGGCGGCTTGTTTCATTCACTTAAGCCCCAGCCGAAGATTAACATTGCGCAGGTCTTGTGTAACGCCGGACTCAGGGATTTGGCTGGAAGCTGCTCTGTTAGATGTACTCTCCTGTTTGTGCCCTCCGACACCGTTTAAAGCCATCCTCCGACATTACAGATGGATGAAACAACATAGTGAGGGAGGGAGAGGACCTGGAGGGTTACTATTTAGATGAATGGTGGGATCTGGGAGGTGGAGAGCCTCTCTGCTCAGTCATGGGAAACAAATCTCTATTGTTGTGCTCTCACGATGTTTATTTGTGCAGCCTAGTTCCTCTGTGTTTCTTCACTCAGCCAGTCCTGCAGCACGTTCAAATCTCTATGTAGTATTTGCAACTGTTTGTGGATTTGACTTCTTTTACAAAATAATGATTTGTAAACAGGAGGCTGTGCTTTATGTAACAGTTGCTGGGATTATAAATATGTATTTAAAGCCTCATCTCTCTGAGCGAGGTTCCTTGATACAATAAAAATATATACTCCAACCACATGTCGTTTTTAAAATCAGGATTGTTTGTCAAACATCAACACGAAGGTGCCACAGGGGCTGCGTAATGCTTTTCATTTTGAAAGGTGCGTTATTGCCATCTGTTGCTGGCTCTGGTGCACTGCAGCTATGTGTAGGCAGATCAAAACACAGTCAGTCATTGGTTGGTTTTGAAATAAACACCAGTAACCTTCCAAAAGCTGGTGAGCTTTTAGTGGCTGCCAGTTGTTTTATTCTACCAACCACTTCGGCAACGGAATGTGGAAATAAAGTCTCTAAACCTCACAGAAACGGTTAAAGAGACTGGAGAAATGTGGGAAGTTATTGGATGGAAAAGAGTGTGTTGCTTTACCCAACGTGTGATGTGGTGGTAGTCATTGGAGCTGACAGGCAGTGGATCCTGTCACGGCGGTTCAGAGCTTCAACACTGATTTGAATATTACATGCAGCAACTTGTTTTATGTCTGCAAGATGGCTGTGTGTGTGTGTGTGTGTGTGTGTGTGTGTGTGTGTGTGTGTGTGTGTGTGTGTGTGTGTGTGTGTGTGTGTGTGTGTGTGTGTGTGTGTGTGTGTGTGTGTGTGTGTGTGTGTGTGTGTGTGTGTGTGTGTGTGTGTGTGTGTGTGTGTGTGTGTGTGTGTGTGTGTGTGTGTGTGTGTGTGTGTGTGTGTGTGTGTGTGTGTGTGTGTGTGTGTGTGTGTGTGTGTGTGTGTGTGTGTGTGTGTGTGTGTGTGTGTGTGTGTGTGTGTGTGTGTGTGTGTGTGTGTGTGTGGTGTGTGTGTGTGTGTGTGTGTGTGTGTGTGTGTGTGTGTGTGTGTGTGTGTGTGTGTGTGTGTGTGTGTGTGTGTGTGTGTGTGTGTTCGTACGCGAGTTCATTTTTAGAAAAGTAGTAGAAAGCACATTTCTGACACTTCTGTTTACATCTGAGAAGAAGAACAACTCTCTTCCTTTAGAACATTTATTTTCGGGGCTAGCTGCCTCCACAAAATGTCTACTATAATAATTTATTACATTTATGCAATTATACAGTCTATTTATACTGATTTATAGTTGTTTTGCACATGCATCATGACATGTTGTTTACTATATTAAGCTTCTAGACACAATACCTCTTCTTATCTTCTTGATCTTCTTCTTCTCACTTCTATTATCTCACCGCACCACCACGCTGTTCCTGCCTCCCTTTCTCCAAACAGAGGAGCCCAGACTTTATTCTGCGATAGAACCTCGGCAGTAAATCAATAAACTCGAGAGAATTTCAGGGGGATTTTCCGGGATAAGGGTGTATGTTCTGCTTCATTCATGTAAGCTTGTGAATAAATACTGTCGGGATGAACATTTGAGACCAAATCACTCTGTAATTAGTTGTCACTGGATTAGTGTCTAAACGTTTTTCCAGTTTAATGGATTTGTCAAACGCTATAAAATGATCCATCAATTTGAATGAATGACTTTTCATTTAAAGTATTTAATCAAAACAATTCCTGTGTCTCCAATGTAAGGATTTTTTCAAACTCATATCATTAAAAACATAATTAAAATGTGTTTATCAAGACAACTCCCTGGGTTTTAGGAGCTTAAATGGACAATTGACCTTGTTTTATGGCATTATATAGACTCAATTATAAAAGTGTTTTCGTAAATGACAATAAATCTCCTCTGTTCTGGAAGTAAATGGCACAATTGTCATTAAAAGTCTTGATTTCTTTATTTTTCTTTGAATTATCCAACATCATTCCCATACAGGAAAGTACTTTCACTTTGATGTCCTCCTTTGGTTACATAACTTCCTGGTTGTCTGTTTTCACGAGCCCAGGTGACGACCCACCTGCGTGTGATCGATGAGCGGATGAACCAGAGTCTATCTCTCCTCTACAAAGTACCTTATGTTGCCGAGGAGATTCAGGATGAAATTGGTGAGTCGTGTTCAGTCGAAAGCCCAGAGGCAGCTTTGAGGAGGAAGGGTGTTATAAGAATAAAGTGAAATGAAAACACTGATGAAATTCACACATGTGCCAGACAGATAAAGCCAATATATTACATTTCCTCTGACTCTCAGTGATATTTTTTTCTTATATTTGGTGCAAACAGACAAAAAGGAGTTTTCTCTTTGTTCAGAATGACACACAAATATAGGTAGAAGGGCTTTAGTGCCGTCTCTAAACCAATTATCAGAGTCTAATGTTTTTTTTATCTCAGTATGAGTTTGTGCAAGGAGATGTAATACTCTTTTGTTTTTAGAATTCTCACCTCGCCAGCTCTAGTTTTTACTAGCTGGTCTGGAACCTGTATTTGATATATATATATATATATATATATGTATTTCCAGTGCTACAAGTCTGTTTTTGTTTGCTGCAGAGCAGATTAAAGCAGAGCGGGTGCAGTGACAGAACTGGGTCACCATGGCAGCCTCCTGTTGGGAGTTGATAGCTCTCCGAATATTAGTAATTAGCCGTTAGCAGGAATGGGAACCGACGTCTCCAGCAACAATAATTTAGTGAAACTGGTTCTGCTGCCATGTCCCAGGGTTACAGGTGTTTCACATGTGCCAAGGCGTCTCATACTAATGTCCCTTTTTTTCTGCAGACGAGCTTCTCCAGGAGCAGAAAGCCGACATGGACCAGTTCCTGTCGTCCATCTCTGAGTGGCAGCCAGATGTCACCGTGTCGTCGGAGGAGGAAGAGGAGAGCGTGGAGGTCCCCGTGTCCGAGGGGAAACCCTACCGGCCCATCCAGGTCAAATCCCTGGGCTCCCGTCCAGAACCAGAAGGTGAGCGGCTCCAGCCTCAGACACAGGCAGCATGGTGAACAGCTCCGTGTGCAGGACAAAAGCCCCTACACATAAGTCAGTCTGAAGGACATTGGCGACAAAGCACGCCAGAACTGTCGCACAGTGAGGTTTACAATGTGTTTTATGGCGATGCAAATGTGCTGTGGAGCCATGGTGTTTATCTGTGCCTGCACAGTTCCCCGTGGCCTTGCCTTCAACGCAGCACTACTGAAACTCAGATAAATGCACAATGCCTCAGGCTTTGGTGCTGAGCTGGAGCCAAAAGCTTAGGAAAGAAAATGAGCAGTTATGGCTCTCTTTGTCACATTTGTGCCAAACAAAAGATGAATCCTCAAGGAGAGAAAAAAGTGATGGGTGGAAAGCTTCCAGCATTATGGAAGGCACATTACCAGTCAATCCCAGAGGAACATTTCATATACATGCCAACACCCCAGAGGGCTCAGACAACGCCAGACAGTTTTGAAATGGCTCCATTTTTTTGACTTTCTCTCAACAAAAAAATGTCGGACACTTCCCTGCTGAACTCTCTTCCTAAATCAATTAACACAGCTTGATAATCCTTTTCTCTTCTCACCTAAGTTAACTCTCTTCTCTCCTTTCCCCCTTTTCTTTTTTTTCTGTTGCTCATTTCTAATGCCAAGGCGATC
Source organism: Trematomus bernacchii (assembly GCF_902827165.1). Taxonomy (NCBI): domain Eukaryota; kingdom Metazoa; phylum Chordata; class Actinopteri; order Perciformes; family Nototheniidae; genus Trematomus; species Trematomus bernacchii. The sequence goes on along the minus strand of NW_022987851.1, from coordinate 4,811,592 downwards.
TATCAGACTCCCCACGTGCCTTCAAGAAAGGTTGGTGCCTCTGTTGCGTCTTGTTTTTCCACCTACTCCTCATTCCTCATTCACTATTTTGTTCCACTCTTCTCCTCTCCCTTGGTGCTCTGGTATCCTCCCTCTCTCTACCACCATTTATATTTTATCAAATGCCATCTGGTAGTTCATTTTCTCTTTTTTCGCTGACTCATACTGGCTGCGTGTTTGGGTTTTTCAGTTGCTCTTATGCTTTTCATCATACTGGGATTATCACCTCATGCTGAAAAGTCAAGCAGTGACATCTAAAGTCTGGTCGATTTGGTTCCAGCCTCCTCTCAGAGTCACTTCAGTCACGTGTTGGCTGTCAGCCTGTCCTCAGTATACATTTGTCAAACCACCTCTTAATTATTCCTCCTCCCTCAGACTCATTCCCCTCATCAGTCGCCCTCTTTCTGACGGGAGCTGTGTGATTTAGTGGCCCTGTCTGCGGCTCCGTGTTCCTGCCGCTGACCTACAGCCCCATCTAAATTTGGCCCAATTTGTCCTCCAAGATCTGAGACGGCGGCTTGGTGACATCACCTGTTTTGTCTGATCCGGACTTAACCTTGTGGCCTTACTCAGTGAACACAAAGACACCTTAATCTAATAGTTGAATCTAAAATATATATGGATTTTTTTTTTTTTTTTTTTTTTTTTTAAATGGATGCACACCCTTCCCTGCTGACAGCACTGTTGTACCAAAAGCATACAGAGACCTACATCAGTAGCATTGAAAACTAAATGGGAATAATATGGCCCTTTTAAACTTGAAAGTCACTACACTGCATGATTTAAATATAGCTGTTTTAAATTGATACAGTATTAGTAGTTTTTTTCTACTATGTGATCCCAGTACTAGTATAGAAAAATAAGAAAGAAAATCAGCAAGAATTTCAACATTCGGACACAGCGAATACTGACATGCAGAGGAGAAGTCATTGCTCTCATAGAGGTCACACCCATTGTGCTGTGTGGTATTGTGTGCACACTGCTGTACCATCTGATAACCTGCCGGAGCTGCAGACGTCACTCCAGCTTGAGTAACCATTCGTAACCGCACACCATTGTTCCTCACTTAATCCAAAGGCAATTGTACCAATCTTTAGTGTTTGGCGTTGGCTGACTAGCAGACGGTGGAGTCCTCCCTGCTGTACATCGCTCTGGACGCTGCCCTCACTGCCCCGCTTTTTCTCTCACTTCCTGATTTATTCATGGCATATCTAGTGTGTATATTAATAGATCCTTTGCCTATTTCGAAACCATCAGTCCAACAAGCATATTCCACTATCCGGCCCAGTTTTTGAATGATCATCTGTCAAAACTCAAGGGATCTTTTGATGAGAAACTACATTGATGCTGAGTTTTGGCCATAAAATTGGAGATAAGTGAAGGGTATTAAAATCCAGGATGTCAATTGTTAAGAACAGTCTTATTTAAAGGGGCCCTATTGTGCTTTTCCCTTTCCTGTAGTGTGTTATATAGATTTGTGTGCATGTAAATGGTCTCCAAAGACTCAAATCCCCAAATTTCCTTCCAGAGCTAGTTTCTCTTCCACACACTCCTGCCTGAAAAGCCATTGTTTACTTCCTTAACATAGTGATATCACTATTTAGTACTAGCGCTTCTATTGGCTAGTGCTCCAACACATTGTACGTGATAGGCTAAGGGGCGGGACATCTCTAAGCAGTTGACCAATCACAACAGAGCCGGCCAGCTAACCAATCAGAGCAGACTACGCTCTGGTTTCAGACAGAGGGTGAAAAGAGGTGCTGCAGCACAGGCAGTGTGAGAACAATAAAGACCTTTTTGAACATTAAAGCATGGAGACATGTCACAGTAGAGGCACACAATACAAATATGAACCTGAAAATGAGCAGAATAGGGCCTCTTTAATAAGTCAATGGATGTTTATAGAGCATGCTAAGCACTACTTTGAGGGGGCCTTTGTAGAAAAAGTATGGTCAGTGTGGTGTTGGCGTCACAGTGCTCACACTGTGCTGAATGGAAGAAAGGGCTTTGTTGTCAGCAGTGCAGTGAGGAGACTGTGGTGACAGTGGTGAGGAATAGAGCTGGATATCTATGTGCAGCTGTCCACCATCAGTACCCATCCCTGTGTGTGTGTGTTAGTTTGTTTGTTTGTGCTGCTCTGCTGTTATTGACGGTGCTCCTTTACCTCCCGCAGGCTCCGCCATGTCTGGTTTAGATGGTCTGATAGGTGCTGAGGAGAGAATCATCAACAGCAAACCCAAGATCAGCAACAATGTGGTAAGAGCCTCGCTGCCGCTTCATCGTTCTGTTTGTGCTTCAAAGCTTTTTCTACAACACGCAAACTGAGAGCAGAATTGTCAAAGCAGGAGAAATAGTGTTAAATATTCAAATGTATTCCCTGTGTTAAATATCATTACAGTTTAAAAAAGTACACAGTGCTTTTGCATGTTTATCTTTGGCCTCTGCAAACCAACCCTTATCCAGATTATCGCCACACTTTGTCATCATCGCATGCTACGTTTTTTATTTGCCAGACACGCCTTTCTTTCTTGTGTGTTTTTGTTATCGTTGCTTGGCTGCAGAATGCTGTGTTTCGCATGCTAATCCAACACCAACTGCAAAGCTGTGTACTTGTATGTGTAAATATGCCAGTTTTTGAATGCGTGCGTGTTTCTTTTTTTTCTTTTTTTAAGTCCTCTAAGACGGAGCAATCTGAGGTTTTAAAAATAACAAATGGCGACTAAACGCCATCCTTTTTTCCCGTGGGACTCTGGACTGCTCTGTCTCTACAAACAGCAGATTTTGTTTCTGCCTCCTGAACACACCCACTTCCACTCACAGCGCTTCTTCTTTAGACTAGAGCTCTCAATAATGAAAGTAAACTGTGTGCCGAGGGGAAAGTCTGTTGTTGATGCCTGCAAACCCCCCCCCCCCCCCTCTCTCTCCTCCCAGTTTGTACAAGACAGCTCCGAGTGTATCATCACACAAACACAGATAATCTCTACAGTTTACTTCGCTCCACATTCACACCCTCTTGCTCTCCGCCTGCCTATCTCTCCCTCTCTTTCTCTCACTATCTATCTCACACACATACGATCTCTCACACACTTTGCGTAACCTGGGCTCCCCTGTCTGTGTTGACAGGTGATTGATGAGTCTCTGGATGTTAAGGAAGTGATTTACAGCGCAGAGAGAGTCAGAGTTATGCATGATGATGAGCTGGTGAGTATAGCGGTGCCCTCCACAGGGCTCTCTGGGGAACTGTAGTTACGAGTAGTGGGGAGAAGATGAAAGAAGGAGGGAGTGTGGGAGTGTGCAAATATACCGGTACTGCAGCTGAATAAAAAATAATTTAAAAAAAGACACAGCTTTGGAAAAGATCCCAAATCCACTTTTTTTTTTCTATATAGGCTAATATGTTTTGGTTATTTCTGCATGAGTGCATGTTTGTTATGTGACTGTATTGGAATGTACACATTGAATATCTCAAGTGATTATGATGAATGTGAATCCACACAAACTGAGTGTGCTCGGTTTATGTGTGAGAATGAGCAGTAAGAAAAGACCCCCCAGTGGCTTCACATATGATTAGTTTGTGTCATATGTGCCAGATTACATTGTGAGTGTAGGTGACTGTGGTTGTGTGTTTATACTGAATTGGAAAATAATCTTCCACAAAGACACATTTCATGCATGTGTACACACTATCACGAGTCAGTCATGTCTTACATTGGCTTATATTTTAAAGGGAAATTCTTGTACGTGTAGAGCTGCTCTTATGTTTGTTCTATTATGACTATTGATCCTGAGAACAGTTTACTCATAGCCTTCGCTGTAGATATTTGGAAACACAGATTCAAGCAAGAACACTATTGATCCGCCCGAGGAGCCCACCGCAACAATCAAACTTCTCTTTGAGTCGGACTGAAAGTAAACAAAGACAGGCGTGCATTTGAAATACATTTACTGTAGCTATTGAAGTAACCTACGCAGCATTGCAAATCCACTTTGTGCATGTTAGAAAATAAGCAGCAAACACAAAAAGATAATATGCGTCAGCTGGGGAGGAGAATATATAAATCCTTGAAATAAATTGAATATAAGGAATATCCATTTTTGGGATAATTATGGATATCCTCAGGAATTACTCGCACAAGCTGTCTAGCTTGCTTTCATAAAAGAAAATGGAAAAGAAAACCTGATTTAAAAATGCCTCATTATGTGCTTTATGTGTGATGCAATAAAACGTTTTTTTTCTTAACATAATGTAGGGTAAAGTGATTCCAATTATGTTTTAGTGCCATTTGAGATTGAAGCATAATTTGATCATAATCAAGATAATATGGAGTTGTGCAATAGTACAAATAGTAAAAGTGGATATTAATGTGTTTATGATCATTGGTCATAATAGAAAAAATGAATATGAGAGTCAGACTTGAAATACATTTTGAGGTGTCTGGGCGGGAGCTTTATTCAAAATTGTCATATAGCAGCATGATAACAAGAATTTGAAAATCTATTCAGCATATGAAAAAATACCTGATCAAGATAACTAGTATATGTGTACAATGTCTTAATTTGTACCTCTGCTGTGTCTGACAGTATTGTTGTTGCTCTCCCACCTGTTTCCCCTCAGGAGACCTACCACCCCCTGGGAGAGGACTTCAGCTTCGGCAGCACTGCGCTGATCGGCCTGCTGGTGATCGCGGTGGCCATAGCAACCGTGATTATGATCAGTCTGGTGCTTTTGAGGAAGAGGCAATACGGCACCATCAGTCACGGCATTGTGGAGGTAAGGCACCTGTGACCTGGATCATAGAAGTGCGATCAGTCTTATTCCTGGTGTCAGATTTCAATAGAATCGTCAGGGGTTATGTAAAGGGGGTATGGGTCGATGTCAAGCAAATCAGATCATTGTCCCTGCAGCATTTGCATACGATCCACACAGCATGTTGTAAGTGCACTCTGACCTTGTTTGAGTGCAGGAGTTAACATAAATTTACATTTGCTTACACATGCTTTTGTTCATCTGTTCCTGCAATGTCTATATTATTGATAGTGATACTTTACTATCACTTTTTTTCCTATTGAAAAATATATAAACATTTTAGCATGAAAGAATATTATCTAAGAACATTTACGTCAACTCTTTCATTCAAACTATATCATTACTACAATATTTATATATTTTAAAACGGAAAGAACAAATAAAGATAACAATATAACAAAGACAAATATGGACAGAAAGACTGTAAATTAAAGAGGACATATTATGCTAATTTGCAGCTTCATATTTGTATTTTGGGTCTCTATTGAGACATGTTTCCATGCTTTAAAGTTAAAAAAAAGCTCTTTATTTTTCTCATATGGCCTGTGCTCAACCTCTTTTTACCCTCTGTCTTAAAACCAGAACAAAGTCTGCTCTGATTGGTTAGCTGGCCGGCTCTGTTGTGATTAGTCAACCACTTAGAGATGTCCTGCCCCTTAGCCTACAGTGTGTAGGTCTGCTAGCCAATAGAAGTTGCTATTTTAGCCTTTGCAGAGCATTTACATGCCCAAAAAACGATATCACACATTACAGGGAAAAGGGAACATTTGAAATAGCATAATAGGGCCCCTTTTAAAAAGATGGCATGGTGTGATGGTGCCCCTGTTTAGGTCAGCCATTAACACTGTGCTTGTCTCACAGGTTGACCCCATGCTGACACCAGAGGAACGCCACCTCAGCAAGATGCAGAACCACGGCTACGAGAACCCCACCTACAAATACCTGGAGCAGATGCAGATCTAACAAGAGCCTACAGGGGGCGCTGTGGAGTCACAGAGGGGGAACATACTACTGACCAATAACATATGCTATTGTTAAAATCATTTGCGTACATCCAAACTCCATTTACTGGTTTGTTCGAAACAATCCTTAAATATTGCTACTACTTCTACTACTGCTAATATTGTACTATAGAGCTCTTTTTGATCATATTTCTTTTCAAAAGGTGATGTATCTGCCATTTTTGCATTACGGAAAATGTAATTCTGCAGATTTCTCTGTAATTATCAATACAACTCCCTTCAGATCAAGATGTATAACAATTCTTCAGACGTTTTATTTCTTTCTTTTTTTGTAAGTAAAAGGCAAATCAAACAACATTTAAATGTATTTGAGTGGCCATCATCGAACCGGCATACCAGACACTACAGTACTAATTTTCATCATGCCGGTGTCCTTCATGCAGTTTCTGATGGTTTCTCTCAAAAAAGAATTGGTGTTTTTATTTTGTTTCTTTTTTCCTCTCAATAGATTGCCTGTATATGAAGGTTCTTTGTACCGATTAAAATGTATAGTGAAACAACAAATGAGAAAAAAATGAAATCATGAATTATTTACTTTCCGTTCTTTGTTATGATAACAGACAAAATATACATATACAGTTTAAATATATATATATATAAGAATAGATGTTTTTAATTCACCTTTTGTTTTCCCAGGGAAGAGTCAGTTTGGGGTTCTTAGCTTAGCGGTCATGAGTCGTGTTTGCAGGCACACTGTGAGAAAGAGTCGGGGAGGGGGGAGGTGTGCACAGACCCCCAGCTCAAACACATCACACAAAACCTACTCTAAACCCTTACTAAGTGAATGTGATAACATTTCCCCCCCTACAAACACACAAACACAACCATTTATCAATAGAGAAACAGCAAACATTGGTAGATTAAATATTGACATGTGTTACATAGTTGAATGTATCCTGGAAGCTTTTTTTTCCATACTATGTGGCTTTGATTTAGTGACAGCGGGCGATGACATTTGTTTGTTTTTGTTTTTTGCACAAATTATCTGTAGCAAAAACCAAGCACCAGAAAAATGACTTAATAAAAAACTAATTTAGGTATGATGTATACACACATTTTGGAGCAGCTGTTGGCTTTGCTGGTCATAAAGCGTAACAGTCTGATAGATCAACACAGGGCCGGTCTAGGGGCACTAACAATACAAGGAGCACCACAGAGAGGGCCCATCTGCCACCAGGGGGCCCCCAATGAGAGAGAATGTAGCTTATACGAAGTTTTCTGACCCTGAATATACACATTTGGGGATTGTTAGAAAATAATTCTGGTGGATAGTTTATTTAATATTTTGGGGACTTAAATAATCTCGATGTTCAGTTGGGTAGACAGAAAAGCTTGTGCCGGCCCTGGATCAAAGCCAATTGAAGACAACTTGGAGCTGGAGGGCTGTGCAGGCAGACAGAGACACACAGAAAGACAAGGCTTGGAGAGCTGGTTTTTACAAACAAAATAAAAAGGCTAACTTGTGTGTTTTTACAGGTAGAGAATGACACAGACAAGTAAACTGAATCCTAGAATCCTCTTTTCTCTCTCTCTTAGTATTGTCTTTGTATGCCTGTATAGTTGATGTTGCAATCATGGCTTTTTTCCGGAGGATTACCTGTGGTGTGCATTGTTCTTATATGAAATGATATGATATATATTTTTAAGTTTGTTTTCTTGTTTTCTATTTTTTCCTCTTCCTGTGACAGTATCTCTGTATGTGACTGTCTCACTATGCACCCAAACGGCTTCAATCTTGTAACTGCCTGCTTGATTGTGGGAAGGGACTGGGAACTAATGTGTATATTAGTGATTTTAAAAATAAATGTGATTGACACCAATGGAAACAGACTTATGGTTACAGGGGGGATACACATCAATAAACTCACAACTTCCATATGAACGTGTCGTCTTTTCATTGATGGATTGATAGAATTTTCAAAATGTTCAATTATTGTATTATTTAATGGACCAAGACAAATTAAGGTACACATTAATTTAGGGCTGAAGAACATTTGCATAACATTTAATTACATTGTCAATTTTCTTTAATTAATTAAAGACATATTTATATTAAATGTTGTAGCTGGACAATCCCAAAACCGTAAAATATGTATCAAGTATCGAACAAGACAATTCACATTCAAGGAACTGGAGTCATGACTAGAATGATTATCAAAACAGTTTTTAATTAGTGTACTGTTTATTTACTTACAATTAATCGTTTCATTATTTTAACTGCATGTGTGTTTGCATTAAAATTGTAAACACAATTTACTTGTATTACTTGAGTATTTCCATTTTATGGTAGCCTACTTTGTACTAATACTCCAGTACAATTAAATCAGTAAATCGTCTACTTTTACTCCACTACATTTATTGAATACGTTTAGTTACTTTTACAGATCTACCTTACAGTATACAAAGTCATTAAAACTAGCTGCAGCTTTACCAGCTGTGATAACACTTTAATGCATCAATCATTATAATCAAAACATATAATATATATTATTCTGAAATGGGCCAATCTGCATAATGAGTACTTTTACTGTTGGTACTTTAAGTATATTTAGAATACTTTTGTCCTACTTTTTGAAAATTGTATTTTTGACTCGTGTTTTTAATTACAGGTTAGGCGGAATTCTGGGGTTCCGTTTACTCAACATGAAATGTATGGCTCATCATGAATGGAAAAAATAATCTGGTGATTCAAAAGTGAGTCATCATTGCCCAAAAACAGAAGGCAGATGCGCGGCAAAATCACATGACTGATACTAAAAATAGACCGCATGAAAGCTTCCCCATATCAATTTTTTTAAATAGATACAGTGTTTGAATTTAAATGTAAATACAACAACTTATACACATTAGCCCACTTAAGTATAATGTGTAGTTGCTTTTGAACAGTAGAAACAAAAACACACTTGTCCTACCTGTGGCAGGTAAACAGGAAGTCGCTGCAGGTGCGGGGATACGCCCGCAGAAACCCGAAGCTCCCGGAAAAACTTTTTTTTGTGTGTCGTCTAGTTTCCCTCCGTCGCAGACCGACATATTCAGACCACAAGGACGTTTGTGAACATCTCCACCCGAGAAGAGCTTTTATTTTTAAAGAGACCACCTTACATTTCGTCGTGGTAACCTGTGTCTCTGTTACGTAGCTTATATTTATTCAGTGTTGCTCGCAGCAGGTTGAATTCGTTGAGTCGTCTCTTGGCGACTGGGCCTGCAGGTTCACCTCGGAAACCACCTTCAGTTCAAGAAAGCAACAAGAAAAGGATAATTTAAGGAGATAGTAAATAGTTCAGGAGCTGTAAGGTCGTTTTATTTTATTTTAGCAGTTAGTCCAGGTGTTCACTCCTAATGGACTACATGGATAGTGGACCGAGATACACCCCAAAGTCGGTAAGAAACACACAGGCATGCAACTTTTTAATGTTTTTGTATGTGTTTTTTACAAACGACAGCTGCCTTGCACAACTGTAATTTAAATACTATGAATATACAGCTCTGGAAAAAATTAAGAGACCACTCAACATTATTCTTAAATCTCAATCTCTTCATGTATGGCAGCCATTCCATTCCAGTGTCTGTTGAATTCCAACACAAATGTTGTCAGTAGTTTAATGAATAAAAATAAATAAAACATTTTTTTTACTAAAAACATAACTATAAATAGTAAAACCAGAGAAACTGAATCAAGTGGTCTCTTGATTTTTTCAAGAGTTGTATGTTTCTTCTACTGTAGTTTATGTTTATATTTCTGTTGCTGTTGTATATTAGTATTTGATAGAACATTCCAATTGATCCAGAATGTTATATGGTGTATTCTTGTGATATAACATGTATTTTGTACCATATGTATATATTTGGTGTAATTCACCTCTTAAATATTGGAATGCCTGAACACATTACTGCTGTAACAAAATAATTTCCTATCTATATATCAATCTTGGGAAGTGATGCAGAGTTAAAGATAAAGTTATTTTGAGCTATGAACCTTCCCATAGCAAACCTGTCACACATGAAGTAGTAGGTCACTTGTGTTTTCATTCCACACATGCTTACAGTACAACACTTTGAAAGGATGTCACTGTATTCAACCCTACCTGTTTGTTTTACCTCAAAAACACTGTTAAGCCTAAAGACAAACATGTTACCAGATGAAAAAGAAATCCAGCAGTCCTGCTTTCATTCCTTTGAAAACCTGCTTGTTCCCTACTGATTAGAAGTTTTACATGTGTTATTCCCATGTAGAAAAAAATTACTAAAAAGACCACATTTTTCCTCTATTTAGATTTATGATGATAAATAGCTCTACTTGGGCTGCACAATGTGTTATTTTCATGTGAGAAAATCTCTGATCTGCATCTGAATAAGAATTAATCTCATTGTGATAAACAGATATAAGATATATGTCAGAATTATTCTTTTGTCATTCAAGTAAGAGCAGTAGTTCATGAGAACAACATAGAAATGCTGTCATGTTCTGTGGCACACAAACTTCCTTGAAAAGGTTGCAGGTTTGTTGATGATCCCGCTGACACATTTCCAAGAAGTTAGCACATTGAAAAAACGTATAGAGGCCTCTTCTTCCCTGCTGCATACAGTAAATGAAACCGCTTCAAAATGTTGGTTAAAATGTTTCTAAAATGGTGATTAATCTCTGTTGATCTTCATCAGCGAAGATCCTCAGAAAGCAAGTCAGCCATTTACGCCTGAATTCCTCCGGGTTCCTCCGCCCTGTTGTGACTTGTTCACTGCAGTCCTTCTCTTCTGTACACTAACAGCTGGTCTAATATCACTCTTTAACATCACAGTATGGTGCTAAACAACACACAGCGTTATGCCCTTCAGTCTTAGAAAGAAGTACACAGATCTGAGTAGTATTCAGTAAGCATGTTCTGGTCATTGACAGTGAGGCTGGGTAATAACTCAGAAAGCAGACAATTCAGGTATTTACATTTTTAAGGAATATATCAGAATATTTCATGGTCTTTTGTTACTAGACTTACATTAATTAGAACATGAAACTGTTTACAAGCTAAAACAAAATGTATCCCTACATTGTAGGCCTTATTAAAGTGGACAGTTGGGTTATTTTCAAAAAGGAATTGCAGCCTGGAAATCTTTATTAAGTAGCTTGGTGAATTATTATTTTTTAAGAGACGGGGTGTTGTAACACGTTCTCTCTGTTTCTTAGTTAAGACTCGTTTTTTATTCTGTAGCTTAAAACACCTCGGGCAGTAAATGTGTGATCTCTATTTTGTTAACAAACACAACAGAGCCATGCATATCTGTTCAACAGTCTCTGTAATGAGCCTTTTAACTGGGATTTTATTATGACATATGTCAAACTTGTTTTTTAGAAATAAACGCGTGCCCTCATAGGTGCAGTACAATCAATCCTACTCATCCAGCCGGAGTATCAAGTTTACACAGGCGTAAACAAATAGTTTGTTGTTTCATAAAAACAGTTCATGGAGTTGTGGTTTGACGCTGCAGCCGATCGTCCAGTGAGCACCTTGTAAATCAGAGTCATGGGTATCTTTTTTTTTACTATCTTTAAACAGCACACATGTTTTAAACTGATATTTTGTTTGTTTGTGAAGCTTCCCTGTTTTCAGCTACCTTTTTAAATCACCACTGCAGTACAGTGAGCATGCACAGAAACTTGTTGTGTTCCTCTTCAGGTCTGCGAGTGCCTTGCTCCCAACAGGTTTGACAGGATTCTGCATGGTGAAACCTTTGTACTCCTCCCCCCGTCCTACTCACCTCTTTAGGTTAACCACAGGGCCGTGACTCATGCACCAAGTTTTACGGTCCTTTCTGTGTTTTATGGGGTTTATTCCAATGAAACATGTCCAGATGTCTTTACCTTAAAATACCTCCAGTCAAAGCAAAGCATTAAGTCATATTTCAGAGCATAGTTATCTGGTTCTATAGGTCACCACATTCCTCAAATAATCAAGTACCTACATGCTGTCTGCTGCTGTCACCTATCTTCAGTTGATTATCTACTTGGGCAAAGAAAACACAGCGACTTCTATTGTGTTCTTAACATTTTACAATGTCACTCAAGGAACATCCTGGGGGAAACACTTTCACAACCGTTCGTCAAGAAATGTATTCACACTCCTGTGAAATGGTGGTCGTTATCACTATGAGGTTTTTATTTTTTAATAGGCCATTGAGTTCTATCTATTGACCATTCATTCACCTAAACAATTGTCTGTGTGTCTTGTAGGACAAAGACTGGGACACCTCGGTCCAGTTCCTGCCAGCATCGGATAACAAGAAGCTTGAGAAGAAAAAGGGTCCGGGGAAGGTCGGGGCTGTGATCGGTGTGGTGATCTTTGCAGCCGTTATCGCGCTTATGACCGGACTGCTGGTCTGGCATTTCCACTGTAAGATCTCCTTCCTTACTATTTGATTTGATTGATAAAACACAATAGCAAGCAGTAAATAAAAAAGGGTGTAACATTGAAGTAACCTAATCTCAATGACAAAGAATTGGATAATCCTGCTTTTGACATATGGTGATTTAGTTCTTTTTACAGAGCACTTGGATGTGCCAGATTGCTTTCATTTAAGCAAGTTTAGTAAATGATGAGACAATAGTTCAAAAGTCCTTTTTGCACATTGTTAAGAACATTCTTCAAGGATTATACATTAAAGGACTTCTTTCTTTTCCTCCCCTTTAAAATTCCTCTGTTTTTCATTGAAATCTGCAGTAATTATTGTGATATGTTATAAACAAACAAATAGATCCAATACAAATATCTTTTTGTGGAGATATAATATAATATATTTATATGTATTAAAAGGAAGTGAATGTGTGTATTTGCTGTTATATCCATAAATGCATAAGCATACACATTTTTGATATATAATGAAACGTTCATAGGCAAGTTAGAGCTTAAAGCTGTTCATTCTGTCTCGTGATTGTTTGCACGTTCAAATGATTGAAAATTAGAAGGAGAGATTAAAGCAACGTCACTTGGAACAAATACACCTAAGAGCTTAAAACTTAAAAACAAGGGGAAACAAAAAAGTGACAAGCAGAAAAGTGAATGTGTGTAAACTCTATTGCTGTCAAATGGTGGGTGTGTGCTTCATCAGTGTTGTGTGCTTCCTCCCGCAGTCCGTAAAGATGTGCGTCTCAAGAGGATGTACAGCGGCTCCATGCGGATCACCAACCAGGTGTTCGAAGACGCCTACGAGAACTCCAACAGCTCCGAGTTCAAAGCACTGGCGAAACAGGTGACCTCACAGGTGAGACTGCTGCTCGAGCTAACATTTCAATTAATCTGCGTTTATAAAGTCATTTTTCTGTTGTTTTCAAGCGGCATTTATTAATGTTCCGTCGTAATTTTGGTCTCTTTCAGCTTAAATCCATCTATTCCAAAAGTCCAAAGTTGTCAAAATACTACGTTGGATCCAACATTCAGGCTTTCAGGTACAGACCAGACTTTTTATTATTAGCTCTACCAAGAGCCTCATGCTTCCTTTCCTTGTGTCTGTGTGTTGGTTACCAGAGGATCTCACAAACGGATTAAGTTGACATTTGAGAACCAGTGTTTGTTTTTAGTGTGCATGCATGCAGATCTAATAGCACCAACATTTAAACACACCAGTCTCTAAGCATTTTCTGTTATTGAAATGGCCAGTTCAGAGGAATGTACATTATGCTTTTGAATGCCAGTGATGTTGCTTTTAAGAAGATTTCCATGGCGAAAATGTTTTCTTATCAATTCAGTTCAAAATTGTTTCAGTCTGCTCCATATTCCCAGAGGGCAATTTCGCCATAAAGCTGTAGTACCAATACAAAAACATATAAAAAAACATAAATCATATGTTTTTTTTAAATCGTGTAATAAGTGTGAAGATATTCCAATTCTTGATTGAAGGGCCCGTATTATGAAGATTTTCTGTTTCATATTTGTATTTTGTTCCTCTACTATTTCCAGGCTTTAATGTCCAAAAAGCTCTTTATTTGTCTCACTCTGCCTGTGCTGCAGCACCTCTTTTCACCCTCTGTCTGAAACCAGAGCCCAGTCTGCTCTGACTATTTCTGTTGTGATTGTTCAACTTCTTAGAGATGTCTCGCCCCTTAGCTTATAATGTACAATGTGTTGGAGCGCTAGCCAAAGAAAATGCAAGTGTTACATAGTGTTGTCGTGTCACCATATTGTCACCATGTCAAATAAGTACACAAAGGAGTCCAATGGAGGCGTTTCAGGCAGGGGGGAGTGTTTCACTGTCAATGACCAAAAAGCATAATAGGACCCCCTTAACTTTACTCTACCCCCACACTGTCTAATTGTTGCCTCTTTGCTCTCAGTGAAGGCAGTGTTATTGCCTACTACCTGTCAGAGTTCAAAGTCCCTGCAGGCCAGGAGGCGTCTGTGGATCACGCCATGGCTACGATGGATAAGCTGGTGGAGAACCTTCAGCGCTCCGGGAAACGACCCAGCAACTCTCTGGTGGTGGCGGACGTGGTGTCTTCAGGTAGAGTCAAAGCAGCTACATGCCACACGTGATTCACTCCATCCTCCATCATGCTGTTGTGCTTGTGGTTTGTGTTAGAAGGCCAAGTTCTCTCTGGGTGTGGACCTACTCTCTGTTTTGCTGTCAATATCCCCCTCTAAGTGATCTGTCTTGTGTTTCCTCTCGCAGCCCTCGATGATCGTCTGTTATCAACATCATTCAGCAGTAAGTGCTCAATTTTCATTCATCATTTATTTTAGTACAGTTATCTTTGACAACTCATCTGTATAAATAGGAAACAGAAGTCATGTTCAACACATAGTTCATGGTGTTTAAAACATGTTATCATACCTGAAACTATTATAGATTATTGTCACTTTTTCCATTACAATTTGTTTCTACATACAGTTTGCTGACAGCTAATAGGATTTTGTTGGCAGTTTAGGTCATCCAGCAAGAATGAAGAATAATTTAACTGATCATCTTTTCAAAAGATATGTTAACATGTTATACCATTTTGTGATAGTCATGCACTCTAGCCATATTTATATGTGCATGTTTGTTGTTGTTTTCCTTAATTATTCTTAATAAAGGCAATTTGTAGTCTTTATGTTTGCAAATGAATCATCGTTATTTTCTGTGTTTCATCATATCCAGAACATCTAATGTACTTTAGTGCAGATTAACACAGTTATTCAAGTATATAGTTTAACTGCTGTGCCGTGAAAGTTAAATGTGAACACTAAAAGTCATTGTTTCGGTCTCAGGATTTTTTAAGTATGCAGAACACACAAAGTCCAATCAAGTGGGGCAGATCCAGTCCCCTGGCTTCCCTAACAAACCGTACCCCCCCAACACCTTCATCCAGTGGCAGCTGAGAGCAGACCCCAACTACGTCATCAAGCTTGAATTCGATACGATGAATCTGGAAGAGAACTGCAAGAATGACTTTGTCAAGATCTACGACTCTCTGGTGGCTATTGAGAGCCGCGTTATGGCAGAGTGAGTTATTTAAATACCGATTCAAGCTGAGAAATAACTTCAATGCCTTCTGCACTTATTTTCATGCAGAGCCAGATTGTTCATACTTTGGATAAAGAGAACTGTAAGTAAGCCCTCTGCTGGCCAGTCTCTGTAAATCTGGTGGACTCTTATACTGCACTGTGTTAAGTTACATGCCAGACAAATAGCACTAGCAATGGTAGTTAAGTCTACATCTGGGACCAATTCAGATACAACTGTTTGAGAGATGCACTTTCCTAACCAGAAGAACAGTCGGAAAGCCAGCAGGAGCTCTGCAGGCAAAATGTTCATGTGTGCATAGTAAAATCGAACAAAACCAAGTGCCATTATTGCACGCAAGAGATAAAATGCCTCTTGATTTATAAAAAAAAGAAAAAGGAATCAGCATTGTAGGAGTGTATTATGATGTGCTTTGGTCAAAGGTTAAATCCATGCTTGCAGTAAAAACCTAATGGGTGGTGGATCCAATGACAATACGTTGTTGTGGAATTAGTTGATGTATAATCAACAGGCTATTTGAATTTTTTTTTATTGTAACCATCACATCGGTGAGCAGTGCATTTAATAATGTTGTTTTTCTCCTACAGGATGTGCGGGTACTACTCTCCCAGTGAACCATTGACCTTTCTGTCTTCTGGAAATGTCATGCTGGTGACGATGGCCTCCAACGACAAGAAGAACTTCCCTGGATTCAGAGCAAAAGTCTCACAAGTCAAACGTGGAAGTAAAGGTAGGAACTACATGTTCTATCAATTTATTCATATTTAGTCTCATTAACCCACACATATACCGTCTTTTAGTTAACTATATGCCTTCAGCTTTAATGATGTTTATCTTCAGTGAACTTTCACTATGGGGCTGTGTAGTACATTTCCAAATTATATTCTGTGTCGTTCAGGATCCGCTTTGGGCATCACTTGTTGTTGCATAAACTCTGTCCTTTTTAACTGGAGATTTCTTGATTCTGTTATACTCTCTTTGATTTATTTTTTCTCGTTTTTAGGACATTCAAGGACATATTCGATTTACGGAATGGTTTAGCCTTTTTGCAAATGTTTACAATAACATGTGCATTTTTTAATGATCAAATGTGTGATTTACTCATTTAGGCATAAACCCAGAACAGTATGGTATGATAAACTGATATAACACAAGAGAAGAACATGCATACAGCTCCCTTACAAAACAAACAACAAACAGAAACATCAAAAGACAAAAACCGCAGACTAAAGCGTAGAAATGTCATTCAGCAGCGGAGTTGATATGTTTGCAGGCACTGTCACCGACACTAGCACCGTTAGCTCTGAGCCAACACTGCCAGAAATGTATTAACATACTTTTTAACATCATGTTTAAAGGTACAACATGCGGTGGGCATCTGACGGGTGAAAAAGGCACCTTTTCTTCTCCCAACTTCCCAAATTACTATCCTACTCGGACCTCATGTCAGTGGTCCATCACGGTGAGACATCTGTTACACAGTCAGATCACACAGGTTTTTGGGGCACATGTCAACATTTTAAATTTGTTTCTACTCGTCTCTGTCAATTGTGAAGGTCCCTACTGGTAAGGCGGTGAAGTTGACGCTCAAAAAGTTCTTCTTGTCTGAGCCGGGGCAGGAAAAAAGTAAAGACTGTCGCAAAGACTACGTGGAGGTCAACAAAAAAAAGTGAGTCAGTGCGTGTATGTCTTAAAATCACATTGTATTACACAACAGATCAGACATGTCACTACTTGGGCGTCTCTTCCTCAGGCTCTGCGGAGAACAACCGGAAGCAACGACAGAAACCAGCATCACCAACAGCATGAGCGTGGTGTTCTCCTCCGACAACTCGTATGTGGACCGAGGTTTCGAAGCCACCTATGAGGCCATCGACGCCAAAGACCGTAAGGGACTCAGTTTCTCCCAGATAACGATTAATTATTAACAAAATGCGAGTGTAGCTCATGTTTACCCTATCGTCCACAGCTTGTCCAAAGCAGTTCATGTGCAGAAACCAGCGCTGCATCAAAACAGAGCTCAAGTGTGACGGCTGGAATGACTGCGGGGACATGAGTGAGGAACTGAATTGCAGTAAGTACTATCTACTCAGATTATACTCCAAAAGAGTAGTCAAAATTAGAAGTCAAATTACACTCTACATCAATGTGTTTTTCTCCAGAGTGCAATGCAAAAGGATATCTCATGTAAAAATGGCCTGTGTAAGCCCATGTTCTGGAAATGTGACGGCGTGAATGACTGTGGAGACGGAACCGATGAGCTGGGCTGTGGTGAGTCCTGCTGATGCTGGTGGAGGATTATTTTGACACATGCACTGAAAGGCTTTCAGTCGGTTTTCTAATGCCGTTCTGTTTCTTCTGTTTTCCAAGGCGGGTGCAAATCTGGACAAGTAACATGTAGGAACAAAAAATGTGTTTCTGAGAAGAATCGCTGTGACGGCAGGGACGACTGCGGAGACGGGTCCGACGAGCTCGACTGTGGCAGAAGTAAGACTTTTTTTTTTTTTTTTTTTAAAACATTTCACCAGCCGTATGTCACTGAATTTAATGTTTTCTCATGTATTTGAAATGTTGTTTTTCTCCAAATTAGAGGAATTAAATGCAACTGGACTTGAGCACTGCCACATATTTAATGTATTTTATGTCCTATTGGAATCTTTACATACTACTTTGGTTCTACAGCACATTTACTAATGACTTAAAGGGCCCTTATTATGATAATTTTCAGGTTCATATTTGTATTCTGTGCCTCTACTGGGACATGTCTCCATGCTTTAATGTTCAAAAAGCTCTTTATTTTCCTCATACTGCCTGTGCTGCAGCACCTCTTTTCACCCTCTGTCTGAAACCAGAGCCCAGTCTGCTCTGATTGGTTATTGTGATTTTTTTTTTCAACTGCTTAGAAATGCCCCGCCCCTTATTAGTTATTGTGTGAGTTTAAAATGTTTGCACGTAAAGAAGTTTCAACTGCATTTTTCTTTCCTTCTCTCTCTGCAGGTACTGACAGTCGCTGCACTGAACTCACATATAAATGTAAAAACAATAAATGCATCAGTAAAGTGAACCCAGAATGTGACGGGACAGCAGACTGCGAAGACGGATCGGACGAGGAGAACTGCGGTATGTCTCAATCAAAACCTCAGTTTGGTTGGTCAGATTAAATGACGTGTTATTATCAAAACCTGCATTGATTAGTTTTGCATGACAAAACAGATGTAAACTTCCGCTTCAGGGCACTACAACAACGAGTTGCCACATGTCAGCCCGGTGACTGATTGTTTACTTTGCAGACTGCGGGAGGAGTAAGTTCAAGACGTCGCGTATCGTGGGTGGTCAGGACACAGAGGAAGGGGAGTATCCCTGGCAGGTCAGCCTGCACATCAAGAATTACGGTCACGTGTGCGGAGCGACCATCATCAGTCCACGCTGGCTGGTCACTGCGGCCCACTGCGTGCAGGATGACGGCTCGACAAGGTAGCATTTCGCTTCTAGTTCTCACTCCTAACTAGAAACCTTTTCTGAAAACGTGACAATTATTTTAGCTTTTAAATAGGTAAGGTGGAGAGATTGATTTGCAGCTCTCCACCTTTAGATGACTGGTGATGATTACATTTTTGAATAGCATTTATTTAGCACATGCACTTAGAGAAAATAAATAAGTGCAAATACAGAATGCCATTAAAGGTGGGGTAGGTAAGTTTGAGAAACCGGCTCGAGATACACTGTTTGTTATATTCCATGGAATGCTCTTAACATCCCAATAGCAATGAATATCTTAAGTGCTTTGACAAAAAATCCATAACAAAATGTCATCTGTGGAAGCCGTAGTACTGTAAAAAGCACGCACAATCATTTTAGCCGGCCCGGCTAAAATAACTGGATGGCCTACCTGCCTGTCAGCCTTCCATCTGTGCACAAACTTATCTCGTGCCCTCATTGGTCATGTGCGCGTTTGTGTGTGTTGGAGGAGGGGCTCTGTAAGGAAGTGGCAGATTTTTTCCGGTTGTGTATTTTCAAATTCTAGCGCATTCCAGCTGGTTTCTCCAAAATTACCTACCCCACCTTTAAAGTCAATGTCAACTTTATTATCAATATCTCTGAGTGTTGTATAAACAGGGAGACCGAAATGCCGTTTCCCACCGCCCCAAAGATAAAATAATATATAAAAAAGATATACATATGTGTGTGTATACATACATAAACACGATTTTTTTTTTTTTTAAAGGGCAAAACAATAAATATATATAAATAGCACTCTTTAGAATTCTTTAAAGTCTTCTATCATTTTATTATATCACTGGTAACATTATTTTTAAGACATTGCAGAATGCAACAAATAAAAGTTTGTTGTCCCCAAATATTGTATCGTTATTCATGACGTTTTAATAGATTCAAAAACAGTTCAATAGAGTGTTTACACAAAAACAATGGGTGTGATACTCCATAGTTCTTTGAAATGCCTCAACTGCTTTTAAATTCTTTGAATTGAGAACAAAATATCTTGCGCAATTCAGTGGTTTGACTTTTTAAATACATTGTAAACAGTTTGTCACATGCAAAGCGGAACTAAGAGCTCTGTGTTATTACTCACAACTTAATGCTTGGGTGTGTGCGTGAATCATTTACTGGCATGAAACCTTTACCGGCCCTCAGTGTTTTAGAGGTTTTAGTGTTACCCCTAACACAGTAAAACATGTTGCAAACATATTTTCTAAGAGAGATGCTTTTGCCACATGATGTGCTTAATTAATAATGATCCTACAATGAGAATGACCTTATCGATCTGTCCTTGTGTGTTTCCTCAGCTACTCCCTGCCCGGCACTTGGGAGGTGTACCTCGGCCTTCACACCCAGCGGAAGATTGGCAGTTCCGTGGTGAAGAAGAACCTGAAGCGGATCATATCCCACCCCAACTACAACGCATACACCTTCGACAACGATATCGCCCTGATGGAGCTGGACAGTCCTGTCACCTTTTCCGATTACATCCAGCCCATCTGCCTGCCGTCTTCCACACACGATTTTCCAACGGGTAACACTGTGTGGATCACCGGGTGGGGCGCAACTCGAGAAGGAGGTGAGTTTTCACTTTTTCAGAGACAACCCTTTAATTTTTATTTAGGTAAAGACTGAAACATTATTTTGCTAAGGACCCAACTTTTTTTAACCTTAATTTTCCAAACTATTTACCCATATGATTGTGTCTACGTCACTAATTGGGACAGCACTTTTTAGCAATTGGTCCAGTATTTCATTATATGCTAATATGTTTTAATTATAGTAGCTACATATTAGCCTACAGATCATCATGTAGTTGCCAATACACACAATACAAATTTTACTGAGGTCCTTTCAATAGAAAAATTGCTTTTTTCCTCTGATGAGGGTCTACCTAATGACTTTTAGAGCTTCGAGCTGATGAAATGACAGTTGGAGATAAACATAAACGTAATGGTGTCCTCTTGTGTGCGTTTGTGCTTCAGGATCTGCTGCAACAATTCTCCAAAAAGCCCAGGTCCGCATCATCAACCACTCGGTGTGTAACGACCTGATGGCAGGGCAGATCACGTCTCGGATGTTTTGTGCCGGAGTGCTGACCGGAGGAGTCGATGCTTGTCAGGTAATAAAAGACACTTCAACCCCAAGCTGCCCTGCTTTCTTTCTCTCTGAAAAACAGCCATCTCACACAATTTCCTTAAAACAAGGGACACAAATATTTTATTGATAGGCTAATTTAGCTAGAAATTAGCTAGTTATACTGTGCTGATTAAGGATATTGGTAAGAGTGTTGGGCTTGTTTAGTTAAGAAAAGCATTTGCATTGTCTTGTCTGAAAAATGAAGAAGTTAAAGATAAGTTGTTGGAGGAAAGATTGGGGGGAAAAAGCAGAGAGACAAGAAAAGATGTGAAAAATATACATGATGCCCGGTTTACTTTCCTAACACATGTACCCATTTGTCTCTGTTAGGGCGACTCTGGCGGCCCTCTGACCAGTCCGTCCGGCAGTCGCAATTTCCTGGCGGGGGTGGTGAGTTGGGGGGACGGCTGTGCCCGCAGGAACAAACCTGGCATCTACACAACAGTCACCAAATTCCGTGGCTGGATCAAAGAAAAGACAGGAGTGTAGATGCATTCAAAATGGCGAAACAAGGCCATATTGACATGAACACGGACTGATGACAGGGGGCACAGTGTGGATCTTTGCTTCACCACTCTGGTGTAGTGGCCTTGACTCCCTGTCGCAGCTGCAGTGGAAAAAGCACTGTTTGCTTGAAGAGCAATTGCAACACAATGTTATGTCCACTGTGATTTTATGAGGGTGGGGTTGATGAAATGTTTTTAAATGTAAATATAAGTTTTATTTTTGTGGTTTTTTTATGCTGTGGTTTTAGCGTGTTTTGATGGAGAACATTGTTATGTGCTGCACAAGAAACAGATTTTAAGCGTGATTGTTACACATGAGTTGTGCCTCCTTGTGCACTGTCTGGTGTTTTATCGGTAGATATCATTAGAATTTCCCACCTTTTTCCTTGTTGTCTTTGTTCTGAATTTTATAAATTAAAAACAAAATAACAGCAAGCTCATTCCATCTTACCTCCTATGGCTTGGTATATTACACATTTTGTTATAGACTTTTAGGAAATCCCCGAAGGTTAGTGATGTGATTGTTCCCTTTCACAAGCATTTCCCTTCTCATGTTGAATAGCATTTCATTGTTACAGCTGTGAATTGCTTTTCTATCTGCATAAAACACATCAACATAACAGCAGCAGTTTATTCTTTCATGTTTGATATTATGTGACATCTATTTCATAAACCACAATGTTGCCAATTTATAATGTTTCAAATCTTTGTAAATGTGAGTTTTATTGCAAATATTTAATAAAATATTTCTTATACAACCTGACATTCTTTGCATTTTTTATTTTCATGGTCTGACTTGCATTTCATCTATAATTTTTGAATGACATTTAATTTCAAATGTTTATATTTGTTATTATTTCCTTTCACCTTTTATAGAAAATGTTTTGTATATATAATGTTATTGTTTTAGTATATAGCTTATCCAAAATAGAGACATTTGGGATGTCATAAGGTAATGCAAATTCTGGTCCAGATCTAGTGCTATTTATATTTCCCCATGTTCATCTTTGAAAAGTTTCTTATAGGGCATTTCACGTATGAAAAACATAACTGGTAAACCAGGATGTGCAATCTGAGAAGAACATATGTGTATATTTTATAATTATATTTGTCTTCCAATTTTTCGCAGTGCAATATTAAAATACAGTATGAGTAATTTCTCTTTTAAATGTTTAGCTTTGTTCTTCTTCTTTTTTTAATGCCGGAACAAAGAAACGGAACAGAACGGACCTAACCTTCACCGGAAGATATTTAACAGGGAGCAAACCGGAAACGGTCCCACCGTGTTATTGTTCCCCTGGTGCTCTCTTTATACATGCATTGGTGTTCGCAGCAGGGAAACCTCTATTTATTCGGTTTTAATGAATTTCTCAATTTGCTAACAGTCGTAACGCATTATTTAATCAATAATCTCAGATATAACAGTTAAAAACAATGTGTGAGCTCGTCTTTAAACCATTGAAAATGCACGGGTACTTCTTAGATAGTCTGTAGTTTATCCAATTTAAATGTAACATGTTTATGAAACTGTAAAGCCTTAAACAGGTGAATTTAATGTATTAGTAGTGATGCATTTTGGTTTTTGTGGAGGAGTAAAAACGTAAAACAGCTTCCAGTAAACATGGCCTCAGACAGGCGGAGGGACAGCCGGAGCTGGGACTGGGACAGCCCGCAGTGCAGAGCCCAGCTGGATGAGGTCTTTTTCCGCCGGCATGACTACATCCAGGCCGGCAGCACGGAGCACAGGGAGTTCTGGGCTTTCTTTGACCGTTTCCAGAGGTTTAAAACAAGGAAGGAAATGTCTGGGTCAGGAGCCAAAGAGGACAGGAGTAAGTCTGGCTCTGGAAAGGTAGACCTCGGCCTCCCTAAAGAGTATGATGCCCGGTACAGGATTAATGTGTCTGTGTGCACCCTGGATGTGGAGGAGCGCCTGGGGAAGTCAGAGCACCGAGGCAGCCAGAGATCCTCAGGACCAGGCAGTCAGGAGATCTCAGACTGCCGCCTGGCTCTGCTGCACTTCCTGGACTTCAGTCAGAGACAGAGTTTTGGAAAGCTGGCCAAGCTCCGCCGGGAGCAGAAGAACCTTCCCATCTTCCAGTACCGGGACCGGATCGTGGAGCTGGTGCGACAGAGCCCTGTGTTGGTGGTGGCAGGGGACACAGGCTGTGGGAAATCCACCCAAGTCCCTCAGTATCTTCTTGCAGCTGGCTTCAACCACATTGCCTGCACTCAGCCTCGACGGATTGCCTGTATATCCCTCGCCAAGAGGGTCAGCTTTGAAAGTCTCAATCAGTACGGCTCTAAGGTTTGTCATCACAAGTACCTTCAGCTGAAGCACCAGCTAGAACAAAGACTAGTCAAGCATGTTAAAAACACAGTATTGACTTGTCTATGCACATGTATCAAACACTCAACAGTAACACACAGTTTAGAATAGAATAGAAGTACTGGACCTAAGATAGATTTAAGATTCAATTCAAGATTCAAAGATTTATTGTCATTTCATATACATAACTACAGTGTAGTTATGTATATGAATGAAAAGCTTAGGTCACAGGTTCCGCAACAGTGCAATTACACAAAAACACATACATTTTTATAAGAATAAAATAGTCAGTAAAAATAAAAATAGTGCAAGCTCAGGTGTACTTTTATGGCCTGTGGGATGAAACTGTCTCTGAATCTGGCGGTCTTTGTCCTGATGCTGATACTTTTTCCATTCATCCAAGAGTCTTCACCAGCTCTACACATTGTTGGGAATGCCAATGAATCATAACTGTTGTTATAAAAGCAGATTTTGCACATGCAAACTCAAGGAAACTGTCTGCAAAAGAGTGTTTCTTTAATTGGATCCTGTATATAAAAAGCTGACAAAATGCTGTCATGTTCTGCAGGTGGGGTACCAGATCCGCTTCGAGACCACGAAGACCCCGTCCACCAAACTGCTGTTCCTGACAGAGGGGCTGCTGCTCCGGCAGATCCAGCAGGACCGGTCCCTCTCTCAGTACCAGGTGTTGATCGTGGACGAGGTCCATGAGAGACACCTCCACTGCGACTTCCTCCTGGGGGTCCTGCGCTCTCTGCTGGCAGAAACCCCAGAAATGCGTCTCATCCTCATGTCCGCCACCATCAACATCAAACTGTTCTCTGACTACTTCAGCGGCGCTCCTGTGCTGCAGGTACCAGGCCGGCTGTTTCCTATACAGGTGAGCAGAGAACACAGATGTACAAATAATATACAAGCCACTAGATTACATTTGTGTCCTAGGCCTTGATGTTTGAACGCATAATTGCACTAGAGACTTATCTGTACTTGAAGTAACTGGTTCAAACTAGGCTTCATTTTAAATGCATCCACAAAGAATCAAAAGTAATGTATCAATTACTATTAGTACATTTGAGAGCTCTGGACACTTACAAAAACACTTTTTAAAATAGTATAAATATATATACTCTTGCAAAATATAAATCTGTTACCTTCATATTTGTAATGGCCTGGTGGTTGGTGTCTTATAACAATACAATACTATACAAAGGGGTTTTATTGGCATGACCACATGTTAAACATAGTATTGCCAAAGCATTCCGCACAAGGCCTTATTATAACAATTTCTGCCTGCAATACATATAAGAAACAATTTATTAGGAAATGATGTCCCAAAAGTAATATTTCTATCGTAGTCAGGGTTTGTAAAGTTTTTAGTTATTTTCTTTAACACATACTTTTTGTTTTGTTTATGTATTAAGGTGTTATACCAGCCCATTCCCCCTGACGAGCAGCCCTCTCGTTCGGAGAAACTGGATCCCAGACCTTACCTGCGCATCCTGCAGGGCATCGATCAGCGCTACCCCCCCGAGGAGCGCGGCGACCTGCTCATCTTCCTGAGCGGGGTCCAGGAGATCTCCACCGTCCAGGAGGCTTGTCAGGTTCTGGCCACACACACACGCCGCTGGATCGTCCTGCCGCTGCACAGCACGCTCTCTCTGGCCCAGCAGGACAAGGCACGTCACCTTCCTTTGGATTACAGTGGATATAATACGTTTGAATGTGATATGTTAGCTAATCAGTTCTAATTCTTTGTCGTGTAATTCTTCAGGTGTTTGACATTTCTCCTCCTGGGGTGAGAAAGTGCATCATCTCCACCAATATTGCTGAGACGTCCGTTACCATAGATGGAGTTCGCTTCGTTGTAGACTCGGGTATGGCACTGGGAGTACCCTCATAGATTGGGATTCACTTTTTTAAATACTTACAAACCTTATTTGGTGCGGCCAAGTTTGTTCAAAATGTCTCTCTCTCTTTTGTATTTGTATTAATTTATTTAAGAAGGGACTATGCACATTAATTAACACAAACACTGGAGTCCATCATGTAAATGTGCCAGATTTAGCCATAGAGGATCATTTCATTTAAGATTAAAATAAGATATACTTTATTGATCCCAAATTTGGGAAACAAATGTTTTCGTTGCAGCACCATGTAAAACAACGTATTGCACACAATTAGAAACGTTTTTTTTTTTTTTTTTAAACAAGTATACAATATAAACATCTCAAAATAGAAGATACGAAGATTGACCGTGAAGATAAAAATCTGTAAATAAATAATCACAGGCAAAAGCACATGAGCAGACTGTAAACACATAGGGACACTTGCAGCACAATTAAAAGCCCTTAACCCATTAACACATAAAAGTCACAAAAGCTCATACATAGTCTCTTGGAGGATCCAAAAGATTCTAAAATCTGTCAATGTTTTCTAACTTTGAGGACATTTGAGGAGTACAAAGAACAAACATCATATAAATGATTGTTTTGTTGTTCATTCTTTTACAGGGAAGGTTAAGGAGATGAGTTTTGACCCTAAGGCCAAGATGCAGCACCTGCAGGAGTTCTGGATCAGCAGAGCCAGCTCTGAGCAGAGGAAAGGTCGAGCCGGGCGCACAGGTCCAGGAGTTTGCTACCGCCTGTACGCAGAGTCTGACTACGACGCATTCGCTCCTTATCCTGTGCCTGAAATCCACAGAGTGGCTCTGGACTCGCTCATCCTTCAGGTAACAACATCCTGAGGAAAGCAGGAGAGCACATCCTCTTTTTAATTCCAGTTCTAACTTTATTTATGCTATTTTCTGTTCCCTTAGATGAAGAGCATGAGTCTTGGAGATCCACTTTCTTTCGTCTTCATTGATCCTCCCCCTGCTGCTAGTATCCAGACTGCAGTTACTTACCTGAAAGAGCAGGGGGCACTGGACAGCCGGTCTGACCTGACCTCTATCGGTACAACTGCTGGCACAACTGCCCGTGGATTGTGGCATAGGTAAGATTGTCCCATACCACAAACCTTGGTGGAGTTTTATTGTTTCTTATATTTTGAAAAGTTTGAAGGTGCTGCACATTCAGTAGCAGCTAGATAAGTGTGTGATTGCTGTCGTGGTTGTGTGTGTGGGTGTGTGTGTGGTGTGGTGTGTGTGTGGTGTGTGTGTGTGTGTGTGTGTGTGTGTGTGTGTGTGTGTGTGTGTGTGTGTGTGTGTGTGTGTGTGTGTGTGTGTGGTGTGTGTGTGTGTGTGTGTGTGTGTGTGTGTGTGTGTGTGTGTGTGTGTGTGTGTGTGTGTGTGTGTGTGTGTGTGTGTGTGTGTGTGTGTGTGTGTGTGTGTGTGTGTGTGTGTGTGTGTGTGTGTGTGTGTGTGTGTGTGTGTGTGTAGGGAAGATGCTGGTGCTGGGCTCTCTGTTTAACCTGGTGGACCCCGTGTTGACGGTGGCGGCGGCCCTCAGCGTTCAGTCGCCCTTCCTGCGCAGCGCCCAGCACAACCCAGACTGCACCACCGCCCGCCAGCCCCTGCACAGCAACCACGGAGACCCCTTCACCCTGCTCAACACCTTCAACGCCTGGGTGGAGGTCAGTAGTGGAAATATTATGACTCTACCTATTTAATATGTTCGCATTGGATATAAGACGGTCTCCATTATACATACATTTGTGGTCAAAAGTTTACATCCACTTGTAAAGAACATGTATTTCATGAGAGTCTTGACTTTTCAATCATTTATACAACTCTTGTTTTTCTGTGATAGATTGATTGGAGCACATACTACTTTGTCACAAAACAAAAATCATGAAGTTTGGTTCTTTTGTGAATTTATAATGTGAGTCTTCTGAAAATGTGATCAAATCTGCTACATGTATGTCAACTTTTGACCACAACTGTAAAACTGTCCAACAGGTGAAAGGAGAAAGAGGTGGAGGCTCCAGGAAGTGGTGCAGGAGGAGAGGCCTGGAGGAGCAGCGGCTCTATGAGATGGTCAACTTACGGAGACAGTTCAAGGCAGGCTATACGCAGAAGCTCAAACATTTAAAAGATGTTTTTGATGTGTGAAAACAGTTCTACAATATGATCTTCTTCTATGGTTACCAGGAGCTGCTGAGGAGCCACGGCCTGCTGGAGTCTCAGAGCAGCGCTCCCTCTGGTGGAGACCGCGTGCAGCGCAGGCAGAGGCTCACTGAGAGGAAGAAGCTGCATCAGATGAAGAGAGACCACGAGCAGCAGGAGAGCGGCCGACGCAAAGTCCTGAGGCTGGAGGAGGGGCAGGAGGAGTTCAGCTCGGGGTCCGACACAGAGGGGGCCGGCAGGGGCAAGAAGGACGACCAGGCAGGACAGAACGTGGACATACAGGTAGGCCTGTAAAAAAAAGCATGTTTTGAACTTGTTCAATGATGCCAGAATAAACAGCAGTGTTTACCCTACCACTATAAGACTTAAACGTTGGGCAGACATTGCACTTTTCGTGGACATAATTGAAAAGTCTATTTTATTCTTTGCTGTCATTATTTAATTTATGTTTAATCATTAGAATATTTAAAAAATCTCATTCTATTTCCAATTTCTGAATATTCTTAAGAATGAAAGTTTAAAAATACTCTTTAAACGGGGGTACTTGCGTTATTATGCTTTAGATTAACATTTCCTTGTATCAGTAACATAAAAAAGTTTATATATATCATTTATCGCAACTATTTCTGGGATAACATATATATACAATATATATATATATATATGTATATTGTATATATATGTTATCCCAGAAATATATATATATATAAATCTCATCACGACATGCCTTCATACAGGTGAAGTCAAAGTACAATTCAATATTTTCTTTAATTGAGTTTCCTTTTTACTGCAATACTTAAAAGTTATAACTTCAACATTTCTTTTTATTGAAGGAAGTGTGTCAGATATTTTGGCTGACTGCAGCAATTTACAGGAACAAAGCGTTTTAGTTTGTGGCAGCAATTAACTAGGTAATCAACAAGAATGATATTTAAAAGGGCAAAAGGGCGTTACATATTGCATCACGCTATTTCTCTTCACAGAGACGGGTGTGTCTGTATCTCTGTATGTGTCACTCCCTCCCTGATCTCTCTCTGTGTGCTGCTGTAACAGGAGGTGAAGTTCAAGTTGCGTCACAACGTGTCGGAGCTGCAGGAGGCGGCGAGCGTCAGTCAGGACATGTCCTCCCGTCAGCAAGCTCTCCTCAAGCTGCTGCTCTGCCGCGGCCTCTACCCTCAGCTCGCTCTGCCCGATGAACACAACTCCACCCGCAAGGACTCGGAGCAGGTGGGCTGCACCCCAGTTCAAACATTTTAACAACACAATAGAGGAAAATCACTACTGACTTCCACATTTGTTTAGGTGTTCCACACAAGGAATAAGCAGGGAGTGGTGATCCACCCGACCAGTGTGTTCGCCACCGACCCCGAGGTGTTACAAGTGCCTGAGGGGGACGGAGACATGGGTAAACAAATAACTTATTTTAAAGGTCTCCTATCATGCAAAATGCAGTTTTTAATGTCTTTTATACATAAATATGTCATCTCGGTGGGAACTCACAAAGTGTCAGAAAACAAAACCCTCTCTCGTTTCCTCCGTACCCAAATCTCTAAAAACGGGGCTACAACGGAGCTGATCCAGATTTGCGTCCGATATGACGTAATATCGAAAATGTGGATCCACGGCACAATCAGAAACGTTGCTATCAGAAACAATGCCCGACGTGTTTTGGAAGTAATATGGTCTTTGTTTACATTAGCAAGCATCGCTAACACTCAGAGCTAACGCTGTACTGGAGAGTGTGTAAAGAAGCAGGAAATAAAAAAAGGAACTCACCTTGTGGTAAACCCGCAAGAGAGAAAGTATTTGAGCTCAGAAATAATCCTTGATGTGGTTTGGAACATGATATGGCATTTAATCACGGCAGCATTTAGCTGTATCTCGTAGAATTCTGAGCAGGCACAAGCTCCCCCTCCTCTCTTTTTCAAGCTAAGGACCCCGAACCTGCACTTCTCTAACAGGGCTGAAACAGAGGGATATGAGGGATGTCTAAAATGCATGATCTGTTTGGTATTTTGAGCAAAACACATCATAGACATGTTTTTTATATATTTGTATATATCTGAGACCCATAATATATGCCTAAAAATAGCATGATAAGAGATTGAAAGTACATAAAGAGAAACAAAGAAAACTATCAAGATAAAAGTGTGTCGTTCTGGAACTGACTTTTAAATCTAGAAAAGACAACATCTGTTATTTGTGATAATGTTCCTAAAAGCTCCGGCCAGTTCCCCCAAAGAACGTATTGTTGCCCTCATTTTGTCCTCATGTCTCTTCTTTCCTCTCTTTTTGTTGTGCATGTCTCTCACCATGTCTCATGTGTCTCCTCCCTTAAGGGCCTGAGCGGAGGGACAGCAGCAGACACCAGCTGCTAGCCTTCGTCACTCTGTTGGAGACCAACAAGCCGTATGTGTCCAACTGTGTGCGGGTACCAGCTCTGCAGGTGAGTACCACCTGTGGGAGGCCCCTGAGAATTACATTTAAAAAAACATCTCCTGATTAGTTTAAAACGTTTCTTTGTTATATTAAAGTAAGCTACCAGAGTCATGGTTGACCTATAAACCCATTTATTACATGGCTTAGTTGAATACTCGATTCTGATTGGTCAATTCTGACATTTCAGAGATGAATATGACGGTAGTACAGATCGCTGTTAAGCACTATAATGACCGTTGCTAAGGAGGATCAAGAGAGAGAAAGGAAAAGAGGTTAAAAGACGGAGCGCTGGACGTCAGATAAATCACCAGAAGCAGGCAGACAGGAAGTAAACACTAACAGGGTCACAGTGTGGGCTCTGCAGTGTTTAAGGACGTTTTAGTGGGAAAAGACTGTGAACACACTTGGACAGTCACAGAAAACATCCATCAGAGTGGTTTTCATTTTAATTTAAGTTGTTGTCGGAGTTCCAGCCATTGGTGCGTGGTAGAACAGGGTTTTATGTTCTTAGCGGAAACAATATGATAATTTTCAGGTAAAACAAAAAACATTTCAATTAATATTGGGAGTCAAGTAATTAGTTTGTTTAGTATGTGGCCGTGTAATAAGCAGGATAATGTGTATTGGGAAAAGAACACCGTTCAGAATGATCAAGATCCCTCCTCTTCGCGTCGGGCTCCACGATGATCCAGTTTACGGGTGGATGTGATTCCTAACTCAGTTGTAGAATTGGAAAATATTTAAATAGTGTGATGCATTTTCAATTCACTGGTTCAAGTATTGCAATATTAATACATCTGTACACAGTTCTGATAAAACATGCGGATCACTGGGTTCGTTTTTTTTTTAAATGGTTTGCTAATTATTATTATTCACAGATTAAAAAGCATTCATTTCAGAAATGTATGTGATAATGGAGAATAACATAAATAATGGTTCCTCTTAGAAATAGTTTTTCCATGAAACAGGTACTTTACACAGATAAACAAAAATGCAATTAAGGCATACTTTTTGTATTAATTAGTTGTAAAAACCTTTTACACAAATTCACATATTTCTATATTATGAAAAGTCCCACCTGTTGATTGTGGCCAACATTTGTATTCTACCCAGCTGGGGTCCCTTTACCCATCATGCATCACTGTTACCTCTGTGTGTGTGCATGTGCTCCCAGGCTCTGCTGCTGGTGGCCAACAGTGTGGACAGTAACGCTGACTGCACGCGGCTGGTGGTGGACGGCTGGCTGGAGCTGGAGCTGAGGGAGGCGGAGGAGGCCCTGAAGGTGCTGTCCACCGCCCTCACCCTCCGGGGGGAGTGGGAGCGCCTCCTGCTGGCCCAGCTGGGGCAGAGCACCATGGAGCCAGAGCAGGGGGTCTCCCGCAAAGTCCTGGAGAAGCTGAGCGAGGGCCTGGTCCGCTTCCTGCTCTACACTGAGGTAGGGTGCTCCCAAAACATTAAGTATCTCAAACACATACTCTTGATGCAAATTATAATTTATTGTTTTGTTTATTTTTACTTTCCAGATGCTCAAATCATATTTTCCAATTTCCACTCAAAAAAGACCCTTCTTCTTATAATAGTATCAGTTGAACATTTCTATAATATCACCTCTATAATTATATAACATTTTAAAGGTCCCCTATTATACTATTTTTCAACAATATATTATAGGTCTCAGATATATACAAAACATGTCTCTGAAGTGTTTGGCTTGAAATACCAAACAAATCAGACATTGTAGCATCCCATAAACCAGTGTTTCTCAAAGTGTGGGGCGCGCCGCACTGGTGGGACGCAGAGATGTGATAGGTGGGTCGCGAATGGACGCGATGAACGGGAGATTATTATTATTTTTTATATTAATATTTTGGACCTCAGACCTCATCATCTATTGCTTGGACTAGTTCCTCTTCCCAATCTTGTTTGATTTTACCAAGAGATGTTTCTGTGAGACGGGAGATGGAATTGTAAATTCTTGAAACCAAACCTTGGTCCTCGCGGGCGGTAGTGGACTGTTACAGCCGGAGACTCGCAACGACGGTGGTCTTTCACAGCGCCGGACCGCTGTTTGCGGCGGCGGGTGCGGTACTAGTGCAGCGACGCTGTGAAAGACCACTGCCCACCTATGCCAGAGCCAGCGGCCCACCGAAGGCAGCAGCCCACCGGGAAAAGTCCCGAATCCGAGCCTGCTCACACACACACAACTGAAACCAAAATCATTTACAGACATATGTAAAAATCTCTCATACACACATGTGAATCGCTCTCTCACACACACACACACACACACACACACACACACACACACACACACACACACACACACACACACACACACACACACACACACACACACACACACACACACACACACACACACACACACACACACACACACACACACACACACACCAGCGTTGCAGTCAGGAAGTAAAGCAATGTGGAGCGGCACCTCACCACTTCATAAGGAGTTTAACCGTGACACTTTTCGAAATCCCGTTTGTGTCCCCCCACTTTACAAATAGGCCTATGTTTATTATAATTTTTTAACGCAAGCCGTCATCGCCACGGAGGAGCACACAGCCTCTGTGAGCGAGCGAGACAGAGAGAGAGAGAGAGAGCACACCTTTATCTATTTAATATAGCCTAGTTGTAAAAAATAAAGTAAGAAATCATTCCAATGTGTACTATAGGACAGTAAAACAGTTTAAAAGGGGAGTGATTAGTAAAATATGCATAAATAAAAAGAAAGAATGCTAACTAGGTAACATAAGATAAGAATAAACAAGTTTAAATGATTTGTTATTGGTGGTGATCATATTCTAAAGATGTTTGGATTATTGAAAAGTATACAGCTCCCTTTCATCTGAGTGTTGAGAGCTGTTTCCATCAATTCATGTTGTGCTCAAAGTGCACCAGATTGATGCATTTCACTTCAACATTTAAAAAAAAATGTTTTATATAAATGGATCAGGACAAAAAGAGAGAGAATCTTTTTTCCTGAATCTCTTAACACAGAGGGGACACGTGTTTATGTGTAAAAGACATGAAAAAGTGGATTTTGCATAATACATGACCTAATGATAACGTTGCTATCAACGATGCTGTGATGCTATCATTGAAATACTTCTCTATAAATCATGAATGAATACTCAATGTTCATTCTCTGCTATGATCTGATTATTTATTTTGTCACATGTTTAATATATAATTATTAGTGTTATATATCTAATTATGGTCATATTGCGTTGAGGACCACTTCAATAACAAGATGGTTCATCTCAAAGGCTTATTGCTAAAACACTTTCCAAGTAACAATTGACTATTCCTGTGATGCCCCCCCCCCCCCCCCCAGATCACGTACAGCCTGCGGCGCCTCACAGCCTTCCAGACTCAGAACCTGTACGTGGGCCCCCGGCCTCAGGAGCCGGCCCCAGAGGGGAACCCTCTGTTCCCAGGGGTGGAGGCCAAGCCGGACCCCATCAAAGGAGGCCTGCGCGTCACCAGCTTCTTCACCTACAACTGCCTCACTGTGAGTCTGAAAGAGTGGCAGTCTATGACCAGCATTCTGTTAACGTCACAAATGGATGAAAATAACTGCTGGCAAAATCATCCCATGTTTGTTAAATATATGTATGTTCATTTATCAGACATTTGAAAAGGTCACTTTAGGTGAACTTTACCGGGAACCAAATGTTTTTTAATGACATTTCATTTAACCTTTTATTAGATTTTTTAAAACGTTATTTATTATGAATTTGTTGTTTTTCTCACGTTGTACTATAATTCGTATTTGACTTTTTGATGAAATAACATACATAACATTTAATGTAGTATGCATTTGAATGGGATACTATACTATGCCTTCTTATGGCATTTTAACAACTGTATTTTATTTATGGTATGCTTTACTTTTCGGAAATTCTTTTCCTGAAATATTTTATGATAAACCACACGAGGAGTTTTTTTGATGGAATACTATTCTATGAGAATTTTTACATTTTTATCACATATTATACTTTTATATATATTCAATTTAGTTTTTATTGAGTCAGGCACATTTACATTTATACAGTCATTATCTTTCCCTTCCTGCCTGGAACAGGACGTACTGTTGTTCACTCTCGCTAATGCGCCATCCCAGACCTCATCATCTATTGCTTGGACTAGTTCCTCTTCCCAATCTTGTTTGATTTTACCAAGAGATGTTTCTGTGAGACGGGAGATGGAATTGTAAATTCTTGAAACCAAACCTTTTTCGGTTGTTAGAGTGTCCAGAATTGAGTCAATTATTGAATCCGGAGGGATATTGGGGAAGGAAGGGTTATTTAGTTTAACCCAGTTACGGACCTGGAAGTAGCGAAATAGATGAGAGCCTGGGAGACGACATGTGTCAGAGAGTTGGCTAAAGCTACCGAAAACATTGTTGATGTAAAGGTGTCTTACTCTGATAAGACCTAATCTCTGCCACGTAGAGAAGGCCCCATCAGTGTGAGGGGGGAGAAAGAGATGGTTGTTGCGAATGGGACTATGAATAGAGGATCCATAAAGTCCATGAGCCTTTCTAAATTGGGACCATATTCTTAGGGTGGAAACAACAATCGGGTTATTTGAATATTGAGTCGGCCGGCTGGGTAGTGTAGATGTAAGCAAAGCCAAAAGTGAGGTATTAGGACAGGATTTGGCTTCAAGCTCACACCAACTCAATGTTGGTTCCTTAGTCCATAGAATTACTTTGTGGATATTGGCTGCCCAGTAGTGTCTTCTGTTTGGAAGCGCCAATCCTCCTGTAGATCTGTGCCTTTGTAGAAGCTCTCCTAATTCTAGGAGTCTTCCCTTGCCATAAACAAGAGGAGATTAGTGTGTCTATTTTATAAAAAAGTGATTTGGGTAGGAAGACTGGCAGACATTGAAAGAGGTACAGGAAGCGAGGGAGAACGTTCATTTTGATACAGTTCACCCTCCCAGCGAAAGTTAAATGTAAATTATTCCACCTTTCCAAATCAGATTTGAGCTTTTAAAGGTCTGAGAGTTTTCCACTTATATTCACGCCTAAGTACTTAAAATGACTCCTAGACATCTTGAAGGGGATGAGTCTATCGGGGATCTGGAGGGCCAGGTCATTTACAGGGAAGCACTCACTCTTGGAAAAGTTGAGCTTGTACCCTGAGAAGGTTCCGAATCGAGTTAACACATCTATTATCTGAGGAATGGTAGATCTAGGGTTAGAAATGAACAATAGTAAATAGTCAGCGTATAACGAGAGTATGTGTTCTGAACCATATTACATTACATTACATTACATGTCACTTGTTAGACGCTTTTATCCAAAGCGTCTTACATACTCAATACTGTGGACAATCCCCACAGGAGCAATTTGGGGTGAAGTGTCTCAGGGACACAACGACATGCTGACTGCAGTGGGGTTTGAACCTGTGACCCCCTGATCCCAACACCAACACTCAACCCACTGTACCACACGCCTCCCATATCTGGTCATTCCTTGTGTAAAGCTGGCAGATTTAAGCGCAATTGATAGGGGTTCGATCGCCATGGCGAATAGTAACAGGCTTAGAGGGCAACCCTGGCGAGTACCTCTACCTAGTGTAAAATATTGAGAAGTCATCCCGTTAGTACTCACTGAAGCCTTGGGTGAAGAGTATAACAATGCTATCCAGGACACACATTTGGATCCGAGGCTGAACCTCTTAAGGACCTCAAATAGAAAGCCCCCACTCCACCACATATTATACTTTTACCTTGACTTTTAATTGCACACTACTCTAATATTTTATTACTTTTTATAATAAAATGTAGAAAACTAACTATACTATGACATTCTTTATAGGGACATTTTCAAGATTGTAACTAAATCTTTCAGCCTTCCTTGTTAAACTCCTCTTACATGAAATACACCGCTCACCACTCCTTTACAGAACTCATATTTACGTGTCATTGACCCGTGTGTTTTTGTGATGTGATTTTCAGGACTCTAAGGACCTGTACAGCGAGTGTTTACGCACCTTCTGGGGCTGTCCAAACTGTGACCTCTACATGCCTCTCACTCCGCTGGAGCGCATGCAGCACGAGGCCTCCTGCAGGCCGGCAGGGGAACAGCAGCAGTCAGAGGAAGGTCAGCGACTGCCTGTGTTCATATTTATGTCTGTGTATCTGTAGGTTTTAGATGACTTCAATACATGCCTTACCTGTCTTGTTAGGATATGAATCATTTGAGCCTAACTGAGGGTTTTGTTTTCAGAGCCAGAAGGGGCAAAGGCAGTCTCCTCCTCTTCCTCCTCCATGTCCAGTCTCACCAGAGTTTATCACTGTGACGTCTGCGATGAAGATCTGACCCTCACCTCCACTGAGATCCTCAAACATAAAAGGCAGCACATGTATTCTACCAAGTAGCAGCTTCCTAAGGACAACAACTAATCACAACGGGTCTATTCTGTCAAGGACATATTTGAGTTTATAGAATGAAGTTGTTATGTTTGTGTCACTATTTTTCTTCCCTTTTTTACTCGAGGAATTTCATTAAACTGCTATTCCTTCCCTTTAACAGCCTCTGTGTGTATTTTCTGTAGCCCTCTGCCTAGTTCTGTTGCAATACCAGATATCTAGATTGCAGAATTGAACTGCACAAAATGACTGAAATGTAAAATAACAAATAACATAGTTATAGGATTGATGCTTCTGCAAATTCCTTAGATAACATTCAAGGGCCCTATTATGCAAATGTCCAGGTACAGATTTGTATTTTGTGTCTCTTCTGTGACACGTCTTCATGCTTTAATGTTCAAAAAGCTCTTTATTTTTCTCATACTGCCTGTGCTGCAGCACCTCTTTTCACCCTCTGTCTGAAACCAGAGCCCAGTCTGCTCTGATTGGTTAGCTCTGTTTTGATTGGTCAACCGCTAAAAGATGTCCCATCCCTTAGCCTAGTACGTCAAATGTGTTGGAGCGCTAGCCAATACAAGTGTTACGTAATGATGTCACTAAGTTACACAAGTAAACAAAGGAGTCCAATGGAGGAGTTTCAGGCAGGGGGGGGGGGGGGGGGAGTGTGTGGGAGAGAAACCCCCTATAGAGGGAACACAGGCCTTTGAGACCATTATGAACACAAACAAACCTATATAACACTACAGGAAATGTAAAACCCCCAAAAAATAATAAGGCCCCTTTAAGGATATTTGTGTTAACATAACTTCCCTCCAATGTTTCTGAGAAGTTAAGGACACATGAGAAAGAGAGAAGTAGACACTGATTTTAAAATATAGAGTGAGGGTTTAATAATGATACAAACCCACGATATGTAACACCTCAAAGCAGCACATTGGCACAAAGTCAGAAGTAAGACAGCACGGAAGATAAAAACCTGTCTCAAAAAAATAAAGAATCAGAATAAATATCTCAATAAATAAATAAACAGGTAATATCTCATTAATTACTTTGAAACTAATAAATACGTACATTTGAAAATATGCACATTGGCAGAAATCAATAACCCAAAAAAGTAAAATAGTACTTAACACAGAGTTACTTAGAAATCATAAGTTATTGATTACTCAAATCAAAAGGCACATTTATTAAGATGTAAGAATGGGGCCTGAACATTGTGACCGCATGACTGTCAGTACTGTACTCTAACACCATTTCTGAACCAGAAGTAGCAAACTGTGTGCAATGGCTTCACTAGTTCTGTGTGTCTGCACCATCGAGTGAACGTGTGTGTGCGGGTCTATGCATCGCAGATCTGTGAGGATTGTGTGTGAGGGGGGGACAAAGGGGGTTAGGATCAGGGAATGGCAGTCTAGTGACGGACTGTGTGTGTTAGGATTAGGGTTGCATGTCCTTTATTTTTGGAACAATGAGCGTCCCATAACCGAGAGGTCAGGGGTCACGTTCATCAGCAGGTGTGTGTCCTGTCTCTGAACCCTCTTTACTGCCTGTTCACTCACTTTAAGTCACTTTGGATAAAAGTTCTTGGC
The DNA here is from genome assembly GCF_902827165.1 of Trematomus bernacchii. Taxonomy (NCBI): domain Eukaryota; kingdom Metazoa; phylum Chordata; class Actinopteri; order Perciformes; family Nototheniidae; genus Trematomus; species Trematomus bernacchii. The sequence goes on along the minus strand of NW_022987851.1, from coordinate 4,773,273 downwards.
TAAACCTAAAAATGTAAATAATCTGGTGAAGCTTCTGAAAGGTTCATTCTGCCATAATTCATGATCCCCTCACACTGTTAGGATTTCATCATTCTGGATGCTCAGAGCATTTTGTGATTTATTTTGAGATGATTTGTTGTAATCTATATGTCAGTGTTCCCTATTTTTACACAACCTTCGAATCAACATCTAGCCTTCAAGAAAACGTTCCAAAACTCAGAAAATAAGTTAGTTCTTGATTTTGGTGAGGAGACCAATTTGAACAGTTCAAGGTATAATAGTGCCTCCGTTTTTCAGTTCTACAAAATAATGTTATCTTTGCAATTTGGTTGCAAGAGGCTCACTTCTGTAGGGTAACAAGTGTCTCTACCTCTTATAATATATATGTCCTTGCATGATAGTTCAACACTAGTGAGTTCATTGATTCGTTGACATATTAAGATTTCTGCTTGACAAAATGTGTCCGTAGCTTTTAAACTACCATGGCCAGCAAAACACTGTAAGTATAAAAATATACAGCCAATCAGCAGAATAGACACAGAAATGCAAGATTCATCCCCGATAGCGTTTCCATTTTAAATGTCTTGAGTTTAATTTATCTTTAAACCTAACTATAAACTCAAAAACGTACACTATGTCACTTCCTCAGCACCTTGAGTAGGATAAGAACTTTGATAAGGATTGTTTTTACTCTGCCGCGACACCTCATCGATTGTTAAGAGACGGCGGGAAATTTAAATAGGATTAGGACAGGAATTAAAATAGCAGCTTTTTCTATCTTCATAATTAAAGCAACATTCAGCAAACACATCTCCCCCTGTGCCCAAACGAAGACCGACCGCCATTCTTCTTTTTTCAACATAATGTGCCTCTTTCCTCATCACAGGGTCGACAGTCTGCAACGCACCTGTGAGCTACGTGCTGCAGTTTTATCATTTCTGCTCCATATGGAACACAATAACACACTACAGTTTTCAGTTCCAACACTTTTTAGATTTTCCTAACGTGAGCGACGGGTACAAAAATACTCTTTCAATACATTGTTCATTGCACTTAATGTTTTTGGTGGCGTCTCATTCGAAGGCCTAGACACGTCTGCGGATCGGTTAGCGTGGGGTCCTGTTTTCCTTTCTCTTTGGGGACGGTACGTGTACATTAGGTAGAATAGACTCGCGCAGAGGCCTCAGTTGTAAGCACCTTGACTGATTCAACAAGTACAGTGGTTGGGATGTGATGTCCTCTATGGTTAATATTGGAAAATACACGGAAAGATGAAAAAATATGTGTAAAGTGAGCGTGTTTTTAATGTTCGACACACATTCTCTTGATTTTCTTTTTTTCTACTTTTTTTATAAAACAAAAAGAACCTTGTGTTTGGTTACAAAGGACCATTATGGATCATTATGACTTTTAAGTCTTTGTGGTTGTCATTGCAACTTCCCTTAACATGAATTGACCCTTTGCATTTAATAACCTTTCCTCCACTGTGGTCTCCTACGTTAACCAACACCAGTGGTCTCAGATGTTCACACTTTCTTGAAGACTGCACTTTTGCTCGACCCCCTCCCATTCTCTTTTCATTCCTGAACAAGGGCTGAGTAACATCTGAGGTAAAATTAGAGGTAAAGGGTGACATCTGCTCATCTGACTGATAAACAGGCCAACATGAAACAAATAACTTCCCCAAGAAGATCTCATGTCTGTGAATACGTGATAGTGTGTGCCATCGGGGGATTCTGTCAATATGTTTTACATTTAATAAAATATACCAATTCAAATGATAACAATCATATATATAAACATCTTTCGTTTTTTGTGTTTTTCCTTTCTAAATAAAAAAAAAACAGACATTTGAAACAGTGTACACATCATCTTAGCCTATGCCACTCTCTTCCTGCGATAAAGTCTCCGACGCTGATTCTAGATCAGCCGACCCTCAGTAAATCCACTACGAAGGCTCCAGATGACTCCCACAGAGCCTGGTCTGAGTGCGGTGTGCCCCCAATAGGCAGGGGCCAGTGAGGAAGGCCTCGGGTTGAAAAAGAGAAAGAGCGGAATGCAGTGGAAGGCCGCGGGGCTTTGGGGGGTCACGTCAGAGGTCTGGGTCTCCTGAGAGAGCTGTACCACCTGCTTAACTCCACCTGCTTTACTCTACCTCCTCCGTCCCCACAGATGCTCTCTCCTCCGAACACCCAAACCTCCTTGGTCCAGGGAACCCCCCCCACCCCCTAGCCTGGCCTCATCGGACCGCCTTGTGCTTTCCCCCACAGCAGCCACACCTCTCCCCACACCGCAGGCAGGCGTGCAAAGGCAGGTAGCAGCACATGCAGGGCACGAAGAGGGACAGGGCCACGAGGGCCAACCAGCGGGCACAGCACAGGGGGTGTGGGTGGCCCCCCAGCGAGTCTTCACACGAGCAAGGCTCCCAGAACTCCCCCTCAGAGTCCGACATGCAGTGGTAGAGCAGACTCTCTGCGCACCACACACAGGTCCACTGGCGCAGGCAGTGCAGGGCGGGGTCCGGGGCGTCTCTGCAGCGGCCCCGCCCGTTCTCCGAAGTGCTGAAAACAGAGCGGCAGTACACACAACGTGATGAGCATGAAGATGAACCCTGAGGACACGGGCTGTCGTCGTCAGGGGAGATCACCCCTGGGTCACCACCACCACTGGCCCCTCCTCCTCCTCCTCCTCTCTTACGTGTCCGCGACCGGGGCGTGCCAAGTGAGGTGTGGATGCAGCAGGGGGAGGGCGAGCCTTTGCAGGTCTCCTGGGGGGACCCGGCGGGTGAGGACACGCCTGACACGGCGTTGGGCATGGACATGCAGGTGGGCGACGACGAGGACAGCCTCTGAGCAGCTTTACTGTCCAGAGGCACCGTCACGTCGCAGCCCGCCGTCCCCACCCCTGCCAGATCCTTCTCAAAGCGAACAACGCACAGCTCCGACTTGTCCTGGACACTCACTCCTCCACCGACAACCACACCCCCGGTCAGCCCCCCGACCATAGTCCTAGTGGCCCCCGCCCGCCGGTAGTCCTCGTAACCTCGAGAACCCCACAGGTCTTTGCAAGGGTCCACACTGTGCAGGTCTCCCTCCTCCAGCAGAGAGATGGTGGGTGAGAGGGGGGACAGAGGAGATGAGGCCGTGGGACCCATAGGAGGAGTAGGCGGAGCAGGAGGCGGGGGCCGGATGGCGATGGCGGGATTCAACACAGTCGTCATTTGTGAGAGCTGTCCCGGCCTGGTGTGGATCTGTGGAGAGGGGGTAGAGTTACAGAGGGAGTCAGGAACAGGGTGTTACAGGAGGCAATCATCCTGAGGGCATCTCAAACAGATGATCAAGACCCTTCAGTCAGTCGAGGGGGGTTTTCATTTCACCTATCCATTTATGTCTGCAGATGTGGACTTAAGTATGGAGAAACAAGGAGGGAATCAACCAGTCCACCTTCTGTGTTTTTTAGCTCTAATATCTAATATTGGATTTAAAGAGGACACATTGTGTCACTTTTTAGGTCCGTACTTGCATTTCCAGTGTCTACTAGAACATGTTTACATGCTTTAATGTTTAAGAAACACATTATTGTTCTCATACCGTCTGTCTGAGTGTACCTATATGCATCCTGTGCCTGAAACGCTCTGTTTAGGCACCTGTCTCTTCAAGATACACTTTCAAAAAAGTCTGCTCTGATTGGCTCATGAGAAAAATTCAGATAGGGGCGGTTTGTTCTAATGAGCCTATAGGTGTGACATAAGAAAGGGAGCCAAATCTACATGGCTTGTTTTTCGTGATATGTCCTTTTCAAATGACCTCTAATTTGGATCTAAGTAAGAGCACTCTTTAAGCTCTTTTGCCCCCAAGTGTGACCAGAACACATACAGAGAAATCATTTAAGATTACATAAACTTGTGTTCATTGAAGCATTGTGTTATCCCAACAAAGTACATGTGATGGACTTTGAGCAGACGATGTTACCTGAGCAGGCGTCTGAGTGGTGACTGCATGGCTGGATCCAAAACTAAACTCTTCCGACAGAACGAAGCAGGTAGACGACGACTCGCTCGTCACTATGGTGAGGGGTTTGGGAAGCATCTCCTTTCTGCTGTTGGACGACGACTCACTTCCTGTATGAGACTGGCAGAGGCTACATGTCAGACACACCAATAACTGCATAAGGTGCCCAATGGTAACGACAATAACTTAGAGAGTAAATGCTCAACTGATCAACTGCTCAGATACTCACAGCTTGTCCATCATCCTCGGTGTCGGCCTCTTCTGGTGTGGAGGACGAGGGCGAGTCAGAGCCTTGATGACATGGATAGAGAGGATTTAGTCCTGTTAGATACTTTCTAAAGCCTCTTCGAGCACAGCTGATGAGAGTTTTAACATATGACTCATATGTACCTCTGTCCAGCTTGTCTATGACAGTCTGGAGCCCTTTCTCGAAGGAGATGGCGTCGGCAGGACTCTGGAACGTAAGGCCAAACTTTCGATCTTCTACTCGCCAGTGATGGAAGATGGGGTTCACCTTGTTGTACACTAACCCCCTTTGCACTGCACACTCCAACACCGGCTAAAGACACAAATGGCAAACCCAGGAAGTTAGTTCCCTCACCAGGATGTATCGTTTCCTGTTCCTACATAACATGATGTACAGTCTTCGGGTGGTTACAGTCTTTACACACACGCACACACTCACTGCTCGATCTCGCAGCCGCTCTCCACGTATGATGTATTCTCTCCGCCCCCTGCCGTCTTGACTCCGCCCTTTACATATGACCACATGACTGAGGCCGCCACCTCCAAGGGGCACCCAACCGCCACTGGAGTCATCACGTGTCATCACCACTGCACGAACACGCACACTGTCAGGGAAGCCAAGAGAGTGAGCAGAGGCCTAGGCTGATTAAACAACGCAAGATTCAAGATTTAGATTCAAGATTCAAGATTGTCATCTGTACAGTAGCTACAGCGTAGGTATGGCAATGCAAATCTTAAGTCCCAGGCTCCTTCAACAATGCAACATAAATATATATAAGATATAAACAATAACAAATGGTGCAGGAAGAACATAACAGAAATAAAAAAAAGAGAATGTTGCCAGTGACCAATGTGCAGGTAAATGCACGCCATCTTAATTCATGAATGATATACACATATCAATGATCAATGATATACACAGACTCACACCAAAACCTGCAAACATGCAAGCCAAGATGAGCACATTCATTCAATTGAATAAAAAAACAAAAATAGGGTACTAGGATGATGCTAAGGCAACTGTTTCCAACTCCGGTGAACTGAGATTTCATGATGAAGACAGAATTGCCAGCTGGTGTTGCAACATGACAGCTCAAATCACACAGTTATAGCCAGGGTAGTGTTTGTTATCAATCCATGATCACGTGATTGAGGTAAATCGGATTTAATTAGCATGTGGTGACGGTAAACCAAAGTAAAACATCACGAACTATGTGTGGTTTTGCCTTAATTTAAACATATCTGGAGGATACTGAGAAATAAAACTGGGCCTGCTGACTAGGCTACATGCGCTGAGAATAAAGGAAGTGTGGATAGAGAGAAAGCCAGCGTTGAGGAGGAGAGACATGGCCAAATGGGAGGAGGGAGGAGGAAGAATGAGTGTTTCCCAGATAGATGTATCAATGAACGCACCCATTCGCCATCAGAGGCCCCGGCATTCTTGCAAAAATAAGCTCAGCCCTCGCCAGTCGGCTGAATAATTCAGCACCGCAGCTCGAAATGTGAATGTAATGCGTTCTCAGCCGTTGTTTCTTTTGGTGATTCTCAAATCACACCAAAGTACAAGTGTTGAAATGGGTTTCACAGACGCTCCTTTCCTCCATTCCGCCCCTGCTGCACGCACTCATTAACACACCCCGATATAAGGTTTTATTTATTTTTATGAATGGGATACAGCCAGTCTGGCTTCACTGTGCCTCGGATATTTCGCCCGGAAGATGCACAAGGCCTAAAATACAATGCGATCGCGTGTGAAAAAAGGGAAGGCAAAAGGAACGAGTGGGTGAGAGGATGGAGAGGAAACGAGAAATGGGGGGAGGGGGCCGATTAGAAAAAAGGGAAGGAGGAGAGGAGGGGTGAGGAAGAGTGAGAGCGAGCGAGGGAGAAAAAAAAATCACATTTCATTCATAAAGTTTGGCTTTAAAAAATCATAATGAAACCCCGAGACACGTTGATAAAAATCACAACGCCTCCATCCCTCCCTCGTTTCAATGTAGCCATGTCTTGAATGACGCGATGCTGGCCCCAAACTCGCCATATTTCGCCTCCCCCCCCCCCCATACATATTACACATTTCGTGACTGTTTTTACCAACCGCGAAACCACGCATTTAATTCAGAATTGTTGCACAGCTATTTGTTTAATATGCTTTACATTATTATTCCAGTGTCATGTTGTAGGTTGTGTGCCAGCCGTTTTAAAAGCACAGGTCCACATGTAGGTGGCTTCACATTTATCACATATTGGCATATCGGAAATGGGGTGTATGCTGTTGATTCAAGACTACGTAATGGTGTTTTTATTCTAGCCTGCTAAATTGTAGAGCACCGATTGTGATAAGAGTGCATGATGCTGGCTTGGTGTAACATTGATGGCGGTGGCGTTTTCTCTCTATCATCTATATTTCTGGCTGTATATATATATATATGTGTGTGTGCAATGTTAAAAATGAAAATGTAAGGACTTACTCGCCCTCCATGGCTCGGTGTTGCCCGCCGCTTGCAGCAGCCCACCCCAGGGTCTCTCCTCTCTCTCTCTTTTTTTATCCTCCTTTCAGGAAACACTCTCAGGCTCGCTCACATCCTCTCTCTCTCTATCTGCTCTCATTTTCCTAATCTTCCTCTCTCTTCCTCCCCTCTCTCTTCCTCTCGCACTCTCTCTCTCCACCTTGATGTCGTTTCGGTGTATTAGGATAGGCTTGAGGTTGCAGCAGCCATTTTCCGCTGGCAGCATCCTCCCTCTCTCTCTCCCTCCCTCCCTCCTCTCTCTCTCTCGCTCCGAATCTCTCTCTCTCGCTCCAAATCTCTCTCCAAATCTCTCTCTCTCTCTCTCTCTCTCTCTCTCTCTCTCTCTCCTCTCTCTCTCTCTTCTCTCTCTCTCTCTCTCCTCTCTCTCTCTCTCTTCTCTCTCTCTACCTGCCCTGTGCCAACACATCTGCACTAATCATTGACAGCATCCTGGCTTTAGGTGGCCCATAGGGTTTGACCAGTAGTGTAAAGTAACCAAGTACATTTACTCAAGTACTGTACTTAAGTAACATTTTGAGAGACTTGTACTTTACTTGAGTATTTCAATTGGTTGTTACGTTCCTTCTACCACACTACAAATCAGATGTAGGCCTACTTGTAATCCACTTGTGACTTTACACTGAAACAATTAAACAGTGACTTTAATTAAATGTATTCTGTCTACAGGTTCCTTATTATTATATAAGGTTAATTGAAAGCAATAGTATTAAGTTGAACCTATTGTTTTTTATTTAAAGTTAATAGTATTGCTTTCAACCAACCTAATACAAGTGTGTGTAATCTGTTGACAGAATATATTTATTTAAGTTCAGGTTTCAATTTTGTTGGAGTGTATTTATTTGGTACCTTTAGTTACTTTGAAAATGTGGATGAATTATATGAAATACAACCAACCTTTAAATAAGACTAGTTACACCTGGAGTAAATCCACAAACTACCCTGCAGTATACACAGTTATTAAAACTAGCTGCACCTTTACCAGCTGTAATAAACACAGTATTGCATCAATAATTATAATCAAAACATATTATATAAATAATTCTGAAATGGCCTAATGGGTACTTTTACTTTTGGTACTTTAAGTATATTTTGATGCTAATACTTTTGTACCTTTACGTAAGTAATCGCAGAGTATTACACTCTGGTATTTCTACTTTGACTTAAGTACACATTCTGAGTACTTCTTTTTCAAGCCACATACTAATGGATAATTGTGTTGTTGCTATGCTTAGAATATTCTTAAAAAGTAGCCTAAATAAGTATATTAAGGTCAGAGGTATAAGAATGACTGATATCCTATACTCAAGTAAAAGTCCTGCATTACAATTGTTACTAAAGTGAAAGTACAAAAGTATTAGCATCTAAATATACTTTATGTACCGAAAGTATGCATTATGCAGAATGGCCCATTTTCTAATATTATATATATATGTTATTATTATAATTATTGATGCATTTATGTGTTAATCACAGCTGGTAAAGCTGCAGCTAATTTTACAATTGTAATGCTGTATGATAGCTTGTGGATGTTACTCCATGTGTAACTACAATATTATTTAAGTGTTGATTATATTTCATATCATTAATCCAAATCTGCAAAGTAATTAAAGTATTATATAAATGTACTGGAGTTAAAATGCACTATTTAACTTTTGAATTGTATCGAGGTAGAAGTACAAAGTAGCAAACAATTAAACTACTCAAGTAAAGTACTCAAGTATATCTCAAAATTGTAGTTAAGTAAAGTATTTAGTTACTTTACACCACTATTAGGATCGTTGCGTTGGCAGCTTTTAGTCGTTAGCACCATGGACAGCGACACCCTGCTTATAAGAAACGAGATCTGACGTTTCATTTATATAATTAAGGCTTGTACACAATAAAACAGTTGACTAACTTATCATATGTTACTTTGTGGTCACTTAATTAAAAAAAAATACCGACCCTGATCTTTCATATTTCGAGACATTACACATATTTGTAGCAGGATACAGTGTAAACGTAGACATAGCTACACAGTGCTACAACACAGAATGATATTTTATGTTTCACAACGGGTTAAAATAAAAGTCGTACAAAGTAAATGCTCAAACTTCAGCTTTACTTAGTTATTCATTGTGTTAAAGCTTTGCAGCCTGGGGCTCATTCATATGGTTCGTTGGTCTAGGGGTATGATTCTCGCTTAGGGTGCGAGAGGTCCCGGGTTCAAATCCCGGACGAGCCCAGATTTTGAAACAAGGGCCAACATAACATTCCAAGAATTGTATTGCACTGACACATTGCAGTGACACTTTGCACATGGTGCCCCTGTAAATTATCAAATGAGATAGTTGCCACGTACCGGAAAACTCCAGATCCAGTTCCGGGTGCTGCTCCCAGGCTTGGACCATGGGCGAAACAAATCACAGAAAAGATCCCTTACGTGGATCAACAAAATACCACCTTGTGCTTTATTCAACCCCGTTGTGAAAGTAAGGTAATTACGTTGTTAAACTGATAAATAACATAGCCTCTCATATTAATAAGAGGACAAAAGGCCACCTTTATTTCAGCACCAAGGACAGCGTTTGGCAAATTCACTGACAAAAAGCTTACTTTTAGATTATTGACAGAAAATATATCAACATTATGATATTTTGTTACATGGTAGCACATAATAATATTCCAACATGCATACGAAAAGTATTGTCAATTAATAATAATATGCACTACATTATATATTAAAGCTATTTTACAAAATTATCATTGAGGGTGCGACCCATTAGAATTGTTTAAACTAACGAATTATCAATGAAAACAACTAATGACCACATTGACCAAACATATGTTATTGTAGCCCTTATATCAGATTATAAAACGGACAAGTAAAATCAAGCAATCTGATTGGTTCTTAGCCGTGGTATACTGAGCGTATACCACGGGTAGAATTGTAAATTACTTTTCACAACAACTCAGTATCCCTCCGCGTCTGAGATAAACAGTATACAGTTGGGCTGTGTATTTTCAAACTGGAACAAGAAAGCAGCGGAGAAGTAACGGAGCAGAAACCCTCCTTTTTACGCAACGGTTCAGACATAGACATCAAACGGCAAAAACATATTCAGTGTGCAGTTCCTTTGGCATTAGGGCAGGGATATTTAGATACTTTCCAAGGTTTGACATAATGAATTGTGCTACTTTTAAAGCGAGCAACGATGTTTTCAAATCTGTAATCAAAAAGGTCCGCAAAAACATTTAAGATTAACTTCGACCTCCGGGGGGGGGGGGGGGGGGGTGTCTTACTATGGAGGAGTGGATTGAGGAGTGCCTATCTCCAGAACAAAAAGCACCTAAACGACGACATGTAGAGCGACGTGAAGAGCAGGTCGACCAACTGGAAAAGTATCACCATTCAAAAGCTTTCTGATGCGGGTCTTGAAACAAAGCAGAGAAATTATGACCGTTAGTGGCCACAGGTGCGAAAGCTCTCTCCAGAGCTACTGGAAGCCGAATCTCGGGGACCGGAGAAAGTGGAGCAATATTCTCGCCACACCAAGCAACAGCCTAGAACAACCTCAGCCTATACAAGTAACCACGTAAGCCATGCTACTGATGCTGGACAGTTTTTCAGTGGGTGCACAATAAACGGCAACATACACATTAATGTAAATAAATAGCCAAATAATGGATCAACGCTCTCTGTCTAATATGTTCGCTAGCTGTTGTTAGTGTTGTTGCATAGCAACCACCTCGCACTATGTTTCGTGCAGAAGGCAACAGAGGGACTATTTTATTTTGAAAATCATTATTTACTAATAAAAACTATTTAAATTAGAGTGTGTATTTTTCTTTCATATTGCCACACTTGGTAACCGTTTTATAAAAGCAATAGCTCACTTCAGGCCTGTCGTGAGCTATTGCTTAAATACACAAGTTTACCCTCTCACCTACAATTTCCCATCAACGCAGCACACAGTAGAATAACCATGGCAGTTCGATTTCATTTATAGGTACATTTACAAAAGTATTGAATTATCACCTGACCCCACCTGGCTTTACATATGACTTTGAAGCAATCTGGTAAAGTAACATTTAATTTGGCATGATGCAAAACATTAACAAAATAAATAATTTGGGTTTTTAGTCCCACATAGGGTAGTGTGGAGCACATCTTAGCTAATAACGTAGACATCAAATCAACTGGCAAGCGTCAGACTTGTGAAGCGTTTGGGGACTGTGGGAAAGTTGCCTACTTTGCCATACAGTTCATTGATGGAACCAATTAAACTACATAACTTATCGACCGTTTGTACTGGTCGTTTCTTTAGAACTGACGACCAAACATTTGAACTTTTCAAATGAAAATATGTTTGTGAATGTGTCCTTCCCTCTGATAACCATCCCTGCAGACCGGCAGCCCAGCCGCAGGTTAGTTTTCTTTATCCGCCTTTTCTCACGGAAGTAATTACGCTACTTTAACTATTGAATGGCTATTTCGTGTATCTGAAATATGTAAACCTACAACGTCTAACCAAATCAAAGTGGTTTTCTAAGCGAGCAACTGAACACAACTTATGTTACTGCTGGCATTTAGTCAGTAAAATGAATTGAAAACCTTTGTTAGATAAGATAACACTTATTGATACACGCTAACTGTTGATAGGCAGCACTTGTTTGTGATGTATGATACATTTAAAACCTTTTTTGCCTTATATAACCATCATGAGCTTAGTCATTAAGAGTGTTCAAATAAGTACTCAGATCCTTTATTTTTAGTAAAAGTACAAATACTATAATATTAAAAGACTCCACTACAAGTGAAATGTGTAAATGTTACTTAAATTAAAGTACAAAAGTATTAGCAACTAAATATACTTACTTACGTACTCATTCTGCACAATGACCCGTTTCAGACAAATATAAAGTACAGCAGTATTATAAGCTAAATGTACTTCAAGTATCAAAAGTAAAAGTACTTGTTATGCAGAATGGATATTTTCACAGTATTATATTATTATTGTTATCATTTTATCCTCTTTTCATACATGTAAGAGTATTTAAGAACTAGAAGGAGATTAGAAGTACAGTACTGCATTGTACCATATAAGCATATCATGTGTTTTTATATGTAAAACACTAGTCACTGTAGTAAGTAAAAAGTACAATGTTCCCCTTTAAAATGTAGTGGAGTAGAAGTATGAAGTAGCAATACATGGAAATACTCAAGTAAAGTACAAATATGTCCAAAAAGTACTCAAGTACAGTACATACTTGAGTAAATGTACTTATTTACTTTCCACAACAGGATTTATGGTAAATACATTTTTATTAAATTTAAAGTAAATCCAAAATCAAGACAGTATTGTTTTTCTTTAAAAAAAAGAACAGAAACATATGGAATTCTTTTTGTATTAAATAGCTGGACACTGTAGTTTAAAACTAGTACTACTTTAACCAAAATAAGCAGCAGTGGCTGTAGTATGTTGCAATACATGACATGTCACCTGTGGCTGATGTGTTTTAAAAATGTATTTCAAAATGGAGATCTGTGGCAGACAAATATCAAGCTTTTGACCGACCGTACTTGGTAGTAGGATCAGTTCAAATGTGTTTTGTAGTTTTCGTAAACTTTGCGGACCATAAAACGGAATATCTACAGACGTGACTTGAGTATTCTGATCAAATCACTTCTTCTTTTTTTCAGCAAGGTAAAAATTAACAGTATGGGTATTTCTGAGTCAAAAGAGATGAGACAAAGTGAAAAACACCCATACAATAAGGACACACAAAATGAGACCTCAAAAGAAGAAACTGCCAAAGAGGAGAATGATTTATCTGGAGACCTCAGCAGCTCTGCCAACACCAGTCAAGTCCCTTCTCAACTTCATCAGATGGATCCCAGCCGTGGAGCTGAAGCAATGCTCTCATGGATGCAACAATTTCCTGCTTATGCTCTTCCAAACGGAGAACAAAGCAAGGCTAAGAACATTTCACAGGATGCTGACCCAGTCAAATATATCCCATTTATTTCCAAAGCTGACCCAGTGACTCAACAACACACATCGCTTGCAGAACCTAAGGATAGTAAGACCAATGCTCTGAATTGGACAGAGGCTTTGAAGAAAGGCCTAGCACTGCGACTTGGTTTCCTCGGTACATTATGCCCGCAGCAGTCAAGACCTTCAGAATCACAAGTGAAACAGACAAAACCTGTGCAGCACCGGGGAAACAGACCGGTGGTGTTTGGAGAAACTCACCATAATGAATCTACAGCGAAGGAAATCACAGCGGTTCCACTACACACAGCACCGGCCTCATCCCAAGTGACGCCACCTATGGAATGGAGGTGAGTTGACTTCATGTTAAATGGTATATTATAAACATTACACACTAATGTTGTATGTAAAACAATAGAATTATGACATTGGCGAATGTCATAAGTGAACCTGACATATTCAGTGTAGTCCTCCACGTCTTTAGAACTATTTGCACTGCTATTGGTAACATATGAACTTGTATCTCCCCTTACCAGCTTTGGGAGTAAAGAGCCAACAGATATACCGCTTCAAGTTCCGGACGCTAAAAAGCCAGAACCTGTGCAGCGTATATACAAGAGGGTGGTCAGACGTTTACTTACAGCCAACCTACAAAGCAAAAAAGCAGTGGCACAAACCGAAACAGAGATCAGCCAATCAGCAGCTCAAAAGTCCAGTTTATTTGGCTCTCGTGTGAACACAGGAAGCTCCGAGTTACAATGCCCTGCAACAGGACAAAAGCAAGCAGAAGCTCAGGTCGACAAAAAGGAAAAAGAAGCAAACTCCAAAAGTGTCACCGAAGAAGAAGAGGACCTCAAGTATCGCTTAGGTGTGAATTCAGAAAGGAGTCGTGCCGTTGCTGCCAAAATGCGGCTAAGAAGGAAGCTAGTTAAGAAAAAAGAGCTAGATGGTGTTAGATGCAACCAGAAAGCAGCTGGATCAGCTGTCAATCCGCTGCAGGAGAGTTCACAGCAGCAGGCCGTGGAAGGAAACACAACCAAGACACACAATACAAAAACAAACCCCAACAGAAACACTTTAATACAAAATAAAAAAACGAACGCTCAAGCGTTAAAGGTCCCAGGAGTTGAAGGGACAGCTGCCACTCATAACCCCACAACTGCAGCTCCAGAGAAAAGCACCGGACTCCAGCAGGAACCTCAAGATCCTGCTGTTAAGCCAAAGAATAGATGCAAAGCAGTAAAAAACATTAAACGCAATCATACAGGAAAGGTCCCTGAGAAAGAAAAGCATGGGGATACAAAAGGAGATGTGAATGGGGAGAAGTATCAGGTTCAAACCGAAGAACAGAAAGCAGCCATCCCCTCTGAAGCAGCTCCTGGGTCAGTTCGTACTGGAGGTCGATGGCCCCCGTTTACAGTGAATCAGTCCTGCTCCCACAAGGTGCGCTGTCATCAAGGGGATCGGTTTGCCATCAAATGTCCAGAAGTGGTGAGCTACAATTTAAGCTAGTTTGTCAGCGTCAATTTGAAATCTCATTAACTTCCTTTTTAATGTTAATCACAATTTCAAGAATCAGAAAATAACCTCAAGCTATACTTCCACAGGTATTATGAATGCCCAAACCACCTGTGAGCCGCCTTGGATCACCACAGTGAGACTCGCAGCTTGCATAGCACTGAGACAAACAGAGTAGGATGAAGATTCCTGACATTCAAAATATGTCATCTTAACCAGCATTTTAATAAGGAAGACTTGAAGTGTAAAAAATATAAATAAAACACGCAGTATTTCAGAAAGTTTATTTTCGGAATCGTTTATTGCAGAGAAAGTTTTGCATTGTAATATCAACTGGATTACAAACCATGTAGGGAGGAACGGGCGTTACCATTTAGAAAACACTCAAACTGCAATGGCGATTCTGTTAGTTGCTAGGATACAAGGCAAGGGCAACACATATCCGTGAGCTCTACTAAGGAAAAACGTTGTATACCAAAAAAAAGTTGGCTTAAATTTATGGGAACATTTTTTGTTTTGTAATAGAGTCCCAGAGGTGACCAGTTTGGAATAACCCAATAAAAGCTCTGTTTTAATGTTGTTTAATGTAACGGAAGATGTGTAGCAATACACCTGTGATCCTTTCTGTTTCCCCATATTTAAAATAGAACCTCAAGACAGGATGAGCTGCTGATAACTCAAATACAGAAAAATATTTTTTTAAGGAGTATGGTCAACAAATCAACCCCCCAATGAAGTCTTATCCCTCAGGGAAACTGCGTTTGAGCATTTGACTGGGTGTACTGGATCAGCGGCTTGTGTTTCTGAGTGTGTTTGTACATGTGTGTTTGTACATGTCTGAGTGTGTTCCTGGGGGCGGATTACACAATCATTTCCAGCTGTCGTGCGTATTCGATGACCTGTTGTGCCAGCTCTGTGGAGGGGATGGTCACCTCCTCTGTCCGCTGCTGCTGGCTGCTGAACGAGTAGTAGCCGTCTGCGCTCAAACTCCATCCCCTCTGAAAAGACAAGGAACAATCAGTTTGGGCTGTTTGGTCATTTCATTCATTGGAAGCAAGAATCTAAGAGGGAATTGTGTTTCAATTTGAGGAATTAAATGACCAAGAAATCAACTTTTTACATGATATGTGTCTTGGTGTGTTTAAGGTGCCAGCCCACGATTAGCCTCTTTATTAAGTCATCTTGTCCTTTTTGTATACAACCTTAAATCCGACATATGGTTTAAGTTAATTCCCAAATGAAATTTTACACACCTTCTTGGCATAGTCTGTCATCTTTTTCGGGGAGCTGAAGAAAAGCACACGCGTGGCTTCGTTGAACTGGATCTGCTCGTATGCTTTCTCTATGCAACCTGCGATCTCATCACTGGAATAAAAAAATAAAAAAAATAGATCAGCGTTTTAGTTGAACACACATTTAAAAGACATTGTCATGCATTTCAATTGTCACACAATTGTAATATGTTTTGTGTTGAGTAACCTAGTAAGATAGCATAAATGATAGATCTTTGATGTTGGTGTATTCACCTACAGCGTAATATATCACAAATGTAGATGTTTTTGCTGACCCTTACTATGCTAAATGTTTTTTAATGATAACGTATGCCACTTTTTTCACAGCCATGGTAACAGTTCTAAACCAATACATCATTAGGAACTGAACCGAAATATAAAACTTCATTTTGCAGCAAAAACAACAGATATGGTCCTAAATCAAGTGTTTAGGACTACATCATTGAAAAGGTGTAGAAAGTATTACAGGCTGGATTACCATATTGATGCTTACCGAATTGTGTCGAGCAGAATGTCTATAAAAAAGGTGTAGCTCTCTGCAGGGATATTGCCTTTGGCTAGAAAGACCTTGTTGTAGCTTCCTTCCATCAAGTACTGAGAAGGTCAGAGGAGGATAACAATCAAAACAGTGGGGTTAACATGCAGGTTATTATTGAGACAAGCTTCATATTATATGTGATTAGTTTGAGTTCATAATGTGTGAGTGCAACAATCACAGATATCAAATCAATGTGTCTCAGGCCAAAATTAAACTGTAAGAAATCTATGTCTACGATAAGTTTTGGCCAATCATTTTTGAAAAGCACGAAGTAAGCATGTCTGCAGGTAGCAGTCAAACTTAGCCAGCCAAAAGTAAACATGGCTTAATTTTTGGTCTAATGTAATATGACAATGTTGTATTTCCTACTATAACAGACTGACAATGTTGAGGAGACAATGACTACAGGAGTGAATATAACAAGGGAATAAACTTAGTAATTTGAGGGTACAACTGAAACAAAACACAGCTGTTATCCTGTCAATTAACCTACGTGTGTTCCTTCCTAATTGAATGGACAACCCACAAATAATAATGTAAAAAATATTGATTTGAGGGTACAAGATTACTGATTGTAGCAGAAATTATAACATTTCAGCCTGAACACCGAGTCAGGGCAGAACAACAAAGCGATGTCCTAGGAGTAAATTGCAGCACCTGCTCTAGGGACACCGGGTGTCTGATGTATACGTTGGTCTGAATGTCTCGAGCGCTCAGTCTCTCAAGTTCTGTGTGAAACTCAGACACGCGGTTCTGTGAGAGCAGGAAGAGCAGGTTCAGTCCCAGTAACTGGTGCATGTAGGCAGCCTCGGGCAGTTCCTCCCTTAATGAGTAGAAGAAGAGAACATTTAGAAAAAAAACACCATTTGTACAATGTAGCAACGTACCAATAAAAAAAAGGAAAAGTGACATTACTTGTAATCAAAGTAGTAACATTTGAGCTGGGCCATGTATCTCTCGAAGGATGGGATGTCCTTCTTGAGGATGCTCCACAAGGCTCCGATTTCAAGGACATCACCTGAAAGACACACACAAATATTCCTCTATTATTAGGTAGATCTCCTTAAGAACTGGTTTAGTACTATGACAAAAAGTAATTCTTGAGTAATATCAAATGTTGTCTGTCCGCTTGTTTGCCATCAATACTCACGAGCTAAAATGAGCTGCTGCTTGGTGAGCGCAGACCCAGTGGTAGGTAAGAAGTTCAGCTCCAGTAATGAAACCTGTAAAAAAAGAAGTTTGGTGTCATTTTGTACTCAAGGTCATATCATGGACTCGGTCTTAATCAAATTGTTTATAATAGTTTCGGATCATGTCATTAACCTTTCATTATTGGCAACTAAATATAATTATTAAGATATAATATTAGAAAATAGGCTACCCAGCCGTATGTATAAATTGTTAGAATTAGCCCCAATATAAACAGCATCACTAATTATAATCGAGGAAAATAATCCATATGATTCTGAAATAAGCCATTCTTTATAATGAGTAATTTTACTTTTGACACACAAGGTATATTTTGACGCTTATAGTTGTGTACTTTTACGTAAGAGTTTAAAGCAGGACCTTTACTTTTAATACACTTAAAATAAATGGCTTTTAACCAAAATATCAGTAATTTCCATATGTGTTTTCCCTACAGCTAACTTACACATCTAAATTAATACAATTTCAACCGAGGAGTTGCAACCTAACTTTTAACAAGAAAAAGCAACCGATAAAATAAACAAAGCGTAATGTCGTCCTAAATGTATTTTTGTTCAAATGTTTATTTTGGATGGAACTACTTTGACAATGAATCAGCCAACACTAGGTTTGCGTTAGCAACACACACCGTTTCCTGACTCTAGAAACAGAACAATATTTTATTGCCTTATCAGCCAAACACTAACATATAGTTACGAAATAGAAACGCAGTGTTTTCACCACACAGACAATATAACTATGTGTGTCTAAAGCTAACATAATAGAAAACTCAAAAACAACGTCAGCCTAGCTAGCCCAGGTTAGCAAACTTAGCTACATATGCTAACAACGCCGACGCTTCAAAATAAGCTGTGTTCCTCATTTGACTCATAGAAACAGACTTAAAAACAGACAAACATATGTGCGACTTTACCTTGAGTTTGGTCAGAAGATCTCCACATTTACTCAGGCTGGGGTTCTTCTTATTCCACTCTGCTTTTAGATGATCATATAGCCCAGCAGTCTCTTTCAGCGCCATGGTGATTCTGCAAAATGTACGACACCGGCCGCCGTAATACGTTAAATGACTGTCGTGAATCACTCTTGTTGCCATGGACTTTTTTTCCGTTACAGACGGCAGATCAAGATGGCGGCATTCGGCACTGAGCGCTGGTTGAATGAGCTACCAAATCATGCTATTTTCCAAAAAATAAGGGGGAAGTTGGATTCAGATCCTTTCTCAAATGAAAGAGGGATAGCTAAAAACCTGACATTTTGTTTGGGTGCGGACTTGTTCGTGTGGGACGACATAGACCGCGTGTTTTACACCACCAACTTGCGACAGCTGAACACGGATGAGGGACGCGGCAGCGGGAACCACCAGTCCCTGCTGTGCATCAACCCTCCTCTCTTTGACCTGTGCCAGGTGCTAGTCAGTCCTACCCAGCACCACGTGGCGCTCATTGGGCAGCGAGGGGTCTCGGTGCTGGAGCTCCCTCAGCGGTGGGGCAAGAGGTCCGAGTTTGAGGGGGGGCGGAGCGAAGTTAACTGCAAGACCATCCCGGTGGCGGAGCGCTTCTTCACCAGCTCCGCGTCGGTGAGTCTGCGGCAGGCGGCGTGGTACCCTAGCGAGGCCGACGAGCCCCACCTGGTGCTGCTCACATCCGACAACGCCATCCGGTTTTACGGCTTGAAGTCGCCCCAGACTCCAACCAAAGTCCTGTCAGTGTCGCAGTCTGAAGATGACAGCGCCAGCCACCGTCCCGTCCGCTCCTACGCAGCATCTCTCGGCGAGATAGCGGTGGCGTTTGACTTCGGGCCGATTTCATCTCCCCTTCGGCATTCACATGGCTCAAAAGACCAGCTGGTCTACCCTCTCTACATCCTCTATGAAAATGGGGAGACCTATGTGAGCTACACGAGCCAGGTAAACGGGTTGAGTCTAACTAAACCTGCTGGACCCCTCCCCATGTACCCCGCAGCAGAGGATAACTATGGCTATGATGCTTGTGCCATCCTCTGCCTGCCATGTGTGCCCAGCATCCTGGTCATTGCCACAGAAACGGGCACGCTGTACCACTGTGTGGTGCTGGAGTCTGAAGAAGAGGAGGAGGCGGGGGCGGTGGAGAAATGGATCCGAGGCCCAGGTGCTGTCCCGGCTCTCTACGTGTTTGAGTGTGTTGAGTTGGAGCTCACCCTCAAAGTAGCCACAGCAGAAGATGAGGAGCCCCAGGAGTTAGATTTCACCTGTCCTATCAGACTGCACAGAGACCCCCTATGCCAGCACAGGTACCACTGCACCCATGAAGCAGGAGTGCACAGTGTGGGGCTAATCTGGGTCAACAAGCTGCAGAACTTCCTTCGTTCGGGCGAGGAGGATAAGGACAGTCTGCAGGAGCTGGCTGCTGAGAAGCGCTGTATTGTGGAGCACATTCTTTGTACCAGACCCCTCCAGACCAGTCAGTCGTCTCCAGTTCTCGGCTTTTTGATCGTGTCCGACCTCTCCTTGGGCGCCACCATGATCTGCATCACCAGCACCTACGAGTGCATCCTGTTGCCCCTGTTGAGCTCCATTCGCCCCCCCTCCCCTCCCCTGCTCTGTTCACACCCGGGCCCAGGCTCTGGTAGCTCCCCTCTGCGCGGGCTGGCCAACGACTCCTTCGAGCAGCACATCCGCAACATCCTGGCTCGTAGCTCCACCAATCCTCTCGTTCTCAAGGCCGGGGACAAGGAGACATCACTGCCGCCTCCAGAGTGCCTGCAGCTTCTCAGCAGGGCCACGCAGGTCTTTCGCGAGGAGTACATTCTCAAGCAGGACATGGCCCGTGAAGAGCTGCAGAGGAGGGTGAAACTCCTGACAAGCCAGAAGAACAAGCAGCTGGATGAGATGACTCTGTGCAGGGAGGAGAGGAAGAGTCTGAGGGAGGCGGCGGAGAGGTTGGCGGACAAGTACGAGGACGCCAAGTATCGACAGGAGACCATCATGAACAGGGTTAAGAAAGTGCTGGGCAGCCTGCAAAGCCAGCTGCCCATACTGTCAAACAGCGAGAAGGAAATGAAGAAGGAGCTAAGAACCATCGGCGATCAACTGAAGCACCTGGACAACTGCATCAAACAGGTGAACATGAAGATGGAGTACCAGAAGAGACAGGTGGACAAAGACGTGCCGGCGGACAGGACGACGGTCTCGCTCAACGCCCAGCAGAAGAAGGTGGTTCAGGACGTCCTCAGAGAACAGGGACAGCAAATCGGTGACATGATGAAACAAATGAAAGACATCAAAAGCCATTTTAGTTTCTAAGCGCTACAGAAAAATATGTATTGCTAACGAATGGGGAAAATAAGTCAAATGCTTGTTCATCTACTAAAAATGAAATTGGCTTTTTTGTGACATTAGAAGCTGCTTTTGTCATGAGTGAATGTGCAATGTGTGGAATGGGTATTTGAATTGAAATATATTTTATATACGCTCATATAACTTTACCTTTGATACTACATGTTGTTTGTCTCTTAGGGATGTGATAAGTTTGCCTTAATGTCTTAAATAAGATAGTCATAATTCTAACGTCAATGTTTCATAATGTTAAGGTTCAAGTCGGTTGTTTAGAGCAGAAAATGTTATTCAGACAAGAAAAATGGGAAATATTTTTTGAACTATTGAGCATATTTTGATTCCATTTTGGATTAATAAAAAAATATAAAAGTTGTCCGTACCGTCTTTAGTCATTTGTAACACATTATATCAGTTAATTGAAATTGTACAAGTTAAAGACATGATTCTAAAAAGATGGGTAAAAATATAGGTTCACATTTTAGGTCTATTCCTCTACAATTCTCACTATGTAAATTGGAAGTAATTCGTTGCTGTAATGAATCCTCAGACATAAATCCCTTTTTAAATGCAACTCTTAGTCCAGTTGTGGGTATTATAAATGAATTCCTAAATTCAGTTCAAACCAAATCTTTAAGTTGAAAGAAGGACTTTGGATTTGTATCCACAGCATTGATCACTTTACAGGCTGCATGGACAAGAGGAACAGTTAACTGATTCATAATGCAAACTTGGGGGGGAAATGTGAAAGTAAATATAATTTAGTGCCAATCTGGGGGTAGTCAAGGCCTTATGGGGGGGCCTTGCGAGGCCTTCTTGATTTTACTGTTAGAAAAACTGTAAGTCAACCAAAACCAACGTAAATATTATTTAAAAAGTTTTGTCCATTATGTAAGATGGTGCAGACCTGAACGTTATCTATATTCCCTCTCTGATAAACATCTTTGTCTGGCATTGTGAAAGTAATCATATACCACATAAGAGAGGGAATAACACAACAGCCAGTAAGAAGCATACAAATAAGTATGTCTGACAATTTAAACTAAATATTTAAAAAAACACAGAACATTTTGTATTAATTAAAGGAAAATCATGAAATAATCTGATAAAAAATCCTCCACATGGTTTCTTTTACATGCAGATATTATTGGCACAATTTGGCTTAACTACACAGATTATCATTTGTTCTCCACTATTAAATTAAGCCTTGAATACAATATGAAACGTTGTAGCTTCTCCTAAAAATATGTAACATCAAGTCAGCGGTCAGTCAGTTTACTCATTGATAAAAAAGGGGGCCGTGACCCAGTGCTTTAATGCACTTCAGTCTGCCCTCTACAGTTGTTCACTGCTGTGCACAGTTCCAGTGTACGGCTGTCAGGAATCCACCAGGTGTCAGCCCTCTCCAGAACTGGTGACCTTATTTTTTTAACAGGCAGGTTTGCTAGTGAGGAATTCCCCACGTAAACACTGAGTGACGTATAGAGGAGACCCCGGTTTTGTTGAGCAAGCTCCATTGTTGGGGACTCCTGATGTTGGTGGGGGCTCTGAGCTGCAGCTGCAAGCCTCACCCCATTGCTGTGGTAACTTCATTCGAGTAAACAAGTTCAATATGGTTTATGACTCAGCACAAGCACATTTTCTAACAGGCAGACATTATTTGAACTGCTATGAGGATTTTCTGACTCTTGAAAATACACAAGAAGCAATCCCAAGTTCTTACTAGTCAAAAATCTACGTCGATAAGAACATCTCTGTTGAATTGTGTCACCTCACTTGACTTATTTCCACCCATCACCTCCCTCTGCCTCTCTCACACACCCCCACACACCCCCAAACACACAGGAGAGGGTGTGGTGCGCCGCAGGTCTAGCTGAGGAATTCTCCTAATAGGGGGATGTTGTTAAAGTCTTTCATAAAGGTACAGTGTCTAGATCCTGTGTATGAGCCTGAGGAAACTTAGCGGACCCTAGGAAAGGAGATATTAATAACTCTTTGGCCAACCCACCACATTCTTCACATGTGAGTCACTGTGAGCCTGTGAGCCAGAGAGCAGCGAGGAAAGGGCTGCCTCTGGTTCTCATTTGTGTTTCTTTCCATGGAGGAGTGGAACAGGGAGGCAGGGAGTCCACCCCTTCTTCTTCTTCTTCTTCGAACCTTGAAAGCCTTATGTGAAACACATATTTGTGCTCATACCGCATAGTGCACTAAACCTGAAGACATTCACAGGGAGGCTACTGAGGGAGTGAATGTGGTATTCGACAGGGATGGTGTATTTAAACATATGTGTGTTTTAAAGAGAGAAAAAAGCTTCAGATGGAGGGAATACGAGGGGGGGAGAGCCTCGGAAAATGGTGGTATGAGGACTTGGCAGTGGAGAGTGTGACTCACTGTTTATCTGGCCCGTCACTGAGAGACCAAATAGAAAGGAAATCTTGTTAAAAGAGTACAACACTTAACCACTAACTCTGTATCGCATAGTTGTGCTTAATTGTAGGCATTTGTAATGACTCATTTTCTACTAACTCTTTCAAGCTTGGTCTATTTTTTCGATGCACAAAAGGGTCACCATAGAGACAAAACACAGTCAAGGGTTTTTTTTATTCGGTTACAATAACGTTAACATAAGAACCGTTGGTGGAGCTGTGTACAGTAGTCAGAAAATATATCAATAATCCAAAGTTTATCTCAGCGTGTCATGTTCTTTTATCAAAACCGAGGTCTGCACATACAAAACAGCAACAATTACAAAAATAATATATAAAGTTTATGCACAAAATGGTGGCATGTAAAGCAGGAAAAGTGAAAAGCATTCAGGTTATTCATAGATGTGTGATGCCAGTTTGAGTTAAAAATGCTATAAACAAATCATAGGAGCAATATAAGTCTTTGTAAAAACAGTTCCCCTCATCAGATATACCAGACATGACAAATAAATGGCATAATCTTAGAAATTATTACCAAGATAACACTGTGCCACTCAAATCTAGTCGACGCAGGAATGTTACATTTAAAGGATACTTTACAGAACATTTTAGCTCTGTATGCTGCCAAATATATGCTCAACACAGCTCACTTAGAGGCCGACTTCTGCTCTGCAAACAGAAGTAGATATATTTTAAAAGCTCATGATAAAAAGGCAACTTAAGGGAAGAAGAAGCACCCAGACCCGTGTGACTTCTTAATACACAATCTTCTGCAGTTAGCCCTTAGTCTCAAAGGATTGACTCACACTTTAATACAGTATGTTCCATTGTGCAAGACCCAAATCAGAGGAAAAGTTGAACAAATTACATACAAACATTTTGACTTGGGTCTGGGGGGGAAATAAGAGCAAAAACAAACAGTAGCACAGCGAATAGAGAAGAGTCTCTCTCAGCTCCGGGTTCTATATATCAGAACCCTTCTGCCTGCGTTTGGAAGGGGGGATGAGGCGTTGGGGCAGCTCGGGGGGCAGACCGTGGCCCTCCAGCTTGACCTCAATCAGGTGGCTGGCCAGGGCGAACTCTTCATCATCCAGCATGCCGTCGTGGTCCACGTCCGACAGCTTCCAGATGCGACCCAGCACCGAGTTGGGCAGGCGGGAGCTCTCCATCCAGTCCTTGGCCTTGTGGCCGCTCAGTTTCCCCTCGTTGGGAGCGAGGTTGTAGAAGATTTCATCATATTTGGGTTTATCTTTGGTCACCACCCAGTCTTCCTCCTCGTCGCCGCCCTCTCCGTTCTCCAAGGCGAAGGGGTCGCCCTCTCCGAAGGGTCCAGCGCGGCTCCCGATGAAGGCTCCACCCTGAACGCCGAGCTGGTCGCCTGCTTCCAGCTCCTCCTGCCGCAGGAGGGGCATCAGTTTGGCTATGTCGGAGGAGAGAAGCTCATCCAAGGCTGTCATCAGGTTGGGCTTCAAGGTTTTGAACTTGTTGAAATCATGGACCATCAGTTGCTCCTTCAAAAGGGGAATGATAAAGATGTAAGGCAAGGGATTTCAAATTGGATTAAAAGCAACTAAGTAGTTAAAGGTCACCTATTATGTAAAATCAACTTTTCATGTCTTTTACACATAACCATGTGTCCCCTCTGTGTAAAGAGATTCTGAAAGTTTCAGTAAAATAGATTCTCTCACTTTTTGTCCTGATCCATTTATATAAAAACCTGTCTGAAAATGAGCTGATCAGATTTTGGCCACTTTATGATGTCATAACGTTTTTTTGGCTTGTGTAACCATTAGCTAATAACCAACCAAGGTAACCCCCCCCCCCCCACCTTATCACCTGAATCTCCTCCTTGAGCAACATTGTGTTTTTTTTTAACCAAATATCTCTCAGAGGGGCGTGGGGAGTGGCTCCTTATTTTCATCTAAAGTAACAGACAGAGAATCAGCACTTTTGAAACAGGGCTGAAACAGAGGGGGTTATGGGATGCTACAATGCATGATCTGTTTGGTATTTCGAGCCAAACACTTCAGAGACATGTTTTGTATATATCTGAGACCTATAATATATTGATGAAAAACAGTATAATAGGGGACCTTTAAAGCAAAGTCTTCATTTGGTCGTACAGATGTGCCCAGTAGAGACTAACCTGCATTTTAGTACAATCTGGAAAGTCTCCCGCAGAAATGTTGTGCTGCAGCTGGATCTTGGAGAAAATCACTGGCAGCTGGTAGATCAGATTTTTCTTCTTATTGTCCTTCCTGAAAACGGAGGGCATCTCCTGCTTCAGGTAGCTGATGATGTGGGCATGGACCTGGGATTAAGAAAAAACACAAGATTGGAACAACCCTAACAAGTCAGTAATCATGTAGCAAACACGTGTTGACAAGCCAACAAAACTCACCCGGACCAGACGTGCCCTCTTCACCAGGTCATTGAGCTTGCGTAAGGCTGCGTTGCGAGGAAGGTTCTGGATGTCGTTGAACAGATCCTCCTCCTCCAGCTCAAACAGCTTCCTGTTGTCCGTCACCATCAGCGGCTCTGACCAGAAGGAGCCAATGTAGACTCGCAGAACCTCAGGGGTCCCGAACACCTTCCCCAGGGACCACATGAGAGCACCGTACACTCTCATCAGCTGCTGGGTGCCCACCATGTCGGCTTTGTTGAGAACCACTCGCAGCTTGTCCTCGTTGCCCTTCAGGGCCCCGATGGCCTCGGAGAACTCGTCAGAGATCTCCAGTTTATGGGCGTCAAAAAGCAGGATGATGCGGTCGACGCGCTCCGCGAACCAGCGCAGCACGGCTGGGAAGTCATAGCCTGTTCAGATAGAAAATTGTTTAATAACTTAGATATTTGGGAACCTAAGTGGTATGAGCTGAACAAAAAAAGAACAGGAGAGGGAAGAAGGTCCACTCAGACACCAACCCTTCACACCTCCTATCTGTATGTGCAGACACCAGGGCGTCAGTGTATGCAACATACCACGATTTAAAAATAATTATTTGGCTTTTAACATGGAGAAATCTTTAAAAGTCCAGTGGTGGCAAGTTACTAAGAACTTTACTCAAGCAAGTATAATTTGGAGCTACCCGTACTTTACTTGTTGTTCTATGCTAGGTAATAAAGTACCTTTTACTACATTTATTTGCAGCTACTAATTAACTTACATATTCAGATTTTGAATACAAAATATATCTGAATTCTGAAATGGCCCATTCTGCATATGTACCTCTGAATTCTTCCTATATTTGGATGCTTTTGGTCTTTTATTTTAGTAAGATTTTGAATACAGGACTTTCACTTGTAATGGTGTTCATCTTAACATTGGTTTTGCTACTTTTGCTAAATTAAAATACATCATTCTATAACCACTCTAAAAGTGTATCGCAACCAATGTTCATATTTTTGAGTTATCAACACAATCAAACTAAAAGGGTCAGTTCACCCAAATTACAAAAATGCATATTTTCTCACTATGGTATAGCCATTTTTGGTTTTTATGGTGTTAAGTTATCTATCTCTGAGTTTTCGTTCAATGTGACTACTGTTTGTGGTGCTCAGAACAGTATCATCTTTGTCCCAGTGACCCTGAATAACCCACAATCTTCACTGTGATAAGTTGTTGTTGGAACTCCTCCTGCTTACCAAACAAATAGTTTGGATTATTCAGAGAAACTCAAACTGATTTTTTTATTTTGCAGAGCTGTGAGCACCACAAGCAACATTCCATTCATCTCCATTGTCCTTAAAGGGGCCCTATGATGCTCATTTCCAGGTTCACATTTATGTTTTGTCTGTACGGTGACATGTTTCCATGCTTTATCCTTGTTATTTTTTTCATACTGCTTGTGCTGCAGCACCTCTTTTCACCCTCTGTCTGAAACCAGAGCCAAGTCTGCTCTGATTGGTTAGCTGGCCGGCTCTGTTGACTGGTCAACCCTAAGAGATGTCCAGCCCCTTCGCCTATCACGTACATTGTGTTGGAGCGCTAGCCAATAGAAGAGCCAGTGTTACGTAGGGTTGTCACTATGTTACGGAAGTAGAAAGGACTACAATTGAGGCGTTTCAGGCAGGGGGGGAAGGAGTGTAGGAGAGACATTCTTTTTCTTTCTTTTGCTTTTTAAAAGCATAAAAGGGCCCCTTTATAAGGTGGAACTAGAAATCCCATAGATGTTCCTCAGCATATAAAACAAAACACCAACAGTTATAAGTGAGGAAATGTGTTTTTCACAATTTGGATGCACTGATCGTTGAAACTTGTTAGTTGCTCATGCAGATTGACTTGATATAAGGGGTTACTTAAAGCGTGGATGAATAGATGATGATGATGATGATGATGATGATGATTTCTCAACGGTACATTCCTGCAGATGTGCTGACAGAATATTTGTCTGTACCATCTCTGTTCCTGATTATGTTGTTTTGGCTGCTCGGCGTACTGCTAAGATGTGTCCTCGCCCTGCAGCCAAGAGTTATTGTGACAGAGTAAACTGGTCCCATGAGTTAGGTGAGGCGTGCCAAGGAGATGAGTTTATGAGCTGACGTTCAGGGAAGTGCGTCTTTGCAGGACCCCCATATCCCCTCTCCTCACCTTTGTAAGGCCCCTCACCTCGGCTCACTCTCTGCTTAGCACCGGACAGGATCCCTGGTGTGTCAATAATGCTGATACTCTCCAGGACCTGGTTGGGCATCTGCGCGCACTGGAACCTGTGTTACATTTTATCAGCAGACATAAACAACCAGAAGTTCAGAGGTCGGTTTTGTTTAGAGCAGAAGGATAGAATCTAAATCATGTGAAAAATGGTTAACTCTTATCAAAGAAGCCAACGTGATCTAAGTTGCAGATTGGAAGCAGCCCTCTCAACCCCCCCCCCAACCCTCCCTGTGCAGACCATTGTGTTCAAGCAGGCCTCTCATTGCTGTGGGCTTCCTGAAGGAAAATTACCACCACTGCCAGAATCAAACAATAAGGCCCGCTAACGATGTTAGGCTTAGAACAACAACACCACTTCCTGCGGCTCATGGAACTAACGAGCCCACCGGTCCCAGAACGGGAAGTTAAAGCACAAGTGGAGACGCAAATACGTTCACAAACACACCCTGCAGAGGGAGAGGGGGACTCCGGAAAACTGGCATCAGAGCTTTCACGTAAAAGAACCATCAATAGTACGACTGTATGCGTTTCATACAGCACTTAATTGTGAAACATGTGACTTCAATCTTGGAAAAAGACACACAAATCTGGCAGCCCAGACGGTAAACAGAGTATTGGAAAGAACGTAAGCTTGCTCTTACAGGTTCCCTGGGCCTCACACAAACTGTTACTTTATTTATTTATCTTTGCCCCGAGGGGCTATGGAGCCCTCTGACCTCGACTCTGAACTTGCGTACATATCAGTTCCTGTCTGAGTACATTAGCTTTCATCACCCTCTCCAGTGATGTCGCTCCCTTTCTCCGTTTTTCCACAAATAAGGAAAGTGCCTCCCTGCTCTAAAATTTGGCACGAGGGCTTGAAATTCCATAAAGCCTAAAATCTTTCTGTTATCTTTCCTTCCCCGGGTTCTCTCACAGTCTATCCATTTAGTGCTGATATCTATCTGGCTCCCTCAGTGGAAACATTACACAACAGTGTGAACAAACCCCCCCACTCTCACCTGTTGAGGAAGGTGTTTCCAAAAGGGTTGAGTTTGCGGAAAGGCTTGTTGGGGTCTACGATAAGGGCATTCCCGGGGATGACGCCCTCCACCTCCCCGTGCATGACCGCAGTGAAGCAGTCGGTGGTGGGTTCAGGTCCCACCCTGCTCCCTGGGATATCCTGCTCCAGAAGATACCTGTCAATCACACATGTAACTTGTCATTATCAGTACTGGAAAACGAACGCACACACAATTTAAAAGTGTTTGATGCAGAGCCGTAACGTCTTACTTGATGAAGGTTGTCTTTCCAGTGGAGTACTGCCCCACCACCAGCACCATGGGCTTATTATCGAAATCGGCATCCTCCAGACTGAGAGAGTGGAAGTCATGGAAACCATAGTACTCCTCCAGAGGCAGCAGCTTCTTACGATACAAGGACTTGAGGCCTTCTGTCACCGTGCGGATCACCTCAGGAGCCTTTTTCACATTTTTCCTCCCCCAGCGTGACATTTCGTTTATTGACCAACTAGATGATTCGTACAAAAATATGCGCAACTGTGTCCGTTGTCGTCTTTCCTGAACCTTGGAAAGAACTTCAGGTGCTTCCTGTATTTATGTGAACAGTGCTCACTTGGCCTTGAAACCTCCTCTGCACACGTCCAGAGGAACGATAGGGCTGATATGTCGTTTGAAGTCAGTATCTTCCCCTGTGGCCCACACCGATAACTTTGAGTGCCTGTAATGTGGACAGAAGAAAAGATGAATCCAGTCTTCTTTGCACCTGGTGATGTAAGTGTGCCACCGCCTGGAGTGAGCATCTGGAGGGAGCTTCAGCCCAACAGGAGTCTGCCAAGCATTGTCAGTGCATGCCTGGAAAAAGTTAGTGTTCAGGCTGGAAAACTTGGAAACCCAGCCCTGCGTCAGGATTTGCATAGGCCCACATCATTTTCTTCACAGTGAAATGAGTAAGACATTCCTTTTATCTCCCTGCGCATGGCTATGTTAAGGAAACAAATCTCACAGGGAGGTCTATATAAGGAAACATTTAGGTCACTTTTTTTCCTTTTAGTCTATATAAACAGAGACACTGTGTTAGAAGCTGAAGGCACTACTTATTATCAAAAGCAAAGATAAGACACGTGTCAGCAGACGTTCACTCATCTGTAGAGATCTTCTCCCTAATCCTATTCAAACTAGAAAAAAAATTAAGTGCCCAGAGGAGAATACAGTCCTGACATGTCACAAGACCAGTGTGGAAAAAACTTCTTGTCAAAATGGCGAACCCTGGAGATCATCAGGAGAGACATTAAAAATGTGATTTGACCGCCATTACACACAAAAGAACTGAGTAAAAGTTGCTTTACAGAATTAAAGGCTTGGTTTAAGGGTCTGGGACCAATTTCTAAAGTTTAGGGATGGTGGAAAATGCCTTGTGGGTTTGGGCACCACAATTGCAACACAGTTTTGGAAATGTAACATGCAGCAGCAACAATTATCAGGGGAGTCGTACTTCAACATCCTAATGGAGCAATGGAAAAAGTTGTTCAAAAGGTTTCCTATGTTACCAATTACGCAGCGAAGTTGTGATATTGCACTCAAATGCCACCACGACTAAGTTTCCACTACTGTACCACAATCTGAATGTATTGGAGTTTAAATAAAAGTGAATCATTAAAGTCATGTTATAAGAAGAAAAAAGAAGTATTTACCAAGTTTTTATGGAGACTTCTTCCAGCGTCTTGATCTCCCTCTGCAGTCTTGCCCTCTGGAGATTGGAAAATATGTAAGGAGACAAAAACAGTCTTTTGCTGAGGAGCTGCTGCTACATGTATGGGTGTAGCTCTGACAGCGAATAGGAGCCCTCGGTGGAGCGTCAACGCAGCTAGATTACAGAGGAATCATTCTTCTCCTGGCTTTGATGTGTTTCAGATGAGCTCCAGATCTGGCAAAGGTTCCTCACTCTGCGTGCTGTAGGAGCACAAGTCAGACAGTGAGACACACAATTGTCCTCTCTCCCCCTGCTTTGCTTCCACAAGTTTGAGTGCACCTCCTCTTGCAGGGATGCCTGGCAACACTGTGGGCAACACTAGGCTCGGGGCAGGGATGAGCGGAGCTGTGGTCAGAGGGCGTGGACCTGGAGGAGGGGGCTGTGAATAAATTATTTGGGTGGAGTCTTTTTTTTTTACAGAACATGACATAGCCTCGGTGTCCCTATGCATACTTTGCCTGATAATCACAACCTGGTGCTGCACCTCTCTTAACTCCTTCATTCCCTTTTCCTAGTCGATCTACTGTAACATGTCATAAGTTTACAGATGTGATAGTTTTTCCTCTCATCAGCCTAACCCCTCTCGCTCCTCCCAAATTCTTTGAACCCTTGAGGCGATGAAGCACACAAACCAGTGCTACTTTTCCACTTCTGTGCACCGCCTGCTGGCTGCCTGATGGATAACACCACCATCTCCATCCTACAACACCGCTCAGTCATCATTAGTCATGCAAAGCACCCTGATAGCTGGACAAATGACTGGAGAAGTTGCAATGTTTCATAAAAGAAGCAAGGTTTAATTTACAGTTTTACTAAATGTACATTTCTTTTTAAAAAGTGTCATTATACACAATAAATACAATACAAAATTAATCTGTAATACTATACTTCAAATTCTCTTACGGTCTTTTTGTACATTATTATTGTTCCTTTTTTTCCGTTTCAATGCTTGTGCTGTGTTTGCGTTGGAATTGTCCACCAGGCTTAAAAGAAAATAAGACAAACAGATGGGAGGCAGGGATACAGTGGCAGAGAGATGGAACAGACTGGCTGAGAAGACAGAAAACCAACATTTAAAACTGGCCCGCCCCCTGCTGACTGAAATGCATAAAGTCTGAACCACAGCCACAGGGAGGCAGGTGTGTGTGGAGGTGTGTTCTAACAACAAGAACCCAAAAAATCATCTGGCATCAGAAACAGAAAAAAAGTTTCCTTACAACATTTCATAAACATCTTCAGTCTTACTGTACCCAAGGGGAGTCAAAATAATAACACATTTTATAACATTGACTTTAAATGGAGGATAGGAGGCCAATTGATTTTTCCAGATAAGAGTAGTTGCCTTGTGTATAAGGAAATGTATTTTGAATAGAGGTGGTCTGTATCAATTCACCATGTGCTGTTTGCATCTGCAGGGCAACATTATCTTTCTGATAAGGAGTCCAATTTGGTTAGTAATTGAACATACTGCACATATTTTGACGATTTTTTAAGTATGTACTCAATGTTCAAGGTGAAAAGAGTTGATGACTTTCTAACTGTTTCAATGAGCTGCTTGAGACACCTTTCAAACCAGGAGATGAACTGTGTGAATCAGAGACTGGTGCTCAGGCCATATGAAAGGAATGTATGAATACTGAATGAGAAAAAAGAAAAGATCTGAAGTGTAAAAGGAGAGGGAGAAATAGAGAACATCATCCTGTGACAAATTCATCTTGTTACTCAAGCTCGAGAGCTGAGATAACACGTACAAAATACCAGGCGCCTTCAGTTCACAGAGAGCAGTTTTACCTTTGACCACACGCTACACTGGGCAGTAAATGACAAAGAAATGTCTGGACAATTCAGATGGGCGAACAAAGCAAACACAGCATGGCAGAGTAGAACAGTGATACTGTTTTCACAGTGCCCCGCTTCCACTGCCTCCAAATCTTTCTCTCAGTCCCGCCCCCCATCCCCCGTCAGCCTGGCCTGGGGCTGAGGGGCTGTTATCTGCTGTGAGTCTGCGGCACCAGGCTGCCATTGTGACCGCGGCCACCGACCTGAGGGTGCTGGGCCAAGGAGGAGGACGAGGAGGCGGAGGAGGAGGGTGGTACTGAGGGTCTGTGGGACGAGGCTGCCGAGCCCCCCGGGCGCTGGCTTTGATGTGACCTGCTGCCCCCCCCTTTAATGCGGGCAGTGGGCTCCTGCTGCAGGTTGAGGATGCTGTCGATGGCACACTGCAGGTGCTCGTTCAGAGAGTCGTCCGGGGGGCTGCCGCTGGAGAAACTGGCGTTGTCCATGTCGGGGGAGTCCGACTTGCAGCGCTTGGCAGGGAGCAAAGAGTCCCGTGTAAAGGAGGACTCTGGGGAGGGAGGCCCAGGGGCATGCTGGTCCATTCTGAACGTCCCGCCTGCCCTATGTCTATTTTTCCCACTCGCCCTCTTGTATTTACTTACATCAGTCTCTTGGTCTGTGTGCTCATCCCCTCTCTCCTTCGCCCCCTCTCTGTCCAGGGGCGACTGGAGGTGATGGTGCTGCGTTTTGATACTGCGGTTAAACACCTCGTCCATTTCCTCCAGCCCCTGCATTGCACTACCTAAACGGCCTGTGTCGTGGCTCGACTCTGTGTGAGGGTGCGAGGCCTCCCTGCCTCTTTTCTCTACCTTCACACTGGCTATTACTGTCCGCTCTGAGGGAGGGGATGAGGCCTCGTGCCTCGGGGGTGAAGGCGTGGGTTTGGGGTAGGACAAGTTCTCGTCTCCTCCCCCTGGGACGCCGGGTCGGACTCGGGGACTAATGTTTTCCCGGTATGTTTTTCGAAGGGGAAGACGGCATGTTGTCTGTGAGGGAGTGGCAGTGGAGGCAGAATTGTGTTTGACCCGCCCCTGGTCGTGGTTATCCAACGTACCGTTCATTTGAGGGGCCGAGGAGGTGGAGGAGGAGGAAGTTGACGACGACCAAGTATGAGAGGAAGACGTAGAGGAAAATGAGGCTGCGTTGGGGGGAACGTTACCTCTCAGGGGGTTACACTGAGTGGTTGATGGGGTGACCGATGAGGCAGTTGAAGCAGTGCATACGGGAGGCTGAGTTTTGATGACTGAAGTAGGGGGAGTAGATACAGGATTGGGCTTTGGGTGGGGAACAGCAGCCTCGACTTGGGGCTTAGTCTGCGGCTGGGATGTGGACAGGCTGCTCTGCTTGGGTGGAGGTGTGTGCACGGGGTCTAAGGCAGTGTTGTGGACCACCTTACTGAACCCCGTCTGATCCTGCTTGATCTTCAGCTTCAAGCCGATCTTCCTGCGAGCCTCATAAGTCTTCATCGGCGGCTTGCTGGTTCTCTGCGGGAGGGCGTCGTCGTCGTCGTCGGCCGCTTTAGTGTTGGAGGACGAAGAGGAAAAAGAGGATGATGCTGTGTGGGCGCGGCTGAAGGAGGAGCTGTGGCCGATGGGTTCAGACAGCCTGCTTTTTGCAGCTTGGGGTGTGGGGCAGCTGCTGGACCAGGACACGGACGCTCCCCCTCCACCATGCTTTATAACTAATTTGGTAGGGGGGAAAGGGCTGGCAGAAGGGGCGGGAAGGGGTGCTGGAATTGGAGCAGGAACTGGAGCGGAAGCAGGAGCTAGGATGGGTGCAGGCGGGGGGTTCGGGGTGATGTTTGGCAGAAGGGCAGGAGCTGCAGGTGCTGGAGCCGGGACAGCTGCTGCTACACCTCCACTCGCTGACGTGGTCTGAGCCGAAGATGATGATTTCTGTTGGGATGAAACTACACTCTCCAACATGCGCGCGTTTGCCACAAACTCCTCTGCAATGAAGTAAAAAAGTATGATATCATTAGAAAACACTTCAGTTACATCAATGCAACCATGATATTTGACCATGACAGTGGGAGGGTACCTGGTCGCTCCTTGGCCAAAATCCTGTCCTGACTCAGCGCGATCTTCTCCTCCTGGATGAACATCCGGTCAATCATGACCATCTCTGCCGAGGGGCCCAGTCTCTGCTCGGGTTGAAATGCCAGAAATCAGTTCAGCATCAATCCATGACAAAGAGGCGGCAAGAGGGCATATGGTGAGGATAATGGTTTATAAACGTACTTTTGACTCCGCGAAGAGCAGGCTGCGATACTTATCCAGCATAGCCTGGGTCCTCTTCAGGAGAGTGCAGGAGACCGTCTCAAACTCATCATCCACTGTGCAGGAGAAGCAACACGCGTGTGAAGTTCATGAAATTGAGATAAAGGTACAAAACTGTACACTGCATCTATTAAGAGTGTGGTACCTTTCTGATAGTCTTGAGACGAATTGGCGGTTCCCTGGTAGAGATGGTAAGGCAGCAGGCTGTGCAGTGTGTCCTCAAAGGAGTGGAAAGCAGCACTGTAGTTTGGGTGAAGCACTGAACCCTGCTGTTTCCTCAGCTGTTCTAGCATCCTGCAGACAGGTGTGTATAAAAGAAACAATATTTAAAAATAAATTGCATTATGAGACAGTGACAATAAGTCGTTAAAACGCATGCGGCACACACCTTGCTTCTTTGCTGGGCTCTGCACTGAAAGGCATATTCATTGTTGGTGTCTGCAATGTGAATAAACATTTAGAAAAAACAGATTAGCCTCCAAGCTGAAGCTTAAATATTAGAGGCAGTCTGTTAGGACTCCACTAACATGCAGTGACTCTTGACCTTTACCTGAGTTTGTACCGGAGCTAGGTGCTGTGGAGCAGTCATTTGAGTCAGACTAGTTCCTAACACCTGGATCTGCATCCCACCTTTCCCAAGAGTCATCCCTCCAACTGAGCTGATCACCCCCGGCTTTGGCTGAACCTGAGGGGGAAACCAGAAGGAGGGTTAGACACAGAGAGAGTACACATTTTTCAATTCAATATTTATTGCTGGGAAGTTGCGAAAGGGCAAGCACATGATGCAAAATTAACACCATGCATGTCCCTGGATAACTTTGACATGATTACTTGCTGCCTGTGCTGTAACACCTCTTTTCACCCTCTGTCTGAAACCAGAGCCCAGTCTGCTCTGATTGGTTAGATGGCTGGCTCTGTTGTGATTGGCCTATAACGTTCAATGTGTTTGAGCGCTAGCCAATATAAGCATGGGTGTTATGGAAGTAAACAAAGGAGTCCTATGGAGGCGTTTCAGGCAGGGGGGGGGCGAGTGTGTGGGGAGAAAAGAACTTTGAGATTTTAGCCTTTGAAGACCATTTAAATGCAGAAAAACCTATATAACACACTATATGAAAGAGAAAACCCCAAATGGAAAATAGGGCCCCTTTAAGTTGGATGGTTGTACCTGTGCAGGCTGGGTAAGGCTGGCAGGAGTGACAGTCTGATTCACCATTGCTCCAGCTGGCCCTTGGGCTCCTGAGAATACCTGTAAGTCACTTGATGCTAAAAGAAGAAAAAAACAACATTGTTACATAAGGGAAAAAACTTGGTGTTGTGTTCTGGGTCCTGTGTGTCACTAGTGTCAATTGTTCTAACCTGTAGCAGGAGTTTTGACAAGAACCGATGTCGGCTGCAGCACTGATAGCAGCTGAGCCGGGGAACCGGTGCCGGCTGATGGCGCAATCACCACTTTGTCGACAGGCACATCTTGCTGGGAGCTGAACTGACTGCTGGCTTGGGACTGGGACTGAGCAGCCTGCTTGGCCTGCAGCAGGATGTTCTGCTGCACCTGAAATCACATCAGGACAATTATCTTCCACGTGTCTAGATAAACCTGTTTGGTTCCCAAAGTGGAGTCGGACAAACAGTGCGAAAGAGCCTGAAAACATATCAGATGTACTCACCTAGTAAGCAGCAACTTATTGGACATTTTAGCCCTCTTTCAATATATTAAAGTGGACCTATCATGCTATATTTAAATGATATATTGTAGGGCCATACCTATATAAGGTATATTTATAAGTTTCTGTTTTCAAAATACCAAACAGATCATGCATTTTAGCCATGCCTCATTTCGCTCTATGTGCTGTTTGCTGTCTACGGGTCTGATTCTGCTGACCACGCCCCCCTGCAGGAGAGGGGAGACGTGCTCTGATCAGCTGCTGGGCTGTCAGAAGAGGGGGAGAAAAATAGATCTCCGTCCGCCGTGTTTTATTATAAAGAGTCGTTATTCATTTGTTTTAAAGCTCAATAAATAACAAAGAAGACCTTTGACCGGCACTTTTCTAATTTTGTCTGGAAGATTTAAACTTTAACGGACATCTTGACCGGCGAAAGAAAACCTAACTGAAACTCTGCCGCACGGTCCCCTCGTTCCTTGGAAGAGGCGGGTGTTTGTCATCTGCTGGTGGACTAACCGGAGAGAATTACAGTGCTTGCCTCGACGGGGAGGGTTTGCATTGAATTAAAGCAGCGGGAGCAAACACTTGCCTCGGGGAGGGAGAAAAAAAGCCACAGCGGAGAATAAACAGAAGGGTAACCATGGTAACTATGGGCGGGAAGTCTTCTTCGCTGCTTTTGTGGCAGACTACAGCGCCACTTACAGGCCTGGCATATGTACTACAGCGTCTCCAGCGCTTTCGAGCGACAATGGCCGGCCGTGGCCCAACCCCACATTCCCCTGATAGGTGGAGAGTTGGCCCAATAGCCGTAGCGCCACTTTCCTGATGTCAGGACAGTGTTCAAATCTGGATCAGTTTTTATCAGATCCGTTGCAGCCCCTTTTTTAGAGATTTGGGTATGGAGGAAAATAGAGAGGGTTGTGTTTTCTGACACTTGGTGAGTTCCCTGGAACACCGGGGACACATATTCATGTATAAAAGACGTACAAAAGTGCATTTTGCATGATAGGTCCCCTTTAAAATTGTATAACATTCTACTATAAAAACCCTACAAAGTAAATGTTCTAAATTCTGCAAACAAGCTTACACTTTTTAAGGTGCACATTTTCTACATGAGGGTAAGAAAAAGTAGCAAAAATGCACAATTTAACATGCAAATTCCATTACTTCCTTTCATAAGCAGAAGGTGGCGAGAGACTAGAAAAATACCTGGTGTAGTTTGTCCAGCAGCTGTTTCTGCTGAGGTGAGGGCTGGGCGATGCCTGACAGGGTCTGAATCTGCGCTCCGACTAATTGCAGATGGTGCTGCTGCTCCGCTGTCAGGCCCTGGATAGGAACCTGGGCTTTAACTACAGCAGGGGCAGAAGTGCTGACAGGAAGAGCCGTAAACTGGTGCTGTGCAGGTGGTGCGGGAGGAGGAGGCTTGGGTGACTGTGACAGGGGAGGCATATCTTGTTGATAGGGGGCGGGCTGAGAGGCAGGTCGGGGCTGAGGCTGGAGCTGAATTTGAATGTGTGTCTGCTGGCCTTGCTGAGCCGGTTGGGGGGACTCTGCCATTTGGTTGTGGACGATAAAGAGCTGAGGGTGAGCTGAGGGTGTGCACGAGCGGGAGGGTGTTAGAGACTGGGGGTGAGGCTGGGAGGGAGGGCGTGACTGCTGCTGTTGGTGGTGCGGTGACTGGATCTGCTGGCTCAGAGTGAGAGGAGAGTGGGAAGGCTGGGGGCTGACTGCCATGGGGGGCGCTGTGACGTGAGTGGTCAAAGTCGGTGAGGGGCACATGCCCTGTATCTTCAGGGACTGCTGGTGTCCACTGGAGGGTACCTGAAGAAGTGGGATCAAAACATTTGGATATGCTTATTTAAATCAATAAGGCACTTACACAGAAGGAAACCAGGAAATCAAGCACAAACATCACACACACAAAGTTCTGCATGCACACAGAATATAGCAAATATCACTCTAGTGCTATTCCATTTAAAATTTACAAAAAGATAAATGTTTCGCCCAACCCCGATAGAACATTTTACAAACATGGGTAAAACAACATCAAACGATACAAAAGCAAAGAGCTGGACATAAAAAAATCTAGTAGTTGGTGAATTAAAAGTAGTAAAAGCCTACAGGTTTTTTCTAGCGCTTAAGGAAAATTAAACATAAAAAAGGAGCAATGATCATTTGGCGAGGCAAAAAGGAAACAGTTGACAAGAAGCAAGGAGTCTAGATTTGCGGGCCTGTGATGGAGGAGTAGGAGGTGATCTGAACACTTCAGGGACTGGGGTCTGGGGAGCATGAATTATCGTGTGGGTGTCATTACACTGGTCAGACTGCGGGTAACAAGGGGTAGTGACACTGTAAGCACATGAGGGTCTAAGGATAAGTGCAGGGTGGAGAGATGGTTTTAATTGGTCAGTAATGCAGCAGATGAAGGTGAGTTTGTTGATTCTAGTTAAGTGTTAGTAAAGAGGTGAACAAGGGCACCTGGCACCTTGGTCTTCTGATAAAAACATGAGCATAGATTTTGTATTCTGTTGCAAAATACACAAGGTAGAATGGATGAGAAACATACCAAATTAGTTGAACAAATGTAGATGGGAAGAAAAATGTCTCTTTTGTCAGTCCCACAATCTTTAGAGGTGCATAATGCATTAATATTAAAAAAAAACAGTGGCTGACACACAATACAAATGGACAAATGGAATGATCATGCCTTTACATTAAATGAAGCGATTGTTAGAAACACACAGAGGCGGCAAGCAAGTCATTTGTGGAGCTTAGTAAATGCATTGCAACTGTGAGAGCCATGGAAGCGATGAGTAATGCAAAAGAGGAACACAGAGCAGTGACGGGGAAAGGGAAGAGACCCTAACACTGTGGCGGCAGCAGCAGCAACAAGTGGGTGGGGCTTAACATATAGGGGCATTTCTACCTGCTTTACCACTGCTGTCATGTGGGAGGGGCCGGGGGAAGGGCTGTGGCTCTGACCCACCCATGAGTCAGTTAATTGGCTGTCATGGACAGCGGGGGCCGGAGCAGTGACGCTGTTGCTGCTGACGATAACGGACGCTGGTACGCCCACAGAGGGGGTTGACTCATTTTCAGTTTGGAGGTGCTGCTCCTGATAGGAGTACATTTACCATTTCAGGACGAAGGAGGGGGGAGGGGGGAGGGAGGGAGGGAGGAAGGGGATTGGAGGGAAGGGGGGGTAAAATAGTAAACCAAAGAGGTCACACCAGGATATCACGCCGTGCATGTTATTTATTCTTTAACACAATGTTAACTTTTCGAAGAGCAACGTGTAAAGAGTGGAACACTGACCTGTTGCAGGAACATCTGCAGGGACTCCTGGCTCAGGATCATACTGGAGCCCTGGTTGGTGAACAGTAACCTCCCTGGACTGTGCTGAGCCTGATGGGGGACCAGCCCCATAGCTGTGACGGGGGAAGAGGTGGACACGGACATGGACGGAGAAGAGGGTACTGTGGTTACTGTGGAGGAAACCGGTTGCATGGCGAGGATGGAGGATTGCGTTGCATGCTGCTGAGTGGGATGAGCCGCCTGGTCTGTGGAGCTACCAAGCAGAGTAACACACTCTCCAGGCTGGCCCTGAGCCATGGTTGCTGCTCCGGCGCTGCTCGGGACCCCCCCCGGCTGAGGCTGCAGGGCCGGCTGAAGGCTGACCGCGGGGCTCAGCCCCTCCACCTGACTGAGCATGGTCAGGGAGTTCTGGATTGGCATGCCCTGTATGACTGTCTGGCCATGACCAGAGACAGTGTGGGTCTGCGTATGGCCGCTCTGAGCCAATGAGACAGGCATCTGAAAGAGGGTGGGTGTGCCCATCTGGCCCGACTGGAGCTGAATGGATCCAGAGAGGATGTGGGCCCCAGGATGGCCCTGTGAAGTCAACATCTGACCCAAGTTTATGTTCTGGTTTGAAGTTAAAATCTGGTTTGCAATAAGCTGTCCACCGGGGCCCTGGCTGGTTATGATGTGCCCCCCAGGGTGCTGAGTCAGGATCTGCCCGCCTGCCTGTAGTTGTGGCAGGAGAAACTGGTGGTTCTGACCTTGCAGAACAGTCTGAGAGGGAATAACGATGCTGCCTTGTTGGTTTAACAAGTGTAAGCTAAGGGGCTTGCCAGATTGTTGTGCTGCCTGTTGCTTGAATAGGGTTTGTTGAAACTGAGAGCCTTGTGTTGTGGTTTGAGTACTAAGGACAACATTCGAGCCATGCTTCCCCGTTAGAAAGGCAACATTCTGAGCAGAAGTAACTGGAATTTGCTGAAGCCCGAGAGCCTTGTGAGCATCATTTTGCAGGGATTGGGGAACTGGCTGCTGCTGCTGCTGCTGTTGTTTGAAAAGTTTCGGTTGGATGGCTCCCCCCTGAGGGGGTTTAGGCTGAATGGGTGTCGGTGTGCGCTGGATGATCACGTTCTGCATGATTGGGCCTTGATTTTGCGTATGGGGACCAATTCCTGAACTAAGAGTGGTGCTGCCGAAGCCCAGAAGCCCAGCAGGAGCAGTCATAGCACCGCCACTGCTGCTGTTTGTGGTGCTGACACAAACAGCCGGTCCATTTAAAGCT
Source organism: Trematomus bernacchii (assembly GCF_902827165.1). Classification (NCBI taxonomy): domain Eukaryota; kingdom Metazoa; phylum Chordata; class Actinopteri; order Perciformes; family Nototheniidae; genus Trematomus; species Trematomus bernacchii. Next base: position 4,732,464 of record NW_022987851.1, on the reverse strand, counting down.
GAAGATCCCAAAGCAGCTTTGTTGCCGTGGATCAGAAGTCCACCCCCAGAGCCTCCAAGCCCGGGCTGAGAACCAGCACCTGAAACCTCTTGCCCAGACTGGTGCAGCTGGTAACCACCCATGGCTTTAGCCAGGATAGGCTGCCCAGACTGATTGATAGTCATGACTGTGGGCTGACCCACAACCTGAATCTGTCCGATACCCAAATGTCCAGGCTGGCTCCCATTAGGAAGAGTTTGGAGACTTGAAATGGGTTGAAGCGTTACATTTCCCAGGCCAACAGGCTGCATAAATGGCTGAACACTAATGGCCTTGTTCATGACTTGGGATTGGAGTTGAAGGCCCTGCTGAGCAAGCACTGACCCCAGCATGTCAGCTGTAGCATTGGGAGGTGTAGCAGTGGTGCTAGGGGCTGACCCAGGAAAAATCGCTGCTGCTCCCCCAACACCTATGCCTACACCAACAGCAGCCCCTCCGGCCCCGGAGAGGCCGGCATCAGGTAGTGTCTGCACCACCTGCGTAAGGCCTGGAATCCCAAAGGAGCCCAGGTCCAGCTCACCCTCTGCCTCCTGTAAGCTTTGCTCTGTGATGTTGGCTTCAGCCAAGCTCTGCTGCAGGATGTCACATGGCTCGTGATTTGTCCCAATGCCATTGCTGCCACCGTCACCACCTGGGGATCCTCCCAAGATGTCATCATCCTCCAGGAAGTCCAGGTCAACACTGACTCTGGGTAGGCCTGTCGGCTCATTGGCCGACAGCTGGACTGCAGGCTGGACCTCTGGAACATGGCCCTTGAAGGAAATCAGGAAAGAAGTGAAACCAGGCGATAGATACAATCGATGGCGAGGACTTTAACTGAGTTGACACAGAAATGCTGAATTGAAAACCCCACAGGAACATGTTGTTGCAGCAAATCAAAGCTTGTAGAGTGTAGATATGTTAGTGGAAAGGGAGGGTATTTGGAGATGCATGCTACATAGATGGATAGGAAACAGAAGGAGGAGGATTGGGGGGTTTTACTCACCCCAGTGGCAGAGAAGAACGAGCTGGAGGGGTCACTCGAACCATCCAATAGGTCGTCAGTGTCCAACTACAGACACACCCACCCAGGATAGGACAGACAGAAACCAAAGGCACCCAAACCAGCAGGCAAAAGCCACCAGGACAGAGAAACATACAGACCATCAAACAGAGGAGGAGGGCAAGGAAAGGACAGTCCAGAAAAACCCAGATTGAAAAGAACCAGCGAAAAGATAAGTGACAGAGGGCAAAATGATAGGAATAACACAGAGTTGGGAAGCGTTAGTATTAGCATTTCTCAATTTGTGAATAAGCCTTATACAAAGGGAAGGCAGGCTGAAACCATAAATGGTGCAATCAAAAAGCAAGGGCATCCATTGAGCAGAGGAAGCCATTAAAGGGATAAATGAAAGCAGTGAGGGACCAGGGTTTCAGGGTGCATAGATGTGTAATCAGAAAGTGACTTGCGTACACAGTCATGAGAGCGCCAACTAAGATGCACACAACTAAGAATCCTCATCTCATCAACTACAAACCCCTTTTTCTTGATCTTTATCACCATCCAAAATATGTGGGTTTCTCATACTCACATGGGTCTCAGATCCATGAAGAAAGTCATTGAGAGCTTCTGGGTCACTGCAGGAGAAAACAATGTTATTCACAACAGTTCAAGACAAAATGTAAGAAATATGACAGCTAAAACTGATCTTGCAATGTGTTGGTGATGACTTACCAGATTACATCTAGAAGGCACCTGCCATCTTCATCATCCATGACAACTGTTAAAGATGAAAACGTTTTTAAAGTCCAGTAAAGTCTAAATACTTGACAATATATATTATATATACTTAAAAATATTATTAGTTTTTTAAGAAGTGCATTTTAAGAAGTCAATTAAAAGAACCCTTTTACGAATGCAATAATATTTTTGAACTATGTGTTAACTAGGGGTGTTGAAATTAATCGTTTCTACGATGCGGACGTGGACGATTCTGCATCGATGCAGTGACAGAACATAATCGATTATAGCGTAGTAACGTTGCTTCCTGATTTTCTGGCCGCGGCTTTACAATAACGTTTTTTTTTTTCTGTCACTTTAATATCAAATCGGTTGGTGACGCAGAGATCAGGGAACAGACGTGACAGCGGCATAGCTGCACAGCAACACCAAACACGGAGCAGTCTGCTTTATCCACCAACACAAGAACACCAGTCCAGAACCAACAGCAGAAGGACCCGCTCTGAATCAGTCCGTGTCGCTGCGGCTCAGAGACACAAGGATTTATGTTTTTAAAAATACTCGCGTTACAATCATGTCAGGTTTTTTGTGGATTTAATTAAGTCTTGGATTGCAGAGTATGAATGTCCTCTTGCTATTTTCAGACGATATTATACGTGTGTTTGGTGTGTAAAGTTTGTGAAGGCAGGAGGAAAAAAGCTTCCGCGATCACCGTCTCCTCTCCGTTCCTCCAAACCCCGCCCCCTCCCTGAAAATAATGAGTGACAGGCTGATAGTGACCTGATAGAAACTTTATTATTCACTTAATCACTGATTGAGATATGATGAAGCTAACTTAAACTCCTACAATCATGGGATTTATGTAACAGTAAGAGAGAGAATGTAAGTGTGCACCCACATGCAGTATTTTTGTTTTTATATGCTGTTGTAAATACTCCTGTTGTCTGCTGTGTTCAGACTCAAGTCATGTTTGTGATGCCACATTCAGGACATTCAGTGTCCTTTTCTTAACAGAAGGCCGTTGCTAGAAGCTGCAGGAAGACTGCAGAAGTATTCGTTTTTGAGGATGGAACAATTTCACACTCAGATACTGTATAGGGATGCTAGTGCTATACAATTGATTGATTTTGGTTTATAAATTAATGTCAAGACATTTATGTTATTGATTTCTGAAGCACTTTCGAAATAGTAAAAAGAGAGTTCATATGTATTTACTGCATGTATTCATTGATGAAAAAGAAGCCATGTGCAGTAATATAGAAAATTGAGGAGGCAACGCATTGGTATGAATCGTGATGCATCGGGATATCGAATCGAATCGTTGACAGGATAATCGTAATCGAATCGTGAGACCAGTGAAGATGCACAGCCCTAGTGTTAACAGATACATTTCTATTATATTGTTATTTTTATACAATATTCTGTGATATTCTGGCTCCCTATTTAGTTATTTGGTTGTTATGGGTGATACAAGCTGATTTATAGCTGTATTTTGACAGGAGCTCGCCAGGTCAGATGATGATCCACAATAAAACGGCATGACCTTTTTCAAATGCTCCTCTTATTCAGTGTGTCAAGGACAATTTTACTGTGGTTAAACATGATCAATTGTCATTTTGAAGTCAAAAATCGAAATGACATTTGTTGGAATATTTCAGCACAGTTCAGTTCTGCACATTATTATTATTATTATTATTATTATTATAACAGCTTTTTATCATGTATATCATGTTTATCTGGTAATAAAATATTTTTTTATCGGAACTTCTTAATTATTCTTTGAATTATATTAGATGTACATGCGTTACCTGGCTCATGAGCCATGGCAAAAAACGTGCTAGATAAATCGTTCTAAATCAAGGTTGCATTTGCTATGAAATAGGTTTTTTAGTTTAAATAATAATTGTTCAAACAAACTCAACCAGGGTCCCAATATAGACACATGTAGTTCTTCTAGCTTGTCTACATGTCTCCCAATGTTTTTCTACCTAGGGCTTAAGTGCAGCACCCAAGCGTTTGTGTGCACCATCTAAGCCAAATGGATGTGGAGCATAACTTTAAGATTTTGCTTGAGCTTTATGTACACAGATATGGTTATAATAATGGTCCAAAATGATGTGCAATATGATTATCTCTTTACTTGCGCTATCAACACTACTGACTGAAAAGTGTACACAACAATTTTCCTGAGTTTAAATAAAGTTGTATGTTATCCTATAAATGTGTGTTAAAAAAATCATTGCCAAGGTTGAATACTTTTTGTTTTATCTCACAATGTCTGCGGTTTTACACTTTTAAATGGTGAGTAATGACTCAAAATATGACATCACGTATTGCTGTCATACTTGGAGCTTGCAGTGGGTCTTTTGGGGAAAGTAAAAATATTTTTATATTAAGAAATATTGTTTACTTTAAAAAGAAAACAAAAGTTTCGATTGTTAACATAAACCCATCTTCATCATCAGTTGTAACAAGTCATGTTTTCATATTTTCACTCAACAAGAAACATTCTAAACAAACCTGTTGTTGTGAACTCATGAGATCAAGCCGCAATTGTGTTTGCAACACAGCAAAAAGGATTGCAATAGACAACAAACTGAAAACGCGCGGTTTTCACATAGCCTGGAAAGATTAGGAGTGCGGACTATCGCTTAAATTACCAACAAGTCTAAACAACTGTGCATAGCACTTGTAGTAACACCATAACAACAAGTCAACAAAATGTCCATTTAACCGTGGCTATGAGAGCAACACATCCCCAGTTGCCGCTCTAAAGGCAGCGGATCGTAGCCATTGCTCGGTCAGAGCAGCCAGTGCGCAGGATATGAATGGAGACACTGCAAGCGGCTTGCTACATGCTAGCTGCTGTTTTCAAAGAGCTTTTGCATGCATAATTTGTCGATTCGTAACATTGCACAGCATTAAACAGCAACGCGACTTACTTAACACTCTAATTTAATAAAACGTGTGATTTCAAAACCTCGTTCAGACTACATTTCCAGCATTTTGATGCATCTGGGTTGAATTTCGTTAGCCTAGCTAGCTAGCTTGCTAAGCCAACCCAGCTATCAACAATATTCAGACGCACAGCTAGCTTGAGCCTTTGACATTCAAAACAAACCACCGAGTGACATTATTTTAACACTAACATTGCACAGCGGCAGGTCAACTCGACCGAGACCTTAAAGTACTGTTTGCTCAGAAGTGTGGACGCAATTGCGTAACGAGCTATCTATCTCTGCTTCCAAGCAAAATATGAGTAAATGTTGGAATACTCTGGGATGAAGGGGGTATGCTTGGGAATTCGGTGGAAAATGACCATGTTTGCCGGGCCGTGCAGCCATGTGGCGTTTGGGTTGCGATAGCTGTGCAGTTAGCGGATTCGCTGTAGAACCCGAATATTGCAGCGTTGATACGGTTATTGGGATAAATAGAGAAATCTCTACATTTGTAACAAACTCACCCGAGACGATAGAGGTGCAGGCAGCGCGGGGTCTCCAGGACAGCCTCGCACGGGCTGCTGTACAGGACCCAACTAGAGACAGGAAACAGGAGACTTCCGTTTTGCCTGAATGAAATCCGTGCCTCGTCTGAGTGCCTCGTCGACATGTACCCCTACGTTTTTCAGTGTTGCTGAGATAAATCACTTACTTATCGTACAAATACCACAATAGCAAAGCACTTGACTAAAAGTCCCGCACTCAACACCTTACTTAAGTAAACGTATTTAGGCTAAAGATTTATAGGCTACTTCTACTTCGTCAAAAGTAAAAGTGTTCAGTATGCAGTAAAATGTTCCCTTTCAGTTTTTTACTATTATTCATGAAGTCTCAAGATAATTATTATTGCTGCATTGATGTGTTGAATTGTTACTGCTGTATAAGTAGATAAAACTTCCACATACAGTACATTGGACAAAAGGCTTGCACAGTTTTTAAGAGTACCTGTCAAATTGGACACATTTTGGGACGTTGGAAATCTGGGGACTTTTCCTCATAATGACTGTCAAGCTAATTGTTTGTTTGTAGCCTTTATTTAACCAGGTGAAAAATCCCATTGAGATCAGCGATCTCTTTTTCAAGGGAGACCTGCAGTACATTGGTTACACATAAAAACAACAGAAAACTAAAAGGACATCATACAACATAATTACAGGGGTATAAATTAGCAACCTATTCACAGTGACAGGTATCTAATAACATTTCATCCAGCCGCGCTTTAAAATGATGCAAGGGAACCAAACTGCTCAGTTTCAATTTGTTTTGCATAGTGTTCCAAGCTAGAGGAGCAGCGCACATAAAAGCTTTAAATGCTAATGCTTCAAATCATCTAAAAACTAAGAGACTGTCCTTTGTCTGGTAGAAACCATTTCTATGATCAGGACATCTCGATCCAGAGTTTATACTGGATAATATAAAGTTGCCTATTACAATTGTAGTTGTATACTTCCAAACTCCACCCCATCACATCTCAGAGGCAAATATTTCACTTTGTAATCAATTTTTTTTAGTAGCCTTACTAGTTACTGCAGATTTTGATATTAAACACAAAATAGAAAAATCATCGAATTATCTCATTATACATTAGCTACCCAGCAGTATATTGAGTATTTAAAAATAACTCCATCTTAACCAGCTACATTATTAATCTCTTTTAATAAAAAAAAGTCTTAAACTGGTAACTACACATGAACACATGCTCATATTATTTATTCAATGCTATATTATCAGTAGTGGAAAGTAAGTACTGTACTTATACAATGTTAACACTCCACTCTCCTACTTTACCTAAATATTTCCACTTTACGCCGTTGTATATTTCTTATCCACAATATTCAGAGGCAAATTTAGATTTTTGCACTATGGTTATTTCCTAACTATATTTACAGGTTGCTTTTCAGATTCAGATTAATAATGTGTAATATTACCAACAATAAATAATGATGTATGTCAACAAGCTACCTAGCAGTAGATAAAGTATTTGAAACCAGGCCCTTTTTTTTACCAATTTGAATTTGTGTACACAACAATGCATTACTTATGATAATGCAATAATATAAAAGGCTATACATTATTCTGAAATGGGACGTTATGCACGGACTTTTTGCACACTTAGCCATTATCATCATACTAATACCTTTTCGCTAAGTATTTTTTCTCAGTTCATCTAAGAATATCTCACTTTTTCCACGACTGTGAATCTGAGATAGATGGAAGCCAGATTTTTTTTCAGAGCACCTGAACGCAGCAGCTCACATTCCTCTGACAGGGTTTACTTTGCGGCAGGTGACGTGACAGAGGCAAATGAGGCAAACCCGCTGCTCTTAGCTCTCATAGCAAGTCTGTTGATTTTCGCAATTCCTCACTCTTCCCTCAGCACAGAGCAGTGACACGAAAAATGGACAATAGCGGGAAAGAAAAAGAAGCCACGGCTTTGATGGCCGAGGCTGAGAAGAAGATGAAATCCACGCAGTCGTTTTTCGGAGCGATGTTTGGGTGAGTTTTTCAGCTAGCTTCTGCTAACCTGTCAAAGCTAAAGGCCGGCTAAGCGGAAGAAGGCTGTAGAAGGCTGGACTTAAACAAATCAACACCACTGCAACACTTGGGCTGGTTTTATCTCAAAATAAGCTGTTGTGGTCAATGTGATTCAAGTGGTGTTAACGCTGCAGTCTAGCTGAATATGTAGCCTTATCTTCGTTCAGATCACTGTTAAACAAAGAAGAAGTGAGGCTAACATGTAGCTGTGTACAGCAGTGGATGACACTTAGTTACACAATGACACGTTTGTACTATATCAGGCGCTTTGATCAAAGTCATCCGTGTAGCATTTTAAGTAATTCACATTTACACTGATTATTATTGTAATATTGCTGCTATAGCGTAATCTACAGGGAACATCTTGCAATGCCACTCAGTCTGTAGGTGCAGATCACATGTTCATCACGTTTGTTTACAATAACAGATTGGGACGGAGTTGTGAGTGCATCTCAAACAAATGAAACCCTTACCCACTAACATATCAGAGGATGGATGTAACAATCCAAATCAGCTTAAAATATTAAAGTGAGGCTCTGTTTACTCAGAAACTTACATGCATTCAGGTAGAAAAAAGAATGAGCCCCCCAGAGGGGAAATGCAGGTGTTGCAGACAGAAATTAGTGCAGGTACATAAAAAGTCAGTATTGTAAAACAGAATAATATATAATGTGATTTGATAATGATACTTATTGCTGTCTGTATTTGCTGTATCAATATAGCAACATATTAGAAATATAACATAGTAAGACAGTATTATAACATTTTAATATAAAATAGTATGGTACAGTGCAGATATAGCTTAAAATAATAATACAAATAATAACAAAAACAATGTTTAGTAAAGTGTGTGTGTTATGATAAAATGGTTCTGTATGCATAATTCGATTTCAATGGATATCAAGGTATTGATCATACATTTTTTTCTTATTCCAATATGTTTATAACAATTTTTTAATGATAAAGAATTGTTCCGAATTAATAATTTCAACAGCGTCTTTTTGAAAACAAATAACAACATCATTATGTTTAATTGTAATACTTTCAGTATGACTTTTCTGAACGTCTTTTGACAGTTTTTAACTGAATTAACAGTGAGTGGTTATCTCACACTTACTTTCATAATGAAGTCACAGCTGTTTGTTTATAACGCTTTTACAAAACCTTGAACACGGCTTAGCCAATCATAATCAAGGAACGAAACTATACGTTTAATAAGTATCTTTGTTATTAATATCTAGTAATAAACTATTACAGCACTTGATATTGCCAATGTCACCCAGTCATACTCAGTGTGAGTGTTGCCTAACTGAACATGTGTTGTTGACCCACAGGGGGGGATCCTCCAAGCTGGAAGAGGCCTGTGACATGTTCGTGAGGGCAGCCAACATGTACAAAATGGCCAAGAATTGGTGTGGTAAGAATCATTATTTCAGATTGAATGAAAATGTATTGATTGCTTCTCTCCCTGTTTAGGTCTGTGACGTCTTTCAATCCTACCAACATGTAATATTTTCTTTTCAGCTGCAGGAAATGCGTTCTCCCAAGCCGCTAACCTCCACCTCCAGATGCAGAGCAAACACGACGCAGCGACTAACTTCATAGATGCTGGAAACGCCTTCAAAAAAGCAGATCCTCAAGGTAATCATTATTCATCCTCACCACCCTCAGGAGTATATGAGTGCTCAGCTCACATAAAGGCTGCTGTACCAGTGGACCATGTCCATGAAGTCAGCTGATGTCATTAAGATCTTCAAGGCGAAGAGCTTTAACAGCTACATTCACGCCGCTTCCCACTGTGAGAAAATGGGATTGTGGAAGGATGAAAGCAGTTGACTGTAGCCTTGAACCTTGCATATCGTACAGCTGGTGGCTAATCATTTTGTTAATTTAACAAAAAGTAATTTTTTATTGATGTAAATTCACTAAATAATTGTGTTTTAAATATTATTATTTTTCTCAACAGAGGCAATAAACTGCCTAAACAGAGCTATTGAGATTTACACTGACATGGTGAGTGTGCAAACTCTTCTTTGTTTCTTTAAATTATTCCTAATATTTACTTAACATGACCCTTCGATCTCTTCTTTGTTGTGTTTTTTTATCCGGGGCTTTAGGGCCGCTTCACCATCGCAGCCAAGCATCACATCACCATAGCTGAAATATATGAGACTGAGATGGTGGACATAGACAAGGTCAGATATCAGTCTTCACCTTTATTACCTTTATTACCTTTATTGTATTAATTCCTGGGTAGATTCTTACTTCTTATTTTCATAACAACTATGTCCATTTTCTATTCCAGGCCATTGCTCATTACGAACAGGCGGCAGATTATTACAAGGGGGAAGAATCCACCAGGTGAGTGTCAGATCAGCACTATTTCAGATGTTTTCTCTTGGCTAATTTTAGGGTGTAATGGTTTAAAGTTATTTCCCCCTAATGAAAGCATTACATTTGAATGTTGCATCTACGTAAATGGGTGTATGTATATGTGTACATATGTATGTGTATGTGTGTATATATAGAATTTTGTTTATTTGTGTGCGTATTTAATTACGGATTGAATCTTTTTTCTTTATCCTGCAACTGGATGAATAACGGGAGGGCTATTTTCTGTATAAGCTATGCTTTCTGCCCTCCCGCTTCTACACATTTTGTTTGTTTGTCAGATTCATAAATTGTCTGTACTAATATTGAAATAGTAGAATAAATGTATACAAAAATAAAATAAAATAAACTTTTACGATTACAAGTTCAGTAAAATGGTGGTCTTTGAGTCGTGATGTCCGCAAATACACTAGGCCTAAATACATACATTTTCCTTTTTCAGCTCAGCAAACAAGTGCCTTCTGAAAGTAGCAACGTACGCAGCTCAGCTGGAGCAGTACCCGAAAGCCATCGAGATCTATGAACAGGTGAGAAAACACTCAGCACCAGAACTATTATCTTAACATGATTTTACTCGCTTTTATTGACAACAACAAACATGAGTTGTGCTGTTGTGATTTCAGGTCGGAACCCACGCGATGGACAGTACGCTCCTGAAATACAGTGCCAAGGACCACTTCTTCAAGGCAGCGCTCTGTCACTTCTGCGTAGACATGTTTAATGCAAAAGTAAGCAGAAGCAGTAGAACCTGTTTACATCAATACCTGGTGTAACACGAGCTTAATAATTATGCTCTTTGTCACCCAGCTCGCCGTGCAGAAGTATGAAGAGATGTTCCCGGCTTTCTCAGACGCTAGAGAATGCAAACTGTTGAAGGTAGGCTTTGATGTTATTAAGTCTTTAAAACTCACAAACAAAAACATCTAGATATACAGAGGCAAAGGGGATTAAGAGCTGAGATAAACCTTACAACTATACGAAGAAGATGATTTACTAAGTTCTATGGTATTAACTAAGTTCTATGGTATTAACTAACCTTCGGGGACAGAGCCTTCAGTGTGGCAGCCCCCACCCTCTGGAACGCTCTCCCTGCGGAGATCCGCAACATCCCCACGCTTGACGCCTTCAAAAGGGCCCTCAAGACCCATCTGTTTACTAAGGCCTTTGGCCCCTAATCTATTGCCCCTTTCACACCAACGCAACTCCGGTTCAAGCTCCGTGCTAGAGCTTTTCTGGTTCAGAACCGGTTCTTCGGTTTAGCGCCGGCTCTTTTCACACCGCTCAGAGCCCGACTGGTGCTGCCGCTGCTGCGTCATGACGTCACAGTTTACGTCGCTGAGTTTCTCCCCAACGCCGGAGCTCACCTCACAACAACAACGGGCCGGGGACTGCGTTGCTTTTAATCATACGAAGCCAGATTAAATTAAATAACGACTTCTCCAACCTTATACTTTTCTCCAGAGTGCCGTGGTTCATTGTTTATTAATGTGTTTCAGCGGCATTTACCGACCGCTGCAGTGCTGGCCGGCTGCTCTTCCACGAGTGTATTCTCCCGTTAGCTCCGGGTTAGCTCACACGGCTCTAAAGTATTCACTGTCTGACTGTCACACAAGCAGCTGATACATATCCCCAGTTCCCCTTAAGTGAATGTGTGTCAGTCTGAATTGACGCTGTTTGGCATCACAACGCTGTTATGAAAGTTTCTCTTGTATAACATGGGTGATGTTAGCATAGCAACCGAAGCTAAACTGACTACTTGCTAAGCAGTTTTCTACAGGCACTTTTTACCGACGTATTTTTCATTATGATTCTACTTGTGATAGTCGGACATGACAACCTGTGCAGCCCATGTATTGATTCCATCCGATAGCTGCTATAATAACAAACAAAACGTCTGCCTGCTCTCCACAATGATCAATAACAGCGAACGGATGGTCAAAGTAAGGTACAAATAAACAGAATCACACGAAGCCTGGTTAGTGTTGCTTGACTTTATAAAGTGTGTTTTTTTTAACAAGTGTGTGGTTGCGTTCTAGTCACTTTGCTCAGCACTACTGCTTGTTACAACTTTTATTTGCCGTACTCGCCTTAAGTGTTAGCTCAGGTTAATCTCGCCCCCCTCCGACGTAAGCGTGACGTATGCGGTTCTTGCTTCTAGACGGACAACTTTTTGGTGCTCGAAACGAACCGGATTCCGGAGCTATGACGCTGCTCCGCTGCGGTGTGAACAGGAAAACCCGGTGCTTTTCAAGCACCAGCACCGAACCGGCCCTGAAACACCGTTGGTGTGAAAGGGGTATATGTGTTGTTTTATCTGTCTGACTGGTTGTCTGACTGCCTTTTGTTTTGTTATGTTTGTTTTGCCCTGTTCTTCTCTGTAAAGCGACATTGGGTCTCATGAAAGGCGCTATATAAATCCAAGCTATTATTATTATTATTATTAGATATCCAAAACAAAAGTTGGATTGTAATGGTCCTCATTCTAAATCTGCCTCAAAAACGTTTTACGCCCCTAGCATGGTAAAACAAAAGCACCAGCCTGCCCTGCAAAAGTTTTTGGGGAAATAAATGCTATTTGGCGTATGAGTCATAAATCTATTGTGTAATGCAGACAGTGAATTGTAGCCTGTTTCTTAGCATCTCAGTTTCTTTTACCCCCAGTGTGTATTTCTGTGTTCAAGCAGCCTTCCTGATGTTCATTATTGTTTTTATCCAACCAGAAACTTCTAGATGCCTATGAAGAACAGAACCTGGAAGCCTATACTGATTCGGTGAGTGCAAGTAGTCTCTCAATGTCTTCTTTTTCGATAAATTGTCCGTCATATAGGCATTGAAGGCATTGAATTTCATTCCTTTGGGTTCCTGCTCATTTAAAAGGAAATAACCAGGTAGACGCACTGATTAAGTAAATCAGTAAAACAACATTTAACTGACATACAAATAGTGTTAGGTGTTATAACGATCATAAAGGACTATATACGCAAAACTTTGCAAGAATACTGTGGCCTGAAGGACATATGAAAGCATCTATACAATATTCAGAAATACGCACGTGGAAGAGAAATAAAGATAAAGTCACGCAGAATTAAATCAAACACAATTTTAATTTAAGAGCAACTCTAAAATCTTTGAGAATTTTTTTTTTTCTGCCAAGCTACTGCTCCACATCAGTCCAGTAGGTGGCGGTAATGCAATTCCTTCCTAAACGTTACACATTTAATCAGTCTAAAATTCATTAAGGCTATAACATTTTCATGGCATGTTTTACACCCCTTATGCTACTGTAAATGCGGGCATAGACTCACTCCAACTTCAAGCTGCAGCACGAGCACATCGAAAACTTTTTCCTGTGATTAAGAGATGATACTTAGTGTTGTTTGTATAGCAACTCAATAGAAGTATAATATAGTATATGATATTGTTAGACAGTATAACAATAACAACAAATATATGATAGAGTGCATGCATGGGATGCAAAATATATAATATGATTTGCATTAAATAAGTATATTTCCTGCTCATGTTCTCAGGTGAAGGAATTCGACACCATTTCCCGGCTGGACCAGTGGCTCACCACCATGCTTCTGCGCATCAAGAAGACCATACAGGACGATGAGAGCGACCTCCGCTGACTCCCCTCCCCGCTCGGGACGTCGAACCTTCAGCAGCCGACTTGCATCCTCCTTTTTGCCTTGAGCCTCTCACTTCCATTCTAGCAGCAATCTTAATTGTTTTACCTCTAGACCCTTATATCCCCTCGCAGATTCTGTGCTCTTTCCGACAGATCTGCAGTATTTGTTCTTGCCTTTTACCGCTCAAGTCAATGCTTTAAAAATGATGCTCTTCATAGCTATGAAGACTATTTTCCCGGTGTGCGCTATGCACACTTTATGTTGCTTGTATACCGTTGTTGTTTTGGTATTGGCCTAATATTAATAACCATAATGGGCTGCAATACTAAAAACTCATACCAGCACACTTATATAATAAAGGTTTTCTTTTTGTTTCTTTTGTTATGAAATGGATGAGAGGATACCAATTTATTAACTTTGATCTACAAATAATCTTTTCCAGAAAATGCTTTGGAATAAACTTAGTTGACCAAAAAGCCAAGAAGTACACACATTGGTTTTTGGTATTTTTGAGTGCTCGAGTATAGGTCATATCAGGGCACCTCTAATTAAACAGCACTAAATCTCAGCTGCAGAGCTCCTCTCCGAGCAGAGAGGCCAAGAGTTTCTGAGGTTGAGCCACGGCAAATACCCACTTTGCCTTATATCGCAAAGTACTCAGGACGACAACAAAAATCATGCTTTGGAAGCTTTATCCATTAATTTGATGATTGTTTTTTTTTCATTTCCATGTAAAGTGCTTTTATCTAAAAAACAAAGCTCATCACATTTGCATGGTTTGCAAATGAAAAAAAAACAGGCCTTTTCCATTGTATAGGAGTTATTTGTCTTTTTTTTTTCTATTTTCTGTGATTGTCTGATTTGTGTTTATTATTATTTTTTCTGTCATAACTAACCTGGCTGGGGGAAAAAGGCCTGCACGAGATGCAATACATTAAAGAAACAGGAGCTTTACTGATCTGAACACTGTGCTCATGTACCCTCCTGGTGATTTTGTCAAGAGACAATTGGTCTTAAATCATTTGTACATCGTGTTTCCTGTCAAACGTTTGAATAAACCTGTCTCAGACGCACTGGGCGTGGCCTCCTAATGCATGCTGTGGACCGTGAAGTGATCACCTGACCTATGAACAGAGCTTTTCCCACAGTCTGCGGTAGAGAGCTACACCTGCATGCGCGTGCATCGCTGGCCCAGTTCCCCAAGCTTCGGACACGCCCACCGCGAAGCGTCAACGCACGTGTAAACTCCTTTAGTGAAAACATGCGGCGGGAAGCTAAATGATGTTTGTCTGTACCTGTCGGTAGGACCTGACGGCTCCTGGATAATATTTGTTCTTCTGCCGCTTCAGACTCATGCTTCAGTTTCTGCTCGGTGGCCTTTCATCTTGGATTAAGTAAGTATTTTACAAACAATGTTGAAAAATCACTTGCTGTTTTATCTGCAGTTCAAAGGTTCTCCCCTATTTATCAAACCTTTGTTACTTTGTGTTTTTTCCATTGATTGGAGTCTTACGCCTCAAACAAAACGATTCAATAAGTTATCCTTATGCATTTTATGTCTTAAATTACAGGTCAGTTTTGTAATTTACTGTGATGCTGTTTAAAGAAAGAAGCCCACTAAGGATTTAACCGAGGTGTTGTTTGTTCAAGGTTGGTCTGTTCCTAATTAGACTCTGGGGACACAGGTGTGTTCAGGTGGGAGAAGGAATACTCTGGTACAAGTCAAAGTCCTGCATTCAAAGTGTTACTCAAGTAAAAGTATTAGCATGAAATATACTTACAGTACCAAAAGTATACTCATTATGCCGATTGTCCCATTTCAGAATAATATATCATGTTTTGAATATAATTATTTATATCAAAGCTGGTAAAGGTGCAGCTAGTTACTTTGTATACCTCAGGGTAGCTTGTGAATTTACTCAAGGTGTAACTAAAGTCTGATCTAAGTGTTGATTTCACATCAATAATCCAAATCTGCAAAGTAACTAAAGGTATTAAATAAATGTAATGGTGTAACAGTAAACGCTTTACCTCTGAATTGTAGTGGAGTAGAAGTACAAAGTAGCATACAATGGAAATACTCAAGTGTTCGGGCTCCCTTTCTGCCAGACCTTTAAACAAACTGCACACATCGGTAGCGAAGGCATGTCATTTTATTGAAAAAGTGTTCGAAGCTTTATTTATCCTCTCACACCAGCTCACTTGAATAATAATAATAAAATCCGAATTACTAATTGATACCCTGGGGAAATTGTGTTGCTTTACAATTACTTCATTTAAGAATGAATATAGTACATTTATTTGTTGTACTTTAAGTTCATTTTGATGCTAATACTTTTACTTCTCACAGAGTATTCCTACACTCTGGTACTTCTACTTAATTACAAGATCTGAGTACTTCTCCCACCTCTGCATATAAATATAGACTTATCGGAAATAATTATGCAAAAATATGTACATTGTACTACAATCTGGGAATATACGAATTAGTATAACATTGTCAATAATTAATTCTGGAAATAGTTTAAATATAAAATTAAATGTACAGTATAAATGCCAGTTATTGCGCAGTTAAGTCAGTCTTGCAACCAATGCAATCCCAAATAATTGGATCAATCTTTTTAGGCATGTTACTTGATTATGGAGATTTTTTTAAATTATTTTCTCAACATTTAAAATGGAGGTAAGTCAGGGGTAATGGACTCTAAAACATTCTCTTAACAATTTTTATAATTTGCCAACAGTGATTTATTCATTATATCAGATCTTTAAAGGTGGGGTATGTAATCTATTTCAGAAACACTTTTTGTTATATTCCATGGAATGCTCTTAACATCCCGATAGCAATGAATATATTAAATGCTTTGACAATAAATACATAAAAAAATGTAATCTGTGGAAGCCGTAGCGCTGAAAAGCACAACCAATCATTTTAGCCGGCCCGGCTAAAATAACTGGATGGCCTACCCGCCTGTCAGCCTTCCATCTGTGCACAAACTTATCTCGTGCCCTCATTGGTCATGTGCGCGTTCGTGTGTGTTGGAGGAGGGGCTCTGTAAGGAAGTGGCAGATTTTTTCCGGTTGTGTATTTTCAAATTCTAGCGCACTCGAGCTGGTTTCTCCAAAATTACATACCCCACCTTTAAGTGTGATTTTTACCAATTGGAACATCCAGAAGTAATTTCCTTAATACCATACTTATTGAAGTTACTTGTTAATTTCTACTGAGGCTGTAATGTTTGACGTGTACATTAACATTATGTTGTTGTCTGGTGTTCTGTTGGCAGGTGGCACCTGCTGTGTAACCTGAACACAATAACACCCCAAGCCCGGAAACATCTCCCTTGAAAGATGATCCAATTCTAGGAACAAAACACCATTTAAGCTTTGTTTACTCGCGTCAATGAGACGCATTCAAACCTTCAGTGCTATGGTCCTCCTCGTCTCTTTATTTCTGATCTTCTTCTACTCAACCCTACACCTGGAGACGACCTACAGTCGCAGGGCTGCACCAGAGGAACTCCTCACGCATCCCAGCCTCCATGTCCATGAAAGGGATGTGAAAACACAACACTCCAACACACCTCAACCAAATGCCTATAATGTATCTGTCTATAAAGACTTCAGAAAAAGCGTCCCTCAGAACGCAGCGTACTGGAACCGCCTGCTGTGGTCAGCCCTCAGGAATCTGGACAAGCGAGAAACCCCCATCAGCCATGACCTCGATTGGTCTCGCTGCAGGGAGACAAATCAAGAGCTTCTGCAAACCAATGTGCACGACTTCACCTCCTACCCAGTCTTATTCCAGGACTTTTTGCAGGCCATGAACTGCAGGACACCCCCTGTC
The DNA here is from genome assembly GCF_902827165.1 of Trematomus bernacchii. Classification (NCBI taxonomy): domain Eukaryota; kingdom Metazoa; phylum Chordata; class Actinopteri; order Perciformes; family Nototheniidae; genus Trematomus; species Trematomus bernacchii. The sequence goes on along the minus strand of NW_022987851.1, from coordinate 4,715,301 downwards.
CTTCTCAATCAACCCAACAAGTGCCCCTCTGGTGAGGACAACCAGACCTTCCTGCTTTTTGCTATTAAATCGAATCTTGGAAACTTTGAGCAGAGGCAGGCGGTGCGGGAGACCTGGGGCCGAGAGGGGAAGCTCAAGGGTGGACCGAGGGTGCGCACTGTGTTTCTGCTGGGCAGCTCCCCTCTGGATGACCCTGACCTCAGCCAACTGCTGTCGTTTGAAGCAAGGCACTTTGGGGACGTTGTGCAGTGGGACTTCCATGAATCCCTCTTGAACCTGACGCTCAAATTGAACCTGCTTTTCCAATGGACACTGAAATACTGTCCTAATGCCTCCTTCGTCTTCAGCGGGGATGACGATGTATTCGTCAACACGCCAGGGTTAATCGGCTACATGCAGTCACTGGAGCCGTCCAAGGCCTCTCGGTTGTATGTTGGACATGTTATAAGCACAGCAAATCCCCTCAGGGACCCCAAAAGCAAATACTACATTCCTCTGAGCTTCTATGATGGCCCATACCCTGCTTACGCCGGCGGAGGCGGTTTTCTTATCTCTGGAGCGTTGATGAAACCCCTACATGCAGTTTCACGCATCATCCCTTTTTTCCCCATCGACGACGTCTACGCTGGGATGTGCTTTAAAGCTTTGGGGGTTTCTCCAGAGGCAAACAAGCGCTTTCAGACATTCGACATCAAGGAGCAGGATCGCGAGAATCTGTGTGTTCATAAAGATCTGTTTCTCATTCACCAGCGCTCCCCACAGCAGATAAAGAAGCTGTGGAAGGGCATTCACAGCCCGTTGTTGACTTGTTGAACAGGAATGATGAGTAACAGGAATATAGGCCCAAAGAGAGGAAACATTGACTGCAGCGACATTTGAGTCAAAATGAACACTTTCTAATTGTGTCTTTAACTAAATGTCCCTATTGTGCCATTGAAGTTAAATAAAACAAATCAACAAAGACTTTTGAAAGTTACTTAGTTTATTTTGCGCATAACACCAAACATGAGTTTACAGTTCTAGGATTTAGTATAGTGTGTAACAGCATTACAGCATTCAAACCCATCTAAAACTTGGGTGTGTACACAAAAAAAACAAAAAAAAAAAAAAAAAAAACATTGAAATAGGAATTGTTTAACACAAGTTAGTCAAGTCACCACAATGATACAGAAGAAAACATGGTAAATACATTGATCACTGGAAAAAACTGTAACAGGAGAGTGAAAACAACAGGGGTTAAACTTTTAAACTGTTTATTGCTCGATTTGAATGTTTTTTTAGCATTCAAACTGCACCAGGTGTTTTTGCTGCACTTTTTAAATAGTACATAGGTGACCGAAGAATAACTGAAACAAAAGTGTGATTAGCATTTATAGAAGAGCTTTACTACCGGCAGTACATCTATTAACTTAAGGCACCAAACCCAGAGGCATGAAGTACAATTTAGTTTTAAAACACAATCTTTTTCCTTATTTGTGCAGATAGAAATTACACCTCAAATCTATAATTTCATGAATACAGTAGAAGGTGTGCATTGGTTTATCCCAGTCCTCACCCACTCCAACAATATATCACACCATCCTTACTGTGAAATTGGTTCTTTATCAAACAGCTCAAAGGGGTAGTGCTCTTTGTACTGCTTCATGTGCCTCCACATGGCATCTCTCTGCTTGTTCAGATTGGGCGTCATCTCCTGGTACACGTCGGTGAACATCAGCTCAATGTTCGGCTTCAGGCGTTTCTCGGCCTTCTCGAAGGCCACCATCACCGTCTTGCGGGACTGCTTCCTCCAGCTCTTCTCGTCGTCCTCGCTCCACCAGTTTCTGGCCGTCATGTAATGCCTCAGCCTGGAGATGGGATGGTCCTGCTTGTCCCAGTAGTTCACCTCGTCCACAGAGCGGTAAGCTGAGCTGTCGTCGCTGGTGCTGTGGTGGCCGATTCTGAGGGGGCAAACAAGTATATCAGCTTTTATTAGCATTTAATGGGTGTGTATGTTTTATATATTCAAGCCCTACAGAAAAAGATGTAAGGTTTTAAAATGTTTCTCTTCATACATATTTAAACACTGGTTTATCGAACATTACTTTTCATTATGTTTTGGTATTGTGGAAATTAATGAAACTCAAATATAATTAAAATGTAATATAATCAGTAAGCTAAAGATTAAGAAATCATGGCAGAAAGTTACTGCTGTAATGCAGAAAAAACCAACAACCTGTTTTTAAATATTAAATCTATACACCGATTGTCAATGTATTTCCATAACCGCAATTTTGTTTTCCCTATTCTATAAAGTCATGTATTTGGTTGAGGTGAGGATTCAACAGGTTACTGTGTTTTCTTGTTTTGTCTCAATTTGAAAAATAAATAATGTCTTTGAACAGTTATAAAGATATTTTCTACTTGCCTATGATTCCTCAACTTCTGTAAGTTTGTGTATTCACTGGCAGCTCAACACATTGTGCTGTGTGTTAACAGGTATTAGAGGGTAACAAACTGCATGTGTGAAATGCACTTTATAAAGCCTTTTGTGGCACCAGAGGGAGCTTAGAAGTATGTTTTCCAAACATCTGTAACCTCATTTCTCCTTCAAGCTAGCATAAGGCTACAGAAATTGTCACTGAACTGAACACACCCAAAATTCCAATCAAACGGCAGTAGTGTATTGTGGGTAATGCAGGCACCGGGTTATTTACATGGATAAAGAATGCATGGAATAAAGAGACAAATGTGATTTCTGTTTTTGTAAAAAAAAGAAAGAAGCCAACTTAAATACATATATATTTTAGAAATATTGTACATCTTTTGTAAAATGTGTAAATTCAGCATTACCTACATATTAAAGTAGCAAATAAAACATTTCTAATAACCACAGTAATGACAAACCTCAAAATCATAACTCAGTCAGAATCATGAGCTGTCGGCTTAAGTCACTTCATGAGACAGTCTAAAAATACAGAATGGTTTCAGATAGTTCCAACAATAACTAACCTGTAGGTCATTGCCTCGATGAGGAAGGGCTGGTTCTCAGCCACAGCCCTACGGCGCGCCTCTTTTGTAGCATTGTACACAGCAAACACATCGTTGCCATCGACACGGATGGAAAGCATGCCATAACCCGGACCACGGCCAGCTGGTCAAACAGAAAGAATAAAACGTATTTACATGAGAGCCCCCCCAGTAATTCAAATCGGATGACTCAGTTAATCACATCAAGGCTTCGTACCGATGCCATCTCCCCTGTACTGCTCGTTGGTGGGGGTAGAGATTGCGTAGCCGTTGTTGCGACAGAAGAATATTATTGGGCACTCTAGGGTGGCGGAGAAATTGAAGCCTGCATGTGCGTCCCCTTCGCTGGCCGCTCCCTCACCAAAATAACAGATGACAGCACGGTTCATGTTTTCCCTCTTTAGAGCGTATGCAGCTCCGGCCGCTGAAACGGAAACGTCCAGCATTAATAAACATGTACAGGTGTATGTATGCACTAACAGACAAGAGAGGTTGAACAGGTGTAGAGAGCTCACCCTGTGGAATCTGAGTGGCCAGAGGAGAGGAGATGGTGACGAAGTTCAGGTCTTTAGAGCCGTAGTGGACAGGCATCTGACGGCCCTTGCCAAGGTCATCAGCATTGGCGTAGCACTGAGCCATGAACATATCCAGAGGAAAACCACGGTACATCAGCACTCCTGCAGGGCAGAAGAGGAGTTATAACACTGTTACTCGCAAGACCAGAAAAAAACATAACTTTAGTATTACTAGCATAAGAACATGCAAAAGGTGATTGCTATGATCTCTCAAATCTTTAAAAAAAAGTTAACCTTTATCTTAAAAATACTATTATATATCTTTTTTTAATGATGTCTGATTCTTACCAGCTTCTCTGTATTGACCGAAGACTATGTCCTCTGGGTCAAGTGCAGCAGCACTACCAATATGTGTCCCCTCCTCTCCATAGTTGGTCATGTAGAAAGAAATCCTACCCTGTAAGAGAAATAAAATCAACAAAAATGTTCTTCCGCTGTTCCATGAGGAAATGTAAGAGGAAACGCTTACCTGTCTCTGGGACTCATAAAGAATGCGGTCCATCGTGTTCAGCAGAGTCATCTTCTGATAAAAGTTCAGAACTTGCTCTTTGGAGAGCTGAGTTGGGAAGAAGTACACAAAGAACCAACAGTTAACGAAGTGGAGGTCACAGTGCCATTTTTATTAGCCAGGATTGTAGGCAGGCTGACTGTACCTGAGGGTCTTGAGAGGGGTCGATGATGTTGCCCTGCCTGTCCATCACCCGGTACACTGGGATCCCGGAGATGACATTGGGCTGGATGAACTCAAGATGATCCACAAACTCTGCTGAGGCCCCAGGGAACTGTGGTTTTTCCGGTGATGAGTCAAAGGGCTGCTGTCGTTGCACGGCCTGAAAGAGTGAACACAAGCCATATTTATTAAAAAAACATCACTAAGTATGTGGCAAAGCAAGGCCCTCTTTAAAATAGAAACCACAAAAGGGGATTTATATTTCTCTTAATAATGTCTTCCAGCTGGAAAAAGGAGCTGCTTTGTTGTGACTTTGTTGAGGAAACTGATTTGTGCATGATGTGAAGATGATGCAAAGTGACTTAATTGGAAATAGCTAAATGTCCTGTTTTAATCTAGTATAGTAGTGGTACCCAGGTTTGATTTGAATACTTAAGTAACTGTTGACAAGATAAAATGTTTTTGTTAATAAATCAGATCGTCAGAAATCGAAAATTAAAAAGTTATTGACATGGGTATGGGCATAGATAGAGCAGATTCAGCACACATAAGACCAGTAAATGTTTTTTTTGTATTCCATGGGAGCTGACAATACCAGTTGTAATAACATATATTTCTACTTCTAGTTGATCTTGATGACGGAAGCTCTCTCCTCACTCCCCTTTGCTCCACCAATAAGAATGCAGCTAGCCCAAGCTATCCAGCTAGGTATCTGGCTAGCAGCTTTAAAGTCACAACAACAAACACCATCCCAGTCAAGCTGCTGATTACATTTTAACCCAGATAAATGCGGACACCCTTTAGTTTGACCTCGTAAGACTGCGTTGAAGACACAGTAACGTTATATAACACTGCGTATAATTAACGCACTGTTAGTTCCTGCAAGGTTGTCAGCTAAGCTAAAGTAAGCTGCCACACAACGTCTCGCGATAACTGAAAAAGTCACGCTAGTCGTTTGGTGAATCCTTGATGCATTCCCCAACTCTAGTCAAACAGCTCAAATCCTAACCCAAACATAACAACTTCAGACGTTTTACTTAGATTTAGATATTTCGTGGGTGATATATTAACTTAGCATCGTCTGTTTGACCTTTTTAGCTAAAATGAGATCCCTTCTTCCGACAATCCTGTGGTTGCTAAAGCGACCTTTCCTGTTATTAAGCTAACGCCCGCTCCCTTACACGACAATAAAGCATTGTTTTGTATACTTACACCGACTCTGAAGGCTCTGTGTTGAAGCAGACGGGATGCCTTCAGTCCTGCCGTCCGACGAGCAGCATGGACACAGACTCCATACAGTTTGTTCATACTCTTCACAGCCGCCATCAGTCCACAGCTGTTAGCTTGTGCGCTAGTTTTTCAGGAATGCCAAACTCTACAGTAAATATATGAGAGCAGTGCAACAAAACTAGACAGGTTTGACCCCTTTTTAGTCTGCTGCGCTGCTATTCACATCCACAACCACACAAGCCAGGTCAAATTGTTACACGGCCGTTTCGAGTCAACCTTGACTTCCGGTCTCACCTTCAAATTAAAAGTCAACGGGACCAAAAAAAACAACAACACCAAAATGCTTTTAACAGGGGAACCGACACAGGTGGAAAGCAGCGCCGTAGGGCTTTGGTGGAAAGGTACTCAGATAATTGAAACAACCAAAGTTTAGAAATACTCTGTACAAGTAAACGTTGTTCGTTAAAGATATTATTGAAGTAAAAGTACTTAATATAAGCATCAACATATTATAAAAGCCCTAAATAAAAGTACTCATGCAGAATGACCCATTCAGTATTAATGTAGGCCTATATTGTGTTTTTTTTTATTATAATAAGTGATGTGGTCATATAAACACCACAAAGCTTTAGTGTAAGAAGTAACAAATATCCAAAGTTGTGAAAAAAATATAATGTAGTAATAATTGACTATAAAGAACATGATATGATAATACTCGAGAAAAGCACAATTATGTCAAAACTACTGCACTAAGTACAGTGCATAATTTATGTTCTTAGTTACATTCCACTCTTTTTCTTTGTAATGTTTAGTACTGAAAAGAGCTTAATTAATAAACGTTTTTTTTCTGGGTCATGCTTTGCCAGTATAGAGGCCTAATGGCTTACATGCACACCAAATTAGTTGAAGTTGCCTTTACAGTTTTATCTCTTAGAAGGAAAGGCAGATCTATTTTGGTGTTAATCCTACTACTTGTCTTATCAAGGAATTGCTTGTTTCCTGAAGCAGTCAAACAGGTTTTTTTAGGTATTATACCTGATCATCTTTTCCGCATTGCTTTGTCTGTTAAGAAGACAGCTCATCTTTGGACCTTCTAAAAAAGCGGGAACTGTTACAAGTAACAGTCATGCATTCAAAATGTTTTTAAAATACAAAATTGACAGTTCTCATTCTGCAAAATGGCATATTTCACAATTATATGATATATTTGAATTAGAATAATTTATGCATCAGTAATGAACTGATTATAGTACCAATAATTATACTACTCGTGAACAATGTTGCTAAACCAGCAACTGTATGTTACTTCGACACCCTATAGAATTTAAGATATATTGTGGTGAAAACTACTGATTACTGCATTAAGAGTATGAGCAACAGGTAATTGGCTATCACTGGTTTAACGTGTTTGAGTCCATTTGAACATTTTCATTATTCTATTAAGTACTTACATTATTCCTTCCAAATTTCTAATGCAAATATTGTCATTTACAGAATTCCTTAGGGAGATACACTGATTTCCAATCACAGCTTTATTTGTCTCATTGCTGTTGGGTGACTTTACGTCACTCCTGGTGAAGAAAATATAGTAGTCCTGATGTTTGATGACTTCATTCATCCCTCTTTATATTGATCACATAGTAGAGGTCTTCATGTCACTCAACAACTCAAGTCATAATGGCAGCTTGGGTTGAGGGAGCGAGGGTGGGTCAAACATGCTCCTTGCTGCAATGTGATCAGAATAAAGAAAATACTAGCTGAGGTCTATCTTTGCACAACTTCAGCTCTGCCCCATGTACTTCACCTACTAGTAGTGAGTTGACTTTATGCCATCCTACAGTTGTTGATTAAATGGATTATACACAATTAAAAACCTCTGCAATGTCATCAACAAAAAGAGGGATGACAAGCCACCAATCAAAGCTGAGCTGCTTACATTTGCACAGGAATAGTGAAAGAAGAGCATATATAGAAGACTGCAAATAAAGTCTGTGGGAATCAATTAAACCTTTGATCTCTGACTTCCTGTCCAGTAGCATGAAGTTCTGTAATAATACAATATGTGTGGTTGCATGAAGAGCCAGTTTACACACATCACCATCACCTCTTTCACTGAAAGACCCAGCTTTTCTTTCTGGTGGTCATCTGATAATATCCACTGCAAGATATGAGTGCCCTGTTACAGTCATAACATTGCGGCTGACGGGCTGCTCTGTGATTTAGTGGTTCCGCAAGTAGTCGTAGCCGGGAAGAGTGATCTCAGGCCGATGCACGGATAATCTTTTAACAAAACGAAAGACAGAAGTTGAGGAGGAGAAAAAACACTGAACTGCGCCCGGGGTTTGATCCCATGGAGGGACAGAACCGAAATCTGAAGATTTATGGTGCGAAGTAACCACTGAGCTATAACCAGTGGGAGTATAAAGGATGACGATTATGATCCCTGGTCTTGTCGGCTTTGTAGGCTATACTAAACACGGCTTGTATGTTTTTAATGTAAAAGGTTCATTAAATAAATGCAAATCTAATACTTTCCGGGGAAACACAGCGGAAACATCGCGAGAGTCCTTTTTATAGCTTGTTTCCTACAGTAACACTCGCGCTGGTTTAGCTCAGTGGTTACTTGTTACTTACGAACAAACTCTCTCGAATTGCTGTCCCTCCGCAGGATCGAATCCACGGGCGCTGTCCAGTGTTTTTCTTTCTCTGACCTTAACTATTGCCATTTACGCTCAAGATTCACAGTAGGCCTACATCGACCACAGAATGATTTTCTAAATGCCAGTACTTCTTGCTTAGCTATTGTAGAACCAATAAGTCACAGCATAATACTTTGACAAATCAAGAGCAGTAACATACAAAAGTGGTTGTATCCGTTAAATAAAGGCATAGGCTAAGCCTGATCGTGTCGGAGTTGAGAAGAGCAAAACCAACACTTAATGTGTCCTTTTAACATGTATCTCGCTTAAGGTTAAGATTCGGATCAAATGTTTAAAAATAAGTTAAAAGGGGAATGCAAATGTAATAATTTCCGGGGAAACACCGCGGAAACATCACAAGACAAGAGTCAGCTTCATAATGCTTATTTCCTGCTGATTCATTCGCACTGGTTTAGCTCAGTGGTTACTTCGAACAACTTTCTATCTGAAACTGCTCTCTGTCCCTCCGCGGGATCGAAACCACGGGCGCTGTCCAGTGTTTTTCTATCTCGAACCTTAACTATTGTCCTTTACTCAAAGATTCACAGTAGGCCTACATCGACCACGGAATGTTTTTCTAAATGCCACTACTTTTTATCTGAACTATTGTAGAACCAATAAGTCACAGAGCTCAATAACACAGGGACGTGCACAGACATTTTGGGGGGCGGGTGCTCAAGTGAGAAAAAGGGCACTTCCCATAATCATTTATAAAAAAGTGTTTTAAAACAAAAAGTTAAATATAGTTGCACATCTCTGACTTACTGACCAATTAATTTTAATACCCTCACACTCACACAATTGTTTAATACTCAACAGAATTCTACAAAATAATCAGCTAACACAGAGACAATGGCCTTCTTTATTATTCACTAAGCACAAGAGCAGACAACAAACAATTAATAGTTATTAAATGAGCAGCCAACAATCAAAATTATGAAGTTACTGTTTAAGGACATTACAGGCAAAAATATCGTTTTTTCATGTACTTGTTATTTTGGTCTATTTTGCTTCCATGTTTTCTTTCACTCTAATGGAAATAAAACTTCCAAGAAACACATATAAATGGTGTTCGTTTTACTACCATGTCTGAATTCATCTATAGATTTAAAGCTAATCTGCATTTAAACATAACATTTCAGGGGAAAATACTGACTTGACGTACTGTAAGTAACTATCTGGGGAAGTTGTGAGGTGATATGTTTTTTTGTTTTATCCTTTTCACCTGCAATGCCTTGGTAACTGCATGCAAATTAGCGCATTTTAATTAAGCCTAGTTAACTCCTAATTTGCATATCAATGTGGCGATTGTGATGACGTTATTAGATACACATTGTACTGTATTCACTTTAAGTGTCTCCCCTTAAGTACAGTACATTAGCTTGTATGCCCATGATAAATTGTCTTAGCTAAACCTTGACCTAACTTATCCATTAGCTAGCCTACCTTAGTTAACTATATTTGTTATTGTTTGTTTGTTTGTTTATTTATTTAAAGGACAGTGCACATTAATCCACATTGCTGTAAATGAGCCAGTATTAGCCAGCAGGCTAATTTCCAACTGTTGTCCATTGTCTTTTAGCTAATTAGCTGTAAACTCGAGGCACTGGCAGTTTAGTCATTTGTTCATCACCACTCACCTTCAAACAAGCCAAGAAAAGCCGGCATAAGATGGCACAGTAAAGTGGGAGGCGCTGCTACCTGTCTGTCTGAAGTGACTGCCGATGTCCGCACCGCTGTGCAGGAGACGTGGAGGGAGGGAGGGAGGGTAGAGAGAGCATCGGAGCTTCACAGTCTAATCTCCCGACCTGATATTTAAATGTTGTATTCAATCAATATATTTTTGGAAAGGGAAACTGTGTGCAAACAGCAGTAGATATATATTCATTTATAAAAATTAACAAAAGGGGAAAAAAAGGGCACTTTCTCTGGAGGAAGAAAAAGGGCAGGGGCTCAAGCCCACTTTGATGTCTATAGGCGCGTTCACACTGCAGTACTTTTCCCACTTTATTTCCGATATAGTTCCGAAATGTCGCGTTCACACCAAAAAGAGCCGGAACTAAAATTAGTTCATGAGAACCTTTTTACCCCCTTTTCCGTCAGTTTTCCGTCCCTGCTAGAGAGCAGGTACTTTCGTGGGAGAAAAAGGTTCCTATGTCTGATTGGCTGGGCGGAATGCAAACCACGCCCCGTAAAACTCCCAAAAAGTTTTGTGAAGCCGCCATTTTATTATCCTCGCATTAGCATTATTAGCATTAGCCCAGCGCAGAAACACAGAGAGACTAACTTATGGCAACACAAAAGAAAACATGGGAGCGGTGGAGATGAGGTGTCGGCGTTCTGGCGATTTACTCGGAAGGCTTCAGTAGAAGCTCCCAGCAGCAGTCCCTAACTCCGGGGACTTTGGGCTGCAGTATACGCCGTGAAGTTGTTTGCGGCCTGCCAGTAAACCCAAAGCAGAAGAAGAAGTGACGTCAGCGGCTTCATTTGCCTAATCCTCCCCCAGGGACTTATTCCGGTGTGAACGCGATCTGTACTTAGTTCATCAGAACTAAAGAGTTCTGATGAACTAAGTTCTGATGAACCTTTGTGGGAAAAGTACTGCGGTGTGAAAGCACCTTATGTGTGCACGTGCCTGCTATGACATATCAAGAGCACCAGAGGGAGACAACCACCTTAACTTTTTCTATCGTTCTGTGCATTTTCATTATTTTTCTAGATTGTTTATGAATGTTACCTTCCTCAATAACTCTAGGGGGGGGGGAATGGAGACAGTAACAACAACCAATACAATTGAGAGGGTCAGGGTGAAAGTGAACACAAGTGTATTTATTCTTACCCCCAAAACATGCAAGTTAGGTGAGGGGGAGGAGGAGACAAAGGAGATTGTGCCAAATGAAATAATATAACGAAACCAGGCCCATCTCTAAATGTTCTCTTTGAAACAAAACTCAAAGAAAAAGCCCTCACTATCGGTCTACTACAAGGAAACAAAACAATTACAGGGTTGGCTACAATCTACTAACCTAGTGTGTCTAACACATTTTACCTATACAACATGAGATGTGGAGGGTACCCCAAACGTACCTAAATCCCGCACCTCCCTCCACACACTCATTTAACAATACTGAAACAAGGTCACAGAATAATCAACAAATCCAACAAGATCACAAAAGGCTCTGGAGTCAGTAGCAGGCCCAGGTCTGAGAGAGGAAAGGTTTCCATTGCCTCCTTTATGACTGGCCCTGGCTGCTGATGGCCAGCTGAGGGTGAGGGGATCCAATCAGCCTCAGTCTGAGGTGCACAGGCGTACTGATCAACTGCTGATTACCTGCAGGGAAGAAAGGGGAAGAAACGAAAAAGAGCAGGGTTGCAGTCGAATAGTCCAACAATCAGCTCCTAACGTCTATCCCTATCGTCTATCCCTTGACCTCTGTGTGAAACGTCACGGGGTTAAGGGATAGTGGATAGGAGAATTCAAAAGGATTTAGGAGAAGAGACTGCGGTACTTTAGAGAATCCGACTGCACTTTCACTATCCGACGTGTTTATGATGCGCCAGCGGACGTCATAAATGTGCGTCTGCTGCTGTGGGGAAACTATGGAACCTACAGTTTTCTATACAGCGGACTACAACAATGGATGTATAATAAGAACGACGGACTACTGTAAACTCATCTAGAGACTCTGCACCGTGCTCTGATGCTGTTGTTTTATGCTTTATGAACGTGGACAACAGAGAAACATATTCTTCATGACCAAAGTTGGAATTTAAATAAAAAAGGAAAGTGAAACTTATGCTCGTCACCCTCTCCCTCCGGTCTACATTAATACAAATGATCCCAATACGTATGATTGTATGAACTATCAAAAGATCTTAAAATCAATACAAATGTATTTATTTAGTGGGAATGCTGACACAGCATTCAAACTATCTGTTATGCTACGCACAAAATTCTTTATTTTGCGCCTCTTCTTACATTGAACATCGCAGAAACTCCGTTCAAACATCAAAACGTTCAGCTCGGTCGGGAATCGATGGCTATTACTTTTATCATTCATAACTTTCATAATTCCAGAGATACATCCCATAATTCATCACATTTTTAACATGGAAGTCAATGGAGAAACTCTTCAGACTTCAACAATTCAACTGCTCCTTCTTCAACTGCTAATTCATACTTTCACTCAGAAACCTCATTCCAACTTTAAAATGTTACACATCTTTCTGACATTATTCGTGTAACACAACTTTTAAATTTGATTCGTACATTTAGAGATATTAAACATTGTTCAGACCTTGAGGCCTTCTTCAGATTTTAGAGTGCGTGATGTCACAGCTAGAGTGGAGGACAGATTTAATTTTGCCTTCATATTTGTTTCACGCCTTCCCCCCGGTACCGGGCGGATAAACGCGTCATTTGCAGGAAACAACGTCTAAGGAATCTTAATATTGAATAAAACTATGAATGTGTTATATCCATGTAACGGGAAGAAACTCAGCTAACTGATCTTTTTAATTTTTTTTTTTCAAAAAAAACCCACAATGCTAGCACTCAGCCTCTGAATTAGCCTCGATCGAAAAAACGGGACCGACAAAGGCACATAAACTCACTCAGAACTCCCTTATTACTTATCCTAGATGCACAACCAAACACTATTTTTTGGTGTCCTGGAGACACTGAATCTAACGGTGCCCACCTCAACACTCAGTGATAAACATTCGCGACGCTATCAACGAAAGCGTACATCATCACATGTGGAGCTAAGAAGCTAAACACGTAAATATATCTTACCTTGGTCAAAAGTGGTCTTCAATGGCATTAAAACGATAAAAAAACGATGCTGCAGTTAATCCATAGGTTCATCCTATGTGTCTGTGCCTTCTTTGAAATTATTTCTGATAATCCATAAGCAATACAACTGCGTTTTAGTTTCCAAACTCCAGAAGGAGACATTCCTCCAGTTTAGTTTCGCTTTCCACACGCGAAGCGGCAACATTTTTTCTTTACAATGTGTGTCTATGTGAGTATCCTCCTTCGATTCTATTGGCTCTAACGGTCACAAGGGTATGTCAACCAACCAGATCGAGCAAGGGGGGCCAGAGATAGGTCAAATCCACCCAAATGACCCCAGATGGCCCAGTTTTTGGCTAAATCTCTCTAAAAAGGTCAAATTTCACTTGTTTTGCATCAATCTTGATACAGGGTACTTATTATATGTTGTACTTTGGATTCCTAAAGCTTTTAGTCTACTAACCCATCATCCAAGGGTAGTTTTCACTATCTGTAAAAAATAATTTTTGGACGGACACTATAATTTACAGTTTTTTACTATGTAAAATCTGAATTTTCTTTAAAATAAAAAACATTTATATTGATTCTGACACTTCTACATCCAACTCACAGGTTTATCATTACTTTGAGAAAAGATTATTAATTTAACCCTTTTAGAAGGGAAGATATGGTCATTTGTTCTGGGAATGTCATTTTCGAGCCTGAGACCTGAAAAACAGGCTCAGAGTGGAACAGGTTAAACCTGCCATAATTCCCAAACCCTACATTCCTGAGACATAATTTTTCATGAGAAACGTAGGAAAACATCTCGTATCTTGAAAAATTAAAAAAAATGCCTCTTGAGGGCATGAAGTGACAAAAACGTTCAACATGTCTCCATTAAACCCCATTGTAAATTCAGCCCCACACCTTTAGTTAATCTGCCAAAAAGGCCACACTATTAACCCGAAAGTACACAAAAAGTACACTTCAGATGCTCAAGTTCCTTGACATGCTTCACGCTTTGAAATTTCACCGATATCTGTTACGGTTCTTCAACAAAACGTTCACATGTAAGAAGTTTATCTCTCATTCACGATGTCTCATCGATGTTTTCCCGGGTCGCCGAGGGTGCTGGCGTTGTTTGTTCGCCGCTCCTCCGCCCCAAATCTTGTTCTTTAGTCCAGATCATCGAATCGACACAGATCTTTGTGTTGTCATCTCCTACCTGCTGGCTCTTTCCTGCTCACCGGTCCCTAGCCCGCTAGCTAGCTAGCATTATCGGACCTAGCAGGCTGCTACCTAGATGCTCCCCAAAGTCTGCTGAGCTAACATTTCTGTCTCCACCCTAACTCCACCCCAACTCCACCCTAACTCCACCCTAACTCCGCGGCTCGTGTGGGCAATAGTATGAAGCTGCAGCGTCGGAGGCTGCACTCTCAGGACCGCACTCTCAGGACCGCACTCCCAGGACCCTAGTTGTTTTGCAACATCGCCGCCTAGCGGATTGGATGACCGCAAAAGTAGACATTGTAATGCTTGTTATTAACCATCTAAAAATGCATGAAAATCGCAAAAGTAGACATTTACATGCATGAAAATATGTTTTTATTATTATTATTATATTTATTATTGTTTATTTTATTTATTTTTTACAACAACAATTTGTTGTTAATATCAAATGTATTTTGTATGTCAGATGTAAAAAGATAGTCTTTTATATTTGTCTTATCAAATTTGACATACAACGTAAATATATATATATTGTAGTAATAATGATATCATCTATTTATAATTGTAAATGTATATTGTATGTACATGTAGACACGTTTAAAATAAATCAAATCAAATGTGTCTTTGAAGAGGTGCTAGATTACTGAAAAACAACTGTTAGTGTGTTTATGCACCAGGCTGCAAAAGATAAACATGCAATTTGACCGAGAGGCATTTCAGTGCAGAATACATTTATTGGGCACAATTTCCACACTGTGGATTCTTCAATCTGCTGTTGGTCTGCTGTTGACCACCTTCTCCTGGGAGATATCCATTCTGGCACTCTGTCGTGGCACTCTGAACACTGGCTGAAGGGTTCCCTCGAGCAAGCTTCTGGCCTCCAGAGTCCAGAAGGCAAACCTTTGGCCATGCCTTTGAAACAATAACATACATGCCAACCTTTCCAAATCCAAAAGAGGTAGGTTTGCGCGTGGCAAATGTGCACGCCCAAATTAGGTAATCAGAACCCCAGTAATTACATGTATAAACCATGTATTTAACATATATTGCATCATTTTATGCATTTTTCAGAAAAAGTGGTAGTTTGGTAAACACTAAACAGTGACATCAACGACATGTTTGGTCTGTAAAATGCCCGAAAAGTAAAAGAATGGGAGATAAATATCCCAAAGTCTCCACATTTTATTATATTTTTAATGTGTTTCTGGTCCTCTTTCAGTTGCATTGTTGGAGAAGCCTGTGACATAAGATTTTCAACGACATAATTACTCTGTAGCTATGTTAGTTTGACAATAAAGAACCTTGAACCTTGACAGTGTAGATCAGGGGTGCCCAACCTTTTTTGAACCGAGAGCTACTTTTAAAGTGGCCAGTCTGCCGAGATCTACCAGTCCAAATAGAGAGGCGTAGCCATTACTGACAGCCGACTACCAGGTAAATACACACTTCTACTTGTATAAAACTGACCTTTGTACGATTAATACTTCATAAAATACTGCAGATCCTTTATCTTACCTCTTTCTAATCAACACACACACAAGTATTTAACTGAAGTTACACAACAGTGTTGTTGATACAGAGTTGGAGTTTATTCACACGTCACATACTACAGTGGGTAATGTTTTCAAGAAACATTGAACAGTGCTGCCACATATGACACAGGAAAAAAAGAAAAGACTCTGAACCCTTTCTTTGCCATTATATAAAAATAGTGTTGCTACAAAAGTATAAATTAGTTTTACTAATAAGACAACTCAGATCTGAAGCTACACAGGAATCTGCTGCCAAAGTGCAATAAAAAAGACAAAATTAATAGAATCAAACCCTTTTCTTTTTTTTGCATTTTAGTAGAGTATAAAAAGAAATGCCTTTAAAATAGGATGCAAGCAACACTAGTTTCTTAACCTGAATTGATAATAGACTATAATCAATTTAAACAGAACAGATCTTAAAGTTTGCATTCTTATACCATTTTGTACAATAATTATAATGAATAAGTTCAAACAAACTAAAAACTAAAATCTAACTTGAGTTTTTATTATATCAAAAACCTGTTGAAATGCTACTGTTATTTGTACTGTCCCCAAAAAGCGCGTCGGCAGCCTCCAGGAATGCTTCTTTCACAACCTCGCCGTCTTTGAAAGACTTCATGTGTTTGGCAGAACGTGACTGACACGATAAGATGCTATGGTAGCAGCCTTGCTCTTGTTGTTGGGCCTGCTGAAAATGGACTGCTGTGCATTTAGCTGTCCTTTCAGGTCCCTCACCTTTTGGGAGCGTAGGGCAGAATTAGGAGGGAATTCCGTCTCGTAGCGTTTGTGCACTGTTTTGAAATGCCGCTCCTAAATTACCCTTCTTCGATAAAGCCACGCTCGCATTGCAGATGAGACAGATAGACTTTGAATTGGAATAGATACAAAAATAATCATCCTCCCCCCCACTCAGAGTGAAAATTATATATTTTGGGCTCTTTTGCTTCTGCCATAATTGTGGTCTTGTGTGTGCGGACTGCACAGCAAACTAGTGCCCACTGCCTACCAGCCACGCCCGATACATGGGGTCACGCCAATCACAAAGCTTTGATGCGTTCAAGTGCATTATTCTGGCACAGGAAGATTATGTTTTAGGACATTAACGATAAAACAGAATATTGTTGTTCTATTTTTAGACACATCTCGCGATCGACTGAAACACAGAGGACTGTTTGTATGATGGGATCACAGACACGCTGCAAACGGTGTCCGCCAAAAGTCGAGTCCAGTGTCTATGTAGTGTCATTTTTATTTGTTATAGTTTGGGAAGATTGAAAATCGGTAGGGAGAGTCAGCTAAGTCGGTAGGCGGTAGAAACATGTCAAAAGCGGTAGACTACCGCCCAAATCGGTAGGGTTGGCAGGTATGCTTTAGTTACACCTGAGTAAAATTCAGGGAAAGGTGATTGTCAAGTGCCAACAATCAGGAGAGATATTTGATAGTTGCTGCTTGAGAAGACTAAACATTTATCTGCAGATCCCTATAAAGTATATTCATTACTCGTTATTCTCTACTAATAGTTAATTAAAGACTGTATATGATGGCTATTTTGCATATCCCTTTCAAGATTTTCTAAGGTTCATTGACATATCATATACACAACTAATTCAATAACGTGCTTTAACCACTAGGCGGTGCACACAAGGTACACACAGCCATAATAACTTTGTATTATTAGTGTAGGACACTTGTGTATGTATAACATCTGAAGATGTGTAGTTTTATTCACGTTTTCACATAATTGTACAGGATATTGCTATATTATTTCACATGTTTTACTTATAATATCTGATTTGTAAAACATCACAGACAGAAAGGTATATCCGTCATTTAACAGTAAGATATTGGAATTCTGAATCCATAGATGTGTCTCCCATCACCCAAATCCCCTGACTATTCTCTCAACTCAGTATTTACATTCTTATATTCAAAGAAAATCAGTAATATCTTTAAAAACGACAAGTCCTTTTATATCAGCTGTGCACCGTTATGGTGTAGAACGTATTTATTTTCGGATTTCACATCAACAGTAAGTCCGGTTAACTAAAATGTCCGTGCGGAACAATACCCCCAACCCATAGATCCGTGGGTGAATAATGTCAATCATCACATTACACACATCCCTTCACATTTACATTTTAATTTACATTAAAGTATTTCGTGAGGCATTCTAAAATGTTTTAAAATATAATTAGGGTTGTAGTTGAAGAGTTTGTAAATTGCGTTGCCTGGCAACGCAATCACACAACGTCACGTCCGTTAATTCCACATCCACACCAGTCTATGATCCACACACATGGATTAACATCGATTTAATACATTAATGTAGCCTTTGTTTCTGCTAAAAGAGGTGTCGACCAGCTAGGGCAACAAGAAAATCGGCGAAATCAAGTGTGACGATTAAAAAATAAATTAAAAACATCTCATTTTGACAATAAAAACCGACCAATAGGCGTGGTAGACCATTTGCTTGGCACTTCCGGGTATTTCTCCACTGGTTGGGCCATGTTAACAATACTGTGTAACTGTCACGTTTGAAGGGACGAAACCGTGACATATTCACGTCTCCCAGCATGGTAGATCGTCACATGTTCACGTCTTGCCGTGATACCGGGTTGTCCAAAACGCAACTGCACGTTTGCTGACTGGCCACAAAAAGCGTGACCACATCACCCCTATTCTGGCCTCACTACACTGGCTTCCAGTTCGGTTCAGAATTGATTTTAAAATCCTTTTATTTGTTTTTAAAGCACTAAATGGGCTGGCTCCGGCCTATATAGCTGAACTCCTCCAGCGCTACACCCCAGCCAGAGCTTTAAGGTCTGCTGACCAGCTGCTGCTGGTAGTGCCCAAGACCAGGCTTAAAACCCGAGGGCACCGAGCCTTCGCAGCAGCTGGCCCTAGGCTCTGGAACACTCTGCCCCTCCATGTGAGGTCGGCCCAGACCCTAGGGGTTTTTAAATCTACACTAAAAACACACTTCTTCTCTCTGGCTTTCTAGTTAGAGCGGAGCACGACTCCTGACTTTTCCTTGTGTTTTTTTTCATTTTATTTTTTATATATATCTGTTGTAATTTATTGTCTTTCATTGTGATTGTAGTAATGTGTTTTTATTACATGTACAGCACTTTGGCTCGACCAAAAATCGCTTTTAAATGTGCTATATAAATAAAACCTGATTTGATTTGATTTGAGTCTCAATCTCCACATCTCTGATCACCTGGCCATCATCATGGACATCAACATCCCCATCCCCGCCCAAAAGCAAAAACGCACAATAACCTACAGAAATCTCAAATCCATCTCACCTTCAGCAATCACTGCCTCCATTACCTGCAAGATGTCTGTCTCCCCCCCCCCCCCCCCCCCCACTTTCTGAAGACCCATCTGAACTTGTGGACTATTATAACAGCACCCTCTCCTTCTGTCTCAATGAACTGGGGCCCCCACAAAAACAACAAATGTCTCTTTCATACACTCCGCCCCCTGGTATACCCCCGAACTCCGCCAAATGAAATCAAGGAAACGTCAACTTGAACGCCAACACAAGAAAACCACACTAACAGTCCATCTTCAAATCTACAAAGACTATCTCCAGCAGTACAGTAATGCACTCAAAGCAGCCCGGTCTAATTACTACTCACAACTCATTCAGTCTGGCTCCAGCAACCCCAAGCGTCTGTTCTCCACCATCAGCAAACTTCTCAAACCCTGTGACAATGCCACCTCATCCTTCACCACCAAACAGTGCAACTCCTTCCTCTCGTTTTTCCAAACCAAAATCAGCAACATTTACAGCAATCTGACACCCTCATCAGCACCCCCCACCTCCCCTTCTGGCTCCCCCCCCCCCTTCACCTCACAGCCCCTGTCCCACTTCTCCCCTGTGACCCCCATGCAACTGTCCGACTTCATGACTGGAATTAACTCCACCTGCACACTTGACCCAATGCCCTCCAAATTTGTTAAAGAGAGCCTCCCTGCCATCTCCCAACTCATCGCCACTATCATTAACTCCTCCCTCAGATCTGGATCAGTTCCCCCCCTCTCTCAAACTGGCTGCTGTCACACCCATTCTCAAAATACCTGGACTCACACCTGACATCATGTCCAACTTCCGGCCCATCTCAAATCTCCCCTTTCTGTCAAAAATACTTGAACCTGTCATTGCCTCACAACTTAAATCCCACCTCAGCTCCAATGACCTCTTTGAGCCATTTCAATGCGGTTTCCGATCAAAACACAGCACCGAAACAGCTCTTCTGAAAATCACAAACGACCTCCTCCTCTCCTCTGACTCCGGCAACCTGAACATCCTCATCCTCCTCGACCTCACCGCAGCATTCAACACCATCAACCACACCATCCTGCTGTCCCTCCTCGAAACATCACTCAACATCACCGACACTGCACTCTCCTGGCTGAAATCCTACCTCACTGACAGACATCAGTTTATCAACATCAACAACTGCACCTCGTCCACTGCTCCTCTGTCCCAAGGCGTCCCCCAGGGTTCGGTGCTTGGCCCCCTCCTCTTCATCCTCTACATGCTCCCCCTTGGCAAAATAATTTGTCGCCACAACCTTCAATTTCACTGCTACGCCGATGACATCCAACTTTATATCTCAACAAATACCATCACCCCCACAACACACTCCACTCTCACCAACTGTCTCTCAGAAATAAAAGCATGGATACAAACAAACTATCTCCAACTGAACAGTGCCAAATCAGACATCATCGCCCCCCCATCCCGTACCAAAGCCATCCAGAATTTCAACTTCACCATTGACAGCCACACTCTATCTCCCCCCCTCACATCCGCAACCTCGGAGTCATCTTCGACAGTCAGCTCAAATTCAATCACCACATCAATCACATCACCAGGACCGCCTTTTTCCACCTCAAAAACATTGCCCGTCTCCGCCCATCACTCTCCTCCTCTGCTGCTGAAACCCTGATTCATGCATTCATCACATCACGACTCGACTACTGCAATAGCATTCTTTACGGCAGGGGTTCCCAACCTTTTTTCCCAAGAGCCCCCCCAAATGACTCCTGTTGGAAGTTGCGCCCCCCCCCCCCCCCACACACACACAAGGGGGGGGGGGGGGGGGGGGGGGGGGCGCAACAGCGGTAATTAAAGTTTAAAAGTCTCCAAAATGCTACAACTACTGTCACAAACTGGATGAATGGGAAGTATTTTGTTAAAGGAGGATGAAAGCGTAATTAAGGAGCACTATTGGAGTGACTTTGATGGTTATTGGACTCAGGATTAATTAATTTGGATTCCCACTGTATGAAGAAATTAAAGGACGTCGCAAGTGGAAACAATTCACAAAGGGATTAAACTGTTTAAAACTCATGCTCAAAGTAAGCCGGATTTTGCCGATGTGTTTATGTGGATTCAAAAGTCGTAAATAATCTACAAAATGGAGGAAACCGATCTGATCGGAGCAACTGTGACAAATAATCTGAAACCGGCATGGACAATGACTATGTTTTAAAAATGCGCTTATCCAGAAAAGCCTGGTTTGGACACTTTACGGGCAGAAGAAACATTTCTATTAAAGAAAGAATTATACATTTCTGTCTTTTTATGCCTGTAATAGTATGGAAGCAAACAAGAGACAGAAGTATTTGAATTTTATCAGACACCGAATTTATAGCATTGAAAATAATTACTTTGAAAATTATGAATCTGAATTTTTTTGCTCCGAATTTACCTATGTGAAATAAAAATGTAAAAATTCAAGTTAAAAAAATTCGAATGTTCAAATTCAGATCCCAAAAATTCAAGTAAAAAAAATTCGAATGCACAATTTCGGTGTTTAAAATTCGACGTCCAAAATTGCGATGCAAATCATCCGGGCTACCCAGACAGGATAAGCAATCGAGCCTGAATGCAATCGAACCGACTTCTGGCCTATCAGAGCACAGCTTTGTCAGTCATGTGATCACAACAACCCGGGAGAAAAATGACGGAGAACAGCGGGGCTCGAATAAGTAGTCAGTTTGTGCTCTTTATTTTACAAGCAGTGAGGGAGGGTTCGACAGCATTTGTATCTTACATTAGCTAGCTAAATGAGTGATGTAGCCTTGTGCCTTGCTGTTAGCAAGCTCCGTAGTTATCATTAATTTAAATGAATCACAACGTTACCGTGTCCTTTTGTGTGTGTGTGGGGGGGTGACGGTTTGCAAAGTAACGTTACGATCACTTCGGTTAGATAAGTCAAATTGACTTGGATAAAGTGGGTGTAAGAACATCCATAAGTTGTGAGAAGTAATCGTGGTTAATGTAGTTTTCAGATAATTTACTTCAGTAAATTATCTGAAAACTACATTTACCATTTCGGAACTATATCGGAAATAAAGTGGGAAAAGTACTGCAGTGTGAACGCGCCTATAGACATCAAAGTGGGCTTGAGCCCCTGCCCTTTTTCTTCCTCCAGAGAAAGTGCCATTTTTTTCCCCTTTTGTTAATTTTTATAAATGAATATATATCTACTGCTGTTTGCACACAGTTTCCCTTTCCAAAAATATATTGATTGAATACAACATTTAAATATCAGGTCGGGAGATTAGACTGTGAAGCTCCGATGCTCTCTCTACCCTCCCTCCCTCCCTCCACGTCTCCTGCACAGCGGTGCGGACATCGGCAGTCACTTCAGACAGACAGGTAGCAGCGCCTCCCACTTTACTGTGCCATCTTATGCCGGCTTTTCTTGGCTTGTTTGAAGGTGAGTGGTGATGAACAAATGACTAAACTGCCAGTGCCTCGAGTTTACAGCTAATTAGCTAAAAGACAATGGACAACAGTTGGAAATTAGCCTGCTGGCTAATACTGGCTCATTTACAGCAATGTGGATTAATGTGCACTGTCCTTTAAATAAATAAACAAACAAACAAACAATAACAAATATAGTTAACTAAGGTAGGCTAGCTAATGGATAAGTTAGGTCAAGGTTTAGCTAAGACAATTTATCATGGGCATACAGGCTAATGTACTGTACTTAAGGGGAGACACTTAAAGTGAATACAGTACAATGTGTATCTAATAACGTCATCACAATCGCCACATTGATATGCAAATTAGGCGTTAACTAGGCTTAATTAAAATGCGCTAATTAATGTAGTTTTCAGATAATTTACTTCAGTAAAAGTAGACCATGCTACACTATACAAATACTCTCTTACAAAAGCCCTGCATTTAAACATGTTAATGTTACTTTAGTAAAAGTATGCTAGTATAATCAGGAAAGTGTTGTTAAAGTATTTAAAGTAGACACAAGTTATACTATTATATTATATCATTTGTTTTATTGTTATTACCGATGCAAGAGTTGACTTAACTGTGTGTAGTTGGAGCTCATTTTGAACAATGAGCTAACTAATGATTACTTTCATAATGGTTTAAAGGTGGTAAGTTTGAGAAACCGGCTCGAGATCGCAAGAATTTGAAAATACACAACCGGAGAAAATCTGCCACTTCCTTACAGAGCCCCTCCTCCAACACACACGAACGCACACATGACCAATGAGGGCACGAGATAAGTTTGTGCACAGATGGAAGGCTGACAGGCAGGTAGGCCATCTAGTTATTTTAGCCGGGCCAGCTAAAATGATTGGTCGTGCTTTTTTTACAGTACTACGGCTTCCACAGATGACATTTTTTTATGGATTTTTTGTCAAAGCACTTAAGATATTCATTGCTATCGGGATGTTAAGAGCATTCCATGGAATATAACAAAAAGTGTATCTTGAGCCGGTTTCTCAAACTTTCCTACACTGTAAAAAAAGATCGTAATTTTACAGGAAATAACTGTAAATTTTTATAGTAATTATCATGTTTTTTTAAATAACTTGCAAAATCCTGTAAAATGACAGATATTAACTATAAATTAACAACCCAAAACATTATTTTAAGTATTTTGACAATAACAACAAATAACGATTATTTCATTTTTTTTTACAGTAAATTTACTATATAATATTTACAGTGTTTTTGCACTTTCAGAAAATACATGCAGATGTACGTAAAATAAAAAGTATTATCTGTAATTAAATATGTAACTCGTAATATAAAAGTGTATTACTATTATAAGACTTTAAGATATTTCTTTGTAATTTTAAGGTAAACATAAAACTGTAAAAAAAAGCGTCAAACAAAAAAAACATTTTTACATAAATCATTTTCTCAATATTCGATTGAATCCACCACAAACACAAAATATCCAATGTTGAAACAAAAGTAAATAAATATGTTTTCATTAAATTCCTAACTTACTATATTGTAAACATCTACAGTTGACAATATCATTAAAAAAAATAAAAATCTTAGAAAGTGGAGAAATCTCTGCAGGGAGGACCCAGGTTTAACACACACACTTTATTATGTTATTATGTTATTTACTCAACAATAAGTCACAGTTATCCTTGTTTTATTTATGTGTTCTGTTGCTGTGTTTTTTTTTCCCATTGGTCAATATACAGTAATAAGCCTTAGTCTTTCATGCAGTATAATGTGCATGGTTTTCGGATTCTGGCCGACAGCCAGAGCTACGGCACTTGAATTGGAATTAAGCCATAACACGGCAGACAAGTCAGGCATGTTTGGAATGAGTCCACAACACTCCTGATTGGTTAATATAAACGTCATCGAAGAAACCTGCAAATGAGAACTGCCCGCGCCTGTTGTTCACATTTGAAACATTCACGTCAGTTAGAGCGGGTCTCCTCCTGCGGACGGAGCTACAGCTGTCTGCCCCTTTCACACCGGCGCTTTTCCAGCTCCGGCTCGGAGCTGCAGGAGTTTATGGATTAATGGATTAATATCGGGATCGTTTTACATCTACACGTTAAATATGAGCATCGGGACGTCAACAAAGAACAGAAGACTTGAGATCTGGTGAGTCCTGCAACTGTAATGGAGTTAAACATGTATTTAGATAATCCTTAGTTTGTGAATGTTTTATTTTTTATTTAAGGTTACGTTTCTTCTTCTAGTTAGCTGAGTTTGCATCATTAATAGGTTGTTAAATGTTAAGAAGCCCTGAGATGCTGTTTCTTGCAAGATGTTGCGCCCAAACCTGGTTTAACAAGGTGGCTGCTAACGTTAGCTTACAGCTTATTGCAGTGCTGCCGCTCCACCCTCTCGTCTCCAACACGGGAGAATTACACATAAACATGCAGCGGGGCGTCACAGTGTTGTCGCCAAGTTTAATGTAAAGTTTCACAGCTTTCTTACAGCGGAATCCAGTTTGTTAATGTTCAGTAGCCAACTGCTAGCATAGCATAAACAGCTAACCGCTAACGTTCGGCTAACTTGCTAGTTAGCTCTGCTCTATATATTACAAGCTAACATGACTAGCTAATGTCACACTGTATGAACTAAAATACTTGTTGTATTACTACATCATACATGCTTGGTCCAAATCACTGCTAAAATTAATTATTTTTGAAAATGTATAGTAAATAAACACTCAGCCATGCATGAAATAACATAGCAAAAGAATACGAGAAGTGTAGTGATACAAACATGATTTGTATTCAAAAAGTAAGAAAGTAAAAATTAGAATCAACCAAGCATATCTTCCCCCTCGAAATCCCAGTTGTACTTCGCTAACATGGACTAGGTCATGTTAGACAAGCAATCCAGTGGTTAGTTTTAGGGTAAGCTCCATTGTTTTTTTTGTTTTTTTATTCACTTTAAGAGAAAGGGATTTCAGAAACAAGTATCACAAGTTTGGCTCGAGGTAAAATTAACAAAAGCTAACTGTTGTCAGACTATGTTCCCCCCTTCTAAACTTATGAAATAATCAATGCCCTTGGGATGCTCTCAAGTGTGTGTGTGTGTGTGTGTGTGTGTGTGTGTGTGTGTGTGTGTGTGTGTGTGTGTGTGTGTGTGTGTGTGTGTGTGTGTGTGTGTGTGTGTGTGTGTGTGTGTGTGTGTGTGTGTGTGTGTGTGTGTGTGTGTGTGTGTGTGTGGTGTGTGTGTGTGTGTGTGTGTGTGTGTGTGTGTGTGTGTGTGTGTGTGTGTGTGTGTGTGTGGTGTGTGTGTGGGTGTGTGTGTGTGTGTGTGTGTGTGTGTGTGTGTGTGTGTGTGTGGTGTGTGTTGTGTGTGTGGTGTTTGTGTGTGTGTGGCCGCTGTGTGTCAGAGTTCCCGTTAGAATATTTTTTTGCCGGTCAACATGTCCGTTTAAAGTTGAAATCTTCCGGACAAAATTAGATAAGTGCCGGTTAAAGGTCTTCTTGTTATTTATTGAGCTTTAAAACAAATTGATATGATTCGACATTAAACAAACTAATTATAGTAGATTAACTACATTATTCAAAAGTGTACAGTAATTTACAAAAACGCGGGAATAATAAACGGAGCGCTCTCTCCTTCTCCTGACAGCCCGTCAGTATCATGCAGCTCGCGGATCCAGTAATGAGTGACCCCGACAGTAAAACTAAACATATCTATAACTAGTTTAGGTAGTTTGAGAGGTAATTAAAATAGCTACGTGTGATTTTCTAACCTGAAGTGTGTTTTGCTCTGCTCGCCGCTGCAGGGGATCATGCAGAGCTGCGTGTCGACTCGTCAGCAGCAGCCGATCTCTCTCTCCTGTCAGATTAGACTTTACTCGCATTTATGTCCATATCGATCAGATCTAGCTAGTTCTAGCTAATGATATGACTACCTGCTTGTTAAAAGACACCTAAACAATAAGCGTCGCTATGCAACCGGATGAGGCCACAAAGTATAGCGCAGCATTATGCATTTGTTTACATGCCCACCGGAACCCCGAGGCATTACCAACAGATCAACGCACAATCAACCCATACAGGACATCTCTTTCTCCACATTAAGTGTTAGACATTAGAATTGACAATTTTTGTCTGTCACATACTCTTTTGTCTGTCACATACTATTCTTGTCTGTCACATAAGTGGCGCAACTGATGCGGTATTGCGCTAAGGGAAAATTATTTTGACCGGACATTTTGACCGGAGAGATTTAGATTTGCCGGACTTCAGCATATTTTACCGGTCATTGTCCGGTAATTACCGGCTAACGGGAACTCTGGTGTGTGTGTGTGTGTGTGTGTGTGTGTGTGTGTGTGTGTGTGTGTGTGTGTGTGTGTGTGTGTGTGTGTGTGTGTGTGTGTGTGTGTGTGTGTGTGTGTGTGTGTGTGTGTGTGTGTGTGTGTGTGTGTGTGTGTGTGTGTGTGTGTGTGTGTGTGTGTGTTGTGTGTGTGTGTGTGTGTGTGTGTGTGTGTGTGTGTGTGTGTGTGTGTGGTGTGTGTGTGTGTGTGTGTGTGTGTGTGTGTGTGTGTGTGTGTGTGTGTGTGTGTGTGTGTGTGTGTGTGTGTGTGTGTGTGTGTGTGTGTGTGTGTGTGTGTGTGTGTGTGTGTGTGTGTGTGTGTGTGTCCATGTGTCCATCATACAAGATTTAGGGGATCTATTGGCAGCTGCTGATAATAACATCCATCATTATGGTTTACTAATAGTTATCACTTCACTTCCTCCTCCAGCACCTGGACACAGCAGGAACCTACGCCAGGATCCTGTTTGTGGACTTCAGCTCTGCCTTCAACACCATCATCCCAGCTCTGCTGCAGGACAAGCTCTCCCAGCTGCAGGTGGATCACAGACAGGAAGCAGCACGTGAGGCTGGGGAAACGCGTCTCTGACCATCAGCACCGGTACCCCTCAAGGCTGCGTTCTTTCCCCTCTGCTCTTCTCCCTGTACACCAACAGCTGCACCTCCAGTCACCAGTCTGTCAAGCTCCTGAAGTTCAGACGACACCACGCTCATCGGACTCATCTCTGGTGGGGACGAGTCTGCCTACAGGTGGGAGATGGACCATCTGGTGACCTGGTGTGGGGAAAACCACCTGGAGTTCAACGCTCTCAAGACAGTGGAGATGGTTGTGGACTTTAGGAAGAACGCAGCCCCGCCCGCCCCCATCACTCTGTGTGGCTCACCATCACTCTGTATGACTCCCCATCACTCTGTGTGACTCCCCAGTCACTGCTGTGGAGTCTTTCCGCTTCCTGGGCACCATCATCGCCCAGGACCTCAAATGGGAGCAGAACAGCAGCTCCCTCATCAAAAAAGCCCAGCAGAGGATGTTCTTCCTGAGGCAGCTGAAGAAATTCAACCTGCCAAAGACGATGATGGTGAACTTCTACACCTCCATCATGGAGTCCATCCTCCCCTCCTCCATCACCATCTGGTACGCTGCAGCCACAGCCAAGGATAAGGGCAGGCTGCAGCGTGTCATCCGCTCTGCAGAGAAGGTGATAGGCTGCAATCTGCCATCCCTCCACGACCTGCATGCCTCCAGGACCCTGAGGCGGGCAGGAAAGATAGTGGCCGATCCCTCCCACCCTGGACACAAACTGTTCACCCCCCTCCCCTCTGGCAGGAGGCTGCGCTCCATCAGGACCAAAACCTCTCTCCATCAGGACCAAAACCTCTCTCCATCAGGACCAGAACCTCTCTCCATCAGGACCAAAACCTCTCTCCATCAGGACCAGAACCTCTCTCCATCAGGACCAGAACCTCTCTCCATCAGGACCAGAACCTCTCTCCATCAGGACCAGAACCTCTCTCCATCAGGACCAGAACCTCTCTCCATCAGGACCAAAACCTCTCTCCATCAGGACCAAAACCTCTCCATCAGGACCAGAACCTCTCTCCATCAGGACCAGAACCTCTCTCCATCAGGACCAAAACCTCTCGCCACCAGGACCAAAACCTCTCGCCACCAGGACCAAAACCTCTCGCCACCTCAACAAGGCCCCCCCACTGACACTTTACCTCATCCACAACGCAGACTCTATGCATTACATAATGGAGATCACAGGATGGTAAATAATGCAATGTTTAAATATTGCTTAGTGCACATATTTTATATTCTATAATTTATTGCATTCTATTTCGATGTATATTACTGCTTTATTTTATTGCTATCTTACTATATTTTTATTACAGTGTTCTTAATATAGTTCGCTATCTGTGTACTTTTTTTTATTTAATTTTTTTTATTTATATGTGTATGTACGACACCTAGTCAAATTCCTCATACGTGTGAAAAACCTGTTTCTGATTCTGATCTTTTTGTCCTCTAGGTTGCACTGCCACGTCTACAGTAGCGCAGAATGGACAGAGGAAACATGATTGGGCCTCAAGTTTTTTGCAGCCAATATACATTCTACAAACTTGGGATAGGAGGGTGAGTGAACAAGTTATCCATTTGTTGGAACCTACATCCCCATTGTTAGACGTACTAAATCCTGCACACTGCTCCTTCAAATTGACAATGTGAACATATGTTGCCATTTTGTAATTTCTGTTATTTTCAGTTGAGAATGTTTCAAAGTACTCTTAAAAAAATTCAACTTACTTTTTGTTTCTACTGTTTATAAGTATGATGTTTAAATATGAAATGCTGTATTCATTAGTTTTCATATTTTAAGTTTTCAGAGTAATTGTTTCCGACAGAACATTTTGTGATGTCTTTTCATTGAATGTCTTTGATTGGAAAATGTTAGAAAAAAGCTGTAAAATAACAGTATTCTACCTGTAGAACTTTAGGTTCTGTATTTATTTTAGTGTTTGATCATACAAATCTAATAAAAAAAAATGTAAAAAACAGTTTTTCTCATCCGAACTTTATTTAAGGTATTTGAATGTAACATTTTAAGACAATGGATTTTGAAAAGAGAGGAAAGTTTCCTGTAAAATCGTTAAGGACAATTTCTGTATATTAATTGCTTTTGCACTTTATTTGAGTTAAAGTATTTTTACTTTAATTTTATGGTTTTTGTTTGGCAGCCACTGCTGCCAGTCATTTGACCGTTTTTTTACGTGTTTTTTGCCCGTAGAAGATTTAGTGCTGTACTTTTATTAAAGGTTATTGACTGTAAAAAGAGAGGATAAATCTGTAAAATTAGAGTATTTGCACGTTAAAGTATTAGTAATGTACTTTTATTAAAGGTTATTGACTGTAAAAAGAGAGGATAAATCTGTAAAATTAGAGTATTTGTACGTTAAAGTATTAGTAATGTACTTTTATTAAAGGTTATTGACTGTAAAAAGAGAGGATAAATCTGTAAAATTACAGTGTTTTCCTGTAAAATATTTAAGGACAATTCCCGTAAATTAATGGCTTATTCACTTTATTTCAGTTAAAGTATTTTACTTTAATTTAAGGGTTTTTGTTTGGCAGCCGCTGCTGCCAGTACTTTGACCGTTTTTTTACGAGTTTTTTTTTTACAGTGTACCCCACCTTTAATGTGCTGATTATTTTCTACATTAATAGATGAAGGTCTGGTTTGTTCAAACTCTCAAAATAGTAGGACATGCTGTCATAATTACCCAGAGTCCGAAGTGACACCTTTACAATGTTAAAGCTGTTAGATAAATGTAGTGATGTAAAAACTAAAATATTCAAGATAGTGTAGTGGAAAAGAGATAATGTTTTAAAAACAAGTTACTAAAACAAAATCTCTTGTTTTGGACTGACAGTAATGATTCAAGAAATAGTAGATAAATAAATACACACACATCAATCTGTGTGCATTTGTTGTGGATGCAACACAACAAATGGTGCTCTTACCTGTGATGCCTCCTCCAAACATTATAACCAGACTATCATTCAAACTATAAGTAACAGTTCTAGCTACTTGACTTTAGACAAACAATTCAAAAGACAAAATCAACACAATTTATTGAAAGACCAATCTTTATTTTACGGTGCCTCTCCTTTTTTTTGTATTATTAAACCCTCAGATGTGAGATATTAGTAATACAGTAGTAGCATTGTCAATCTTAAAATCTGAGCAACTCAACAGTTAACTTTATATTTCTTATTGTCCAAAGCATCTATTACACTATTTGTTCCCCTCTCATATTCACAGGATGGGTGATTAGAGACTTTGGGGGAAACCTCAGCTTTATGAACGTCCTGTCTGTTGGTTTGGCCAGAGAGGGCTGAGGGTCTTTCCCTGCGAGGAGGACCAGGCCTGAGGGAGGAGGACCTGCACCAGCTGCACCTACAGAACTTAGCCCATGCTGGGCACAGCTGTTACCACCTGCACAGGCCTAGCCTGTCACTTTATTTGACCAAATGTGTTTACTTAATCAATTAACAGATTAACATTTAGTGTAACTTATGTATATTATTTCGTTTTATTTAAAAAAATTGTGATGGTTCATGCTTGATAACTTTTAGTTCACATTGTATATGTACTCCTTTTGTCCGTTAATCTTACTGAAAATGTTAAATTACACATTCACATCTGACTGAAGATTGGCACCATTTATTTGTGACGTTGCAAACTCTGTGGTACAAGGCACAAGTATTGTGAAGCTCATAAAGTGAGGCAAATGCATTTGATCAGCTGACTTTTTTTTTTGCCAAACTTTATAGGCCTGACAATAATCACACTGTCTCTGAGGTGCAACGTAAAACACAAAACAACACAAAAATTAAGTTCCTGTTCAAATCAAATCAAGTTTTATTTGTTAGACTACAAAACTATTCAGTGTGCAGGTCTTTGTGTTACAATATAAGTGTCTCTTAGTGAATGTCCTGTACTGGTCTTAAATCTCATGACATCAGCTTTTCCTTTCCCTCTTGGATGTTCTTCTGGACCCTCGGAGAAAGAGAAAATGGTGAAGCAGTCCTGTCTCTCAGGCATGTCCTTTCCTAACAGAAATATCAAAAAACATATTATTGCAGACCAAGTGTGTTATTTAAGAAAGAGGTGTGTTTGTTTGTTCAGGGGCTATAAATATAACGATTTTTTTATTTGAATGTGTTTTTTAAATTCAACAGTGTAATGAATGAACAATCAGGTTATGAATAAACCGTTCTAAATTCATCAACATTGAAATAAATGTATTATTAAAATAATATTTAACTGTTATCAAAACTTAGTGCAACTGTAGAAGCTTGCTATTTTCGGTTGTCTCACTGAAAGAATCACTTTTAACATGTTTTTTACAGTCAATATGCAGAGACAAAGGGTCGCCGCTTTCACTATGTTCAATAATATTTGCCTTAAATACATTGAAATGTGAAAGTTGAACAAAAAAGTGATGTTGTAAAGTGTAAATGTAACCTTTTGCTAAGAAAGTACATTCAACATCACTGATGTGTAGGTGATCTAGTATTTAGTCATGTTTAATGGCATGTATATCAGTGTATTTGAGTCATTACTTTATTTTTTAAAACCAATAACTTTATGCATTCTTTGTAAATTATGAAAAAGGTATATGTACCTTGGAATCCGTGCTGAAGTTCTCTGCTGTTAGGAGTCCAGATCTGTCTCTCCTCCTCTGGTCCAGCATGTCTGGATCACCTTAAGGACACTTTAACAAACAGATGTAAAGTTACATGCGTGGGTTACAGACTTCTTTACATGCAAACAACTTTTTATCTTCTTTTAAAAACAGGTCATAATCGTATTGTTATACTTAAGAAATGGCGGGATATCACAGTCCTTATACTGTATCTTATCAGTTTGATTGAGTATTATTGTGTAGGTCCTTTTTATTTTACTGTTACTTTGGATGAGTTTTTCATGAGTCAGTCAAATTCATTTGTTTTCATATGCCATATTCATATGTATCACACACGTAAGGGTAAGACACAAACCTATTTAACAAATGCAATGCAATGGATAAGCTTAATTTTCACTGAAGTCACAGATAACGTCATATCTAATATTTAAACAAATCATTTCCTTGTCACTAAAGCATTGACTACGCTATTCATCAAATGCAGGCATTAAGTTACATGTTCCGTTCTACAGATAAGGCTGTTTCTCAAGTGTGATGATAATAAAATGAAAAGAGGCATTGGTACTAATATTAAAAACAACAATGTTTGGGTCGTTCGTCGGATAGGCGGTTAGCTGCAATAAATAACTCCATTTCAACAAACCATATTACAATATCTAAGGGAGCGTTATTTCTGGACCATCTTGAAATGTGACGTTCATATTTTAAAGATACACACATTTCATTATGAGGTTGATTTAATATACACTAAGCCTCTCT
The DNA here is from genome assembly GCF_902827165.1 of Trematomus bernacchii. NCBI lineage: Eukaryota > Metazoa > Chordata > Actinopteri > Perciformes > Nototheniidae > Trematomus > Trematomus bernacchii. The sequence goes on along the minus strand of NW_022987851.1, from coordinate 4,682,520 downwards.
TCAACAATACGTTGACGTTAGCTAGTCTATTTTATGCTATAGTAGAGCATAGCGAATTTAAATTAACCTTAACAATGCATACAGTAACCTAACTAGCAAACTAACTATCTAACGTACAAGGATGACCTTATTTTACCAACCTCACACAGAAGCCAAAAAAAATGTAGAAATATGATATTTGGCCTCAAATCATCTGAGGCCTGGCGCCCCCCCCTGTGATCTTTGGCGCCCCCCAGGTTGGGAACCACTGCTCTACGGCATACCATCCAACCTCCTCAATAAACTCCAACATATCCAGAACTCTGTTGCCGCCTCCTCACCCACACCCGCTCCCGAGACCACATCACTCCCGTCCTCCAGAACCTCCACTGGCTCCCCGTCCGTCAAAGAATCGACTTCAAAATCCTCCTGATTACTTACAAAGCCCTCAACAATCAGGCCCCCCCCTACCTCACAGACCTGCTGCACCACCACACCCCTTCCCGCTGCCTCCGCTCATCAGAAGCCAATCTCCTATCCATCCCCACCCGCACCAATCACCGGACCTGGGGGGGACATAGCCTTCTCCGTCGCTGCCCCCTCCCTCTGGAACTCACTCCCACAACCCATCAGAGACTGCACTGACCTCACCACCTTCAAAAAACTCACGAAAACTCACAGAATCTGGCTTTTAATGTGTGATTGTTTTTGTATTATTTGACTTTAACTTTAACTATGTATATTTATTCTTTTATTTTCACTACATCTGTAAAGCGTCTTTGAGCACCTGTAAAAGCGCTAACAAAATAAATCTATTATTATTATTATTATTATTCAGAACAATGAAAATGCTCTCCTCTCACTGATTACTGCACATCACCATGGAAACCTTTGATCTCTGGACAGTCGTTAGCTCAAATATAAACACCTGTGTCATGGAACACGATGATGTCATAACTCCAACTGACATGCTCAGATCAGCAGACTTCAGATAATGGTTAATGGTCCTGCCCTCAACAGCTCTACGTCAATTATGGGGTGTCATCATATGCCGTTTTAAGCTTGACACCAAATCTGAGATCTCGCCATAAAACACGATGTCGCTATAACTCCTATGAAAATGTTCAAAAAGTGCTCAAACTTCACGTGTGCTAACAGTCCAGCCGTGAAGACATCTACGGGACAGTTTTGAGATTTCTTCAAATGCCGTTGCCGTGGCAACACAATGCTTGCCATGAAACATGGTTTTCTCATAACTTCAGTGAAAATGCTCCAAACGGCCCAAAACTTCACAGGTTTGGTAATGATGCAGCCATCAACGCATCTAAGTGTATTATGGGATGTCATCAAATGCCGTTGGCATGGCGACAGATCATTCGCCATCAACTTAGTTCAAAAGTTTGCAGTTCAAATATTCTGCTGCTTTACCAAGCCTTTTTACTTTCTTTTCTTCTCTCATCACACATTCAAGCCCCCAGTGTTCATGTATCATTTCTATCTAAATTCTTCACTTTCTTCTTACACATTACATTTCAGCATAGCAGTTTAGCGTCAGCTTTTCAGCACAAAGCATTCCCACTAGCAATTTCTTCAGGAATTGCATTCTCTAGTTGGTACTAGTCCTACAAATATACCCTCCAAAGTGCTTGAGGGTGGGATTAATAGAAGCATATTTTTTAGGGGGGTGCTTTTTTGACAGGCCAGGGGGTGCATAATTTGACACAACACCGGAGCGGCATTCTGGTGCTCTCCGGCAGAACTACACCCCTGTCAGACGAGACATATACCACGTGATGACACGTTAGGCTTGTGTTGTGTTCAAGGACCCTGACCTGGCCCGGAAAAAAAGGCACTCGCTTGTTTAATTATTTTGCGGTCTAGATTTATTTAATTATTTTCTTTTTTGCAAGTATTTATAAATTACCTCGAGGGCCGTACCAAATGGTCTCGCGGTCCGTATACGGCCCGGAGGCCGGAGGTTCCCCACCCCTGCTGTACAGTGTACAAACATACAGTCTATGGCAGTGGTTCCCAACCTGGGGGGCGCCAAAGATCGCAGGGGGGGCGCCAGGCCTCAGATGATTTGAGGCCAAATATCATATTTAGACTTCTTCTTTTTTTTTTTACATATCACTAAAAGCCTTGTCTCTACATTACAATAAAATATAAAAAATAATTGATTAATTAATTTTAATAAAAATTCAAGTTAGTAGCTATTATAGGCATAAATGTACAGAAATGTATAATTCTTTCTTTAATAGAAATGTTTCTTCTGCCCGTAAAGTGTCCAAACCAGGCTTTTCTGGATAAGCGCATTTTTAAAACATAGTCAGCTGTAAACAGACTGAGAGCAATGCAAAGTTAACTATTGCTCTGATAAACAATTTGCTCAAATATTGATATTTTAATAACTATTTAAAAGCCAAACAAAAAAAAGGACCACTGTCAATCAACAGGGTGTAGGGGGCGGGTTCGGAGAGAAGCAGTGACGTGAGTGGCTCCGTCCATTGCGATGCTGTGACGTGATTGGCTTAGATCCAATCTCACAATGGAAATGGAATATCATGATTGGATGATAGATTGGAGATTGGCTAACCCTCAAAAGAATGTGCAGGGACCTCTGCCGATGAAGGAAGAAAATAAAAAGCTTACTGCACCGGGTATTCCCAGGCGGTCTCCCATCCAAGTGCTGACCCGGCCCGACCCTCCTTAGCTTCCGAGATCGGATGAGATCGGGCGTGTTTTTTTAATCTTTTATTATAGAAATCACATATTTACACTTTATCACATTTTCTTTTTACAACAAAGATCCCCTTTTACAGGGATCCAGCATCATCCAAAACAAAAATAAACATACTCTTTATTGCATCTCAAAGTTGAATTTTAACTTTCCTTCCTCCTCTTCAATCAATGAACATCCCTCCACATATTCTCCCACAAACTCCTCTTTTCCCATGTGTATGGACAGAAGTCTTAAGTCTCTCTTTATTGTCCTCACCATCAGGTCCCAGACACTGACTATTTTCCCCTCAAAATGAGCCACATTAGGCGCGTTCACACCAAGTACTTTTCCCACAGTAGTTCCTGAGAACTTTAGTTCATGAGAGTTCTTTTAGTTCTGATGAACTAAAGCAGATCGCGTTCACACCAAAATGAGTTCCTGGGGGGGGATTAGGCAAATGAGCCGCTGACGTCACTTCTTCTTCTTCTGCTTAGCTTTTCCTGGCAGGCTGCAAACAACTTCACGGCGAGTACAGTAGGTGGCGGTATGCACCTTAAAGTTGCAATCCGCCAAAAAACCGAGAGAAGAAGAAAGAAAACTTCCGCTTCCGCTGTATGCTTCTGTTTACCTTCCGACCTCAGTCAGACACGCTATGGAGTTGACTGAAGTTGTGGTTTTGGTGCTGAGTTATTTAAGCCAATAACTCAGCCACAAATACAGATCGCGGTTAAGAAGCCTTAACAAAAGGACTGGACGGCGACAAGCACACGCTATGGACATGTTTCGTCAGCTGAGGATGATGACCGTTATCACGCCCAAAGAACAGCAATGGTACGTTCAGTAAATCACATTAATACTATCTAATGTAGGATTTATGGAGTTATGTCGGGCTAATTTGTGTCTTTGTATGTGTTCCAGATATGCGGTGCTTGAAGCGAAACGACTGCAACATGGACAATATCAAAATCCAGGTGGCAGCATGTTGCGTATTGCATAACCTGTGTGAGCGTCGTGGTGATGAGTACAGGGAGGAATGGACTGCCTTACCGGCGACCCAGCTTGATGACAACCATTCATATTTTTTTGTTTATTACAAATTAAAGTAAAATATACACAAGTGTCTTGATTAAATGATTGTAGAATAAGGATTTTGGACGTTTGCCCTGCAGCCATGAATTGCATTAAAAGCAGCAAGAAACTTTGAATTGATTTCATTTTATACACATTTATATCTGAGTAGGCAATATCAATATAATCAATTACTGTAGTACATGTCATTCATTTATTTGTGATATAAAGTCTGCCTAGGTGGTGCATATTCTGGAAAATCAATTGAGAAACAAAAAGAACAATCTCAAATTGTTTAAATGACTTCTGATTTGTCTGACCATAGGAAAGAGTTAGATAAGAAATAATACCACTAACATGTCTGTAGTATTGCACAGTAAATAGGCTCAGCAGTTAACACCTTTATTATATATCCTCCTATGTTCCCTTACTATAATTAATTAAAATATTGAACTCACAACACTGTTAATTACAAACTTAACCATTTATCTTTCTATAAATAGTGTTTGTGTTGATGGACGCCATTTTGAAATACAATTGAATGATCTTTTTCAAAGACACATATATGGGGTGGGACACAATAAATAAAGCTTCGCCAGTTTCATGGTGTCATGATGGTATCAGAATAATCACTTACATGTGATGTATAGGATGCTACACAGGTCACCATAAAGATAAAGTGTCAGGAGAAATAAGCAAGATACATTTTCTGTTTAATCGCAATGTAGGTTCTCTTTTATTTATCAGCAGCAGATCAATAAGTGTCAGTATCAAAACAATATAATAACAGTGGCAATATATATATATATATATAATAACAATAGATAGGCTCAGCAGCACACACCTTAGTGCAAAGTGAAGTGTCAGTATTAATAACAGTGGCATATATATATATAATCACAATAATACAAAATGAACTCTCCCAGGTGTAGGCAATTTGGGGTGAAGTGTCTTGCCCAGGGACACAACGACATCCTGACTGCAGTGGGGTTTGAACCTGTGCTCCCCTGATCCGAACACCAACGCACCAGAGCACTGCACCACATGCCTCCCAACAAGTCATTGTACAGTTTATCAACGACAAGTTTTTCTTAATTTTTGTATTGAAGGCCTGTTGGATTTAATCAGCTCGCTTAGCACTGCCAGAAGCCCAGCCTGAAAGGTATTTTGTTGCTCCACCTCGATTCCTGGGCCTTGTGTGAATGCAGCAGCCGTTCGTCGTGCATCTCCTTGGCACGCAGGTCCTCATTCTCCTTGCTGACCATGGCACGGCGGGCCATCGCCATGATGGTGTCAAGGAAGCTGTCATCGCGTGCCCACTTTCCTAAGGTGAAATATGCAAGATACAAGATCAGTTTAATCGCAACAACGACACAACATTGTCCAAATCTGTCTCTGCAGGCACACAACAGGAGGAACACAGGGAACACCTTTGATTTGACTATTAACATTTTAAATGGTGAAGGCACTAGCAATTGGGGGATGGAGGGCTCTCAGGACATGATAGGGACAAATAGATACAAATTAAACGTTTTACAATTTTAATGCAAGCATTAATGATGCTATGAAGCTTTGAATGATTCATACCGTAATAGAATAAGCCACATAGTCTTTAAATAGCCTTAGACACTTGACAGTGACTTTATTTAAAAGTTATTTCTGTCTGTAATGCATCTTTGCACCACATTGACATGATAAGCTGCAACAATCACATTTAAATTAAATAAGTGGAGGTGGAGTGTGACTGTGTGTACGTACCATTTGACGATTGACCAGACGATGTGGACCCCATCTGCAAAGCAAAACAAGTTGATCTTACAAACACTTCCTAACATGTAAACAACGCTCTGTATGAACGTGTGAAGCAGAGTGTTAGCCCACCTTGGGGGAGCGTGTCTGGGGTAAGTTGACGGAGTGTTTCAGCCTTTTGACGGCCTCAGTGATGGCCTGGGTCTCCGTCTCGTCCAGAGCACAGCACAGGTTCTTCAGAGTCTGCACCACCCGCTCCACCGTCTTATACTGGGTGCTCTGAATATAGAGATACACGTTGGTCAGACGTAGGAAGTAGCGGAGTACAAATACCTCGTTACTGTACTTAAGTACATTCCACTACTTATTTTTCTGATCACTTTTTACTTCTACTAGTTTCTAATCCTGAGAGAAACACCTCGCCTGAAACACACGATTAGTGCCATGAGTTAGTGAAGCAAATTACAGAACATTGCACACTTATTCACAAGTCAAAACGTGTTCATAGCGGGCATGGATGAGAATAGCTAGCTAGCTAGATGTTATTAGCCGGCTTGGACCTAACGTTAGCAAGTTCTACCATGGCTACCTCGATCTACTGAGCAAATAAAAGTACATCTAAGACCAGTATTGTGCAGATTAAAACAGTGCAGTGCATGTATTTTATTTTACCTTGGTAGTCGTCCCGACATGACTTTGCCAGGTCTGCTAACTTTGCAGAGCCACAGAAACTGCATTCAGTAGAAGCTTCGGAATGTGGCGCTTCGCGTCCTACGAGTCAATCGCCAGAAGCGCAGACACATCCTCATCCTCATCACTCCACCGCTCCAATTGATTTATTTAGTGTTGCTATAATAACTGCTTTCACAAAAGGAATCTCTTCGTGTGTGCTGCGAAGCGAGGAAATACAATGGCCGCTTACAACAAAAAATTCTGAGTCAAACGGGCGTGGTTTGCATTCCGCACAGCCAATCAGACGTACGAACTACTTTCTCCCACGAAAGACCCTGCTCTGTGGCAGGGACTGAAAAGCGAGTCTCGCGAACTAAGTTGAGCTACTTTAGTTCCTGGGGCTTTTTGGTGTGAACGCAAATATATCGTAGTTCTGATGAACTATTGTGGGAAAAGTACACCAAAGTACTCCGGTGTGAACGCACCTATTCCTTCTTAGCTTTACAGCATATCTGTGTAATATATCAATACGAGGTTCAGCAGGTTAACATTGTGGCCACACATTTTCCCCCTCCATCCAAACAACCACAGTTCCTTCCAGTCCATCGTCTTTATTTCCTTTTCATCCCAGCATCTGTATAACATCTCTTTCATTCTTTCAAAGAAACCCCTCAATTCACTACATTCCACAAACTCATGCATACAGTTCTCTACACCTACTTTACACACATCACATTCCCTCTTCACTCCACTGTCAAACATGCTCACAATTAAGTTATTAAAAACTCTATTGTGTCTTAATAGAAAGTCAAAATTCTCACACTCAGGGCTATTTCCCTTTACCCTTAAGTTCCACCATATTTTCCTCACATCCATCTCACACACGACTTTCTCCCACACTTTCTCAGCGGCTGGTCTCCTTACACACTCTTTCCTCATCATCTCATAGATACCTTTCGTTGTAATTTTCCCCAGGGTGATCCTTTTTTCCCCCGTGCCTACATATAATTCAACCCTGCTCACATCTCTTCCCGCCTGCTCCCCCTCAATCATCCTTCTCCATTCATCCGGCATCCCCTCCTTTATGCTATCCATCACATCATGCTGATCACATTCTCAGCAGTCCTCAAACCCATCACCAAATCTCTCTCCCTCACCTCATCCACAATGACCTGCGACCTCATGAACCCAGGAACATACTCGTAAACCAAATCCTTCACCAGTCTGAATCCCACCCTCCACATTGGCAAATTGAAGATAGAACCTTTCTCACCCTCAATCCTAGGATTGAGGAAGATTGGCTGCTGCCACACTTGCCTTACATTCACGCAGTCGTACCCCACATTTACCAAAAACTCTCCTCATGCACTCAATACCTCCTTTTGAAACTCACTCATTCGTCCTCCTTTTCCCCATCTTCATAAAAATCACACTGTCACCACACCCGCCACACTTGCTCAGAGCATCCCCTAGAAAGACCTTCCATAGGTGGTCATTCTTGACGCTCAGGTATCTTATCATCATCTTGATCCTACTTGCTTTTCTCTTCCTGTCTAAATTCATTAGCTTCAATCCCCCATCTTTATATCCATTCTCCAAAACCTCCTTTGCTATCTTCACTCCCCTCCCATCCCATAAGAACTCACTTATTATTGTATCCATTTCTTTCAGCACCCTCTCAGGAACATCCAGAACGTTCAACACAGATAAGTTTGCTCATTATTAACCCGTTCACTACTATAATTTTTCCTCTCAATTTTAGCTTCCTTCTTTTCCAAAAGGTCAGCGTTTTCCTTATGCTCTCTGTGATTCTTTCATACTGGATGTCTCTGCCCTCCCTGTCCTTTATCCCTAAATGTATCCCCAGCACTCTGAAATATTCCTTGTTTTCTTTTAGCCCCAAATCTATTCTTCCTACGGTCACCCCTCCTAGAACCATGTACTCAGACTTCTCTACATTGACCTTTGCCCCTGACGCCCCTCCATATATTTGTAAGCTTTCAAGAATCCCCTTTATGCTCTCCATGTCCTTCACTGTTAATGTAGTGTCGTCAGCATACTGATACAACAGACTCATCCTCCCTCCTGGTACTTCTATTCCTCTTACTTCCTTATTTTTCTGTAACAAAGCTGCAAGCGGCTCTGCTGATAACGCATAAAGCATGGCAGAGAGAGGGCACCCTTGCCGAACTGACCTCCCCAATTTGAAAACGTTTGTAATTATCCCATTAACTTAGACACAACTGACAGCCCCTGCATATATCCTCTTTATCCACCCAACAAACCCCTTCCCGAAACCCGCTCTCTCTAACTCCTTAAATAAATATGAATGATTCACCCCGTCAAACGCTTTGTTTAGATCTAAACTGACAACTATCCCACCTTTCCCCCCCTTCATGTGCGCAATAGTGTCCCTTATACTGCTCACTGTGTCGCTAATATCCCTCCCTGGTATGCTGTAGGCCTGTGTGCACCCCACTACCGTCCCAATAACCTTCTTTAACCTGTTCGATAACACCCGTGCCAGAATTTTGTAATCCGTGTTTAGCATGCTCAGAGGCCTATAGTTCTCCAATTTGTCCCTACTTCCCTTCTCATATAGAATACTGATCACCCCTGTTGATAGGTCAGCCGGCAATTCCTCCCTCTCTCCCAGCTGCTTAAACAGCTCATAGAGTATGGGAACCAGAACTTCCTTGAACTCAATATAAAATTCCGCTGTCAATCCATCCAGCCCTGGACTTTTATTTCTCCCTATCCCTTTTATGTCAAGTTCAACCTCCCCTTTCCCCCTCACACATTTCTCTACCCTCATTACTCGGGCTCTTTTCCATGCTGCCTATGGTCATTTCCAAGCTCCGCTTATCGGCCTCCTCCTCTTTAAATAAATCCCTATAGAACTCCTCTACCCCATCATGCCCGGCGCCGTGGGAGGGCCAGGGAGGGCCAGGCAGATCTTCCCTATTGACACCAGGATTAACCTAGTCTAAAATAAGGAACATTAATAGTGTGATATAGGCACAGATATAAGATCAATAATACACTTTATTTTAGGGCACCTTTCAAAGCATTCAATGTCACCTTAAAATACAATAAAAAATAAAATATGAGTGGCATTACAATACAAACATGTGTTGAGTAGGAAAGCACAGAGGAAAATTACATTCAAAGGAGCAATTCAAGCGAGTGAAGCCAGTTTGAACACATTATCATCTTTTAGGCTTGATTGAAAATAACACAGTGTCTGACATATGTTATATAATTACTGTTATATCATTGCTTACTATTCGTGGTTATCAGACACTTAAACAACAGAGAAGGTTTTAAAAAATAGGACTATACTGACAAATGACATATTATCCTGTCATTGTCTGTTCTGTAGGAAGGAGGAACATAACAGAGTGGACTCAAAAACGGAAGTTTGTTCCAATACGAAGATTGTGACAGATCTGAAAAGTGTCCTTAAAACGAGCCTCCACGCAATTGTATGCACATTATTTATTCAGCCGTTTGCTGTTTAATCTGATGGGAAATATATCATTCAAAAGAGAGAAAGTAAATAGTATCTTTCGTTTTTCCGCTTAGAAAACTAGGCGAACGCTCAATACAGGCGATGACGTCACCTTTGCTCTTCCCCGCGAACAGGGCTTCAATCTACGGCATAACACTGGCACACATGCTATTTATAGCAGCTTCAACACAGCTGATAACGCAGCCTTCTTCTACAGCTAAAATACAATCTATCCTCTTTTACTCAAGCTTGGAGCCTAAACTACGGGCAAGAGAAAGCGAGGAGAAAGATTTGAAATGTGATGATTTGAAGTCCAGACAAGTTTTATTAAAGTACAACCAAAATCAATAAACGGAGCAAAACTGCCATGGAAACGGATTAAAAGTCGTTAGCTTAGTTCCCCCTTTCAGAACGGACCATGGTTTGGGCAGATCTTACTTAAATGGCAGCCGATTCCAGCACTTTGCAAAAAAAAGCTTGAATTGAACTTTCAGCCAGACACCAAACAAGCATTCACACCAAGACTGAGATGCTCTATTTTATATGAATGCATTGTTGATAAAAGTCATGATTCAAGAGGTAATGGGCAACTTTCAGTTTTTTGCAAACATGGGGCTCCAAACAGGTGATTGACAGTAGTAAAAGAGGATAGATTGTACTTTAGCTGGAGCTGAGAAGGTTGAGGGTTATCAGCGGCGTTTGAGCAGTCATAAATAGCATGTGTGCCGGTTCAATTTTCGTTTACGGCCATACCACCCTGAACACGCCCGATCTCGTCCGATCTCGGAAGCTAAGCAGGGTCGGGCCGGGTCAGTACTTGGATGGGAGACCGCCTGGGAATACCCGGTGCCGTAAGCTTTTACTTTATTCCTTGGTCAGCAGACGTCGCTGCCCTTTCAATTGATACAGCTGTAAACAGACTGAGGGCAATGCAAAGTTAACTATTGCTCTGATAAACAATTTGCTCAAATATTGATATTTCAATAACTATTTAAAAGCCAAACAAAAAAAAGGACCACTGTCAATCAACAGGGTGTAGGGGGCGGGTTCGGAGAGAAGCAGTGCCGTGAGTGGCTCTGTCCATTGCGATGCCGTGACGTGATTGGCTTAGGTCCAATCTAACAATGGAAATGGAACATCATGATTGGATGATAGATTGGAGATTGGCTAACCCTCAAAAGAATGTGCAAGGACCTCTGCCGATGAAGGAAGAAAATAAAAAGCTTACGGCACCGGGTATTCCCAGGCGGTCTCCCATCCAAGTACTGACCCGGCCCGACCCTGCTTAGCTTCCGAGATCAGACGAGATCAGGTGTGTTTTTTTTTTTTTTTTTTTTATCTTTTATTATAAAAGTTTGCACTTTACATTCAAATCACATCACTGATCCCCAAAAAAAGAAAGGACCCCAATGCTTTAAACTAATATCCAAACAAAAACCACCACAACATTTCCATCAAAACAAAATTTCATACAAATCACTGTAAACACTCTTTCTCAAAATAAACAAAAACAAAACACCATACCATCATTCATCAAAATGATATGTTAGCTTATCATCATCTACTTGAATTAAATCACTTCCTTCCACAAACTCCACCACAAAAACATCTTTCCCTTTATGTAATAATAACATTCCCAAATCCCTCTTAATATTCCTCTTCATAATATTCCACACTTTGTCAATTCTTCCTTCATAATGGGCGGCATTTCTCCTTATCTTCACCGCATATCTAGCCTGACTTAGACACATATTCAACAAACCAACATTATATCCATCCATTTTCCCATTCATACCAAATAGCCACAGCTCCTTCCATTCCAAACATTTTAACACCCTTATATCCCAACATCTGCATATCATTTCTTTCAATTTCCCAAAAAAACCCTTTCATTCTCTACACTCAAAAAACTCATGCATACAATTCTCCACTTCCACTCTACATACATCACATTCTCTCCTCACCTCTTTGTCAAACATACTTATTATCAAATTATTAAAAACCCTATTATGTCTTAAAAGAAAATCAAACTGCTCACATTCTATACTATTACCTTTCACTCTCAGATTCAACCATATCTTTCTCACATCCATTCCACCCACCACTTTTTCCCACACTTTCTCCGATGCTGGTCTCCTCACACTTCCCAACCCAAACATTTTATAAATTCCTTTTGCACTCAAATCCTCCAGTTTCATCCCTTCACCCACATACAACACCACATCACCTTCCACACTCCCCACATTTTCACTTTCAATCATTCTCCTCCACTCCCCCGGCATTCCTTCCTTTATACTCTCTAATAAAGTCTCTGCTGTCCCTTTCCCCATTAACAAATCCCCCCCTCTCACCTCATCAATAATCACCTGTGCCCTCATAAAACCCGGAACATATTCATATACTAAATCCCTTACAACCCTAAATCCCGCCCTCCACATTGGCAAATTGAACATTACCTTCCCTTCCTTCATTATAATTTTATTTTGAAATATCGGCTGCACCCATACCTGTTTCCTGTTCACACAATCATACCTAACATTCACCAAAAACTCTCCCCATGCACTCATCACTTCCCTTTGAAAATCACTCATCCCACTCATCCACCCTTTCTTGAAACACATTCCACTATCCCCACACCCCCCACCTTTACTATCCCTCAAAAACACTTTCCACACATGATCATCTTTTTTATTTAAATATTTGATCATTGTTTTGACCCTCATTGTTTTTAACTTCCTCTCTATATTTATTAACTTCAACCCCCCATCCTTATACTCATTTTCTAACACCTCCCTTGTTATCCTTACTCCCCTCCCCATCCCAGATAAATTCACTTACTATTTTATTTATTTCTCTAACTATCCTCTCAGGCACATCTAACACATTCATAATATAAACTAACTTACTCATAATTAACCCATTTACCACCATAACCTTGCCTCTCAATTTCAATTTCCTCAGTTTCCAAAACCTCAACGTTTTCCTAATGCTTCCCAAAACACCCTCATATTGCACATCCCTCCCCTCTCTATCTTTCAAACCCAAATTAATACCCAAAACCCTAAAATAATCCTTATTTTCCCTCAACTTCACCTCTGCTCTCCCTACACTATACCTGTCCCTAACACCATAAACTCTGACTTTTCTATATTAATTTTTGCCCCTGATGCCCTTCCATACACTTCTACACTCTCAAATACCCCTTTCACACTCTCCATATCCCTAACCGTGATTGTTGTGTCATCCGCATACTGGTAAACTACACTCACCCCCCCCCCCTGGCACCTCCACCCCCTTCACTTTCTCATTTTTTTTCAGCAATGTCGCAAACGGCTCTGCTGACAAAGCATAAAGCATTGCCGAGAGAGGGCACCCCTGCCGGACTGACCTCCCTAACTTAAAAACATTAGTGACAATTCCATTAACCTTAACACAACTCACCGCCTTCCTATAAATCCTCCTAATCCACCCAATAAAACGCCTCCCAAACCCCGCTTTCTCTAAAACCCTAAATAAATAATCGTGATTTACCCTATCAAAAGCCTTATTTAAATCCAAACTAATCAACACCCCACCTATCCCCCCCTTCATATAATTAATAATATCCCTTATACTACAAATAGTGTCACTAATATCTCTCCCCGGTATGCTATAAGCTTGTGTGCTCCCCACGACTACACCAATTACCCTCTTCAACCTGTTAGACAACACCCGTGCTAAAATCTTATAATCATTATTTAACATACTCAAAGGTCTATAGTTCCCTAGCTTATCCCTACTCCCCTTCTTAAACAAAATACTAATCACCCCTGTTGACAAACCGTCCGGCAGTTCGTCCCTCTCTTCAAAGCATTTGAAAAGCTTTTGCAATATCGGCACTAATATGCCCTTAAACTCCACATAAAATTCAGCAGTTAGACCGTCTAACCCAGGGCTTTTATTCCTCCCCATGCCGTCAATTGCTGCTTCTATCTCCTCCTTTGTTATTTCTCCTTCACATAAATCCTTTCCCTCTTCAGTCAACACCGCTTCCATGCTATCCAGTGCCTTCTCTAGACACTCATTATCAATCCCCTCCTCCTTAAATAAATCCCTATAAAATTCTTCCACCCTTTTCACTATCCCCACTAAATCTGATATCACCTCTCCCCCTTTACCCTCTATCTGTTTAATATAATTATTCCCCTGTTTCCTTTTTTCCATCCCCAAAAAAAAACCTGTGCACTTCTCCCCTTCTACCAAATATCTAGCCCTACTCCTAACTATCGCTCCCATACATTTCTCCCTTTCTATTACCCCCAACTCATCCTTTAAACTATTATATACCCCTAAATCTCTCCCTATCTCTTCCTCTATCCTTTCTGTCTCTCTAACCAGTTCCTCCTTCAACTTTTCCTCCCTCTCTCTCCCTTTTTTGTTCCTCCTACAACTAAACTTAATACTCATTTTCTTAATCTTTTCTTTCAAATCCTCCCACCACTCCCCCTCATCCTCTCCATCCATACTTCCTTGCTTATTTATCCATTCATACACCATACCTTTATAACTCTCATCCTTTAACAACATTGCATTCAAACACCACACCCCTCCCCCTACACCCATCATCCAAACTAAACCTAAGAATAACATGATCACTTAAACTATTTATCCCATGCTTGAACTCCCCAATTTGACTACCCATACTCCCCTTACATAACACCAAATCTATCCTACTTTGCTTCAATACACCTCCCACCACCTGTTTCCTTGTGAACACCCTTTCATCCATGTTTCTCTCCCTCCACAAATCCCTTAACCCATTCTCCCCCATCATCTTTTCAAGCGCACGTCTTGAAGCATCATTTTTAAACCGCATCCCCCCAGCCACATCATTCTTTCCACACCACACATTGAAATCACCCACCACCATACAATTTCCCCCACATTTCCCATCCAGACCTTCAAAAAACACCTTCCTTTCCTTCTCCTCATTCGGTGCATGTACATTAATTAATTTAAACATTTCCCCCATATAATCAAACTCTACAACAATCATTCTCCCCTCACCATCATCATCAACCTTCCTCACATTCTCTACTACCCCAGTTTTAATTAAAATCGCAACCCCTCTAGCATTCAAACCCCCCATTATTCACATAAACATCACCCATCCAACCCTTCTTCACATCATCCACACACCTTTCATCCCAATGTGTCTCTTGTAGGCATATAATGTCAGTTGCACATAGCAATAAAGCTCGGTCCCTTCTGTCCTTTGTTTTCAGTCCTCTTCCTTTAAAGGAGCAGAAAGTCACCATAGCATATACATAAAGGAGGAGAAATAACAAATTAAACTCTATTTCTTATTTTTTCCCTTTTTTTTCTCATTTTTTTTCATATTTCTCGCCCGTCCCCTCTGAGAATGAGAGCGCATCTCCATCCTATTGGGGCTCCTGTCCCTTCTCATTCCTCCCCTCCCGCAACTTCAAACTTTGTAGAGTACGGGAGTGAGTGTACATCCCCGCTGAACACCACCCTCAAGTGTCTGGTACCATCTGCAATTTTAGTCCCCGGTACACATCGCCTTATTATTCTCGAGGCAGGCTTCACACCCCAGTTGTTCAGTTTCAGTAGGATAGCATCATCCTCAATATAAACTGGCAGGTTCATAAAGGAAACAGTGACCTCGTTTCGTAGCAGCTCCCTTGCACTCACCAGTACACCCCTGACCCTCACCCCCTCCAAAAGACTCTCCATTCCCTCCCTCGCTTTCATAGTAATCTCGTATTCCCTCCCCCCCTTCTCCCTGCACCCCAAAATTACCCCACACATCTTTTGTATCCCCACCAACATGTCCATCACCGTCAGATTTTTGACTCCACCTTCCACAGAAACTTTCACAGTTAGCTCTTGCAAATATAGCTCACCCGCCGATATCCTCCTCTTCCTTACTTTCTCTTCTTCTTCCTTTTGTCCTTTCTTGCTCCATCAGTGTTTCCCTCATCACCCCCATATATTCCGACATCTCCATCAGTGTTTCCTCCGTCAGCCCCACCACCCCCATGTACTCCACCAGCTCCAACAATGATTCCCTTCTTCTCCCCCGTGTCACCTCTTCCCGTCCTCTCCTCACCAGCCGTCACCCCACCGCTGCTACCTCCGTCTCCTTTCGTGGCTTCTTCCTTCTCCTCCGTGCAGTGCTTTATCTTCCTATCAGTTTTCCTCCCTGCTGACGCTTCTTCTCCTCCGTCATCTTCTCTGCTACTCATTTTAGCTATCGTAGCTGCATCAGTTGCACCACCGGAGACAGCCAGCCCCGCCCCCTCCTTACTCTTGGGATCTTCTTCTCTTTTGTTTTTAGCAAATTCCGTCTCCGTCAGTGTCTTCCTCGTCACATTCTCTCTTGAATCACCTCCTTTCCCCCCGTCCAACTCCTCTTTTTCAGTATTCATCTTTGCTTTGTCGTTCCCGCTCCTCTCGTTAGCTTCCAACACAGCTGTGCCGTGATCAGCGGGACCCGCCACCTCTTTTGTCCACAAACTCTTTCCACTTGCAACTTTTACAACTTTTTCCTCCACAGTTATCTTCATCTTCTCTTTGCTACCTTCATTTCTATTTTCCACCGCCGATTTAGTGTTTTCCACCGCCGTTTTGTTCTCCGTTTCTATTTCCGCATTCCGGCTGCGTGACGCCCGCATTCCAGAATTCACGTTGCTCCTCTTCCGTATATCTTCGATTTCAGACCTCGTATTCTCTCGGGAATGGTCCCCCCCGACAGCTATGCTGTTTGGGGGGGTCTGCAGCACAAAATCCTCCGCGAAATCCTTCGCTAATTCACTTTTTCACTCGGTTCTCCACCAAACATTTCTCTCCCGCTCCCACACATGCGACACCGGGCGTGTTCAGGGTGGTATGGCCGTAAACGAAAATTGAACCGGCACACATGCTATTTATAGCAGCTTCATCACCGCTGATAACGCAGCCTTCTTCTACAGCTAAAATACAATCTATCCTCTTTTACTCAAGCTTGGAGCCTAAACTACGGGCAAGAGAAAGCGAGGAGAAAGATTTGAAATGTGATGATTTGAAGTCCAGCCAAGTTTTATTAAAGTACAACCAAAATCAATAAACGGAGCAAAACTGCCATGGAAACGGATTAAAAGTCGTTAGCTTAGTTCCCCCTTTCAGAACGGACCATGGTTTGGGCAGATCTTACTTAAATGGCAGCCGATTCCAGCACTTTGCAAAAAAAAGCTTGAATTGAACTTTCAGCCAGACACCAAACAAGCATTCACACCAAGACTGAGACGCTCTATTTTATATGAATGCATTGTTGATAAAAGTCATGATTCAAGAGGTAATGGGCAACTTTCAGTTTTTTGCAAACATGGGGCTCCAAACAGGTGATTGACAGTAGTAAAAGAGCATAGATTGTACTTTAGCTGGAGCTGAGAAGGTTGAGGGTTATCAGCGGCGTTTGAGCAGCCATAAATAGCATGTGTGCCGGTTGAATTTTCGTTTACGGCCATACCACCCTGAACACGCCCGATCTCGTCCGATCTCGGAAGCTAAGCAGGGTCGGGCCGGGTCAGTACTTGGATGGGAGACCGCCTGGGAATACCCGGTGCCGTAAGCTTTTACTTTATTCCTTGGTCAGCAGACGGCGCTGCCCTTTCAATTGACACAGCTGTAAACAGACTGAGGGCAATGCAAAGTTAACTATTGCTCTGATAAACAATTTGCTCAAATATTGATATTTTAATAACTATTTAAAAGCCAAACAAAAAAAAGGACCACTGTCAATCAACAGGGCGTAGGGGGCGGGTTCGGAGAGAAGCAGTGCCGTGAGTGGCTCTGTCCATTGCGATACCGTGACGTGATTGGCTTAGGTCCAATCTCACAATGGAAATGGAATATCACGATTGGATGATAGATTGGAGATTGGCTAACCCTCAAAAGAATGTGCAGGGACCTCTGCCGATGAAGGAAGAAAATAAAAAGCTTACGGCACCGGGTATTCCCAGGCGGTCTCCCATCCAAGTACTGACCCGGCCCGACCCTGCTTAGCTTCCGAGATCGGACGAGATCGGGCGTGTTCAGGGTGGTATGGCCGTAAACGAAAATTGAACCTAGCACACATGCTATTTATAGCAGCTTCATCACCGCTGATAACGCAGCCTTCTTCTACAGCTAAAATACAATCTATCCTCTTTTACTCAAGCTTGGAGCCTAAACTACGGGCAAGAGAAAGCGAGGAGAAAGATTTGAAATGTGATGATTTGAAGTCCAGCCAAGTTTTATTAAAGTACAACCAAAATCAATAAACGGAGCAAAACTGCCATGGAAACGGATTAAAAGTCGTTAGCTTAGTTCCCCCTTTCAGAACGGACCATGGTTTGGGCAGATCTTACTTAAATGGCAGCCGATTCCAGCACTTTGCAAAAAAAAGCTTGAATTGAACTTTCAGCCAGACACCAAACAAGCATTCACACCAAGACTGAGACGCTCTATTTTATATGAATGCATTGTTGATAAAAGTCATGATTCAAGAGGTAATGGGCAACTTTCAGTTTTTTGCAAACATGGGGCTCCAAACAGGTGATTGACAGTAGTAAAAGAGCATCGATTGTACTTTAGCTGGAGCTGAGAAGGTTGAGGGTTATCAGCGGCGTTTGAGCAGCCATAAATAGCATGTGTGCCGGTTCAATTTTCGTTTACGGCCATACCACCCTGAACACGCCCGATCTCGTCCGATCTCGGAAGCTAAGCAGGGTCGGGCCGGGTCAGTACTTGGATGGGAGACCGCCTGGGAATACCCGGTGCCGTAAGCTTTTACTTTATTCCTTGGTCAGCAGACGGCGCTGCCCTTTCAATTGAATACAGCTGTAAACAGACTGAGGGCAATGCAAAGTTAACTATTGCTCTGATAAACAATTTGCTCAAATATTGATATTTTAATAACTATTTAAAAGCCAAACAAAAAAAAGGACCACTGTCAATCAACAGGGCGTAGGGGGCGGGTTCGGAGAGAAGCAGTGCCGTGAGTGGCTCTGTCCATTGCGATGCTGCCCTTTCAATTGACACAGCTGTAAACAGACTGAGGGCAATGCAAAGTTAACTATTGCTCTGATAAACAATTTGCTCAAATATTGATATTTTAATAACTATTTAAAAGCCAAACAAAAAAAAGGACCACTGTCAATCAACAGGGCGTAGGGGGCGGGTTCGGAGAGAAGCAGTGCCGTGAGTGGCTCTGTCCATTGCGATACCGTGACGTGATTGGCTTAGGTCCAATCTCACAATGGAAATGGAATATCACGATTGGATGATAGATTGGAGATTGGCTAACCCTCAAAAGAATGTGCAGGGACCTCTGCCGATGAAGGAAGAAAATAAAAAGCTTACGGCACCGGGTATTCCCAGGCGGTCTCCCATCCAAGTACTGACCCGGCCCGACCCTGCTTAGCTTCCGAGATCGGACGAGATCGGGCGTGTTCAGGGTGGTATGGCCGTAAACGAAAATTGAACTGGCACACATGCTATTTATAGCAGCTTCATCACCGCTGATAACGCAGCCTTCTTCTACAGCTAAAATACAATCTATCCTCTTT
The DNA here is from genome assembly GCF_902827165.1 of Trematomus bernacchii. Classification (NCBI taxonomy): domain Eukaryota; kingdom Metazoa; phylum Chordata; class Actinopteri; order Perciformes; family Nototheniidae; genus Trematomus; species Trematomus bernacchii. The sequence goes on along the minus strand of NW_022987851.1, from coordinate 4,663,229 downwards.
TACTCAAGCTTGGAGCCTAAACTACGGGCAAGAGAAAGCGAGGAGAAAGATTTGAAATGTGATGATTTGAAGTCCAGCCAAGTTTTATTAAAGTACAACCAAAATCAATAAACGGAGCAAAACTGCCATGGAAACGGATTAAAAGTCGTTAGCTTAGTTCCCCCTTTCAGAACGGACCATGGTTTGGGCAGATCTTACTTAAATGGCAGCCGATTCCAGCACTTTGCAAAAAAAAAGCTTGAATTGAACTTTCAGCCAGACACCAAACAAGCATTCACACCAAGACTGAGACGCTCTATTTTATATGAATGCATTGTTGATAAAAGTCATGATTCAAGAGGTAATGGGCAACTTTCAGTTTTTTGCAAACATGGGGCTCCAAACAGGTGATTGACAGTAGTAAAAGAGCATAGATTGTACTTTAGCTGGAGCTGAGAAGGTTGAGGGTTATCAGCGGCGTTTGAGCAGCCATAAATAGCATGTGTGCCGGTTGAATTTTCGTTTACGGCCATACCACCCTGAACACGCCCGATCTCGTCCGATCTCGGAAGCTAAGCAGGGTCGGGCCGGGTCAGTACTTGGATGGGAGACCGCCTGGGAATACCCGGTGCCGTAAGCTTTTACTTTATTCCTTGGTCAGCAGACGGCGCTGCCCTTTCAATTGATACAGCTGTAAACAGACTGAGGGCAATGCAAAGTTAACTATTGCTCTGATAAACAATTTGCTCAAATATTGATATTTTAATAACTATTTAAAAGCCAAACAAAAAAAAGGACCACTGTCAATCAACAGGGCGTAGGGGGCGGGTTCGGAGAGAAGCAGTGCCGTGAGTGGCTCTGTCCATTGCGATACCGTGACGTGATTGGCTTAGGTCCAATCTCACAATGGAAATGGAATATCACGATTGGATGATAGATTGGAGATTGGCTAACCCTCAAAAGAATGTGCAGGGACCTCTGCCGATGAAGGAAGAAAATAAAAAGCTTACGGCACCGGGTATTCCCAGGCGGTCTCCCATCCAAGTACTGACCCGGCCCGACCCTGCTTAGCTTCCGAGATCGGACGAGATCGGGCGTGTTCAGGGTGGTATGGCCGTAAACGAAAATTGAACTGGCACACATGCTATTTATAGCAGCTTCATCACCGCTGATAACGCAGCCTTCTTCTACAGCTAAAATACAATCTATCCTCTTTTACTCAAGCTTGGAGCCTAAACTACGGGCAAGAGAAAGCGAGGAGAAAGATTTGAAATGTGATGATTTGAAGTCCAGCCAAGTTTTATTAAAGTACAACCAAAATCAATAAACGGAGCAAAACTGCCATGGAAACGGATTAAAAGTCGTTAGCTTAGTTCCCCCTTTCAGAACGGACCATGGTTTGGGCAGATCTTACTTAAATGGCAGCCGATTCCAGCACTTTGCAAAAAAAAGCTTGAATTGAACTTTCAGCCAGACACCAAACAAGCATTCACACCAAGACTGAGACGCTCTATTTTATATGAATGCATTGTTGATAAAAGTCATGATTCAAGAGGTAATGGGCAACTTTCAGTTTTTTGCAAACATGGGGCTCCAAACAGGTGATTGACAGTAGTAAAAGAGCATAGATTGTACTTTAGCTGGAGCTGAGAAGGTTGAGGGTTATCAGCGACGTTTGAGCAGCCATAAATAGCATGTGTGCCGGTTCAATTTTCGTTTACGGCCATACCACCCTGAACACGCCCGATCTCGTCCGATCTCGGAAGCTAAGCAGGGTCGGGCCGGGTCAGTACTTGGATGGGAGACCGCCTGGGAATACCCGGTGCCGTAAGCTTTTACTTTATTCCTTGGTCAGCAGACGGCGCTGCCCTTTCAATTGACACAGCTGTAAACAGACTGAGGGCAATGCAAAGTTAACTATTGCTCTGATAAACAATTTGCTCAAATATTGATATTTTAATAACTATTTAAAAGCCAAACAAAAAAAAGGACCACTGTCAATCAACAGGGCGTAGGGGGCGGGTTCGGAGAGAAGCAGTGCCGTGAGTGGCTCTGTCCATTGCGATGCTGCCCTTTCAATTGACACAGCTGTAAACAGACTGAGGGCAATGCAAAGTTAACTATTGCTCTGATAAACAATTTGCTCAAATATTGATATTTTAATAACTATTTAAAAGCCAAACAAAATAAACAAAAAAAGGACCACTGTCAATCAACAGGGCGTAGGGGGCGGGTTCGGAGAGAAGCAGTGCCGTGAGTGGCTCTGTCCATTGCGATACCGTGACGTGATTGGCTTAGGTCCAATCTCACAATGGAAATGGAATATCACGATTGGATGATAGATTGGAGATTGGCTAACCCTCAAAAGAATGTGCAGGGACCTCTGCCGATGAAGGAAGAAAATAAAAAGCTTACGGCACCGGGTATTCCCAGGCGGTCTCCCATCCAAGTACTGACCCGGCCCGACCCTGCTTAGCTTCCGAGATCGGACGAGATCGGGCGTGTTCAGGGTGGTATGGCCGTAAACGAAAATTGAACCGGCACACATGCTATTTATAGCAGCTTCATCACCGCTGATAACGCAGCCTTCTTCTACAGCTAAAATACAATCTATCCTCTTTTACTCAAGCTTGGAGCCTAAACTACGGGCAAGAGAAAGCGAGGAGAAAGATTTGAAATGTGATGATTTGAAGTCCAGCCAAGTTTTATTAAAGTACAACCAAAATCAATAAACGGAGCAAAACTGCCATGGAAACGGATTAAAAGTCATTAGCTTAGTTCCCCCTTTCAGAACGGACCATGGTTTGGGCAGATCTTACTTAAATGGCAGCCGATTCCAGCACTTTGCAAAAAAAAGCTTGAATTGAACTTTCAGCCAGACACCAAACAAGCATTCACACCAAGACTGAGACGCTCTATTTTATATGAATGCATTGTTGATAAAAGTCATGATTCAAGAGGTAATGGGCAACTTTCAGTTTTTTGCAAACATGGGGCTCCAAACAGGTGATTGACAGTAGTAAAAGAGCATAGATTGTACTTTAGCTGGAGCTGAGAAGGTTGAGGGTTATCAGCGACGTTTGAGCAGCCATAAATAGCATGTGTGCCGATTCAATTTTCGTTTACGGCCATACCACCCTGAACACGCCCGATCTCGTCCGATCTCGGAAGCTAAGCAGGGTCGGGCCGGGTCAGTACTTGGATGGGAGACCGCCTGGGAATACCCGGTGCCGTAAGCTTTTACTTTATTCCTTGGTCAGCAGACGGCGCTGCCCTTTCAATTGACTACAGCTGTAAACAGACTGAGGGCAATGCAAAGTTAACTATTGCTCTGATAAACAATTTGCTCAAATATTGATATTTTAATAACTATTTAAAAGCCAAACAAAAAAAAGGACCACTGTCAATCAACAGGGCGTAGGGGGCGGGTTCGGAGAGAAGCAGTGCCGTGAGTGGCTCTGTCCATTGCGATACCGTGACGTGATTGGCTTAGGTCCAATCTCACAATGGAAATGGAATATCACGATTGGATGATAGATTGGAGATTGGCTAACCCTCAAAAGAATGTGCAGGGACCTCTGCCGATGAAGGAAGAAAATAAAAAGCTTACGGCACCGGGTATTCCCAGGCGGTCTCCCATCCAAGTACTGACCCGGCCCGACCCTGCTTAGCTTCCGAGATCGGACGAGATCGGGCGTGTTCAGGGTGGTATGGCCGTAAACGAAAATTGAACCGGCACACATGCTGTTTATAGCAGCTTCATCACCGCTGATAACACAGCCTTCTTCTACAGCTAAAATACAATCTATCCTCTTTTACTCAAGCTTGGAGCCTAAACTACGGGCAAGAGAAAGCGAGGAGAAAGATTTGAAATGTGATGATTTGAAGTCCAGCCAAGTTTTATTAAAGTACAACCAAAATCAATAAACGGAGCAAAACTGCCATGGAAACGGATTAAAAGTCGTTAGCTTAGTTCCCCCTTTCAGAACGGACCATGGTTTGGGCAGATCTTACTTAAATGGCAGCCGATTCCAGCACTTTGCAAAAAAAAGCTTGAATTGAACTTTCAGCCAGAAGGAAGAAAATAAAAAAGCTTACGGCACCGGGTATTCCCAGGCGGTCTCCCATCCAAGTACTGACCCAGCCCGACCCTGCTTAGCTTCCGAGATCGGGCGTGATCGGGCGTGTTTTTTTTTTTTTTATCTTTTATTATTAAAATACATATTACACTTTATCACATTTTCTTTTTAAAACAACAAGGATCCCCTTTTACAGGAATCCATCATCATCCAAAACCAAAACAATAAAACATTTTCTTTATTGCATCTCAAAATTGAATTTTAACTTCCCTTCCTCCTCTTCTATCAATGAACATCCCTCCACATATTCTCCCACAAACTCCTCTTTTCCCATTTGTATGTACAACAGTTTGATGTCTCTCTTCATAGTCTTCACCATCAGGTCCCAGACACTGACTACTTTTCCCTCATAATGCGCCACATTCCTCCTTAGCTTTACTGCATATCTGGCGTGGCTCAATACAAGGTTCAGCAGGTTAACATTTACATTATGGCCACACATTTTCCCCGTCCATCCAAACAACCACAGTTCCTTCCAGTCCATATTCTTTATTTCCTTTTCATCCCAGCATCTGTATAACATCTCTTTCATTCTTTCGAATGAACCCCTCAATTCACTACATTCCACAAACTCATGCATACAGTTCTCTACACCTACTTTACACACATCACATTCCCTCTTCACTCCACTGTCAAACATGCTCACAATTAAGTTATTATAAACTCTATTGTGTCTTAGCATAAAATCAAAATTCTCACACTCAGGGCTATTTCCCTTTACCCTTAAGTTCCACCATATTTTCCTCACCTCCATCTCAACATTATTTTCTCCCACACTTTCTCAGCGGCTGGTCTCCTTACACACTCTTTCCTCATCATCTCATAGATTCCTTTCGTTTTCATTTTCCCCAGGGTGATCCTTTTTTCCCCCGTGCCTACATATAATTCAACCCTGCTCTCATCTCTTCCCGCCTGCTCCCACACAACCATCCTTCTCCATTCATCCGGCATCCCCTCTTTTATACTGTCCATCACATTCTCAGCAGTCCTCAAACCCATCACCAAATCTCTTTCCCTCACCTCATCCACAATGACCTGCGACCTCATGAACCCAGGAACATACTCGTAAACCAAATCCTTCACCAGTCTGAATCCCACCCTCCACATTGGCAAATTGAAGATAGAACCTTTCTCATCCTTAATCCTAGGATTGAGGAAGATTGGCTGCTGCCACACTTGCCTTACATTCACGCAGTCATACCCCACATTTACCAAAAACTCTCCCCATGCACTCAAAACCTCCTTTTGAAACTCACTCATTCATCCTCCCTTTCCCCATCTTCATAAAAATCATACTTTCACCACATCCGCCACACTTGCTTACGATACGATACGATATACTTTATTGTCCCTGTAAGGAAATTTGTTCTGGACTCCGTCCTGCAGTGCATCCATGTACATATACAAACATAGTGGACATTAAGAGACATACACATATCATCAGTCATACACCGTTTGAACAAACACAATACACACACGTACATACTGACAATGGCGACCTATTGCACAACCCTCATGGCCAACATTAAAAAAAGTACATTTCATTACATTTGACTACATATCATTTCATGTGAATGTTAAGAAGCTTAATCGACATAGGTAGGAATGAGTGCTTATAGCGGTTCAGCCTGCTCCTGGGAACCCTGAATCTTCTACCAGAAGGTAGGAGCTGGAATTCTGGGTGGAGTATGTGGGTGGGATCAGACACAATTTGTTTTGCCTGTCTGATAATCGACTGCTTGTATAGGTTTTGGAGAGATGGGTGTTTTTTAACCCCCATAATCTTCATAGCAGTCTGTACTAGGCGAGCGATCTGTGACTTTGACTGCACTGTCAAGTTACCATACCAGGCAGTGATACCATACCTAATGATGCTCTCCAACACTGCATGATAGAACAGTAACATGAACTTCTGGTCGACTCCGAAAGCCCGGAGTCGACGCAGAAAGTACAACCGCTGCTGAAGTCTAGAGCACAGACCTTGAACATGCGCCTTCCAGCTGAGTGTATTATCTAGATCAGCGGTTTTCAAAGTGTGAGGCGCGCCTCCCCTGGGGGGCGCCAGAGAGCTTCAGGGGAGGCGCAGCGTGAGAAAAAAATAAAGAGAAACAGTGAAATCTAGCTTGTTAACTTCAGCTAACTTTATGCGAGCGGCAACATGGATCGATTTTTAGTGAAGTTACCTAAAGTGAGAGAGGAGACAGCGTCTGGCCACCCCAGTTGGCAGCTTTGTTTTGAAATAAAAGTTGTGGCTCATCGGACATTTATCAGAGAAAATCCCTGATGTCCGAGTGCAAGTGAATGCAGCACAAGACGCGAGCCTTGTAACCCTGGCGCGAGCGAGGAAATGTGATTGGCGGCGATTTCAATTGAACGGGCGGCAGAAAACGAGAAGCATTCGGACCCAAGTACACGGAAGGAATAAGGTATTTGCGGTCTACAATGACAGAGAAGAGACTGTCAAGTTTGGCTGTACTCAGCATTGAATCAAAACGCACTAAAGCTTTGGATCTTAATACGTTTGTGAGGCGTTTTGCTGAACAAGATGGTAATCGCCGCATTCAGCTGTAATAGGCATGCCAACTTGATGCTCTGCTCACCGATGACTCGAGCATAAAAAACTGTTAAGATGATGACCTTACGTGTGTACATATATTTTTTTCTTTGTGGGGGTCTGCCCTGAGAAAGTCAAATAAGATGGTGTGTAAAACTACACTGCCCAGACAAAAATAAGTAACCACTTTGATTTAACTAGGCCAGTAGGTAAGGGCATTCCACTGGATAATAATACCCCTGCATTATAGCAACAACAATAATATGGTGCGGCTGTTCTTATGTTCTCTGAGGGGAGGCTCACCTTCCCACACTTTGAAAACCCCTGATCTAGATGGACACCAAGATACTTATAGGAGCATCCCTTAGAAAGACCTTCCATAGGTTGTCATTCTTGACGCTCAGGTATCTTATCATCATCTTTATTCTTATTGCTTTTGTCTTCCTTTCTAAGTTAATTAGCTTCAATCCCCCATCTTTATATCCATTCTCCAAAACCTCCTTTGCTATCTTCACTCCCTTTCCATCCCATAAGAACTCACTTATTATTTTGTCTATTTCTTTCAGCACCCTCTCAGGAACATCCAGAACGTTCAATACATAAATTAGTTTGCTCATTATTAACCCGTTCACTACTATAATTTTCCCTCTCAATTTTAGCTTCCTTCTTCTCCAAAAGGTCATCGTTTTCCTTATGCTCCATTATTCCTTCAAACTGAATATCCCTGCCCTCCCTGTCCTTTATCCCTAAATGTATCCCCAGCACTTTAAAATAATCCTTATTTTCTTTAAGCCCCAAATCTATTCTCCCTACGTTCACCCTCCCTAGCACCATAAACTCTGACTTTTCTATGTTTACCTTTGCCCCTGACGCCCCACCATATACCTCTAAACTATCAAAAATCCCTCTCATACTCTCTTCATCCCTCACCGTTACTGTCGTATCATCTGCGTACTGAAACAGGAGACTCATCTTTCCTTCTGGCACCTCTATTCCTCTTATCTCTTTATTTTTCTGCAATAAAGCTGCAAGCGGTTCTGCTGACAAGGCATAGAGCATGGCAGAGAGAGGGCACCCTTGCCGGACTGACCTCCCTAATCTGAATACATTTGTTATCACCCCATTAACTTTAACACAACTTGCCGCCCCTGCATATATCCTTTTAATCCACCCTATTAGCCCTTTCCCAAAACCCGCTCTCTCTAAAACCCTGGAGTGGTTCACTCTATCAAAAGCTTTATTAAGATCTAAGCTGACGACTATTCCACCCTTCCCTCCCTTCATGTGCTCAATAGTGTCCCTTAAGCTACTCACCGTGTCACTAATGTCCCTCCCTGGTATGCTATATGCCTGTGTGCACCCCACTACTGTCCCAATCACCCTCTTAATTCTGTTCGACAACACCCGTGCCAGAATTTTGTAGTCTGTATTTAACATGCTCAGTGGCCTATAGTTTTCCAACTTATCTCTATTTCCCTTCTTGTATAAAATGCTAATCATCCCCGTTGATATGTCAGCCGGCAATTCCTCCCTCTCTCCCAGCTGCTTAAACAGCTCGTGCAGAATAGGAACCAGAACCTCTTTAAACTCAACGTAGAATTCTGCTGTCAGTCCATCCAGCCCTGGACTTTTATTCCTACCTAACCCTTTAATCGCAAGCTCTATCTCCCCTATCCCTATTTCCCCCTCACACATGTCCCTCCCCTCATCACTCAGGCTCCTTTCCATGCTACCTATTGCTGCTTCCATACTCCTCTTATCAGCCACCTCCTCTTTAAACAAATCACTGTAGAATTCCTCTACCCTACTAGCTATCCCTACCAAATCCGTTATCATCTCCCCCCCTTTCCCCTCTAACTGTTTAATATAATTGCTCCCTTGCTTCCTCTTCTCCATGCCCAGGAAGAAGCCTGTACATTTCTCCCCTTCCACCAAGTACTTCGCCCTACTCCTTATAATTGCCCCCATGCACTTCCCCATTTCTATCTCACCCAGCTCTTCTTTTAATCTAATATAATTTCCTAAATCTCTCCCTATCTCTGCATCTACCTTATTCAGGGTGGTATGGCCGTAAACGAAAATTGAACCGGCACACATATAGCAGCTTCAACACCGCTGATAACGCAGCCTTCTTCTACAGCTAAAATACAATCTATCCTCTTTTACTCAAGCTTGGAGCCTAAACTACGGGCAAGAGAAAGCGAGGAGAAAGATTTGAAATATGATGATTTGAAGTCCAGACAAGTTTTATTAAAGTACAACCAAAATCAATAAACGGAGCAAAACTGTCATAGAAACGGATTAAAAGTCGTTAGCTTAGTTCCCCCTTTCAGAACGGACCATGGTTTGGGCAGATCTTACTTAAATGGCAGCCGATTCCAGCACTTTGCAAAAAAAAGCTTGAATTGAACTTTCAGCCAGACACCAAACAAGCATTCACACCAAGACTGAGACGCTCTATTTTATATGAATGCATTGTTGATAAAAGTCATGATTCAAGAGGTAATGGGCAACTTTCAGTTTTTTGCAAACATGGGGCTCCAAACAGGTGATTGACAGTAGTAAAAGAGCATCGATTGTACTTTAGCTGTAGCTGAGAAGGTTGAGGGTTATCAGCGGCGTTTGAGCAGCTATAAATAACATGTGTGCCGGTTAGGGCTGTGCAATTAATCGTATTCTAATCGCAATTACGATTTTGGCCTGCCACAATTACGAAAACAACATAATCGAAAAAAACAATTATTTTGCTTTGCTAGGTTGTGACAGTGCACTGCAACATATTTGATCTAATTAATTTTGGTCTCATTTATTTGTATTTATCATATTTATATATGTTTAGTAGCTTGTGGAAGTGCGCTCCAAAATATTTGTATTTATTTTGATATTATATATTTAAATGTATCATTTATTTTATTTATTTTTGTATTGGCTTTTCAGTTGAATTATACGTTCAGGGTAATCAACAGTTAAAAAGATACTGTTCAAAATATTATTTGTATTTGTTTTAAAGTCAATGAATAATAGTATTTAATAATCGTGATATCAATTATTGACCCAAATAATCGTGATTATGATTTAGTGCCGGTCCAATTTTTGTTTACGGCCATACCGTAATCACCATATCAGCTGATAGAGGTGTTATGATTCTATCTTGTTATGCACAATGTTGATTATTCTCTCTGAACTAGCTAAATACATGGGTGTGGTGTAGAGTTCTTCAGAATTTACGTGGCAATTCTGGTTTTAGACTTAACTCCTTTGTCTGCTGGAGTGTAATAAGGCAATAGTTTACCAGCACAAATCCCAAAATAGGGTCAATGTTGTGTTTAATTTGTTTTGCTGCTGCTCAAATTTAAATAAAAACCTTACAGAATATTTACATTGAAGTCTTATCGTCTCAATGTGTCCGTTGTTATCTCATGGATTTTGTGTTTTGGAGGATTCACTGCTATTTTGATATCTTTGGTTGGACCCAACACAAATTATTAATTAGTTTTTTTCAACTTTTCTATTTTTGGCAACTAATAGTTTTTAGAATTGCTTTTCTAATTTTTTTATTTTCTATAAAATGTCTTTACTTTTTTTAATGTAATGCTACATGTTTGCACAACTCACTGCATTGTGATACTGTTTCGGCCCATCTGTGGGAATTCTGTGTTGAACAAGAAAATTAATAAAAATATTTTGAAAAGAAAGAATTGCTTGTCTCAGTAGAATTCATTATGTATTGTCATGGTGATGACGGAACCCGGCTCTCAGAATGCCAACACATGGCCTCAGAACACCCAGAGTTCTACCTTCACTCACACACACCAGATCAGTAGAGAAACACAACTTCTCAGTATCCACAGCAGAATATTAGTTTTCATCCAGCTTCGCAAAACAAAATGAGGCCTAAGAGGTTAAAAACGAATCGTTCTCTGCACTCAGAGAATGATCTAAGTGAGTTTGACATCCTGATTTAATGCACTGCCAGATTTTAGAGTCATTTTTTCTTTAGTTTATTGTGTCTTCCTTGAAACAACTTAGAAAACGTGCCAGTGTACAGAAAATTAATAACTAGAAACACTTTATATTGTAGGAATAAAGTTAGTTTTGCTTGAAATCTGTCTTAATTAATCTGTCTTGTTATAAGATACAGATGTGTGTTAAGATACATCTTGAAACAAGTTGATGTTATTACAATATTCTTCAGTCACACCTATTCACTTATTTAAAACACATTTTTTATGACTTAATTATACACAGAAATGACTTGATCAGCTTTTTTTGCAGTGTGGGGGGATTATGTTATACTACATTTTATGTTACTGTGATATCATAACTGTTACATTTACAGGTAAGCATGATTGTAATGTCACACCTGAATACTTGAAATGCACAATCGCAATTTGCAAAGATACTAAAGACTTTAGTATTTGAATAAATATAGAGTAAAAAGAAAAGTATTTAACCACCACTGGTAAGGCGTAGAGGTCAACGTGATGGACAGGAAGAGAATCTACCTTGCAGACATACAGAAGATCAGACTTCATGTTTTGTCCACTCAATTCACATTTTTTTAACTTTTGCTCAATTCACCTTAACATTACATTAGTTGTTGTAATAGAGAACCGCAGTGACGCGTCCTAAAACCCGGAAGTAAGTTAGCATTTTTACCACGTCCGGCTCCTTCGACAAAAAGCAATGCAATTTCTCCATAGGATTTTGGAAAATAGTTTGAAATAAGGTCTGTGTTTGACACAAATTGAAGAGACAGATCACGTTTTGTTCTACGACATTAAATACATCAGCAGTGACCCCGCTGGTGATTTTTGAAGAGTTTACGTGTCTGAAAAACGATGGTTGTTAACATGTGGCTGAATAGGACTACAGAAGTTGTCCAGGCCGTTTTACGTCATTACACCGAACACGTAAAACACTCCCGCTAAGTTTGTTTGCCCTGTTCTGCTTGAACCAACTTGTACCATTTAGAATCTGTATGTTTGAATATGGATCTTAAGTTGGCGTGACGTTGAAGCAGCGACCCTGCTGTAGTTCGTTTATAGCATAACGTTAGCATTTTGCTTCTGGCGACTAGATTTATGATTCGAAATTATAAAAGTAGGGTAGACATGTGGATATTATCCGGCTGCACAAAACGTGATCCGTCTCTTAAATGTGTGTCAACCACAGACCTTATTTCGAGCTATTTTCCAAAATCCTATGGAGAAATTGAATTGCGTTTTTGATGAAGGAACCGGAAGGAGTTTACTTCCGGGTTTTAGGACGCGTCACTGCGGTTCTCTATTGTCCAATATCAACATTAAGTGGATGTTATATGGGTTTGTATCTTTGTAGAGAGCAATGGCGACAGGACTAAAACCAAAAACTGCCTTGGGGAAGACTATAGGGTTAAAGCCAAAAAGAGAAAAGTCAGCGAAAAACCCTCAAAGTCATCCACAAAAAGGCGTGGTGCCAGCAAAGCTGTTGAGGTCCATGTGACCAAGAGAAAGGCCAGCAGTAGAGTAGTGATCCCCAACAAAAGGCAGAAGGGTAGAAACACTGACTCTAACTCTGGTAAACCCACCAAGGTGGTAGTGGAGAAGAGTTTGGAGAGGGCCAGTGCTGAGCAGCTGCCAGCATCACAGACTCCAGATACAAGGAGAAGGGAGATCGGCTCTGAAGTCTCCCCCAGTCCCAGCAGCTCTTCAACCTCCCAACAACACAATGGGAGCACGCCCCAATTCGTCAACAACATCAGAGGTAAGCTAGATGGTGTGAAAGAAAGTAAATTGGTGTACAGTATATCAATCCTGGCTGACATTTGGTCAATAAATAGTCACATAACTTCTCACTAAACAAAATAAGATTTAACATGTTAGGAATAAAGATTAACTAACCACCAGGTTAACATCCACTGTCTACAACCATAGCGCCTGGCTTTAGTTTAAACGATGGGCTAAAGTAAGATGTTTTCTCCATGTACAGTATAGCAAGACTTACATCTATATTTGTGTGTGTAGCCAATTTTGAAGCCAAGTACGAGCAACTTGGATTGCTTGGAAAAGGAGGCTTTGGTTCTGTTTATGCTGGGAACAGGAGAACTGATCATTTTCAAGTAAGTTTGCCATACATATTTTCCCATCACACATACAAACAGTCATTCCTTCCTGCACTAACCAAAGTACTGGTAACTCTGTCCCATAGGTTGCAATCAAACACATCCCCAAAGCTGATGTGGAGACTCAACCAACGGTGAGTGGTTTGAAGTCAATGTTGAACGTTCTTGTTAGTCGCAGTGGAGCATTCATTCCAAGTAATTAGACCACTTCAAACCAGTTTTCAACGGGAACGATTCCTGACTTGAATGTTGTGTATTTCAGATCCTAAATGGGAAGATTTACATGATCCCCAAGGAGGTGCTCCTCATGTTGAGAGCTGGAGATGGACCAGGGACAGTGGGGAAATCCGCTGCCGTCTCTTTACTCGACTGGTACAGTTTTGATGAGGAGGTTCTTCTCATCATGGAGAGACCAGTCTCTTCTGTGGACCTTTGGAACCACCTTAATGACAACGGTGGTGCCCTGAGCGAGGACCAGGCTAAGGTACTTAAGCTGAGCGGTGTATATTACTGTCTCAGTTTACGGTGTTCCCTTCAAGCTGTGCTAACCTACTGTGTCTCTGAATTTCTTAACCAGAACATCATGAAGCAGCTGGTGGAGGCATCCATTCAAATGCTCTCTGTCGGAGTCTTTCATCGGGACATCAAAACAGAGAACATTCTGATTGAGACTCGATCCGATGAACCCCGAGTGAGGATCATAGATTTTGGTTGTGGCTGCCGTGTGAGGAAAACGCCTTTCAGCTCATTCTCTGGTACGACGTCTGGCTTCTGCTCTCGTCCTGAATTCAGCTGGTGATCTGGATGATGACTTATCTAAATCTTCTCCTCACCCTTTGTCTGTGTATTGTAGGAACCTCTGCCTACGCTCCTCCAGAGCTCTTCATTAAGGGGAAATACAAGGCAGGCCCCACCACAGTCTGGCAACTGGGCGCGGTCCTGTTTGAGCTTCTGGATGGGGACAAACAGTTCACCACCTCTGAATATCTTTGTGACAAAATTGAACTCAACCAGGAGCTGTCCCAAGGTAGGATGATGCCCTGTCAACACAGTATCTGAGTTTTGGTTCTTATACTGCTCACATTGTTTTCCTTCCAGGGTCCATTAGATCATTAGCCAATTCAACCTAACCTTGTATATTAACTTCCTTCTTCTCTCTCAGACTGCCAGGATTTAATGAAAATGTGCTTGGCAGTGAACCCGAAGGAGCGTGCCACCCTTAAGCAGATTCAGGCGCACCCGTGGTTCAAATAATCCTCCACCACCGCTTGGGCTTGTCCTGGAACACAGATGGGCCGCGAAATATATTAAATATATATATATATATTAAAAATCAGTATGTATTTTCATTCATCTCACCTCCAGAATTGTATCTTTAATAATGCTTCAAAAATATAAAACAAACATATTTTTTACATCAGCATTTCAGCTTAAAACAAACCTTAAAGGTTGGATATGAAAGTATCGTTCTAGCTCAGTCTAACCTCAGTCCAGAGAACTAAGAATAGAGCAGCACCAACTCGAGCACACAAAAGAAAAAGAGTAGTGCAGGAATGAGTCCTAAAACCTATAAATCAGTTAGCCTTTTACTACTTCCATTTCCAACGTCTCGAAGTGAAAGGCTTTTTGTATTAGTTTTAAGACGCCCAAAATAAGGTCTGTATTTAATACTAGCTGAAAAGATGTTCACATTTTGTTCTATGACATAACACGTCAGTAAATACCCCACTGCTGAATTTCCAAAGCTTCTATGTGTCATAAAAACGAAGCCTTCTATAAAAAATTAAATAAATCATCGCACCGAGTCCTTAGCTTAGCTGTGGTGACGCTCAACCAGGCAACCTTGATGGAGTTTCTTTATAGACTGAGCTTATCTTTTCCCTTTTGCGTTTATGATAAAAAAATAATGAAGCGGTGGAGATTTTCCTGGTGAACAAAACATGCAAGTAATGTAAACATGTGTTCAACATAGATTTTATTTTCAGCAATATTCTAAAATCCAATGAAAAAAATCCCATTCCCAATTTTTTCAAATCTTTAAAGGCCGCTACACACCCACCTGAGACCAAAGAACGCGTACCGAAGGCGTCCCGACTTTTACGTCAGCTTCGTCGACGTAAAAGCCTACGAACACACCGCAAATACTTCAGTCGACGAGTGGCAATAACTGTCCTTACCAGCAGGCAGCGGTAGTGTGTATTCGTCATTCAAAAGAGGCAACAACCGGAAGACAGACTGCCTTTTATACACCAAGAGAAGAAGAACAGACTGAGTGATATAAACAAACAAACAAACACAGCGTCTGGCCAGGCGGTTTGTTACTCCATTGTGGCAGATGAGCCATTTCCAACTGTTTTCGGGTCTTTCTCACCACCATAAACATTCAAGACACTGCCAAAGTGGAGGCCATTGTTTTGGCTTGCTGTGGTCTGCACAACTTCCTGCGCACAGAGAACTGTAGCGCATCCATGGCGGGATTTGTTGACCAGGAAGGACCCGATCATGGCACTGTCCCAGGAAGATGGAGACAAGACCCTGAACTACGGCAGGCCACCCTGCCACACACCACCAATAATCCAGCTCGAGCCAAGCAGCACAGGGATGAACTATGCCAATATTTTAACGGTGTCGGTGCAGTGCCTTTTCAGTGGGATAAGATATAGCAAATATGTCTAAAGAACTGTACAATGTCAACAATCGACTACAATACGATAAAAATAGTGTGTAATACAATAAAAAAAGAGTTTGCCAAATATGTCTAATGCTGTGTTATCAATGGCTGTAGTATCAAGGTACGAAATAAAGTTTTGTATTGCCTATCCTGCTATTTGTGTTTATTCTTTTAATCACACAGCGATAATAAAAAATAAAAAATGTGCCTACATAACTGCCAGTAGCAGCCGCACATTATTATTGGTTTAACTACTAACAGTATATTTTTAACACATTTTAAAATGACCATCTTGAACAGCTACAACGTTAAAATACTTCTAGGCAGATTGTGGAGGATAATGGGAGAAAGAATAGAGGGGCAGACAGAAACACTATCTGAATAATGGCCTCTTCTTGCAAAATGTACATGACTTTCCGGACGCCTCCCGCGGCCGATTCAACATGTTGAATCGGCCGCGGGAGGCGTCCGGAAGTGTGAAAAGGTGCCGTAAAGAGACGACGGTGCGGGACACACAAACCTGAGTAGGGCGCCGCGAATGCCCGACTGCCTCTGACGGCCTCTGACGGCCTCTGACTCCCAAAATCGGACTGGTGTGTCCGGGCCTTAAGATGCAGTCCATATTATCTGCCAAAAGAGTACACCATTGTTTTGGTTTGTGCATTCCTCCTACTACAATTTTCTATGATATATATTTCTAATAAATATTAAATCAAACTTATCTACTTCTTTCAAGTTTACACATTTTCTTTTTTTCCATCAGGGATAGTTTTTAAGTAACCAATATGGACCTGTATTGAAGCTCATGGTTTTTGTGCTGTGGATAAATAATTAAGCCATACCCATTACATTAAATTTGCAATAAGAAGGTATTGGTTTTTTTAAACAGAGAAAACCTTTAGAAATTCTAAACATAGCACTCAACTGAATTATTGGACAGTAACTAGGTACTTGAAAGAACCAAACCTTTATTTTAAATTAGTTCAACATAATAAAATGTAAAACAACCCTTAAAAGTAAGTAAGGTGCAGTATAACAAAAATAATTAAAATAACACTCTAAATGAGTTTTAACATAATAAGCATTATCATAAACTTAAAATACATATCATATATATAAATAAATATCAAACTATACACCAAACTATATACATAAATAAGTGTCCAGTGTCCATGCCTCTGGTGGGGGGATATACATTTTTGTATTTCCTTTGGCACAATGTAGTACTGGCTGTGTCCAGTATCCGCTGTCCCAAACCTCCCACACTTTCTGCACGTGTTGTGCAGTACTTTGCGGGTTAGTTTTTGGCTGTTCATACAGCCAAAAACTAACACTAATACTACTAACACTAAAACTAACACTAACTCCTGCTCCACACAGTATGGAGCAGGAGCAGGACTAGGAGCAGGAAAAGCAGAGAGAGGCTGGCATTCAGAACCGGTGGAACAGCGACCAGGACAGGAACCTGTGAGGTCACTGGAGTAAATATCATGGAGCCCAAAGGTGAAGCAGGGAAGAGCTGCAGCTCCATCTGAGGGCCAGAGGGTTGAGCAGGGAAGAGCTGCTCCACCTTGCTTTGATGCCTTTTGATCTGGAATGTGACAACAGCAATGTTTAAGTGTAGGCATTTATTAGAAATTATCTATAGCAGTTAATGTTTATAGATTTATAATCGAACACATTTATAATAAAAACTATATATGTAATGCTATTGTTTATAGGAGAGTATAACAAACATGGAAATCAAATACACAGTCACATTATATATTACCTTTTTGGTTGAGTCCATCTTTAAGATGGAACCAAATGTGGAGGTGATGCTGGCCATGATGTGGTCCATGCGGGAGAGGATATCCCTGCCGTACATGGACAGCGACTGCTCGGGATGAGGACTGGCTCACTTTATTCTGCGTTTCCATTACAGTTTAGTAGCTGGGGCAGTAACTATAGTAACGCAGTGTAGGCGGAGCCGTCACGTCATCTTCAATGAGAACCACAGAAAAACAACATCAGCCGTTAGCTGTTAGCACTCAAGCTCACAGCTCCTCATATCTGTTCAGAAACTAGACAAAAGTTAAACAAGTACAAACCACAGACTGTCTGTATCATGGCGAATACAGTGCTGGTTTATTTATGTCTGTATAGGCCGTTGTTGTGAGTGTGGACGGTCGGAGCATATACAGTACTGCGTTAGCTTAGCCAATCTCCATCTAGAAAACACGCATTTTAAAAGGTTTTTTGCCTGCCGTCTGTCTGCAGACTTGTCAAAGCATTAATTCATGGTTTTTACTAACCGGTATCAGTATGTTGTTACTTCGGCATCATTTTGAAACAATATTTGCACCAGTATATTATACATTTTCAGTAATATACTTATAATTTGTAAATAATAAGTAATAGGTCTATATGTTGCTATACTTTACCTTCTGACAGAGGTCACGTCACTTCCGTTGCCTTGGAGCTGGTTTATCCCTCCTGAAGGCCAAAGCCAGTCCATTCTGCATCTCCCATTTCTTTATGGCTTATAGGTTTAGTGCTCATCTAAACTTTAAGTAAAATAAAAATGCAAGTGTTAGAGAGAACTACACTGCAAAGCGAACAACACTGATACCATGTTAACCATTATTTATACAGGTTATCTACACATAATCATGTATAAACACAATGTTCATAAAGTTATCCTTTTATCCATCAATTATTGATTTATTGAATTATAATTAAAGTAATATTATATACAGTATATAGCTATCTTTAATATATATTCAACAATATACTGTATCCTTCCTGCAGCATATAACACACTTTATCATATCATACTGAGCAACGATCCCTTATCTCACATAAAGATATTTATATCATATAATATATGATATACTTTAGGTGTCTATATTAACAAATACACTGATAAACATAAACTCATAAAACGCCACCAGTGACCAATAGGCATCTTAACCCAAATATGTAAAGTAACTAAAGGTATTAAACACATGTAGTGGAGTAAAAGTACACAATTTACCTCTGAATTGTAGTGGAGTAGCAGTACAAAGTAGAAAAATATGGAAATACTCAAGGGAAGTACAAGTATCTCAAAATTGTACTTAAGTACAGTACTTGAGTAAATGTTTTTAGTTACTTCCCAACTCTGTGTATACAGTATATGCTGTATGACTTCTGTACCACTGCTCACAGAAGTGTAGTTACTAATTACAACATGCCCATTCATACAAGAGTCGTTTAACAACTTATTTAAATGACTGTTGTCAATCGGATGTATTTACAGATGACTGTTGACATTGATTAATATAATAACGTGTATTTAACCTAGACAAGACTTGCTAACTTTATGCAGACTAAAGTTGCCGTATACGTAATGTAAAGGTGACGCCAAAGCGACGGGTGTAAAAATAGGTTTTATGACTGTAAACAGGAAAATAGAAACATGTAGTGTTGTTACTTACTTTGCATATCTCTGATGCGCCTCGCGACAGGTCCACTGTCAATCAACAGGGTGAAGTGGGCGGGTGAGGAGAGAAGCCGTGCCGTGAGTGGCTCTGTCCATTGTGAACTCTCGGCGTGATTGGTTTAGGTCCAATCTCACAATGGACAGTGACATGATTGGATGATAGATTGGAGATTGGGCAGCCAATCCTGGCATTAGGACGAGATCGGGCGTGTTCAGGGTGGTATGGCCGTAAGCGAGAAGTGAGGAGGCAATTTGCTATTTATAGCTTGCAGAAGGCCGCTAATGGCTTTTTACCTTTGAACCAAACCCTTAATTTCACAAGTAATCAAGGCACATATAGGTTCATTAACTGTGGGACAGAGAATTCATAATTTGTATTAAATGTAATTTGGAAACTTGCACTGGTTGCAAGATAAAATGGTTAGTTTAGAATCACAAACAGAAACTATTCATTTAAAATTATCTTTATTACAGGGTGACTAGTATATTTATTTAATTTTCCCGAGTAACTCATATTTAAAGTCGTTTATTTTTGTGGTTTTCTACAATGACCGGCACTCAGATACACTAAAATCAAAAACAATCAACTGAAACAAAAAGGTCCCAGTTGGTTTAAACACTATGTAAAAAATTGGCAAAATACAAAGAAAAACTAAGTTAACAAAAAGAGCAGCATGGAACCTAAAATAAGGTGTAGGTTAAACTCTTAATTTCCACAAAATCCATCACCACTGCAACCCTTTCCTCCACTCTCACCGACTGCCTCACTGAAATGAAATCCTTGATGCAAAACAACTTCCTCAACTGTGATAAATCATACATGGTCATCATCGGTTGACAACTCTGTCTCCCACCCCTTACATCCGCAACCTTGGAGTAATCTTCGACAGCAACTTCTCATTTGAAAACCATATCAACCACATCAACAAAACTGCATTTTTCCACCACAAAAACTTTGCACGCCTCCGCCCATCACTCTCCTTCTCTGCTGCCGAAACCGTTATACATGCCTTCATTTCATCCAGACATGACTATTGCAATAGCTCTACGGTACACCTTCCAAACTCCTCAAACTACAGTACATCCAGAACTCTGCCGCCCGCCTCCTCAACCACACCAACTCCCGAGACCACATCAACCCTGTCCGTCCCTGAAGAACCTCCACTGGCTACTGATCCCCAAGCGCATCCATTTCAAAATCCTCCTCCTTACCTACAAAGCCCTTCAGAGCCTTCTCTGCCCCTTTCCCTCTGGAACTCACTCCCCAAACACATCTGTGACTGCACCAATCTCACCATGTTCACCATAAAAAACACACCTTTTCAGAACTGCTTTAATCTGTAATTAATGTTGTGTTTTATATATTTTTAGCAGGCAGGGCGCCAGGATATTTTCTCTCCTGGTGCTAAGGCGGGGATAGACACGTTGGGGTGCTAAGAAAATAGTCAATTTCATGACTTCAGTTTCTCTATGGAAGTTCTCGTTGTTTTTCATATAACTTTTTTTTGGGTATATCTTTAGTTTAATGTACTGTGATATAACGTAACAAGCTGCCATGCACTGTGCGGCACACAATCCAGCAGACACGTTTACCAACACTTACGCACTCTCTCTCTGCCTCTCTCTCTCTCTCTCTCTCTATATATGAAACTAAATCCAGGCCAGCAGTACACAGTAAGCAACATAACCACATCAGAACCTACGGGCAGCTCAGTAAACAGTAGCATCACAGAGAGAAGGGGGTGTGTATTTCACTCACCCTATTAGACTATTAGTAGAGGAAGGCCATCCTCCTGTCTTAAATAGTGGTGAAGTGGTCAATAAACATGCAGTAGAATTTCCCAACAGCCTTCAGGTCCTCCACAACATTAGAGTCAATAGATATGTTGGCTAGCAAACTAGCAGCTGAAGCTTTGCACTCCCATCTAGCCACTCCATGCAGACTTCATTAAAAGTCAGAATCCCTTGTTTTTCCTCTCCGTATGAAGCTCTAGTAGTCTGGGAGTTGGCCTTTCATGACATTTAATCTTGAGTTGCTAATTTAGTCAAACTCCAAATGTCCACTCTCCATAACTACATTTGCTAATGTTGTTACTTGCTAACGGTGTTGTTGTTAGTACGGTGTTGATGTGATTTAATATGTTGGGAGCAGAGGGAAGCCAGAGGCCGGCATGACGGGACTATAGCCCCAGTTAGCACCCATGTAGCGCCGTTTTTTTTAAACAATTTTTAGTGTTTTTTTTAAATGTTGTTTTGATTAATTTTAAGATGTAAGGTGGCTTTGAGTACCATTAATAACACTCTTTAAAAAAAAAAAAAAAAAAGGTATTATCATAAAAAATGGCTCACCATGCAGCATACAAACAATTCCTATGTTCTGGCCCTGTTCTGGCCCCCTCAATTATTTGTTGACAAACTACTGATGTGCAGGACAATTGAAAGCAGGATAAACTGTAAGGAGCAGCAAGTGAGCATAACATAGCAGAAACGGATGAGGCCAATGTATCCATATATTATAAAAGACTACCTACCTGTACCACTGACCATGACAGACAGAGCCTTGGGGGGGAAAAAATGGCCAACAGGTGCTTTTTATAAGCAGCCCTAATGAGGGAAGTGGTTGTGGGAGGAGTCAGGCCTTGAGCTGCATTCAAGAGCACTGCACTTTTTCTGAGAGTATTACACATATAAAAGTGTTTTAAGCTGAATTGCATTTGTTTCAATACATTAGTTTATGAGGCAGGAATCTGGGGCAGGCCAAAATCATCCACCAAAACATCATCCTTAAAACAAAAATAAGATTGATGAGAAAAAACTTAAATTGCTGCATTCAAAGGAAAACAGATCTTTAACTTACACTTACAAGTGTTACAATATCCTTTTAATTGTCTCAAACAATATAGATTCAGTCAGGGGGTAGGTTTTTAGAGCTGCTTGACAATTGCTTGAAACAGCCTCACAGGTAGAGACTACAAGGGAGATTACTATTAGTCAGTAGCAAAAGTACAGATTTTTAGTTTATGTAAAATGAAATAGACCATTATTTATTATGACAATAAACCGTTTTTTTTTCCTTTACAATATTTATTTTTACATTCCGTTTTTAGCTCATCTTATTCTATTTTAGATGTATAGTATATTTCACTTCTCCTGCATGACTTGCACATTGGTCACTTGCAACATTCTCTTGCACTATTTTATTTCCTTTTCTATTTCTTTTTGCACAGTTTTTTTAGTTTTACGTCTTATATATAGTGATGTTGCATTAGTGAAGGAGCCTTGGACTTAAGTGTTTCATTGCCAAACTAAACTGTAGTTAGTTACAACATATGGAAATAAAACCTTCGAATCTTTGAATGAATCATAAACCTCCCACGGCCCATGAAAGCATCATTCCCAGTGTGCCTCTGACGTCAGCCTGAACCAGGAAGTGTCCAGCTTGTTGTCGCGGTGGTTTTGCTGTCGATGCTTCCTTCTTCCTCCTAGCTTAAATGGCGAGCTCTGCGGGTCCTGGTCGCGGCGGGCCGGGACTCTGGTCCTCGATGCTGCTGCTGCTGCTGCTGGGGCTGACGGGGATGAGCGTTCCGGTCGGTGCTGTGTCCGAACCGGGGAAATGGATCGTGAACGTTGACAGCGTGAGTTTTCCTGTTGGTGGTTTGACTGATGGTTTCACAGGTAAAACAGGTTGGAGCGGAAGCTGAAGTAGTGGTTCTTAAACACTACGTCTGAATAGTATCAATAACGTTTGCTAGCTAATAGAATATGTGACACAATGCTCAGTGGTTTAAAGTAACTAAGTGCATGTACTAATAAGTACAATTTTGAGAGACTTGTACTTTACCTGAGTATTTCAATGTTTTGCTACTTTGTACTTCTACTCCACTCCAATTCAGAGGTAAATGTTGTACTTTTACTCCACTACATGTATTTAGTACCTTTAGTTACTTTGCCCATATGGATTAATAATGTGAAATATAAATGTCACTTATATAAGACTTTAGCTACACCTGGAGCAAATTCACAAGCTACCCTGCCTGCAGTATACAAAGTTATTCAAACTAGCTGCACATTTACCTGCTTGATAAACACATAGAGGCATCAATAATTATAATCAAAACATATAGTATATATTTTATTCTGAAATCGGCCAATCTGCATAATATAGTAGAGAAACTTTTGGTACTTTAAGTATATTTTGATGCAAATACTTTTACTTTTAGTAACATTTTGAATGCAACAGAGTATTCCTACACTCTGGTACTTCTACTTTTACTTAAGTACAAGATCTGAGTACTTCTACCACCTCTGACAATGGGTGACACAGTCAGGCAGTTATACATGTATCCTACTCAAGTAATGTAACTATAACTAAGTATCCTACAGTAAAGAGGAACTTGAAGTTAACTTGAATATTTCCATTTCCTGCTACTGTATACTTCTACCACACCACATAGGCAAATATTGTACTTTACAATAATTAGGATGATGCAATATATGAATCAAGTTCATGTGTACACAATAGAGTGGCGAAGTCCCTCCCCTTCCGGTTGAGCCCCATGGGACCTTATTTCGCAAAAGTTATGCATTGAAGTCAATGGAGAGAGAAAGATTATCTTTCGATCCCGTTTGAATTGTGCCACGAATTACACATATGATGTTTGTCAATTTAAAAGATAATTTTGCAAGTCAAAAAAAAAAAAAATGTGCCGTAAAACTGTGAAGTAACACATTTGTTTGTGTGAAACGCTAAATGAACTACATCTCTCGTCAACCACACACGTCACCAAGATGGCCGTCACTACTGTGACACCACAATGAAACACGTCCTGAAGAATGTCATGCAAAGCTGCCTGCCTGCCTTCCTTTGATTCTCTCTGAACTGCCTGGTCGTTTTAATGTTTAATGTCAACCATTTGTGCAGATAGCATGAAGTAGAAAAGATCGCTGATGCTAACGTTAGCATTAGCATTTCTCCCCCGGAATTAAATGGTGTATTATAGAATGATCACACCGGTGACAGTACTATTCAAAGGGTTCACGAAATATGACTACTACTCTTACTGTTTAACATTTTGGGTTACTTAATGTTACTTCATGTTAAGGCTAATAAAAATGACAAGGCTGTAATGCTAACTAACGTGCTAGCTACTAGCTAGGTAGCTAACTTGATCAAGCCACTCCTGGTCGTTTCATCAGACGGGAAGCAAAAGAACGAGCAAGACCCATTGCTGGTATAATAACAACCTGGTACTAAGCACACAGGCATCTTGTTAAAGTTATCTTATCTTAGCCAGCGCCATATAGATAGATTATATCTATATTGCGCTGATCTTAGGTATCTGAATGGTGGAGGTAAACAATTGTGACATCACTTACGCGACTCTGGGATTTGTAGTCTTTCTAGTTACGTATTTTTCATAGTCTTATATTTCAACAGTTTTACGACAAACTGTGACTTTTTTGACATGGAAATGATTTTTTAAGTTTGACAAACATCATATGTGTAATTCATGGCACAATTCAAACGGGATCGAAAGATAAGTTTTCTCTCCCCATTGACTTCAATGCATAATTTTTCCGAAATAAGGTCCCATACCCCGGAAGTAAGTGGGAGGGACTTCGCCACTCTATACCTCAACCAGAACTCCTCCAACAATGCTGCATTCAGGCGCTCCTTGGATGATCCGTTTCCTGAGTGAGGAAGTATTTTTTTCTCAATTTCGGTGTGTTCATGACCTTAAAGTTGAATGTGGGAAAAAAAAGTAGGCAACAAAGAAGATGTGTTTTATTGCTCAGGGCGTCAACAACATGTTGGTATCTGATTTTGATGTTGTTGTACCGACCAGAGCATTTCATGTAAATTTTACCGGTCAGGAACTTATTTTCGGACTATTCCTTATCCACAAGACTGTAGTACAAATGCCCCATCTAGCAATGTTAACAAAAGTGAAACATAAGTGTGCATGCCCCATAGGGAATGGGGCATAGGGCCTACAAATATAAATATGTTTCTAATGAAAGTTTCATGAAAATCAGTCAGTCGTTTTTCCTTTATTTAGCTGACAGTCAGACTAGCTAAGCCCTAAACCTCAGATATAAATCACACAAAGCACTGACATAAAACAAGCACTGCATGTCTTAAATAAACTGTAACATAGGAAGATCAGTTATTAGCTGCCATGAAAGTGTAATACAAAGTAGTACCTTGCCAGATGTTTGTGGACAGATTCTGTGATCGCGATAGCATCACGACCACAAGAGGCCTTCATAAAACTTTACAGGTGTGTAGGTGAGATTAACATTTATTTGAGATTGAAGATGGGTGCGGTCCAAGCAAGGGTGTCACAACCAGTGGGGTAAAAAGTGTCCCGGTCTGATTTGATGCCATGTTTCCGTTAGCCAGTAATTACAGGTCTTGCACGAGAAAAATATGTCGGAGAAATTTGAATCTTTCAGGTTATCATTTTTGGTGAAAAATATAAGAACAATTTGAATTGCATCAAAAATAAATATTCAATGCTACAGGTGCTAAATGAGATGCCATCGCTCTGAGGACAGCGCTCTGCCATTATGGAGGGTGGAATTTCTCAACGGCCTGCAAAGTCCTCAAGTGATTACAGCGAAATCTAACCCAGTTGGCCAACAGTAGCTTCTAAAGCATAGGGAAATTATTTTTGTTAAGAGTTACGAATATTTACAATATCGTCCGGGACAATGACATTTTCCCGGAAATGCTGATTAGCCTGAATTTTTTCAACATAAACGCTAGCATCACGGTCTCTAGTTTTGTCTGCAATAATTCATTTCATGATTAAAAATAGGCAGAGCTGTGAGACGCGAATATTAATTTACCTAGAAGAAGTCTGATGAGCTGTTTGTGTTTGTTGTTTTCCAGGAAAGTCTGAAGAAGCCGAACTTCTTCTTTTTCACTAAAACCTTGTTCAATAGCAGCTTCATCCATCTCAAAGGTAAGGGAACCTTCCTAATGATAACAATTCCCTTTTGTCTTTTATTTCTGACACATTTAAAGAAGCAGTCTGACATTTTGGAAAATCCTTTTGTTGGTTGAGTAAATAAATATCAGTGTCATGTTTTCAGGTACAGGGATCAACAAAGTCTGATTAAGTTGGCAAAGAGAAAAACACAAAATGTTCTTGTTAATTCGTTCATGTCTTTTTTTTCTCTGTGTGTGGTCAGTGGTGACAGAGACCTGTACGTTGTCTTCACCCGTCCAGTTGGACGTGTCCTGGTATCTGAGGAACTCACACTGCTACACTGAATTCTTGAGTTTGAACGTGAGACACGCTATTTTCTACTGTCCTATTCTGTACTGTACTCTACTATACTATACTGTACTCTTCTCTACTGTGCAGTACTGTACTTTACTATACTGTTCTATATTCTACTTTACTATACTATACTTTTCTCATCTTTACTATACTGTACTGTATTGTACTATATTCGACTGTACTTTACTCTTCTATACTGTACTGTACTCTCATCTTCTCCAGTACATTCTACTGTACTATACTGTACTTTACTGCAGTGGTTCCCAACCAGGGGTACTGGAACCCCTAGGGTACTGGAGGGGATTACAGGGGGTATATAGAAAGATTAGGGATTGCAATATATTTCCACAAAAAAAAACATTTTAAAATACATTTTCATAATCCTGGTGTCCTGCCCCCAGAACTATCAAAGCTAATGAAAGACAAGCAAGCTCAAGTGTCTCATTAAAAGCTCTAGTCTTAACAAAAGATGTTAAAACTGCTAGAAATGAGTCTTAATATTATTCCTTTTCACTGTTAATAAGTGTCAATGTCAAATTTAAATGCATTTAACTTGACAACTTTATTAAGGGTGAGTTATCATTTTTTATAAAAAAATAAATAATTGGCAAATCATCACAGATGAGTGGGGGGGGGGGTGTTCTTATAGAATGGCGACCAGCTCAAGGGGTACAC
Organism: Trematomus bernacchii; assembly: GCF_902827165.1. Lineage (NCBI taxonomy): Eukaryota > Metazoa > Chordata > Actinopteri > Perciformes > Nototheniidae > Trematomus > Trematomus bernacchii. The sequence goes on along the minus strand of NW_022987851.1, from coordinate 4,636,356 downwards.
GAGACAAAAAAGGTTGTGAACCACTGCTTTACTATACTCTTCTCTAATAAACTGTACTGTACTATAGTCCTCTATACCAGCGGTTTTCAAAGTGTGAGGCGCGCCTCCCCTGGGGGGCGCCAGAGAGCTTCAGGGGAGGCGCAGCGTGAGAAAAAATAATAACGAGAAAAAGACGAGTAAAGTGACATTTGCACACTTTTGCCTGTCTGTGGAGACCGAGTTCCCCCACCTCGCCAAAAAGGCTGTTAAAGTGCTCACTCCCTTCACCTCCACCTACCTGTGTGAGTGCGGGTTTTCCGCATTGACTCTGATCAAAGGAAGTGCCGGTCAAGACTGCAGCCAGAGGATGATCTGCGTTTATTCCTGTGTGCATCAAAGACGCAGACTCATTGTTCCCACTAAAGTAGGGGTGAGTGTAATAAGGAGATAAAGTTGACGTTCAGTGTGTTGCCGGGAGCATATAAGGATGTATCCACGATGTTGAAAATGTTAAAAATGTTTAAAAGATATGTGTTGAGAACACGGCGTGCGAAAATATACGGGTCGTGCTGCAGCTAGATGTGCCTGTCCTCTGTAAGAAGGTGTCGGCGACTGACATGCAAGGAAGAACGGCTGTCCACAGGCTGTTCCAACTTTAACAACTTTATTAACTTCCAGGGTAGTGAATTGAACATGCTATTGTAATTGGGTGTGTGGTATATTTTCATGCACGGACACGCATGTTCCACAACACACAAACTGAACAACACTCAATTGTACGATCGCTACCAGTGTCCTTGCGATCTTGTTATAACAAGTCAACAAGTGCACGTTATTACTGATGCAATATGGTTGAGACCATTCGGGCTTATTCTAGAGGGGTGCAAGGAATAGTCCAAGTAGTGGAGGAGTTTTATACAATATGTTTAAAACATAAAGATAAAAAGGTTTTAAAAAGTGATTGTTTAATGTTTTAAGGAGGTGACGCTACTCAGCCAATCAAATCGGTGCAGTCAGTGAGTCAGCACAATAGATTCAAACACTCACAGAGACGAGACAAGAGGAGAGAAACAGTCGGAATAATTTCAAATGGCGGAAGGTAGACAGCGAAAACAGAGCATTTAATGACATGTTCTCTTACTGGACCTCTTTGAAATGCAATGTAATAACAACAATAATAATAATAATAATAATAATAGCAATAATAATTGGGAGGGGGGGCGCGGCTGTTCATATGTTCTCTGAGGGGAGGCTCACCTTCCCACACTTTGAAAACCCCTGCTCTATACTGTACTATACTTTTCTCTACGAAACTCTACTATACTATACCCTTCTCTTCTAAACTGTACTCTACTGTACTATACTCTACTAAAGTCCTCTCTACTAAACTCTACTGTACTATACTCTTCTCTACTAAACTATATTGTACTATACTGTACTATACTCTTCTCTACTAATCTCTACTGTACTATACTGTACAGTACTGACTGAATAACACCTAACAACCTAACAACCTATTTGTTTGATTGATTGTTCTTCTCCAGGCGTCGAAGGCAGAAAAATACTTCATGTCGACGGAGGTCAAAGGAGGAGGCGGAAGTGGATATTATGTTTTTCATAAATATCCTGCCATCACCTGCAAGCACCACATGGTGATACACACACATTTAATACATTGACACACATGGCAGACAAATTAATAATCAAGTGAGTGTATGTGGGGGCTATGTTTTAATATGGGTGTGTTTGTTTTATGACACAGTTTCACCTTGATACATTTGGGACGAAAACACGACTAGAAGAAATCCCTCAGCAGGTGAGACCCTTTCTGTTTCCCTACCTGTCTCCACAGGAGCTGCACAAGAAAAAAACAGCACAATCAAAATCTACTGTTGGACTTTAAGTAGCTATAATGCAAACTATACAAATGCAATGTTCTCAAAGGGGAAAACCATCATTGCTTCTTGTCATTCGTGAGTCTGCAGGTGTTTTTAGTGCCTTTCCAAACTCTGCATGCCTATTCTATGATATTAACTGCTCACAGATCTGATCCTCTCCACACTTTTTGTCTGTCAGATATGATTGTATTTTGCTGCGCTCAATTTGTAGCGTAGGATTTATCCCAAAAGTATACAATTACATTTGGGCGCCAGACAGAAGAATATATAAAATATTTATCTGTCAAAAATAAAAAGGTTAGTTTAAATAAACAGATGGAGGGATAGCTTGGTGACCTATAGAGATGGTACAAAATCAACTAATTAATCAATTTGTTTTCATCAAATTAAAATGTCTGTATTTGCCCAAAATTATAATCGATACATACCAAAGCAAGATAACACAGTCCTATTACCAAAAAACTGAAACCAAGAAGCAAAAACCAAATATGTCAATTTAAATAACAAAACATAATTTAATTAATTAAATTGATTGGTTGACCGGAAAAAGTCCTAGTCCTATTTCTGTATTTTATTTATTTTTGTTTTTATTTCCCCCCGCCCTGCTACAACTTCACTTTTTGTTGTCACACTGCATGGGGTGATTTAAAATAGTAAGCATTTGCTAAAACAAAATGTCTTGCATCGCATCTCCACTTCCTCTCACTGTTAAAAAGTGAAGCCAAAATAGGCTGGATACATGACATGCCAGTTTAAGATTTTAATGTCATTTGGAACAACAGTTTGAGCATTAGTGAAACCCCATGACCCAATCACAAGCCAAATAGGCCACATCTTTATAGTGTGAGCAACCTAGCTGCTACTTTAGCAACATGGTAGCTGTTTGGCTACAAAGGCCGTTAGGAGCTGGATTAGGCTTTCACAACATCACCTATTGTTTTTTGGACTACAGCTTTGTAACCTTAAATTTGGCATCTTGTAATTTTGTAACCAGACATGACATGGTAGGGTTAAGCTAAGTACAACAGAGCAGCAAATTATACATATTTAGCCATTAAAATATTACAATTTACTGTTGAACTGAGAACACAGATAAATGGTTAAAGTTCTATGACAGAAGGAGTGCACTCAAATCGGACAGATTCTTGGCAGCTGTCCATCACAAGGTAGCCCCGCCCTTAAGAATACCCTGCCTTATCCTTTTTTTCACTTTGAAATGGATAATAAATAAATATTACTAGCGCAGTGCTCTTTCAGGATGTGCTCAGTCAACGGTAGGTGCAAAGCTTTATTAAAGTTAATAGTTTATAACCTCAATAAAGTCAAAGCTTTGTTAAATATTTATGCCCCAGCGTTGTTTTAAAAGGAAGTCTTTGTTTAGAGGGCGCCGCACCTTTTAGGCTGCTTCAGGCACCTGAACTATTAAGGCTTAAATAAACATGCAACGTGTTTAATACACAAACAGACATCCTCATTCCTATCACAGGTCATTTATTAGCATAGACGGCTGCACTGTGAAAAATCAGTTTGAAAAGTACTTGGACTGTTTAGTTTGGCTCATGTCCTATCTGATTGACATATGAACGACCTATATGGTGCTGACCACCAGGGGGTGATAAAGATCCACAGATTCCACAGTCATGGTTAGAACAGTGAAGAGTATTTGTGCACACTGTATTGAACTGGCATTTAACGAAATTGTCACAGTATAATTATTAGAAAATAAATATTTCAGCTCCAATAATTAGCAAAATATAACTCACCTTAACTCTATTGTTCTGTGTTTTTTTTATTATTATTTATTTCTTTATTTGAATTTTTTAGTTCATTTTCAAAAAGTATAAATGTTATTCTTTCCTTTGTTCAAAATATTTATGAACTTGACAGACCATTCCAAACGTATATTTTCGTATAAACCAAAGGTGTGCACATCAACTCTCTCACACAGCAGAACAACAAGTAGAATACTCAGTAAAGAAAATACAACATACAGTATAGCAGAACATGGGAACCTTCAGTAAAAATATTAGAACGTGTAGTTTATGAACTTAAATTAACAGCATGAACTACACAGAGTAGAACACTCACAGAAAATGTAGCAGAACCAACATTAGAACTCCAGTAGAACATTAATTTAAAGAGAAACGTAGTGAAAGAGAAAGTATGTTTGATAAACACTTTGAAAGAAAGTGGAAGTTCAGACTGTCCGAAACACATTCAACGTTTTCCCGTTGAATTACATTATGAAAGAGACGTCGTTTATAAACTAAATAAACTACCCAGTATAAACACTTGTATAGCCTATTTAAATCATTAGGGTATTATCATTCCCTGATAATATGTAGATTAAGGCATTTTGTGACGTAAAACCATTTTTTTATTTATTTTAGGTTTTGAGCTTTTAAAAGTTGCATGTTTGTGTTAATTCACTGATCCTATTGTTCTCTGTTCTTCAGGCTGCTGCAGCACAGACGCAGAATCCTTCAAATGTCACAGAAAAGGCTGTCGTCGCTCCAAAAGAGGTTAGTCTGCTCCTGTCCTGCTGGGTGAGGTGAACCTGTTTATCAGGCCGCCTGTGGGAGGAGCCTGTGACTTGGGAGCTTGCCGGGCTGGTTTTAATGCTGGGTGATACCAGGTTTTGTGTTACAGAACATTATTTATCCTGCAGAGACAGGACGCCAACCAGCAATATTATTTGTGGGGGTCTACCAGGGGAGCAGAAGGGACATTTTCCAACCAGTAGTATTTCAATCAATAGACGTTATTTTAAGAATTAAGAATTAAGCTGTTAATAGCAAAGGTGGCTCCATTTCATAGATGAAGGAATTAGCATTTACTCATAGGTTTTTGTTTGGAATAGTCTCCCTGCTTAATAATACTTCCCCCTGAAAAGCTGAGGGACGTAGCTGTGAGCTTCACTTTACCGGAGGTGGTGAAGTTCACAGTGGGGACAATAAGCCACAAAATGGCGGGATTTCTGCCTTATATTCATACATTTTTCACTATATTCTCTTAATATTATGACTTAGTTCTCTGATATAGTATGACTTTATTCTAATTAAATCACAATTGTATTTATGTAGTATTCATTATTTGTATTTCCCTCAAAATGAGAAGAAATCTTGCTGAAACACATTTGAACTTTTAAGTCAATCAATACATATGTGTTGACTCAGTGAGGAGAATAAATGAGAGGTTTATGGAAATCTATACATTACTTTTTTTTTTAAATGTGAAGTTTTCCCTTCTGAATTCGTGAGCATTGAACTCGTTGTTTTGAACAATGAGTTCAATGGAAATTCAAAGGCCTTTAATTTCAAAATCGCATGCAACATATTTTTTATATTTTTTAATATGTTAGCAAAACCAAAAGCCTGGTTGTCACATGTTATACTCAATATTGTGTTTTCTTTCAGATAAAGACGTTTATAATTTGAGTTTTGCATAACATTTTTACCAGAATGCAGAAAATGATATATTTGACACTAACATTTTTCTATGGGAGCTTCCCCAGACATCCCCACTTCATATTTGTCCCTCCCAAAGTCATGTAAAGGAAAGCTACGTCCTTAGCTCCATCTTTTCTGCTGCAGTCATAAAGAGACGATAACTTTATTTAACTTTAAATACTCCTCTATCTTTGTTTTTCAGGATGCAGGTCAATTCAGTGCGGTGGCTGAGACCTGGGAGGACGGACCCTACATGTTCATCCTGAAAATCAAAGAAATCAAAGACAATGCCCGGGCCCCGGACATCGCTAACATCCCCAAACCCTGGAAATTACAGCGTCAGTGACACATACACACATCCACACACAGAGATGTATTCTTTTGTTTTTCACTGTAGTATTGCATTGGGATTATGTGTATATAATGATAATTGTATTAAGGATCCTGGAATGTCACTGGTATTGACTACTTCATTTCTGCTATTGTGACATCCCTGATCTTAATTAAGAGTTTAATTATTGTCTTAGTATTTTCAGTGGGTATTTTTCATTTAAAAAACATTTAGTTAAGTCTTTAAAGGTGGGGTAGGTCATTTTGGAGAAACCAGCTCGAGATCGCTAGAATTTGAAAATACACAGCCGGAAAAAATCTGCCACTTCCTTACAGAGCCCCTCCTCCAACACACACGAACGCGCACATGATGAGGGCACGAGATAAGTTTGTGCACAGATGGAAGGCTGACAGGCAGGTAGGCCATCCAGTTATTTTAGCCGGGCCGGCTCAGATGATTGGTCGTACTTTTTACAGTACTACGGCTTCCACAGATGACATTTTTTTATGGATTTTTTTGTCAAAGCACTTCAGATATTCATTGCTATCGGGATGTTAAGAGCATTCCATGGAATATAACAAAAAGTGTATCTCGAGCCGGTTTCTCAAACTTACCTGCCCCACCTTTAAGTAAGTTCCATCCTCTTGTTTTCGTTTTTTTTCGTAGTATGATGTCAGTGTTGAGGTACTTTAGGCAGGCTTTGCATCAAAGTCATAGTCTTTTGGTACCGTGACAACACTACTAAAGGCTAGAGGAAAAACATGTATTATTTTTGTTTAGGTTGAACCGTCCATTTTTAAGGTGTGTTTTGGCGTGATTAGCTGATCTAAAGTGTTAAACTAATGTAGTGAGCTGTGGATCTGATGAACTCTTTGTTTGTGCTTGCAGTGGAGATCAGCATGAAGGGGTCACATGACTACATTTCAGCAACTGAGTGGCCTATGATGGTGGTAAGAACACACACACACACACACACACACACACACACACACACACACACACACACACACACACACACACACACACACACACACACACACACACACACACACACACACACACACACACACACACACAGAGAGAAGTAAGCCTCTCAGTATTTTCTCACTTCCTGTTTGTGGCCTGCTTCTGGACCATTGGTTCCTAATGAAGATGTAAATCTGTTGAACATTTATTTTGCGAGTCTCAGAAATGTATGAAAACAGCTGGTCAGTGTATTTTTCTGAAACAGGAGTAACACCGTAGGAAAGAACATCACCAGATTTATGCTCTACGATTGGTGTACCTTTTGATATTCTGACGGCAGGCTGACGCTACAGTGTCTCACTGTCGCCTCTATATAGGAACATGTGTGTTACAAGAGAGGATAGGCCATGGTTAGCATCACCTCTTCACATTCTGATCATAATCTTAGACATTTTGTGAATGTTGAATTAAAATTCTGGTCATAGCTTACACATTTGCACAAAAATGATCATTGCTAATCACACTTTAATACCTCCATATACGAGCAGGCCAAAGTTCAAACCATTCAAAATCTATTATTTTTGTCAATTTGCATTTCTTGCACAAGTTTTCCACAAGTTTTCCACAAGTCAGAAGTTGTTTCTCCCTGTTATTCTCCAGTTCCTCATGGTGATGTGTATCGTGTACGTGCTGCTGGCGGTGCTGTGGTTGGTTCTGTCGGCGTGTTACTGGAGGGATCTGCTCAGGATCCAGTTCTGGATCGGAGGAGTCATCTTCCTGGGCATGGTGGAGAAAGCCGTCTACTACGCTGAGCTGCAGAACATCAGATACAATGGCTTGTCAGGTACACTGAAAAACAGAAACGTTTACTTTACTTAAATGTATTATGTCAACAGATTTCAAATCTCTGTATTAGGCTAGTTGATAGCAATAATATTAAGTTAAAAAAAATATTAGCTTTAACTTGATATTATTGCTTTTAACTAACCTAAATTGTTGACATAATGCATTTAAAGTCAACGTTTCAGTTTTTCAGTGTAGGAGAAGAAATTAAGCGTTTCATTGGAGTGATTGAAGTGAACATTTGTTACGCAGGGCTTGGATTGTTAACACGTTGTAATATGTCCTCCTGCAGTCCAGGGGGCGGTGGTGTTTGCTGTGGTGCTCTCTGCCGTGAAGAGGACTCTGGCCAGAATTCTTGTGATCATCGCCAGTCTGGGATATGGCATCGTCAAGTAAGCTGAAGGAGTTTAATTTCACCTAAAGTAATGTCTACACTTAAAATGATAGCTATGAAGGGAACTATGAATACATAGTTTCAAAACTTGGTGTCACTCAAGTAGTAGAGTCCAAAATGACGATGAGCCAAATCCATCCAAAATATACGTTAAACATGGCAGTTAAGGAGACATCCCCCCATGATTAATAATACATTATTAATCAATTATTAATCTGGGTCAGGTTATCCATATATTGCAACGTGGCAGGGGATGCTTCATGTTGAATAAACAAAAATACTACATTATTTTCTCTGCCACAAATGGCACACTGAAAACACAGAAACATTACTTTAATCGAATGTATTATGTCAATGAATTTCACATAACTGTATTAGGTTAGTTAAAAGCAATAATATTAACTTGAACCTAATATTGTGTATTTTGTATCACCAGGCCCAGACTCGGGGCGTTGCTCCACAGAGTTGTCGCGGTCGGTATGCTCTACCTGATCGTCTCTATCATTGGGGGGATCCTAAAAGTCAATGCTGTAAGTCACAAAAAATGTGTGTGTGTGTGCATGTGCTTTTGTGTGTTCGCATGTGTAACCTGTATTTCTCCAGGATCGAGGCGACAACATCCGACCTACACTGTTGTGTGAAATAGTGATGGCCTTCACTGACTCCTGTATTGTCTGGTGGATATCCTTTAACATGTGTAAACACACACACACACACACAATTTTGTCTTAGTTGTTCCATGATCAGTTATTTATTAAAAGCTTAAAATGACACAAATTATTTTCTACCATAAGTAAATAAATTGAACTATGATTTACAAATAAAACACAAATTATATCATTTAAAATATTCAGATCTTAGTTCAGAGGGTATCACCCTTTTTTTTTTAACATAACTGTCTATAATCATTGTCTGTTATTTTAGTGTTCGAGTGAACAGTAAGCACTACGTTTGTGCCTTGGATTCAGCCCCAACAAGGGCATGGAAAGGCATCGAAGGAGGTTGTGCTGAGAGAAAGTAAATGAATACTTTTATAACCTCCTAAATAATGTTGTGCATTAATTGAAATATCTATAATAATTACTGTTCAACAGCCATCATCAACGGAAACAAAAGTTGAACACTTATATACACAAACCTTTTTTTTGTGTGATGCGTCTCCATTTTTTTGTGGTCACCTCTCTTTGCCTATTCTCAGCTCCCTCGTCTTCTCTTTCACCCTCTTTTCTTTCCACATCCTGCTCCTTTATCCACCTACTCTCCCTCTTTTGTTTGAAATGTTTTTCCCCTTTCCACCTCTGTCATTCTTTTCTTCCCCTGTTGGCCAAAGGTGATGTAGTTGCCCTGGCTGTGCTCGACTCTGCCCTCTGTTGGTGGATATCTTGCACCTTCCCCTCTTTTAATACAACTACACTTTTCCCCCTCTCTCTTGTTTTAATGTGTCCTTTTTGCTTTCTTGGTATGGTGGCACACTAAATGCTAATATCAAGTTTTAACATGAACAATTTGAATATACAGCTCTGGAAGAAATTAAGAAACCACTCCAAATGTGTCTTAAATCTCAATCTCTACATGTATGGCAGCCATTCCATCAGTAATTTATAGAATAAATTAAATATTTTACTCAAACACATACTTATAAATAGTAAAACCAGAGAAACTGATAATGCTTCAGTGGTCTCTTAATTTTTTTCAGAGCTGTATATTTGGCTGTATTTTACTGATAATTGACAGTCTATTAGCATTTAGAAAATGCTGCAAATGTATTGAAACAAGTTTATATATTCAATGTGCATGTGTAAAAGAAAAAACATTCTTTGACCTAACAAGTCTGTTATTCTACAGTCCTTAATCAGTCAGAAAATGGTAGACACAATATTCTTAAACAGGACATTAGAACCAGAATCCAGCAGTAGAGTGTATTTTACCGGTGATTGTTGTTCCTTGACTGTGTGTTCACATCTTCGTGAGTCTGGCCCAAACGATGAAGCTGCTGAAGCTGAGGAGGAACACGGTGAAGCTGTCGCTCTACAGACACTTCACCAACACGCTCATCTTCGCCGTCATCGGTACGGAACATACTCTTTAAAGTGGTCTTTAACACCTGCTGAAAACAGACGTTGTGTATCTGAAGCTTGTGTGTTTGTGTGTTTTACAGCATCTGTCATCTTCACCATTTGGGCCTTCACAACTTTGAAGAGTGATACTTGTCATTCTGTGAGTACTTAAAGCTTTACTATAAACAGTGACCTTTTAAAAAAAAAAAAAGAGGAATTTTCAGTGTTAAACCTGCCCATAAAATGTTGTTGCATTTGTATAATTCATGAATTTCACTTGGAGTTAAATTAACATTTAATATACAACAATATACATTTTTTCTCTAGATATCCGTTGCAGCTGCTTGAGTCAAGATCAATGGCTATATGCCTTATATCAAAAGCTGTAGCGGGCCATGCATTTCACACCTAGGCCTTCAGTAATAATAATTAATACTGTACAGATACGCGTATCTAATGTAGCGAGAATGAAAGCTGTTACTAAAGAAAGAAACCCAAATAACTCAATTCAACAAGTCTCCTTTCACTGCAGCCACAGCTGCGCCACACACATCACCTCTAGCAGAACTGCATCAATATTTACTTAATAAAATGACAAGAAAATATAAAAAATGTAAATAAAAGTCATTCTAGCCGATACTCACCAATACGTTTGATTATTTGTACACAAAATCCATCCTCATTTCTTTCCTAAAAAAGAGTTCAATCGGTCTGTTGTACAGATTATCTTAGTGTTTCAGTTCCAATAACAAATCCTGTTCTATCGCCATGGAGGCTAATGCATAGTCATCCCCTTTAAAACCAGAGGTGGCCTCTTGTTTCCGGTCTAGAAAATGTTATGTTCTAATGCCCCTCTTGGGATGTACTTTGAGCTGTTAAAGATTACATAAAGCAATAATGATTCAGACTTTAGTTACTATGAGCCTGTTTTTTTAATGAATTTTTTTTAGATATATTGACTAGAACTTTTTGCATCTATGCTGACAGGGTTATAACATGTTTATAAAAAAACAAAACAGTGGCACTTCACCAAAGATGCAGAATTAACTTGGTTGGTGGACAAAAATCTTATTTCCAATCTATTAGCTACTGGCATATTTGAACAGTATTTGGATGATAAATGGTGCTAATTATCCCAATCTCATCGCCCCTAAACGTATTCCCTGGAAAAAAATAGAAGTGTATAAACTTTATCCTCGAGGTATTCGGGTCATTTTGCGATTTATCATTAGTAGGTTTAGTGTATTAGTAAGTCAAGTGTATTTTAATCAACTTAAAACACTGGAATCACTTAAAATGTGCATTTGTCCGCCTTAATCAGGATATTTCAGCATTAATACACAGATCAAGAGCAGAGAAATATTTGTTGTTCCTGAAAACGAAGATTTTTGAATGCCTTAGGAGTGCTTTCATTAAAGATCTGTCTCTTTGTGCCTGCAGGACTGGAGGGAGCTGTGGATAGAAGACGCGTTCTGGCCCTTCTTGTTCTCCATCATCCTATTGGTCATCATGTTCCTATGGCGACCATCAGCCAATAACCAGAGGTAAGAAGGATGTCAAGAATGTTTTTATTTGTTTCTCTTTTTAATGGTAAAGATAATCCACTTCCTTTTTTCCTCTGTGTATCAGGTACGCCTATAGTCCTCTGTTCGATGAAGAGAGTGAGGAAGAGGAGCAGGCGCCCATGGCGAACGAGGCTTTCGGTAAAAAATATTCCTCCTTTACTCCCTTGCTTCCTCTTTTCTCTCTCTCCTGTTGCCTCCTTTCTTCCCTTCCTGCGTTTTTCTTTTGCCTCTCTACCACATTAGTTGATTTAAATGCCAAATTAAACTTAATGCGGCCAAACCAATATATGATCCGCTTTTACTGAAATATGCATCATAGAAAGTTATACCTCTTAGTTAATTACTTCCTGACTTACATATTTTTGTATCTGTTTTTAATTCCTGTGTCTCCAGAAGGGATGAAATTGAGGGGCATGAAAAACGAGACCAACGGAACACCCAAAGCCAACAAAGTGGTGAGTAAAACATAAACAGCAGCTGCCATTTCTTTCAAATTCACAACCTTTTTCTTTTAAATTCTCTATTTCCAAACTAATTTGATGTTAGTAGTAGTTCCAGTTTAACAACAGTTTGCCTCAATTGTAAGTATTTTTTCATTTGGTAGTTTCACTTAAAGGTGGGGTAGGTCATTTTGGAGAAACCAGCTCGAGTGCGCTAGAATTTGAAAATACACAACCGGAAAAAATCTGCCACTTCCTTACAGAGCCCCACTAACGCGCACATGACCAATGAGGGCACGAGATAAGTTTGTGCACAGATGGAAGGCTGACAGGCAGGTAGGCCATCCAGTTATTTTAGCCGGGCCGGCTAAAATGATTGGTCGTGCTTTTTACAGCGCTACGGCTTCCACAGATGACATTTTTTAATGGATTTTTTGTTAAGATATCCATTGCTATCGGGATGTTAAGAGCATTCCATGGAATATAACAAAAAGTGTATCTCGAGCCGGTTTCTCAAACGTACCTACCCCACCTTTAAAGGACTGATATATATCCCTTGAACATACCACAGACATCCACGCTGTTCTGTATCTAACACTACTGTGCACTCAGACATGTTGTAGGGTTGTAACCAGTGTTCGAATTACCTATTTGCTTTCGGGGGAGCCCTATTTATTTATTTTTTTGGCAATCATATAGGCAAAGATGTATATGTTTCCTGCATTAGATCAACATTGATTGCCAATAGGCCTACCTTGTTTGGAAGGACATCTTTTTTCTCATCTCCGAAATCTCGATCGCTTTTTCGTGTGCCTTATGGTGCTTATAAATCTTTTTTCGCAGGTTATTCTGTTGATCACTGCTGACTTTTCCCTGAATCCATTCTTGTGAAAGGTGCAGTCAGGTGGATTTTTTTGCAAGAGGCAGGGAGATCAATATACTTTTTGCCTCTTTGCAAATCTCACATCCAATTTTTTTGGACGTGAGATTTGCAAAGAGGCAAAAAGTATTTTTTTTGAAAAGCCATGGATACCTTTTCATTCCACTCACTCCATCTTTTCTGTGTCCAGTTTCATGTGGCAGGTCATGGGCATCGTCAGGTTCGCTAGTGCAGGTTGCGCCGGCGGCTGTGGCCGTTGTTGAAGCCTCTTCAGGCTCTGCATCGGCAGGCCTCTTCCTCGGTGTGGAGCTGTCAAACTCGACCCTAACGCCGCTTACAGCCGGCCAACTAAAAGTTGTTCCGTTCACGTTGTCATTTTTAGACTCCTTCGCTTCTTTGCTTGTGAATACAAAAGCTGCGAGGCTTGGCTGTTTTCGTTTCGCCATATTTTTTATTACAAAGCCAGAGTTAAAAACAATATCAGTATGAAAATATAAAATACCACACCAGCATTGCCTGCCGTAACCATAGCAACGTAAGTAGCGTAAAGAATGCAGTGCCGCCACGTACAGATGGCAACACCCAGAAATATTCACAAATATAAAACAAATATTCAGAAAACTGTAATGAACAATGACTATTATTTATTTACAGAACTGTTATTTACAGAAACTCAACATTTCTTATCTGTGTGACACAAATATGCACGATTGTTTTGGGCTCCCCCTATTTATCTCAAAGTCGGCCTTCAGGGGAGCTCCCTCCCTCTTCAAGCTCCCCCTGGCTCCCCCCCATTTCGGACAGTGGTTGTAACAGTAAGAGATTTTTCATGCCAGCACAACCGCCTCAGGAAATATCCCAGTTTCACAGTATAACATAGTTATCATTATCACCAATTACAATGACCCTTGAACTACGTTTTTTGTCTGTGCAACTCACACACGAAGGTCAGGCCCCTCCCCCCCCTCACAGTTTATCTTTTGGTTTACACTTTGCAGCTCCTTTTTTTTGCAATCTTGATAATCCCTGGTTTGTTTTTGGGATATTCCACATTGCAAATGTTATTTCTCGGTGAGGGATGGAGATCAGTACAATACAAAGAAGTAAATGTTATAACTGCAATACGGCGTCATATTGTGATACCGTTCACACATGTTTTTCCTGTGCTTTCGGCCCATGTGACCATCAATTTTGAGATTCTCGAGGATGGGTCGCATGGACAAAAGAACGAGATGTAGATAATGAAATGTATCTTAATGGGTATTTATTTCAGATTCTCAACACTAGGGATAGTGGTTTGGATTGACATTATTTGTGTTTATATTTGCCCAGGATGGAAAGAAACAATTTCTCTATGACAGGACACATTTTTGAAAATAAAGATAAATTAGATTATTGTATTATCTCTTCTAAGTTTATACTGTTTATTTAAATTTTAAAAGATAATTAAATGAAAGAGGTTAATGTCATTCTGACTATAACAACCATTCAGATATTCAGCACTCTGCTTTATCCAGAGTGAAACAAAGCCCTAAAACAACTGTTGGTGCCACATGCAATATCATCTTTTTTACATTAAATCAGCTTAACACCACTTTGTTGTTTTTCCAGGATGAGGATCTGAAATGGGTCGAAGAGAACATCCCGACATCTTTGGCAGATGTGTAAGTCTTCATCAGCGCGACATCAGTATCTTGGCTATGATAATTATGCATCATAAATGAATGTTTCTTAAATGTTATGCTTTTCCTTCCTTCTCACAGTGCATTACCCCCCCTGCTGGACTCTGATGAGGTAAGGCTTTTACACATCATTACTAAACTATGATGAATCACACACAGAACATTTAATTAACTTAAAAATCAACTTTATAGATCCTGTTTCAAAGTTGAAGTCATTTAAAAATATACAGCAACCAAAAACAGAAGAAGTAATGTCAGTATGGTGCATTTACTGACTAGTAAGCAGGTAACTGTAAGCTTTGATTAAGAACGTTTAGATAAGTTGTCAACAGTATTATTCTGGCCCCTGGGCACTAGTGATGTGTCGGTCGCGAACGAGCCGATTCTTTTGAACGGCTCTTTGATACGAACGAGGGGAACCGAGTCGTACTTGGTGAGAGCCGTTCTATTTATCGTTCAATCGTTGGTCCGCACTCACTGCCTGCCAAAATCCACTCGCCTTTTAAAAAGCTTGATTTTAATGTTTTACAAAATACATCTTGAAAATCTCCACAAGATTGATATACAGTAACACACACACACACACACACACACACACACACACACACACACACACACACACACACACACACCAGAGGTGGGAGTAAGTCCTACATGTGCAAGTCATGAGCAAGTCTCAAGTCTCGACCTACAAGTATCAAGCAAGTCCCAAGTCACTGTGGTGAAAGTCAAGTCAAGTCATACGAAATTCTGATGAATAAGCCCAGTTTCCGCATTTAAATCAGTTAAAAGACAGTGGTTATGAAAATGAATTTAACCCACACTATGATCTTCATTACATACACAGTTAATCATTTGAAATCTAATTTAGACCGATGACAATCATATTAGATCAATATTAACCCTAGAACTGCAGACAATATAGCTAGGACTCAATCAAAAAGTCTGTTCAAAAAGGCAGAATTCCAGGTAAGAAAATCGTATATGGCATTTGCCATTACACATATTTAATTTACATTTCTGTAAACACTAGAACCGCCAACAGCGTCAGCACCTACATAGATATAATTTTCAAATCATTTAATTTGTTCCTCTTCATAATTTCCTTATAAACTAAGTAGGACGATTTAAAACTCAGTTAATTGGGTTAATTTTGAAATTGCTTCAGTTTATCATCATAACAGATCAAAGCTTTAGCTTTCTAGCTAACACAACACATTCACGCACCTTTCTCTGTGGGTTTTTTTGTAGTGACGAATGAAGTTGGATGTTGTGGTGGTCGTGTCACTGATCTTTATGCTGCAGACCCTGCATACCGCTGTTCTTTTCTTATTAGCGTCATCGACAACATAATCCTTGAATCCAAACTTCACTATTTGTGGAGTAACGCTAGCCGCTGCCATGTTAACTGACACTCCTGCCGTCTAGTGGGTTGCCAGGTTTGCGCGCACGGCGCTATAATCACCCAATCACGTTTTTCGAAAAAACTAAACGTAATATCTCACTACAAAAACAAACGCAAATATTTAATTTTAAACAGTCAAGTCCTTTCAAGTCATCTGTCTCAAGCTTAAGTCAAGTCTCAAGTCATGAATACCAAGTCAAAGTCAAGTCTTTTATCAATGTTAGTCAAGCAAGTCTCAAGTAAAAAAATATGCGACTCGAGTCTGACTCGAGTCAAGTCATGTGACTCGAGTCCCCACCTCTGACACACACACACACACACACACACACACACACACACACACACACTTGTTTATCATATTTGTAGTTCTTATTGGCAGCAGCAGGGGGTGGCATACCATCAAGGCAGAGCAGTTGTTGCTACGGTTACATCACACTGTTGTTATCCTTCCCCCTGTTGTCATGGCGAGCAGAACAATGTGATTGCAACATGCCTGTGTGTGTGTTATTGTCTTTATTATTTGATGTTCCGTCACAATCTCTCTGAACCATCTCCAAATTATTTACTCTTTCATCTCCGAGCTGAACCTTTTAAAGTGATCCATCAATCAACAAAGTGCCTCTCAAGCAGAAACAATTTCTTATGTAAGCTTCTGTATGAACACTGACAGATTTTAAAATCCATATTAAGTACTTGCTCTATGGAATTACATTTTATAGGGTTCCTGTTGTAAGACATGAAGCAGGGAACAGAGAAAGCTTTGGCACTTTGGCTCTGGTTTAAAACTTCCCAATATTGATTAAAACCATTTGTATTAGTTTAAAAATGATGGGATTGCTTCCGCTAAGTAAATAAAACGTGTACCAGCGTCACCGTGTACTTATCTCCTTCTGCTGCTCCCGTTAGCCATCCTGACTCTAAAGTGTCATGATCTCAATAAATAAAAAATGAATATTCAAAAAGTATTTTAGTTTGTTTTCTGATGGAGGAAACTAATGTTTGAGCAGACTTTTTTCTGTGGATTGATATGACTGCACACACTCCCTTGATCCTCCTGAGCAACGGTCTGTTCTCCTTAGCAGCGGTCTGTTCGCGAAAATGTGCAAAATGCTGGTATGTCCAATTGGACCAATCGGTGTCAAGTATTCAACTAAGCTGTGTAATAATGAAGGCTGGTATATCAAGTATGCATTTTAAACTGTTTCATATGTAAGTGAACAATGCATACATTTTTCTTTTAACCCTTATGTTGTGTTCGAGTCTCCCGTGACCCATTTCAAGTTAAAGTTATATAATACCTACGCTCTAGTTTTTTTTTACGGAACAAGGCTTCATGATATCCTCCACAACAGCTATACTGTATAAACACTACAAAACTGATTTTGACCATTTTAGCCAAGTCTGAAGGTCTCTAAAAAAAAAAGTGTATAATTTGGTGTTCGGGTCTGGGAAGACCCGGCAGCATTGTTGTCGGTCACTCGGAGCCAAATTTGACTCCATCAAGATTCATCTTTGACTTTAGACACCCCACCCCCACCCCCTTCATCCACTGTAACAATAATTTTTCGCAACATGCACCTGGTCTCCCATCCCTCTGGCCCCCTCCCCCCACGGGAACTCGACCTTTCACAAAGAATATGTACACTAACACTTGAACCTGAACACACACATGCACGTGTGCAATCTGTGGTGTAATGAGTTTTGGGGCCATAAAATGTAATTACAACAGGATTGTACGGTTATGAATGCATAATAAGTTAGTTATGATGTAGTTAAAACAATATTGGATGATAGTCATTTTTCTTGTGTGTTTTGGACTGAAATAAATCATGGGTCAAAATTGACCCGCGAACACCATGAACGGTAACAGCTTTCGAACACAACACAACGGTTAAGATTAGATTAGGAAAATAATTGCATTAACTTCCTACTATCCAAGGTTCAAGGCTTTTATTAGTCATACGTACATAGCTACAGTGTAGTTATGACGATGAAAATCTTAGGTCACAGGCTCCTCCAACAGTGTAACACAATAAAACAGATAAACAGAAAAAATAGTGCAAGTAAATACAAAAAAGAAAATAGTGAAATAGTGCAATAAGAGTCTATACAAGTGATTGGAATATGATATATTAGATACATAATTTCTAAGTTGCAGCCAGATGAATGTTATGGATGTTCTTTCAAAAGTTCAGGTGTTTAATAGTCTTATGGCCTGTGGGATGAAACTGTCCCTGAGTCTGGTGGTTTTAGTCCTGATGCTGCGGTACCGCCTGCCAGACGGCAGCAGACAGAACAGTTTGTTGCTGGGGTGATGGGGGTCTTTTATAATCCTGAGGGCTTTCTTCCTGAGCCGCTGGGAGTAAAGATCCTCCATTGATGGCAGCTCCGTTGTGGTGATGTGCTGTGTCCTTATGGCATATTATGTAATGCTTATCATTTAAGAGGTGTTCTTATGACATATTATTCCTACAGTAACAGATTATGTTATTCATCACGATTAGGAGGTAAATAAAGGGAAATTGCTTTACCTGCCTCCGTCTTCGGATATGCCGTAACTTTTAAAAACCCGCCAATCAGACGTTGTTGCGCTCTTGAGGCTGTGAAGAGGTGAGAATTTGGGTCAGGGTTTCTCGCTCTAGCACGCCTTTTTCCTTTTTTTCTTGACAAGACTTTTCCTGTCACTTTTTTGTTTACTGACTAAATGTCTTCCAATGTGTGCCGGTATCACCATATTTAAATCCTATGATGTATAGCTTTTCACCCTACCCTCATGTGTAGCTCTTTTGATTTGAAAAAAAAACTAGTTTCAATTATTAGTATCAGGATCAAAGTTTCTCATGCAGCTGTAAAACGGTATTTATTATTGTGTTATGTTTTCTGTTACAGGAAACAATAATGACTAAATACGAGATGTCCAAGATGGAGTAAAGCGGAAGACGAGAGATGAACGGAGGAAAAAAACACACCAGTCTGCTAGACAGATACATGATACAGATAAATGTTGTGTATAGGATGGATTTAAAGGGAAAGGTGGCTGATTAAAGGGAATCGATGGGAGGTAAAGGGAACGCAGGCAGCAAGTGTTTGCTTTGTGAGACGGTGTGTCTGAATGTGATCTAACCCTGACTTTATGAGCTTTGTAAGCCTTGACTGTACATAGACTGGGAGTTAAATTGATCAGAGCAGCACACAGATTCTTTTTATTTGTATTTTATATATAAATATCTAAAGTTTATTTTGACAAATTTGATGTGTTCTGCTAGAGAGCAGCTTGTTTGCCTTTTCACTGTTTACATGTGGAAATGTTATTTTTTTTCAATACAGTCATCAGACATTTGTGTTTTCACTGTTGACACAACATGAGCGCCCCCAGTGGTTCTGTTGAGTCCTTACCTGTGTTTTTCAGATCTGAAATAAACAAATTAATTGTATGTAAATGCATATACACATCGTTTTCTCATTCTTACTTATTGGAGCTGTGAGGTTTGTCGTCATTTGGTTTTGGTTTTGGTTTCAGCTGTGGTTCCAGTGCAATTTGAACCAATAAACTGTTCACGTTGAGATTATTTTATAAAGACTACGTATGAAACTGAATTGAGTGGTCGTTTTTACTTTGCGTCATTGTGAGGGGATTTTGCAAGAAAAAGGACGGATCATCTGTCCTTAAATTACAATTCTCCACTGGTTCCATTTTTTACATGTCTTGTGTGGCCTCCTCGGAGAGCCATAGCATAAGTTTAGCCAAAATCCCATCAGCCTCAGCTTTCATTTGTATTTAGTGCTAGTAAGCACATTTGACCATGCTAATACACAACTGTATGTCCCAATGTCTATTTTTTGAATTTCACAACTGTAGAAAAAGTTCACTGTACAAGAACATCAGTTTTGATTTTTAAATAAACGCTGGAAATACAACAAAAAAATGTTTTAAAGAAAAATATTTCATCCTGTTAATAATCAATCACTCATAGTAATATTTAACAGATTACCTGAAAAAGTTTTTTGTTTTAGGAGACTCCTCTGGCGATAAGCGGTTCTGCAGGTGTGTTTTTGGTTCTTACTCCAAAAGTTTATCGTATATGAATTTTCCCTAAAATGTCGCCAGACACCAATTACTTTTACACTTTGACACGAGAACTAAGGCAAAGCAAAGTGTATAACTCAATTATTTGAGGTCAGTTTGGTGACTAAACACTCCATACATCATGGAGTTGCCGCAGGGAAAAAGTCAGATCTCGCTCTCTGCTGCCGGCTGCCATCAGCAGTCTGCCCGCTGTTATCAGGAACATATCTGCAAACGCTCCGGGGTCGTTTTAGATTTGAAACTGAAATTATAGATGCCAGGATAAAGTTCTTTTAACACAACCCTCACCCTCAATTTCAATACTTATCCACATGTATTCCGTTTTTCCTTGTTTGTTTTCGAATACAAATCTCTTCCACACAAGAACAGTTTAAGAAAATAATCTCCGTCCTGATTTAACGCAATTGAAGTGCTTTCAAGGCCACACACACACACACACACACACACCGGTGACCTTGGCAGCAGGGTCAGTCCTCGGTCATAACAGCTGTGACCAGTGTGTGGGAAGATGGCGCCTGTGTCGGCTCGCCGCTCCCTCAGCTCTCTGCCTTTAGCTATCCTGCTTTTGTCTTGTCTCCTCCACCTCAGACCCTCATTGGAGTTTATACTGCTGCCCAAACCTACATCTGGCAACCATAAATCGCCCCCCCCCCCCCCCCCCCCCCCACTTATGACTTATCTACGCATCAGATGTCATGGCCCACCCGCTGCACGCCATGTGAGGGATCGATGGATTCGCCCTGTCTTTCCGGAGTTGCGGCCTCTGCTGGGCCCGCTGGCAGCTCCTCCTGCCCGACTGACTGCTCCCGGCCCGCGCGGCGTTCAACACGCACATCTTCGTCAGCACTACACCTTCGGCCAGCCCGGAGCAAAAACTTTGCATGGCTTTGCTAGGTCGATAGCAAACAAAACGTTCCTGCTAAATGACTTCTTCACCTCTCGTGAACTGGATTTTATGTTTCTGACGGAGACCTGGGTCCACGCTGGCGAGTATACATCGTTCTCTGAACTTCTTCCTCCCGACTGTACATTCTTCAGCTCCCCCCGTACCACCGGCCATGGTGCATCAGTGTTTAGAGCTAGCCTCCAATGCCGATTGCTTCACCCTGTAACTAGCTACGCTAGCTTTGAGTTGCAGCTTTTTGAACTGAACCCGGCCTCGTCTGTGCTCTGCGCAGTCGTGTATCGTCCGCCAAAGTGCAATAAGGATTTCATAAATGACTTTTCTGACTTTTCTGACTTTCTGTCTGGGATCATGGTGAAATATGATCGTGTTTTGATCTCCGGAGACTTCAATGTCCATGTGTGTTGCGAGTCCAAACCTCTGGTTAGGGACTTTTTAAATCTCCTTGATTCTTTTGGTCTCGTTCAGTCCGTGGCTGGCCCAACACACGAAAAAGGGCACACTTTAGATTTAGTATTATCGTTTGGACTGTCTGTCTCTGTGGATGAAATCCGTGCAGCAACGCGTATCTCAGACCATTTACCGGTTCTGTTTACAACTTCGATCCCTTCAGCAGGAGTCGAATCACGTGCCGCTGCGCGTCGTCTGCGTTCGATTAACCCCTTGACTGCCTCACAGTTTTCTGATGTTTTTAATGCTTCCCTGATCTGTAAATTAGAGGTGAACTGTGCTTTTAGTGCTGATGAGCTTATCTCCATGTTTGACTCGACATGTACCCTAATACTGGATTCTGTTGCTCCTTTTACACTTAGACGCACCAAAGTTCTCTCAGAGCCGTGGCTCAATGACTGTACTCGTGCTCTCAGACGCACCTGCAGGCGTGCAGAGTGAAAATGGAAAAAGGATAAACTCCATGTCTCCCTAGAAATCCTTCGTGCTTGCCTTTCCGACTACAAGACGGCAGTCAAAGCAGCCAAAACATTATTTCTCCTGACAAAAGAGATAGGGTTCAAGGCTTTTATTTTTCATACGTACATAGCTACAGTGTAGTTAGGTCGATGAAAATCTTAGGTCACAGGCTGTACCAACAGTGCAACACAATAAAACAGAAAAAACAGAAAAGGTAGTGCAAGTAATACAACAAAATAAATAGGGAAATAGTGCAATAAGAGTCTATATACAAGTGATTGGAATATGATATATTGGATAAATAATGTGTAAGTTGCAGCCAGATGAATGTTATGGATGTTCTTTCAAAAGTTCAGGTGTTTAACAGTCTTATGGCCGGTGGGATGAAACTGTCCCAGAGTCTGGTGGTTTTAGTCCGGATGCTGCTGTACCGCCTGCCAGACATCAGCAGACAGAACAGTTTGTGGCTGTGGTGATGGGGGTCTTCTATAAGCCTAACCCTGAGCCGCTGGGAGTAAAGATCCTCCATGGATGGCAGCTCCCTCCTGGCGATGTGCTGTGCGGTTTTCACCACCCTCTGTAGAATCTTACCGTTGAGGGCGGTGCAACTGCCGTATCAGGCCGTGATGCAGCCAGTCAGGATACTCTCTATGGTGCACCTGTAGAAGTTGCAGAGTATCCTGGAGTCCATGTTGAACCTCGTCAGCCTGCGGAGGAAGAAGAGCCACTGTTTTGGTGATGGTGTTAGTGTGATGAGTCCATGTTAGGTCCTCAGTGATGTGGACACCGAGGAACCTGAAGCTGCTGACTCTCTCTACCGTAGTCCCATTAGGTGCTTTCACACCGGAGTACTTTTCCCAGGAATAGTTCCGATAGTTCCTGGGATTTTGCATTCACACCAAAAAGATCTGGAACTAGAACTTTTTTTTGCGAACCTTTTCACCCCTTTTTAGTCCCTGCTAGAGAGCAGGGACTTTCCTGGGGAGAAAAAGGTTCCAATTTCTGATTGGCTGGGCGAATTGCAAACCACGCCCCGTAAAACTCTGAAATGTTTTTGTGAAGCCGCCATTTTATTTGCTCGCATTAGCATTATTAGCATTAGCATTAGCCCAGCACACCAACGGAGAGAGACTAACTTATGGCAACACAAAAGAAAACATGGGAGCGGTGGAGTGATGAGGAGGTGTCGACGCTTCTGGCGATTTACTCGGAAGGCTGCTGGGAAGACTCCCAGCAGCTTCTACTGAAGCCAGTCCCCAACTCTGGGGACTTCCGGCCGTGGACTTCGGGTGGCAGTATACGCCGTGAAGTTGTTTGCGGCCTGCCAGTAAACCCAAAGCAGAAGAAGAAGAAGTGACGTCAGCGGCTCCCTCAGGGACTTATTCCGGTGTGAACGCGATTTACTAGATAGTGTGACTACCCGATCCGCATCCCTACCAGATCCGCATTGCGCATGTGCGAGATGGTCCGCCATATTGGACAACTCCATACGGCAACCCAAATAGGACAGATTTTGTATCAAAGGGTGATGTATCATTTTGGAGATAAACTCGTCAGCTTTATGTTTCTGCGGTTCATTTCGCAATGCAACATCTGTTTGTTGTTGAACTTGATTGTGTGAAGTGACTGTAATATTTGGTTTCTAAAAACATCAAAAGTTAATTAAAAAAACCTGGAAAGTAAATAATTCGCTCCATTGTTTGTTGTCTTTTGATGATTTGTGAAGAAATAAGCCTTAAAATCGTATTGTGTGTGGGTGTTTTACAATGATACATTTTGCATAAGAAAAAATAACCCAGATACAGATACATCAAGTTCTAGATCTGGGTATAAAAAGGGACCAATATGTTTAGTGGAGAAGCTTGGTACTGAATTATTTTGGTCAATACCTATGAAGGTAGATATGGTGCAAAATGCGAGAGCGTGTAAAACCTGATGTGAGCACTTGCAGAAAGAAAATCTGAGCTTGTGTGCATACATTTACACTTGTATAAAATATCCACGAATCTGTGAACCAAATTTGAAGTCACAGAAGAAAAAAAAAAGTTTTGTAGCTTGTAGAACAAAAATGAACTTAGTGATGAAATGTTCACTTGCAGAAAAAAAAATATTTTTTAAATATATTTTCCATTACAACTGCAACTTGGTTATTACAACCTCTCAAATCAGCCATTACAACTTCACGAATCTGCTCTGTGGCAGTATAAATCGACGAATCTGCGGCCTTGACTTTTGCTACACTTCTTGCAATGAATGTGTCGCTAAAGTAATTTTCACCTGTAGATGTGGGGGAAGGGAGGGGGGTTGGAGCGAAGGGGCGGAGCTATCAGAACGACGAGGCGCAAGCTCGGGTCAGTCCCACACAAGTGACAAGTTGCCCCTTTCACACCAACGCAGCTCCCGTTCTAGCTCCGTGCTTCGCTCACAACAACAACAACAACAATGGGGGACTGCGTCGGGTCGATGATCGTGTTACTTTTAATCATACGAAGCCAGATTAAATTAGATAACTACTTCTCCAACCTTGTACTTTTCTCCAGAGTGCTGTGGTTCATTGTTTATTAATGTGTTACAGTGGCATTTACCGACCGCTGCAGTGCTGCTCGTCCACTGGAGTTTATTCTCCCGTTAACTCACAGCAGTGGCCGCTGTAAAGTAGGCCTATTCACTGTCTGACTGTCACACAAGCAGCTGATAAATATCCCCAATTCCCCATAAGTGAATGTGTTTCAGTATGAATTGACGCTGTTTGGCATCACAACGCTGTTTTGAAAGTTCTCTGGTATAAAATGGGTGATGTTAGCATAGCAACCGAAGCTAAACTGACTATATTGACTAGGCTACTTGTAGCTTGTTGCTATAACTTGTGTCATAGGCTAAGCCGGCACATTTTACCGGCGTATTTTTAATTATGATTCTACTTGTGATAGTCAGACATGACAACTAGTGCAGCCCATGTATTGATTCCATCTGATAGCTGCTATAATACAGTGACGTGCGGTGAGGTCAATGCCTGGGGAGGCACGGACAGTATATTACACTTTTTTTTGTACTAACTACCGCTATTCATACATTCAACACAAATGAAAATATTAAATGGCCAGGCCCTTACCTTTACTTGTAAATGAAGTCCATTCGCCTATCCTTCTGGACAAAGATGTCCGTGACTTTGTTGTAGAAGTCCTTTTTATTGTGTTTCAGTTTTAAAAGTCTCTCTGTTTCTATAGAGATGATCGCCAGGGATGAAAGTCGTCTTTGGTCAGTCCGATTCCGACTGTATGTTTTGAGTCGTTTCAAAGCGGAGAACGACCTTTCGACAGACGCTGTTGTAGCAGGTATTGTGAGTACCAGCTGGAGTAACTTTGTCGCCTCAGGAACCGTCTGTATCAGATCATTCTGGTCCAAAAAGCTGAGGAGTTGTCCGGGTGATTTGCATTCATTCCTCACCGTTTGTGAGCTATACAGTCCGGTAAGATCAGTCTTCAGTCTAACAAAGTCAAAGTGCCTTGCATATTTTGATAGGCTCTGCAGTTTGGTGTCATCAAAATGTTGTGACATTTCATTGAATTTTGTGCAATCGACCAAACCAAGGAAAGCTAGCTCACCGAAATGATCAAACCTAGCTTTCAGTTGAACACTGATATTTTCCAGAATGCAATGAAACATTATTTTCCTCTCATCTCTGATCGGATGTTTACTTCGAACATTGTCTGTCAGGCCAAGTTCAAGGTTCAAGGTTCTTTATTGTCAATCTGACATAGCTACAGAGTAATTATGTAGTTGAAAATCTTATGTCACAGGCTTCTCCAACATTGCAACATAATAACATAATAACAATAAGAGCAAGAGCAATACAAAAAGAAAAAATAGTTATAAAATAAAGTGATGATGTGGAATAGTGCAGTACGAGTCTATATACAAGTTATTGGAATGATATATATATATTAGGTATTAGATACATATTATTGAGTAGCTGAAGAATATTTTGAAGTTGTTTCAACAGTTCAATTTTTTAACAGTCTCACTGCCCGCGGGAAGCAACTGTCTCCGAATCTTCTTGTCCTTGCCAGGATGCTGCGGTAACGTCTGCCAGACGGCAACAGAAAGAACAGTTTGTGGCTGGGGTGATGGGGGTCTTTGATAATCCATAGTGATTTCTTCCTGAGCCGCTGGGAGTAAAGGTCCTCCATGGATGGCAGCTCCGTCCTGGTGATGTGCTGTGCAGTTTTCACCACCCTCTGTAAAGCCTTACGATCGAGGTCGGTGCAGCTGCCGTACCAGGCCGTCATGCTGCCAGTGAGGATACTCTCTATCGTGCACCTGTAGAAGTTGCAGAGTATCCTGGAATCCATTTTGAACCTCCTCAACCTGCGGAGGAAGAAGAGCCGCTGTCGAGCTTTCTTGGTGATGGTGGTGGTGTGAAGAGTCCATGTCAGGTCCTCGGTGATGTGGACCCCAAGGAACCTGAAGCTGCTGACTCTCTCCACCGTAGTCCCATTGATGGTGATGGGGGCGTGTCCCTCTCCCTGCTGCTTCCTGTAATCCACAATCAGCTCTTTTGTTTTGCTGATGTTGAGATGGAGGTTGTTATCCTGGCACCAAGATGTCAGGTTTTCGACCTCCTCTCTGTACGCCGTCTCGTCATCGTCTGTGATCTGGCCGATGACGGTCGTGTCATCAGCAAACTTCACGATGGTGTTGGAGCTGTGTGTGGCCACGCAGTCGTGAGTGAACAGGGAGTAGAGGAGAGGGCTGAGCACGCAGCCTTGAGGGGCACCGGTGTTGAGAATCAGGGTGGAGGATGTGATGTTTCCCACCCGCACTGCCTGGGGTCTGCCCGTCAAGAAGTTCAGGATCCAGTCACAGAGGGCGCTGTTGAGGCCGAGGTCTCTGAGCTTGATGGCCAGCTTGGAGGGCACAATGGTATTGAATGCTGAACTGTAGTCAATGAACAGCATTCTCACATATGTGTTCCTGTTCTTCGGGTCCAGGTGTGAGAGGGCAGTGTGGAGGGTGAGGGCTATGGCGTCGTCTGTGGACCTGTTTGCTCTGTAGGCAAACTGCAGGGGGTCCAGAGATTCAGGGAGGGAGGAGGTGATGAATGATTTGACTAACCGCTCAAAGCACTTCATTATGATGGAGGTGAGTGCTACTGGGTGGTAGTCGTTGGGGCAGGTGATTATTGTCTTTTTCGGGACAGAAACGATCGTGGAGTGTTTGAAGCATGTGGGGACTACAGACTGCAACAGGGACCTGTTGAAGATGTCTGTGAACACCTCTGCCAGCTGAACTGCACACACCCTGAGAACACGGCCAGGGATGCCATCAGGTCCAGGAGCCTTGTGTGGGTTAACCCTTTTAAAGGATTTACACACATCTGCCCTGTTTAAAACAAAAGGGCAGGGCTCTAGCTCCTGGTCCCTCTGTACCTCCACAGCCTGACTGCTCTCAAAGCGTGCAACAAAAACTGTTCAGCTCATCTGGGAGAGATGCGCACGCAGACACTCCCGCAGCACCCCCCGCTGCTCCTTTGTAGTAAGTCATTGTCCTTAGTCCCGCCCACATGTTCCTTGTGTTACAGCCTTTGAAGTCAGATTCCACCTTCTCTTTGTACTGTCTCTTTGCATTGCTGATTGCTCTCCGGAGATCATACCTAGATTTCCTGTACTCCTCCAAATCTCCAGCTCTGTGCGCGATAGTGCGCGCTTTCAGTTTGCCGCGCACATCGCAGTTTATCCAGGGCTTTTGATTTGGGAATGTCCGTACACAAACCTTCGGTACCACGTCATCGATGCATTTCCCAATGTAGCTGATGACAGTGTCCGTGTGTGTGTTGATGTTATTGTCCTCAAACACACTCCAATCCGTAGATGCAAAGCAATCCTGCAGTGCTGCATCTGAATCCTCGCTCCATCGCTGTACTGTCCTTGTTACCGGTCTGTCCCTTTTAAGTTTCTGCTTGTAAGCAGGCAGCAGCAACAGTGAGATGTGGTCTGATTTGCCGAAGGGAGGGTGATGCATTTCTGATCGAACCCATCATAGAAACTGTCAAACTCTTTTCTCTGACGTTCCACAACTCCCATTGTGTCGCGGATTTGCGCACAGCAGAATCCAATGTCCATTACTTTATTCTGCAGCACACGAAAGAGTGCATCGGTTTCACAGAAAATGCCCTCATATGCCATTATGAAGAAGCAGGTTGATGCTTTTGACAGCCAGAGATCATATCCAGCAGCCATCATCAGGGTGTCATTGTCCCAAACATCGGGATTTTCGCTCATGATCCGGAACACAGCACGCAGATCCGATTGGTACATGCTGATAGTGTGCACTAGTCTGGAATTTGAGCTCCATCTCGTCGGCGCTGCTCTTGGCAAACGTCGCTTCACAACTTCATCCGCTTGGTCGATTTGTTGAAAAACGCCGCAAGTCCCTCAACTGTTTTAAAAAACGTCCTGCACTCAGGCATACATTTTGCTGAATGCGAGAGGACGAGGTTCAATTTGTGTGCATAACAATGGGTGAACATGGCCTCAGGCACCTTTTCTCTGATCTTGGCCTGCACCCCGTTAAGAGCTGATGCCATCACAGCAGCTCCGTCATACGTTTGAGCTACCAGCTTTTCAACGCAATTGTATTTCCCCAGCACCCCCAAAACATAATCAGCAATAGCCGGTGCTCGCCTGTCATCACTCACATCATCAAATCCCAAGAACGCCTCCTTCACATCACTTGTGTCCACATAACGCAGAATGACAGAGACCTGGGCTTTGTTTGTGACATCCGTTGTCTCATCTACTTCCACTCCAACAAATGGGGCTGCATTAATCTCATGCCTGATATCATTTTTAATGACATCACTGACTGCTTCTATGAGATCATTCTGTATCCTATTTGAAAGGCCAGAAAATACTGTGGATGTTTCCAAATGCCTTGCTAATTTCTCATCTTTTTCAGCGAAGGCATGTAACAGCTCGACATAGTTGCCGCGATTCGAAGATTTTGCACTCTCATCATTCCCCCGAAATGCCAACTCCTGTTTAGCTAGGAAGCAGACAGCATTAATAAGGTCTTTTAAGATCTCACGATTCTCCTTTACCTTGGCATTGTGGATGCTGACATTTAATCTCTGCTGGTCATTGAGGGCCAGATCTATCCGAGAAGTGCCGAAAGTTTTTAATGCGATTTGGCTTTGAATGTGAGTGATCGATCTCTCATGTTTGTTGAGGCTCTTTGGTAGATTTTTCAAGTCACCAAATCCAATGTTAGTCCAAACGTTGCCGCTAGTGGAGAACAAAAGGCAGGGAAAGCAGTAAAGTCGATTCTTCGTAGCACAGCCACACAGCCAGTCTTTTCTTTGGTACCACTCAGTTTGAAACAAACGTGTTATTTTCTGTCCGTTAGTTTGAAGAAGGTCCTTA
This sequence comes from Trematomus bernacchii, assembly GCF_902827165.1. Taxonomy (NCBI): domain Eukaryota; kingdom Metazoa; phylum Chordata; class Actinopteri; order Perciformes; family Nototheniidae; genus Trematomus; species Trematomus bernacchii. The sequence continues at coordinate 4,607,146 of NW_022987851.1, read as the reverse complement.
AGCTCAGGCATCGGTCTTCCATTGTTTATCACTGCTTGTTTTGATTGAAAGTCCAACTTTGAGAAATGTTTAAGGGTAGATATAAGGTTTTCCATTTTTGAAGTCCATTTGGTGGGAGTAAATCCGTGAATGAAACAACAGTTACATTTTTTTAAGTGGAGCTGTAACCGTAAGTGCATTTTTCAATGTTTTAATTTTTTTGATAGAGCTAGCTCTCAAGATCGCCCCCTTCAGTGCGGCAGAGGTTTTCAGAGGCGCTTTCTCAGTGCCGTTGTATGATGAGACCAGCGAGCCTAAATATCATATATACGTAAAATAAGTTAATATTTAGAGACTATGGATGGCGAGGATAAATGTAATAAAGGGATCTACAAACATTACATTGGTGACCTACAGTGAGATGGTAACAGGCATGCGCTTAGGGCCCGCTTTCCAGACAGTTTCTGTGGAGTGACGCATTCTGAGCGTGCTTGCTACACAGTAACTGGCTTGAGCGCGCTCACAAAATAAGTGCTCGTGCTAAATTAGTGCCCGCGTTCCAGCAAGTTGATGTGGGGTGACGAGAGGCAGAGCTCGTCCCTGCCTCACTTCTCAATCTCATCGCTCCGCGTAGATGTAGTGGAGCTCGGCAAATTAGCCGATTTTTACTATAAAAAGCGATTGGAATCATACAGAAATCACATTTACAACACAGATCAGTGGACACATTTTATTATTATTATTTGTATTATTATTCTTTTTTTCCGTTACATTGGAGAATGACAGGTGAGGCTCTGCCTCCCCTGCCTCCCCTGACTGCACGTCGCTGCTATAATACAAAACAAAACGTCTGCCCCCTCCACAATGATCAATAACAGCGAACGGATGGTCAAATAAACAGAATCACACGAAGCACTTTTTTCGAGCTTGGTAAGAACCGGTTTTCGGGGAAAAGAGCCGTCTCCGCTGCGGCGTGAACAGGAAAAAACGGTGCTTATCAGGCACAAGCTCCGAACCGCGTTGAAAGGGGCAACATGCAGGGCCCCGCAGTCATCCGGTTCGACCTGAAATGGCTGTGTGACTGACCCGAGCTTGCGCCTCCTCGTTCTGATAGCTCCGCCCCTTCGCTCCAACCCCCCTCCCTCCCCCCACATCTACAGGTGAAAATTACTTTAGCGACACATTCATCGCAACAAGTGTAGCAAAAGTCAAGGCCGCAGATTCGTCGATTTATACTGCCACAGAGCAGATTAATGAAGTTGTAATGACTGATTTGAGAGGTGAAACATTGTGAACATTTCATCACTAAATTCATTTTTTTTCTACAAGCTACAAAACTTTTTTTTTCTTCTGTGACTTCAAATTTGGTTCACAGATTCGTGGATATTTTATACAAGTGTAAATGTATGCACACAAGCTCAGATTTTTTTTCTGCAAGTGCTCACATCAGGTTTTACACGCTCTCGCATTTTGCACCATATCTACCTTCATAATACCTTACTGACACCAAAGACAGATACCCAGCCCCAACCGATGGTTACGTATTGTAACCCTAGTTCTACACAGACGGAGTGCTCTACTGGACTCTTTGGGTAATACCCAGGATTGGGAAAGTTACTTTAATTGATAATTACCTGTCTAAAAAAGGTAATCAGTAATGTAATCGAATTACCTCAATATTAAAGTAATGTATCCTGATTACCTCCTGTTACTTATGGATTACCTCAATGTCAAATATGAAAATAAAGACAATAGAGAATATATATCAGATTGCTTCTACTAATTGTATTCTGATAACAAAAATGAGAAGACAACACAACAATGTACCATTAGAAAAGAAGAGTTCTCTATCAGAAATGTGACCTCTTCTCAGTGTTTTTTTTTATATATTCTCGTGGATCTCAACGTCATCTTTGTGCTCAAAATGTTTTTAAACTTCACCCCAAATCGTCCATCTGCAGACTCTTGTATGATCTAATGATAGTAGCTGTAGTCTCAATATCAGCCACTTAGCCGTAGTCAGCCCTTAAACAAACTTTTCACATATTTAAGTCTAATGTAATTTAATCTAAGTATACAGACAAAAGCCTGGCTGGTCCACGCAGCAGGCATGCATGTAGGTGTTTGCTGTGTATTGAGCAGCTGGTGTCTTTAGGTTATAATCCTGACATGTAATCCATCTTTCAGTGTGCTTAACCTCAGCTGTAACCCAACCAAAGGAAGACAAATCTAAAGACGACTGTAACCACTCAGACATTATCATTATCCCGACATATTCTCCATCTGCTACTCAAAGCTGCTTCCATTTAGCTGAGGAAGCACCGCGTTAGTTTGGATTTCATCACTTTTCATTTATACTTAGTGTCATTGTAAAAACTGACATGATTATTACCCCAATTTGTCCATTAAAATGTCAAATGTAAAACCACATAGCATCAGTATTCACATTGTGTGTGTGTGTGTGTGTGTGTGTGTGTGTGTGTGTGTGTGTGTGTGTGTGTGTGTGTGTGTGTGTGTGTGTGTGTGTGTGTGTGTGTGTGTGTGGGGCTAACTGTACTCTGGCATTATGGCTGTAATAACATAATCCCAGAGATTTGGCTTGACAGCAAGACAGTATGCTGCCGATTTCAACTGACCGTTGGGAATTATCGTCACCACCACTTTACAGACGGTTAGACATGTGCTAGTATTTCTGCCTCTAGTCTGAACCTGCGGCCCGTTTAGTGGCAGGTTAAAGAAGAGTGAAGTGAAGAGTGTTTAGGAAGTTAGGACAAGGAGGCATTTATTGTTAATGTCCATTTAACCTTTTATTATATACATATTAGTTAAAGGTCACCTATTATGCAAAATCCACTTTTCCAAGGCTTTTATACATAAATATGTGTCCCTTCTGTGTTAAGAAATTCGGAAAGTTTCAGGACATAAGATTCTTTCTCTTTTCTCCAGATCCTTGTATATATAAAAACCTGTCTGAAAATGAGCTGGTCAGATTTTGGCCACTTTGTGATGTCACAATGCTTTTTTGTGGTTGTGCAACCATTAACCAATAACCGCCCACCTTATCACCTGAATCTCCTCCAACTGCACCATTGTGTTATTTTAAACCAATCATCTTGCAGAGGGGTTGTGTCCACTCATTTGCATTTAAAGTTAGAGACACAGAATCAGCACTTTTGGAACTGGGCTGTAACATAGGGGTATGAGGCATGCTACGATGCATGATATGTGTGGTATTTCCAGCCAACCACTTCAGAGACATGATTTGTATATATCTGAGACCAATAATATAGTGTTGAAAAAATAGTATATTAGGAGACCTTTAAGTTAATTTGTATTTTATTTCATTAATCCTAAACTTTTCTGCGAGAAAATGAATAACAGTGAATTCACGCAGAGGCCCAGCAGGCCCGTTAGTAATCTAACCATGGATTTATGTTTTTAAATAATGAATTTGCTTTTAATACTGAATATTACATCGAAAGAATGACAGTAAATGATATAGTGTACTTATATGTACACCAATAAACACTATCAAAATGACACAATCTTAAATATTTATCAGAGTGGCTTGGTTCAGTGTTATTTTATTGAAATAAGATTATTACAAGAACATGAGTGCCATCTCTTTTCCCCTCCACATGTGTTACTGTTTTGCACGTGAAATATTCTAATAACTACCAAATAATATATATAAAAAAGTATGTTATCAACAAGAGTTACAGCACCTCCTTTATCATTTGCAACGTTTAAGTAACATTAATGTATGTAATGTAATTATGATCCAATATAGCAATATATATAATTTCTAAATGTAAATGTGGAACTTTTAGTTGTACATGAGTATTTCATCGTTAGCTGCAAATGCCAAACTAAACTTTAAATAAATTCCCATTCGAAAATTACTGTTGTACAACAAGGTTAACTGACATGAGTCATTAAGATGAATAAAATTACACATTATCCTAAAACTTGACCACTAATTACTCCCCGTCCCGACGTGATCACATGTCTCTCAGCTTCCTTTGTTCATTTTAAAGTTGTGTCAGCAGCTCACATTCAGATCTACTTACACTGAGACGGCTGCTTCCGTGTTTGGAGCAGTGTAGAGATGAAGCCCAAGATACAGAAATGATGCAGTGCGTTAGAGCTCCGGACAGAATTGGCTACACATTGTTCTGGCTCTTCAACACCTTCCAGAAGAGATAGAACAAACCCACGCAGGACATTAAGCCTCTTTCTGACAAATAATCAAATCTAGAAGCAGAGAGGGTGAGGAGAAAACTGTCTTTTTTTAAATGGCAAATGGAATCAGATAGAGCTAAGCATTTTCTGAGGCGTTTTCTGGAAACAAACAGTTTTTTTCCCACTATATCAATAGAAAATAACACTTATTACAACTACTGATTTTGCTTTCTTCATGTTGGTGCAGAGAACGTTTTCCCAACTTATATTGAACCTTACTTTTTGATGAACTTGAGACTTTAATTTAAAATGCAAAGATTCCCAATTCCTCTAATGTAAAACAGAGAAGAAAAATCCTGCTAGGAAATGTCCATTATCCTATTTTATGTTTACCCCCAAATTTGTTTAAAATCAGTCATTCATTGGATCAAAGGGGGCTTGACAGAATTTACTCCGGGTGTAACTAACGTCTTATTTAAGTGTTGATTATATTTCACATAATTAATCCAAATCTGCAAAGTAACTAAAGGTACGAAATTAATGTAGTGGAGTTAAAGTACACGATTTACCTCTGAATGTAGTGAAGTAAAAGTACAAAGTAGCACAACATTGAAATGCCCAAGTAAAGTACAAGTACCTCAAAATTGTACTTAAGTAAAGTACTCGAGTAAATCTACTTAGTCCCTTCACACTACTGGGCATCGGCTTGCATATGCACGCCCCCGCCTGTGTAAATGAAACACTGCAGATCGACTTTAATACAAATAAATCTTGTATTATTCCACCCATTACGTAAAAGGATGAGATTATCGATACACAGATTAATGATCATCCAATGGTGTTCCAGCCTTTAGCGCCGCGCCGCCCCTCCCTGAACCCTCCACCCCGTCTGTCTGCATGCAACACTCCAATCCTCCAGATACAAATAGAAAACCCCACAATGACTTGCAGTTTAGTTGTTAGATTTTAGTCTTTATTGTACTATTTTTTTTCTTGACAATTTGCTAGCGGACATGTGAAAACTTGGACCAACAAAACATCATCATTATTATTATTATTATCATTTTTTTCATAATTACAGCATATCGCCAGAATGCGGTAACAGTGAGAAGATGTGTTTTTAAAAAAGAAAACAAGAAAAAAAACAAGAGAATCCAAACCGAACAGGAAAAAAGAAAACATTTTGACTTTAATATTTGATGGCGTTTCTTTTCTTTTTTAAATTCATGTACACAATAAAACAGTCTAAAAACATTAAACACACAGAGCTGAAGACATTGCAGTGATGGCTGGGATGTGGCAGTCCTCAGGGCAGTTTATATACTGTAGCAACATGGTCCTGCTGTACTGTCAAACTACTGGGGGCGGAGGGGGGGAGGAGGGCGAAGGGGGGTTGAGAGGGACTATAAACCAAAATGGCCGTCAATATAAAACTACCAGTCTTTTTTTTCTTTTTTTTTTTCTTTAAATCCACCAATCAGGAGTCGTTAGAGACAGAGAGCAGAGTTAAGTAGCTCGACAAGGAGACAAATAGGGTGGCGGGGGAAGTAGGGGGTGGAATGTCTAGATTTTTCATTTTTTACATTTCTGTGTTTTTCTTTTCTCTCGTAGACAATATAAAATCTCACAGACAAGCAAAGAAAAAATAAAACACTGGATGTACATATTTGTATGTATGTATGCATGTATCGGACGGAGGGGTTGGAAGGATGGAGGGATGGGTGGATGGGGGGGGACTTGAATTATTGCTTTCTGAGTAGTTATTCTTTTTCACTGCTCATCTACATGGATTGCATCTTTCTCATTCTCTCAATCTCTCTCTCTCTCTTTCTCACAATGGTGTTTTCTGTTTTGTTAACACATGATTACTCTTTTTATTCGGGAGGAAGGCGGAGAGGGATGAAGGGAGAGAGGAGGGGGAGGGGGAGAGGACGGGGGAGGGGTAAAGTGGGGGGCGGGGCTCAGAGCTCCTCGCTCAGCGAATCCCGGGCAGTTCTAATCCTCTTTGTGTGGCCTCACACGTTTCCCGCCTTTTTGTCTGGTAAATGATAACAGAAGAGATTGAAAAAATGTATTAAAAAATAGGTCTTGGAAAAGGGATAATAATAATAGTAATAGTAATAATAATAAACAGTCATTAAAAAAGGGTTATATGTGTGTTTAGTGTTTTAGTACAGATGTCTCTCTAGTGTTGGGTTAGTTTAAGTTATTTCGTGTTAAGGACATACACAAAGCAAACAACAACAGAACAGGTTTTTAAGAAAAAATATTGTACATTATAAAGGATGATCAGCATAATCACATGGTGAGGAAGATGTAGAGTCTGTCTGCCTGTCTCTCACTGCCCTCGTTTGTCCTGCTGTCTGTATTTGTGCCTTATTTTGTTATGCCCTCGTTTTTGTCTTGTATTCTTGGACTGTACTTTGTGCTCAGAGCTCACAGACACTTGACTTTAAGAAGGGTTTTATATATCTAAAATGAAATACCCTGACAATCCACTGAATAGTCATCTGTCTTTCTGTTTACTTCCCCCGAGAGAGAGAGAGAGAGAGAAGGCTAGCTAATCTGGCTCATTGAAGAGGCTCCGTGACACTTTGATTTTGCCCACTAATCCTTTGATGGACTAAACTCTATTGATGTCTGCTAAACCAGCTTTTCTCTTCCAAAGCAAACAGTAAGCTAACTATCTAAGCTACGGCTAGTTAGAGCGAGCAATCAGCTGAATAACTGAACGACTGGCATGTGTTAGTGCTAGTGAAATGGAGATTTCTGACTCTAATAATATAAAAAGTGAAATCTGCCTTTAAAGATGTAAGATTCTAAATATTTTGCAAAATCTTTGGATATAATTGTTAAACTTCCCCAATTATTCACAAATAATTATTTTACAAGTTTTCTGGAATGTTAAAGTATGTAAATGTATTATCTAATCCTAACTTTTAGCAAATTTAGAAGAAATCGATAGAGGTAAATGGACAGTAGGTATATGTGTATTTAGGTTTTGTTTTTTCACAAGTCTAAAGGAAGACATGTTATGGAAGCCCCGACACTCAAAATGGAATAGTTCATGAAGAACAATGTTTTCTCTTGTCCCAGTGTCTCGTCTTACTGACAAATATACTGAGCATACTGTGTACTACACTTTCTTTTGAAACATAATCACATGCTCAGTTTGAACATTTGTAGTCAAATCGTCAATATTTTCAAGATAAAATATTCCTGAGATAATAATAATTTTGGTATCACTTGGCTCATTTAGCATTCCCAAAAAAGAGGACAGAAGAAAGAAAGACAGGACACCTGCCCAGAAACGTGAAGTCTCTTATTGTAAAACAGCAACAGTTTGCTGTGGGCTGACTTTTAGTGTTGGCTGGAAGACTTTGATTGCGTAGAGAAGAGAATCAAAACTGTATTGAAGTTACTTCAGTAAAAAAGCTGTTACCGGTCTGTGGAGGGCTTGGCACAGTTTCAGGTCTCAGTAAGCCAATAGGTGTTAAACAGAGTTTAATTTAAGAAAAAGAGTTTCAAAGAGCTTCAAAGAGGCTCCTGGTTAATCGCACGGCAACAGCAGGAGCCGCGGCTCTCGCTGCAAACATCTGTTGGCCTGCATGGGATCAAAGCGAGGCGGTTGCCGGACATCGAGCCTCACGCTGCACTTGAATGGAGAGGAAGGCTGGATTTGCTAAATAATAGAGGAGGGAACAAATCGCCTTCTGGTTCACAGACCCTTCCCCTCCTCATGCTCAGCGTCCAGCAGCTTTGAGCTTTGGCTCCCAGGTGGGAACTTGTAAAACGGTACAAACAAGAAGTGAAGCTTTGCTGGAAATAGCTCAGAGAGAAAAAAAACGCCTCTAGATAAATAAAAAAAGCTGGAAAGTACCGGAGATGTAATATTTCATCTTCATCATTGTATTTCCTCTCATTCCTGCTAAATCAATTTATGTCTGCAGGTCATGATGAATTGCAGCAAATAAAAGCTAAGAATCATATAATGAAGGCTAAATCTGCTCTTAGAGGATTGTTTTATGGGAGCTGTATAGCTCTACCATGTAGCAGTTAATGTGATATTTATATTCTTATTTAAGTTCATAAACAGTCAGCTTCCAACCATGTAGCTGCCTTGGGAATCTACGCTCACCACCTGAGTCCTGTTATAGTTTAGTTGTTTGGCTGTTCATGGACTTGATGTTATAATGAAATTAGCAGGACTAAACGAAAGACTAGATTCTCTCTCTCCATCTCTCTTTCTTCTGTTGCAAACTCGCTGGATATTCACAGGTTACCAAACACGTATTTAAAAGCCATACTACGAGTATTTTAAAGGGATTTAAGGAAGAGCTAGTTTTTCAGCATGCATTCACAGAGGAAACGTTGACATGCCTATGTACATGAGGTTTGGCAGTGGCTTTATTTGTGTATATGCAACGTAGCTGGAGTCAGGATGTGTTTAGCCTAGCTTAGTACAATGACTGGAAGAAGAGAGATTCAGCTAGCCTGGCTCTGTCTTAAGCTTTAAAGAAAATACACTTACCAACATCTCTAGGGCTGATCAAATGCATTTCAGCAGCCATAAGGGCTATTCTAATGTTCATACTGGGTAGTTGATTTGGCAAAAAAATAATTTTCCAGTGATTTGCAGACATTTCTTTGCCATGGTAAATCAATGTTAATAAGTATTTTTGGGCCCAATGACTCACAAGGAAGTTCTAGAACCACTGTTTGGCCACTATAAGAATTAGCTTCAAGGCCCAGTGCACTTCCTGGGGACCTTGGAAAACGCCCATCCCCTTTGTTTATGCCACTGTCCAATCGGAGGAATTAAGAGGAGGGGCTTCTGTGGTGTATGTTGCTTGATATATGCTATATGACTTCATCACCAGTAGGTACTAAACAGCCAACAACTTTTAATCAGTGTAGAGTTCATGGTTTGCAATCATTCTAAAACGGCTCTGTCTGATCCGGGTGTCTTCAACAATTAAAAAAGGCAATGGAGTGCATCACATACTTTAAGTCGGCAAATTACTTTTGTCTGATCTAGGCCTAAGCACTAGCAATCTGTCAGGTGGTCTGTTTATTTGTTTTGTGTATAGGTACAGTGTTACTTGCAGTAAATTGCATTGTAATATTGGCATTCTGTTTTGTGATGGTGATTGTCTATGTCTATGCTGTTATTCTTTTACATGCTGTAACTAAGACAATATAGGAGTAAAAGCTAGCTTACTTCAACATACATGAGTGCCCCCCAAGTATTATTTATCATGTAAGTGGTTCTTGGCTTAAAACAATTGAGAACCTCTGCCACATGCTCACTTAGAGTTGGGAGTCTGGACAGAGCAAGACAGCTGATTCCACCTGTTCCTGTTCTCATGCTAAGCTAGGCTAACTACTACTGAGTCCAGCTCTTTGCTTAACACATTGAACTGAGATTGATATCAAACAGCAATTAGGCAAACTACTTTTTTGAAACATTAATTTGCATACAGGAATGTGTGATATCCTATGCTAATATGTGTAACTTTACATTTGGCACATTTAAGTGTATTTCATGCAAGTATTAACTCACATCAACAGTGCACTTTCACATACATGTGTTTACCTATACATAAATGTGCGTTTGTGTCACCCTGTGCTTTCTTAGTATCGAATGTCAGCCTCATAACACCCATTCAGACCGTTGTCAACGCACAGCTCCCTTTCTAATTGGTCAGTTGCTGCTGACATCACGTTCTGAACAATGGCCACCGCTGCATCTCGAAGATCCCTCTTCGTCATTTCCTCCTCTTCCTCCTCATCCTGCCCTTCCCTCTCTCCCTGCTCACATGACTTTGCCCCATCTCCGTTGTGTGGAGACTCTTCCTCCCCTCCCTCCCTCAGCTCCTCCTCCTCCTCCTCTATGCTAACGGCTAGTGCTAGCTCAGGCTCTTGACAGCTGCTGGCTTTTGTTTGTTTACTGCTATCGTTTGTTAGTACTGGTACTTGTTGTTGTCTGTTGTTAGTATCTCCTTCTTTGCTGCTGCTGCTGTTTTGTGGCTCATCAGATTCCCGGTCGGCGTGCTCTAACTCACCGCTGTTCACAGCCGCCGTGGTGTTGATGATCTTGGCGTTGGCCTCCTCTTTCACTCCTCCTGCATCCTTGCTCTTCTTCACAGGGCTGCTTGCCGTTGTTTTCTCCTCTTCCTGGTGATTGTGTGTGGCATCATCCTCCCCGTTGCCGTTGGAGCAGCCGTTCTCCCCGTTGGTAACCGGAGCTGGAGTTGGCGTCTTCTCCTCCACCTTTGCTTCTTCCTCTCCATTCTCGGTAACGGGCGTCTTCTCCTCTGCAGGTGTCTTCTCAGACTCCACTGCATTTTTTTCATTGGTCTCCCCTGCAGCAACTTCACCATCAGCAGCTCCTTCCGGCGCCGCTTCTCCTCCCTCTCCTCCCTCCGCGGCCTCCTCCTCCTCCTCCTTAGTGCCTTCACCCATGTCCACACTCGTGGACTTGCCCTTTCGCAAGATGAAGTTCTTCAGGGAGACTGCTCGGCCGTAATGCGAGCGCTTGGCCTTGGCTGTCTTGGCGTCTTTGCCCTCCTCTGCTGCTCCGTCCTCACCTGCAGGGAGGAAGACAATCAAGGTTAAAGCTTGTTTCTACGATATTTATCGACTTCCTCTGAACAATAAACCTTTTAAGAGGAACTGCACTTCCTCCTCCAATTTTATTAGGTGAGTTTTATAGTTCCAACTATATTTAGGCAGCTATTTAGTTATGTTGGCAGTAATGAAGATGGTTTGCATATGATAAATGTGGGTCCAATTTTTACTCTACTCAGCCCAATTTAAGTCCCTATGTAGCAACCCTTTAGTAAATGATCTTGCTCTATAGCTGCTAGAGGCTCCACTTTTTTTCCAATGCAACATCTAATTTAAAGCAATGTATTTGCTTCACATGTTTTTAAGGGAAGTCCGTTTAAACCAATATCTTCCAAAATGTGAATCATCTAAAACCAAAATACAGCTCAGTGTTCTATATTGTTGTACCATTTTCTCCATTCAGCAAGAAAGCAAAGAGTAAGCTAAATGTAGTCTTTTCCGTTGACTGGAGCTACATAGTGACTTGAATTTCACACCAGATGTTGAATATTTAATTTGGGAGAATGTTCAATTACATTACCTCCCCCAGAGTTAGCGAGCCACTCAGTCTTGCCCGTACAGGGACAGATATGTGAACACGCTGTCAGCTTCAGTGTTTTTTAATGGTGTTGACCAGAACAAACAGCTTACAGTTTTGGACTTTTGACCACGTAAGGATGGGTACTTGGATTGTTGGATGCCAAAATACCTATGCAGCAGTGGTTTCCAGCCTAGGCTCGGGCGCTTTCTAGTGTGATAGTAGATGAACGGTGTAGGAAAGAAGAACAATTAAAGCACTGCAACACTCCTCTGATCTGTGCATGTTTTGAGAAATATTGGACGCCTTAACCTTTTTGAGCTTCAAAATGATGTTCCAATGGAATCTCTTTCACACATGGTTCCCTGTAAATTGATGGGATAACCTTCAGGCACCACTTGTGATTGCTTCTATTCACGTATGCAGACATTCTTGCTTGAAGCTGGAAATTGAGGTTACAGATGTCCTTAAATATCAATGTATTAAACATAACCCATGCAGGAAATACTCCCGGACACTTCAGGTATAGACTGGTTGTGGGAAGGGACAATGGAGGGGATACCTCTTAGTTGAACAAACTCTAAGACATCTCAAACGTTACAAGTGGCCCTAACCAGATGCACATTTTTCGAAGGGTTCACATTATCTGCTTCCTCTCACCTGAGGCGGGGGCTGCAGCTGCCTCCTCCTCCCCACTGGGGACGCACTCCGTGTTTGCACGTTTGGACTTGGGGATGACGCGCTTCTTGAAGGAGGTCCAGATCTCGTTGGCGTGTTGCGTCACCGTCCCTCCTCCTGACGTCGCTGCCTTCTCCTCCTCGCCTCCCTCAGCCTTCTCCTCCCCTTCCTCGGTCTTGGCCTCCTCTGCTCCTTCCTCCACCTTGGCCTCCTCTCCTCCCTCAGCTCCTTCGGTCGCCGCCTCCTCGTCTGTCTTGTCAGCAGAGTCTTTGTCGGAGCCTTTGGCCTTGCCGCTGATGCCGACGATAGACGGGTCCCTCTTCAGGCCCTGGAAGGTCCAGGAGCGTTTCAGCGTCCACCTCTTCTGCCCCGACTCCTTGGAGTCCAGCGTGGAGGAGTCTCCGCCTCCTTCCTCCTTCGCATCCTCCCCTCCTCCGCTCTTCTTGTGCGCCTTCTGGGCCATGAGTTTCTTGAAGGAGTGCCAGCGTTTCATGTGCTTGGTGGTTGCCGAGGAGGTCGGTGCTTTCTGCTCTCCCTCTGCACCTCCCTCTGCGCCTCCCTCTGCGCCTCCCTCTGCGCCTCCCTCTGCTCCTCCCGCCGCTCCTCCCTCCTCTATGGTGGAATCTGTAGTGGCGTTAAGTGCTTCGGGATCTTCCATACGGTCCAGGGACTTGGATCGAACCGTCTTCTTGGGTTCCGCGCCCTCCTTCTTGTCGGTGCTGCGATGGGAGAAGATCCTGGCCACTGGCTTCCTGATCAGATCCCGGACCGTGGATTTAGACTCCGCCGGTTTCTTCTCCGCTTTCTTCTCCTCCTCTTTTTCTCCGTTTTCCGGAGCCTTCTCTGTTGCTGCATCTCCTTCTGCAACTCCCTCTGCTCCTCCCTCAGCCGCTGCGGCCTCCTCGCCTCCTTTCTCGCCCTCTTTCTCCCCTCCTTCAGCTGCGTTCTCCTCTCCTCCAGCGGCTGTGCTTGGCTCTTTCTTCTTCCTTCCTGCCATCACCTTCCCCAAGCCGCTCTTGTTTAGGAAGGAGTCCAGGAAAGAGGTCTTGGGCTCGGCAGTTGAGGCACCTTCCGAACTCTGGGTGGGTGCCGCATCCTCGCTGGCTGCTGCTTCTCCCTCCTCGGCTCCTGTCACTGCCGCTGTGTCGTTATTCACTGTTTCTTTGTTGTCGACAACCTCGCTGTTGACTGCGGTGCCATCTTTATCGACAACTTCACTGTTGACAGTCTCTGAGTTTGCGTTGGCATTGTTTGCCGGTTGCTCCGCTTCTGTGGGCTTGCTCTCTGGGGTTTTCCCGTCTTCCTGGACCACCGGCGCAGCGCTGGCCTCCGTCGCCGCCATTTCGGAAAGGGACAACAAATGATAACAAAACTAAAAGTGTGTTCCTTCCTTCCTTTCCTGGCCTTCTGCCCTCCTCTTCCTCTCTCTCTGGTGTTTCGTTCCTCCCGATGTGATGGCGCTCTCAGGTCATGAAGAGCAGGTCGGACAACAGTGGTGAGGAGGAAGGCTACTCAGCATCCTACTAGTCCTCTAAACTCCTGCAGAGAGAAACAGAAACAGGGAGAGAAAGAGGAAGTGGGGTGAGGAAGAGGGAGGAGAAGAGGGGCAGAGAGAGGAAAATCGCACATGGTTAATAGTTGGAATCAACACTGACACTCAATTAGTCTGGTCTAGACTGTGCATTGAATGCGAAATGAAGTGTAACAAAATAGAGAATCTCCATGGGAAATGCAATGCAATTATGATGTCTCCTAATCTGTCACACTTCCAAAATGCACACCCTGTGTGTTCGGATGTGCGACGCACACTCCTTTTTTTCTGATTAATTAAATGGCTGCAGGGGTTTTTGGAGATGCAAAACCTGCACCAGACAGAAAGAAACAGCCCTGATCTGGTGACGGTCCCAATATTCAAAATCATGTTCTGTTGTCTCATTCAGCTCAGACGCGTTATTTAGGAAACAGTTTTACTTATAAGTATTGCATGGTCATACAGTGGACTTTTTTCTGAAACAAATTTTAAATACAATATCCTGGCTTTAAGTCCCTATAGGGTCCAGCTCCTAACATATTTGATCCCAGGTTTCCCAGAAAAACTAGCACCTTTCCTTTGACTCTTCATACTAACATCTACTACATTTCCCACATTTGAGAAAGACCCCCAAAAGCCACCGATTTGAGTTTGTTTCTTCGTAATTAAATGCACCTAATGTAAGTTGCTTTGGATAAAAGCGTCAGCAAAATTAAATGTTTTGTGTTGTTAGCGGTGGATGTGCGTGTTATTGAAAGTGAACTTCAGTGTGTGTGTTCATGGTGAAGAAGGATAAATTCATTGGCGTCTTTTTTGTCTTGTCGTTTAATTAGTTGAATAAATATTGAATCTAACTTCCCCTTTAAACAGTCCCGCCTGGTTGTAACAGAGAATTGAATGAATGAATCTCGAGATCAATGAATCTGTGAGTCACACGCTGATGTGGAGTAACCGGCTGTTCTGCTGTGAGAAGAGTCCAGACGTTAAGCGAAACACAGTCACACTCTCTCAGAGGAGAAGGTGAGTCAGACTGAAGAGAGGCAGAGAGATGCAGACAGGAAGGCACTCAGGTGGAGAAAAAAAATCACACAGGGGGGGGGGGGGGGTTGGAGGAGGGAGCTAAACACAGCCAGGCAGACAGAGAGGGAGAGGTGTAAACACATACATCACATGCTCCAGATAATCTCACTGTGATGTTGCCATAACTGACTGTCCGACCAACTGGATGGCTTACTGGTTGACTAGCTGCCATATTGGCCTGCTGGCTACACTGCAGCGCTCAAAACTGTTAAACCTCGGTCAACTTTTGCCGCAAAGCAATAAAATGTCACCCAGAGCCGCATTGGCCAATAAAATACACACAGTCACACACTCAACAGAATGTTGTTTTTCTGCAGATTTCGAGCTAGGGGATAGAATGAGCATTACCAAAAATCACTGTACAGAGTTGCACAACCCTATATTGTAGTTGAATATGAACCAATAAGATGTGTCTGATGGACCTCGTAAGTTATAATCAACTTTTTTTGTTGTTTTTTATTCTCTGTCAAAGCATCTTATGAGTTTTTAGAAAAGCGCTATACAAGTCTCATGTATTATCATTATTATTATTATTATTATTAAACCAGACTTCCTTAAAATGTTAACACATCTTTGTACCTGAAACTACAAATGTTCACCATTATGCATCATTGCTGGTATTTATCTTGATAGTCTTCTGGAAGGTTGTTTATAACACTCTTTAAAGACTCAACTGTGAGGCTCATTGTTCAACTTGTTGGTGTTGTTTAGATCCAAGTCCATTACCAGGTTAAAACGGGTCAGTTTTGCCAAATCCCTCCAAAGATAGCCAACACAGCGGTCTTGCAAGGATACGTGACCTGACCTGACGGGCTCTCAAACTACAGTATCCTGTTACATGAGCGGCCTCCTCCTCTCTTGTTTACTATTCTGAGTTGTTAGCCTGTTAGCTCTAATGTACACAAGTCATTAACTCTGCTTTCTAGTAGCCTAAAGATAGAAAAGAACACTTCTACCCTGCCAACAGACAGTATTAGAATCCAAGTATAATTCAACAGCTGCATCAAACGCCTCACTGGCATTGTCGCTAAGGCTTGCTAGCCAACAACAATAACACGATAAACAGCTTTTTTTTTTAAATGTTTAGCTGGAACTGATTGGTTTATCTTTCAGAGTTAATTGGAATTCAGCAGGGAGTCATTTATCCTCAATCCATCATATCCTAACGGCCACAGTAGTGCTGCTCACGCTGGCTCTTTAGTTTTTGTTTGCATACGATAAACATATTTCCCTCTATCGGCGACATGTTTGCTCAGGCAGTTGTGGGAGTTTCATTAGCAGCTGAATTTGGACAGAGATTATGAAGCCCTTCATCTTCTATTCTGCCTATCAATTATTCAGCCTTTGCTGGCTATTATTGTCAAAATGTTGCAGATGCAGCAGCGGATTTTGCTCTATTTCTTTTTTTTTTTAAGAATCTATTTGCGATGAGGATCACATTCATCTTGATAAACGACTGTATTGAAGGTCAAATCATGTTTTTTGAGTCAATACAGCTCCCAGTAGATCTTCAAAGAACCAACAGAATGCCTTGCCAGTAACATTGTCCAATAGTGGGTGCCAAATAAACGTTGAATGTGTTTCGCCCCTCTCTTATAGCCCGCTGATCATCTTAACTGTGGATTCACTAGATTCATACGTTTTTGATTTAAGGATGACTCAAACGGCGATACACTGAGGAATAACAAGTCTTATTAATGAGAGTTTCTGCTGGATTCTCCCCAGCTGTTTGAGTCACGTTCAGCCACACGAGACCCAGCCCCACCATGGGCGTCTTTGTTTCGGTTTCCCTTTTTTTCCGGTTATTTTTTTTTTCTTTTCTTGGTTGTTGGTGACTGCGCTGCTGCAGCAGAGGAGCATTGGCGGAGTGTAGGATGGTGGATGAGAGGCTGAAGCCTGAGGTGTTGGAACAGCATCAGACAGAGGAGGACGACAAAATGGAGGGAGGGATGGGAGGAAGAAGAGGAGGAGGGGGTGCAGGGTGGGAGGAAGAAGAGGAGTGGTGCCGACATGAGCTGATTACAAATCGTCTCTGTTTCAGTTTGTCTGTGCCTTTCATTCATCACCTTCGTCTTTCTCTGTTTGTCTTTTCTCTGTCTCTTTTTAGTTGTGTCCCTTTCGGATAACTATATCTCTCTGTTTTGTTTTTACCGACAATCACTGTCTCTCCTTCCATCTGTCTCTTTGCCTTTTTTTACTTTCTGTTAATGCTTCAGTCCCTCTTCATTCTTCGCCTTACTGGCTTCTTTCGGTCTCCCTTATCGTAGTCTTTATCCGTCTCTTCTGTTTTGCATTTGTTCTCTCATTTACCTCCATCTGTCTATCCGTATCACTCTTGTACATTTTCCCCAGTCAGGCTTTATCTCTTGTTCAGGCATTTCTGACAATTCAACTTTTTATATGATTATAGCACAAAGCAAAGACAATGCTAAGGTTCCCGTAACCTCATTACAAAGTCAAATGTAACTAAGAGAACCAAGGACAATTTTTGACATTGATGTCAAACAACTTGGGTTCTGCAGTTTTAACACTTAAAAGCCACCTGCAGACATTGAACTGTGTCTGAGAAATAAGATTGTACATGTTAAATCCTGTAATTCTTTGTTACAGTAAAGTAGCCAGATTTAGGTTAACCTGTTGTTCATATATTAAATTACAATGGGACAGGAAGCAGCGGGATGCCAGTCACTTTATGAGTTTTGTGGTCATTACGTGTACAATACAGATTGAGTTACTGTCTCTCTTGTGTGACTAATAAAGCCACAAGCTGATTTATATTTCCATTTCTGGACTGAGACACAATTATCAACTCTGTCGCCTGGAAACTAAGTGTATCTACTAATTTGAACAGCAATTATGTCTTGAGTAAAATGGATTCAAATGTTTTACATAATGAGGAAACATTTTTGATAATACAGAGCCACCGAATGCCCACTATACAATAGGCTTCATTTATTTTCCGCCTGAAGTGACTAATGATTTGTTAATCATGATGGTAGCCATGTTTAGGGAACTCAAATTTTGACCAAGGTTAAGGAAGGACCACAGGTGTCAAACTCCTGAGCTCTATGGGCCCACACACCCTGACCAGGAACCCATAACACACACGTAGTTAATATAAAAAAGAAAACTGTTTTCCATTGCAAATGTTTTATTGAAGATTTTGGAAAATCCAATGTATTATTATTATTCATTATTATGTATTTTAGTATTTGCCTGAATTCCATTAGAGTTACAGAAAAAAAGAATATCACATTCATCAAAAATTCAAATTATTAGCCTAGATTTCATTTTTTCTAAAATATACATTATTTTTGGAAAATTCAACATTATGCCTTCCATCTGTTAAAAGACATGGGTGTAAAAGGAATACTGCTTAAAAAATCACCACAACCTAAGCATTAGCTAAACATCTGTGCTTGAGTTCTGATACAATAAAACATTCTATTTACATTTATTTTCTGTTGTCTTAGTTTGCATATTTGCTATTGAAGAGTTAGCAATATTTAACTTTTGCTTACAGGTTGCATATAAACATTTGGAAATTGTCTGAAGGTGGCGAAAGACTCAAAATTAAAGCAGTTCCCAGCTTTGGCTGTAGGTGGTGACACTGACTTCCTGTAGTTTGCGCAGATTAGCAGATGTTGAGACTGAACAGCTGTCTCTAGGGGAGAATGTAAAGCCTGGTAAGGCCACCTGTACATCTAAACCTCTGAATCAGGACCAATCTTCCCTCTACAATGTAAATATTCCACTACAATGAACATGTAATAATAATTTTGCGCATGTCTTCATGTCTTCACTCTGTTGATATGAAAAGGCTTCTGGAAGCAAACAGCTCCTGCTGCAGATAACTTTAATGCAGTCATTCTGAGCTTCCTGGGTGCATTCCCAGCTGCATGTGTTTTTTACTCTCTGATGACAATCTAATCCCCCGGTTAATGCAGCTTTAATGGGGGTCAACGGTGAGGTGGCAGAGTGGCCAATCACTGTTTCCCTCTTCACACTGTGATAATAGCCCTCCCTCTTCACACCTTACTGCTATCAACATGTCCTCAAACCCCCTGCATTCACACACAAACACATAGCTTCAGCCCTCCAGCTAAACCCTTTGTGGTGCAGATGTGGCATCATTCAGTGCCTGAATGCAAACAGCATGGTTCCTGAGCTGAGAGAATAGTGGGCTGTTAAGAGGAAGCTCAAAAGCAGAATGTGTGTGATAAGATAGGATCTTGTCTTGAAGCAGTTTCAGTACAAAGTAGGAAAGAAGCAGCACAAATACCAATGAGCAGTTAACCAGAATCGATTTTTCACTCCATACATGCGATCACCACAAACAGACCTGTTAAGTTGGTATTTAAAGAGCTGCTCCATGAGAGAGGAAGTTACATTTGACTTATTTGTAGTCCCATCGTTCAAAGAACTTACCACTATAACTTAATTTATTTCCTTCAGTTAATCATTTGTACATCTAAATACGAAATTGAGACAATGACTTCTTGGATTTGGCCCACCCTTTCTCTATTGCACAGAAATGTCATAATTTCACAACAAAGCACTTGAAAATATCACTATCTTGAAAATTCTATGAATTTAAGGAAAAACATTTGTAATAAAAAGCATAATGAGCACAGTAATTTCAAATTTGGTGCTACAAATTGTTATGATTTTCTTTTCTTTTCAGTATTACCTGCTAGGCTCCATAATATTTCAAAATAAGACTGTTAAAATTAAAGCTCAAACTAAAGGGCACTGGAGGACTTGAGCCTTTTTGAAGCAACAATGACTCTGAAAATGTATGAAGGTGACATTCCAGGTGATGTATGGAGCCGTACTTGTAAAATATGCAGCTGGGAACACCGAGAGACCGCAGCATTTTGTAATAAAAACCATCAGTCAAATGAAATGAAATCAGGCTTTCAGGGAACCCGGTCCAGTCAAAGCGTTCACACTCCACGGAGCTGTCGGAGTTACAGTGACGTCACCTCTCCCTCCAGGGCAGAGGGACACAGTAGCTGCTTTGGGAATTGAACATGTGACCTCTCAGACTGAGGCTAAGCGGAGCGGAAACTGTGTCCGCACCGAGACGAGAGCAAATCGTATTCATTTGTGCAGTTCATACAACGAGCAGCCTTAATCAGGTCGTTCACAGGAGCCTGACAGTGATCCTGTGACCGGACGAAAGATCTGAGGGGAGGCGTAGAAACATGTTTCCCAAGACTACAGCGTCTAATCGGCACATACTAAATATGACATACACTGAAAAACTGAAACATTGACTGTAATTAAATGTATTATGTCAATGGCCTGAATCTGAACATGTAGTAGACAATCCAAGAATTGGCCATGAACCAAGTGAGGGAGGTGCAGAATCAATCTCAATCTGTCTTTCACAACTTCGAGGAGACGGCCCGAACGTGTACGCCATTATCTACCTTTGTCTAATCCATTGTTTCAAGACTAAACTGTCTCACAAAAGCGGAACTCACGCAGAGAGACTTGGGATGCATCCAGAAGGCGGAAATGACTGCAAGCTTATCTCTCAGTGTGGCCATTCAGAACGCTTTGTACAACAGACTTGAACCACTGGTCATAACCATAGATCCGTTTTGCATTCGGGTGGCTAATGGCTTCACTATTAGCCATTAGGTTTCTTTAAAAACTATCTCCAGCTGCTTGGTTTGGATTTAATCCCCATTTCTGATTGGTCACAGAGGAGAAATTCTGATGATGCACAGCGATCAACCCGTAGTGTAACTTCTGCTTTTCTGATCTAAGATTTAGCTGTTGCACCCAAACACTTTAGCCTCATTTTCTTCCATTGAAGATAGTTGAGTCTAATGGAAAGATTCCTGAAGAGCTTGAATCCAAAGCCCGCTGAACTTTCATAGCCACACAACAGAATCCTTGAGCCAAACCGCTATAACATCGAATCAATTGTTCCTCGGCCCGAGGCCAAACGGTCACTGTTCCCAAGGTTTTTTACTGAAAAATCCTGCTCTCAGACAAACAAATTGATCTTGCAACAACTCCTGCTGGAATTCTATACCTTCTGCAGACTTTGAGGGTTTGATGCAGCAGGTTTGTTAAATGATATCTCTAGGATTATTTTATGAACCGTTTTAAACTGATCTGGACACATTTCCCCCCCTCCAAATTCACACAAAAATGATCACTTTGCAGTTCTGGAATCATTACTTTTAGAGGTTAATTATGCAGCAGGGCAAAACTATAGACTGTAATCTGGCATCAACCCTACCAACACATGCCAGATGAAGGTAACATTGGTTTGTAAAATCAATCAAAAACAGAGCTGTATCACTTAAATCACTTTGATTACCTGGTCAGGTCTGATTACATCTTTGTTCTTTGCTTGTTGCTAAATGTGTCCCTGTTGGACACTGCACACAGTTTCCCTATGAGCCAGTTGGATGCAAGCAAAAACAAATGCTTCTGATTGAAGACAATGAGCAATAAGCACACATTTCCTGTTCTTGACTTTATTTCTGTACCCGTACATGTAAATCAGTTAAATCCGTTTTAGCGCTGTTAGTTAAATGGTTTCATCTCAGTAAGATAAATGAAAACAAGCTATTACAAGCTGCTAGTTGAAACATTATTGTTGGAGCTGATGGTTAATATTAGGGATGTCCCGATCACCTTTTTTTGCTCCCGATCCGATTCCGATCATTTGATTTTGACAATCTGCCGATACCGATTTTCCCGATCCGATCTTTATGCAATGCATTAAGAGAAAAAAAAGGTAACAGATAACGGCTGGTCATCCAACGCGATGAATTCAGCTATCTTGGCTGTTATTTTTTTGGCCTTTTCACTGTTCTGGGGCAGTTTCTCTTTCTTTTTAAAAGTCTCTGAAAGTGTCGGTTGTTTCAGTGCCTTTACCTGAGTGGCCGCTGTGTACTCGTTGTGTTGTTGTTGGTGTTTGTTTCTCAGGTGGCGTATTAGATTGGTCGTGTTGAACGTAGCTCTGTTCTTTCCACCACACGGAACCTCCGCCTTGCAAACATTGCATCTGGCTGTTACACTGCCTTCGCTTTCAATTTTATAATACTTCCAAACTCCTGACATTTTCTCTGTCCCGTCTCCCGAGTCACCAGCTGAACGTAGCCTCTTGTTAGCTTACTGCTACTATTAGACACTGCGCCCTGCCCACTCTGTTGCCAGATTTGAGAGAAATAAGCAACCAGGTCTATGAAAACAAGCCCAAAAGAAGCAACACATACATGATGTTGTGTAATTTTAAACCAAAACTAAGGCCTCAGGATGACTTTAAGACTTGAACATGGTCATTTTTGTTTTGTAACATTAAATAAAATAATTAAAATATTTTATATAAAAAAAAAAAAAAGAAAAAATTCCCGATCCCCGATTTTTTTCTCCCGATTCCGATCTTTTGAAAATCACGTGATCGGCTCCGATCCCCGATCACGTGATCGGATCGGGACATCTCTAGTTAATATATCGTCCTCTTAGGCCCTAGCCACACAAGGACGATAACGGTCATATCCGCAGTTCTCTATCATATAGACGGTTCGGCCACACAAGGCCGACATGGAAACGCATAAAACGATAACGGGTCCCAAGGTGGGTAGATCTGCGAACGAAATGCTCTGGGGGGGCAAACGGCTCTGTGTTTACGCCTATACGATTATTTCCTGATAACGATGAAGCAATAGCCCCGCCTCTCCCCACCTCTCCTGCTCAGAGATCAGCTGCTGGGCTGTCAGAAGAGGGGGAGGAAAAGAGAGGCTCCGTTTTTTATTCTTGTATTATTATATAGAGTCGTTATACATTTTTTAAAAGCTCAATAACTAACAAAGAAGACCTTTGACCGGCACTTCTCTAATTTTGTTCGGAAGATTAAAACTTTAACGGACATCTTGACTGGCGAAAAAAAATCTAACTGAAACTCTGCCGCACGGTCCCCTCGTCCCTTGGAAGAGGCGGAGAGGTGGGTGTTTTTCATCTGCTGGTGGACTAACCGGAGAGATTTACAGCAGGAGCAAACGCTTGCCTCGAGGAGGGAGAAAAAGAGCCAGAGTGTCCACTGCGGAGAATAAACAGAAGGGCAACCATGGCAACCATGCACGGGAAGTCTTCTTCGCTGCTTTTTTGGCAGGAGTACAGCGCCACTTACAGGCCCGGCATATGTACTACAGCGTCTCCAGCGCTTTCGAGCGGTCTCGTGTGAACGGACACGTTTCTGGTGCCTATTGCGTGTGGACGGAAGACTTTTTTGATATCGATTTCGGTCCGTTTGCGTTATCGTCCTTGTGTGGCTCCAGCCTTAGTTCCTAATGTGTTGACGTTTAAGTAATTTGGCCTTTTCATTTTCTTCAATGGTAGACATACATTTGTCCAACCAACGTTGTCAAAATCCCAAAGTATTCTATTGCCAATGGTTTGATAAAAGACAAAAGCAGCAACTCCTCACATCAGAGAAGCTAGAAGCATAGAATTATTGACATTTTTCTTGGTAAATAATGAATCGCTTATCAAAAAGGTTGTTCATTCAGTCTCGGTCTATTAACTCATTTTAATGGCACTCCTGCTAATCTGCTTTTGGCCAAACAAAGGAGGCTGCCAGCAATAGAAGCTCCTTTCTCATCTTCTCTTTGCACAGATTTTTTTTAAATGTTCAGCGATGATTTCATTGGCATCCAAAAGCTAACATGGAGCATGTATGAGCGAGGCTGGCACGGCAAGCTTCAGCCAGATAAACTGTTGTTGTTGCTATGGATTATGGCCCTGTGTGTTCCTGCGACAGATTGCCCACTGAGGGGACATACTGGCCTTTTAGTGTAAAGGTATTAGGCCAAGGTCTAATCCAGAGCAAGGAGAGCAGCCAATTTAAACTGGATTCAGCCCATGGGATGACACACCACTCAGTCTATCCCTCTCTCGTCCCTAGGGCCTATTTTGTCTCTTTGATTCTATCCGAGATCCTCCCTCCAATAAGTCTTTGTCATTCTTTTGTGTCACAGTGACACAGTCTGGTATTTCTCTTATCGTCAAGAATGCATCCAAAGCCTGATATATCTTCATCCTCTGTGCCACAGGCCTCCATTTTTGTCCAGAAACAAAGTGTTCCACCTCTTTTGCATGATTATTCCACACTTCTCCGACCACAAACGGAATACAGAACACTTCCGACGGAAAACCTGTCCCGTAAATGTATAGAGATCCATTTTGACTAAATCCCAGATACTCACAAGAGCACTAAATGTGGATCACTTCATCGCTGAAAATAGTCCCAAACAAACAAGCTTATTCCTCCTGATGTATAAAAGCGACAACAATGAGATGTTTTAGGAATTTAGCCTTTTTTTAAATATGAATATTTTGGTTGTATATTTTAATAATGTACGTCCTCAGTAGGATCTAATGTGCATTGAGCTGTCAGAGAGTAGACGGATAAACAAGTTGGCTGGGTTTAGGCATGGGATATGTTAAAAATAGGATATCAATTTTCTGCAAAAGTATCTTTTAAGCAAAACATATAAAGAGTCCAGCTTCTTCTATGTAAAAACAGCAGTTTTTCTCTATGCTGTATTAAATTAACTTTGTATTTCTAGGGTTGATAAAGATATGGGCTTACAGGGAAGATGATAGACTGTTGATTAATTAGTTGATCAAATATTTTGGATCAGTACTGGCAATTTTAAGTTGCAGCCTTTTAAATCTACATTGTGATCTTTTTTCAGTAGTAATGTGTTGCTCAATTCCTGCAGATTGCATATCCCTTTAAAGACAATGTGTGTGTCTGTGTTAGTGTGAAATCTGTTTTATCTGCCTGAAGCAGCTGCTTGAAAAGTTCGAGCTGAATTGATTTTTTTCATGGCCTTATTGCAGACCTATTTTCAAAATACAACTCCCTTATTATCCCTGCTGTTGTACTTTGGCATGGGAAGCAGGGTTGGGAGTGATCTGAAAGGCTTTCATGTGCACTGCTATCAGGGTCCACTTATTTTCAACCCAGTTGGTCCTCAAAATAAAAAAAACGTTGAGCAAGGTATCTTTGTGCTAGTTCCCAGCAGTGTGTTTGCTCAGGAGTACTCTGCAAATAGAAAAAGAAAGAAAGAAAGAGGATGACGTTTTGAATTTTGGAAGAATTTTCCAAAAATGTATTAACAATAACGAACTAGAGCCACAACGATAAGCGCATGATTAGTCGGTCAACAGATATATCAAGTAAATATCTTTAGGGTTTGTAATGACAAAACATAATATTTAAAAAAGTCTATTTGGGCTTTTAGAAACTGGGATGGATCTATAAAATAATCGGTATATGATTAGATATTTAAAATAATCGTTGGAATCTGTGCTCTCCTATTTATCCATTAGAAGTTGCCTTTTGATACCTCTGCGAAGGAGGTTGTTTTTTGTCTGTTTTTCTGTTTGTAAAACTATTTGTAGCCATTTTTGTGAAACGTATTGGAAAAAGGTTGCAAGGTCTAAGGAATAACCAATACATTTTCTGGATTTGGACCAAATCTTGGGGTAAATAAACATATGACGTTTCAATGTAGTTAACATTGCAAGATCAGGCCTTCTTGCTGCATTCAAGTAACAAAGGAATAGTTTGAAAAATAAGTACGAAAGTTTGTTAAACGCTCTGAGCAATTCAATTCATGATATTCTTTGCTCTTGAACGCAATGAAGTAGGAAAAACAACTTCCCATTTTAAGATTATGCAGCAGGACTCCTGGATGATGTAACGTTACAGAGACTGCCCTTTAGCTACCACATACCTCCACCACCCTCCCTGCTGATGTGTCCTCGAGGAGAACCCTACAACCTGCATGCAGGCCGTAGTCCCTCTCACACTGCAGCTGACCTCAACCTCTGACCTCTGAAAGTTCAGGGTCTGCAGGGAAAAGAGGCTTTCCCTGCAGGAAGCAATAAAGTTTCAAATTACATGACACTTGATTTAAGCCTGTTAAATCCATCAGAGGGATCAGAAGAGGCTGCACGCAAGCTCTCACACAGGTTCACATGTGAAGGAAGAGATACAGAGAGCAGCTCAGAGCGGGAAAACACATCCACCACACACCCTCAGAGCATGAAAACAAGAGCGTAATCAGGATTTAACCCCGTCATCCCGGCTGTAGCGCTCGGCTGCTTAACTCAACAGGTTTGATGTCATTTTCTAAATCTTTAACTCCCAGTGAGCTCACTAACACACTTACCTGACCAAAACACCACTCAATTATTGAACAGAGTATGTGATTCCACCTAATTTAAGTGTATTTTCACCACTTAATAAGTGAACAAGTCATAAAAGAGTAGTCGATAGCCGCCTGTAGTAGCAGGTAGACAATAAAGACAGAGGAACAGACTAAAATGGACTTCAGATAGTTAGCCAATAAGATACTATGTCTTTGTGTTTAGCATCCAAGGCTGTCACATGATTTAAAAAAAATGCCTACTGCAACTATCTGCATCATTTAAACAAACAAATGGTTTGATGTATACAGCTGTAATTTAAATATTGATCTGTATTACTACTGTCTTTGGTTTACCAACTGTTAACTGTTTTCTGCAGAGGAGGCAGAACAAAATGTCACCATTATCCTAAAGAAAAATCAAATTGATTCCGATATTTCGTCCATATTCCAGCCCAGTTCTGACTTACTGCCGTTGTAGGAAATATCAAAAACAAAGCACTCACATTTCAAAATTGGCTGGAAGGCTGAAATTGTGGGCAACTAGGAGGAGAAATGCACCATGGAGCCAAATCTCCACCATTTACTGCTTCCAAAAATACACCTTCATTCCAACTGTGCACTGTTTCTTTCTGTAACAACCCAGTTCGCTATAATTCATTATTCAAAATGGATACAGTAGAATAAGGGAATTTTAACAAATAGTGTAAGGCCTGTCACTTAAATGCTACTTATTTCTAATGTATTCCAACAAAAATCAAACAGACATGAACCCTGTTTTCATCTGTCACTTTTCACGATAACAACCAGAGGTGGAAGAAATACTCAGATTCTTTACTTAAAGGTGGGGTAGGTAAGTTTGAGAAACCGGCTCGAGATACACTTTTTGTTATATTCCATGGAATGCTCTTAACATCCCGATAGCAATGAATATCTTAAGTGCTTTGACAAAAAATCCATAAAAAAATGTCATCTGTGGAAGCCGTAGTACTGTAAAAAGCACGACCACTCATTTTAGCCGGCCCGGCTAAAATAACTGGATGGCCTACCTGCCTGTCAGCCTTCCATCTGTGCACAAACTTATCTCGTGCCCTCATTGGTCATGTGCGCGCCCGTGTATGTTGGAGGAGGAGCTCTGTAAGGAAGTGGCAGATTTTTTCCGGTTGTGTATTTTCAAATTCCAGCGCACTCGAGCTGGTTTCTCCAAAATCACCTACCCCACCTTTAAGTACATTTACAGTATAACAATATCGCTTCTCCTTACTTGGTTGGACATCACTTTGTACAAATTAGCTCAAATCAGGCATGACCTAACACTAAGGCAACACAATTACTTATGCTGTCGATGTCTAAAACAATAGAAAATGAAATAGATACAATTAATTGTCAGATCAGTAAGGGACTGAAAGGCCCATTGTTCAAAAATACTATTTGTCTGAGACTCCCATTTCAAACACCAATTTCCCCTGAAGGCCCTTTGTTTTTAAAAAGACAAACTCTGCTATTATGGTATTTTTAATCTGATTGGTTAAAACTCATTGCCCTGTTTGTTGGATGTGTTAAGTAATGGCATGAGGAGTGAGATTGGTGAGGGTCCAGGTAGGAATATCATAGTAAACCAATCAGAAGCAATGTGGGGTGGGTCAAGCCGTTGCCATTATTCTGCATAATAATTAGCCATGTGCTTCAGTTTTTTGCAGGGATGGGCTTTTGGATAAATTGACTTTTTTTTCCACCGGAAGTTTATACATTTTTAAACTTCAACAACCAACCAAAAATCAACCGGAAGCTTTCATCCAGTCATAACAGATTGGTCAAGTAAAAATGACTTTAAGAGACATTGAAGACCAAGATTTATTATTGGAAGTTACGTCCAGAAGAATTTACCTATCTTAGGCCAAAAAAATATGTTTATTGTGTTTTGTGTCAATTTACAACATTTTCAGCTTTCACCAACCGTAATCTGGAAATAAATACTTTTATTAATAGGATATTTCTATTCTAGAGTTGACTCTCACCTCTAATTCACCATTATCAAAACCTAATCCACATCTTAGATTAGGGAGAACTAAATTGGATACATTACCAATGACAACCCTGGTTATAAAACTCCAAAATGACATGTTAACAGCAAATCAGCATTACAATATGAATTCAGATAATTTGGGGCCATCAGATGCCTCAGTGCTCAACTTTTCATGTCCAGAGCCCTAAACTCTCACCCAGATGAGGCGTTCTCTTGTTCCTACCAATGACCCAACAGCTCATCCACCTTCATCACACTATAGGCATTCCTCACAACAAGCCCGCAGTTTAAAGGGACATTCTCTGTTTTCTGTTTTCCCCTCCCTGTCCATAGTGGCATCATTATAAGAGCCTATTATGGCGGTACAGAGGCCAACTCACAGACTAAATGCCTTGTTTCTGTCCACCATGGGAGCCTTCTATAGAGCCGCAACTCCCTCCTTCAACAGAGAGGCCCCTTCATTACGCTGCCCCCTCCTCCCCCTCCTCCTCTCATCCTCCTCACTCTCTTCTCCCTCAGACACAGACAAGCCTTTATCTGCCCATCATGTGCTCGCTCTCTCTTTCTCTTTTTTCTCCAGCCTGACCCTGTTTTCCACAGCGAACAGGCATGCCGGTTAGGATTTGGGGATGGGGGGGGGGCTGGGACTCACACACATGCAGAGTGGGAGGGAAAAGGCTGATTTGGAAAGCCAGCTAAATATTTTATCCATGGCCACGCTATCTGTCTGTGTAGCTTAATACCGATTTGATGTTATCTCCTAAGTCCTTCCAGCAGAGGTTTTCTATTTTCTGATCAAATAATCTCTTCATATCTGCTGGGAAATATCTAAACAGTGCACCATGTCATCTTGCTGTCTTTTTTATCCCCTGTTTAGATGTTGGACTGTACATCAGCCAACGAAGCAAACAACCACCATTATGAAGTTGAATCAACAATGAAGCTGCACCAAGCTACTATTGTCAATATCAAATAATCTGTTCATTATTATACTTGTTAAGACATTCACCATCTGGTCTAAAAAAAACATCCGAAAACCTCCATCCCATATTCCCAAGTCCCAATGGACATAATTAAATAACTTGTTTTGTGCGACAAACACCCAGAAACTCAGTTTAGAATCATGTAAAACAGAAAGAATCAGAAAACTCTCCAATTCTAAAAACTACAACCAATGGGTGTTGGCTAATCTGCTCAATTGAAGTTTGGACTACCAATTGATGTTAGAGTTCAAACACAAATCAGTCAATTGGTGAACTCATGGTGTCTACAGTAATCAAGTGCATCTCCATAGGACAGTATAACTCAAGCTCAGAAAAAGCCAATGGAAAGGAAAGAGTTTTCCAAAAACCAAAGAAAAAGTGGTGTTCGCCCTCCACAACAGCTGTTCCATGATGTTCCAAAATCCTAAGGCTTTTCCAAAATATGATCTCTCCAACCCTGTAAAAAAGCTTCAGCAGGCCAGTTATTGAAATAATAAGTCAATCTGAATTACAGAAAAATGTGTACCAAAATCGTTTTGGACATATCAGTTCAATGCCACGGGAAAGGACTTCATTGAGTAATAGAACAATCTTAACATTTATAGGTGTTTTGTTCCAGCCCATTCATTACAAATCCTATAAAATTACAAACATTCTAAAACATGTTCTACACCTTTCAGGCATCTGATGGGTTTCCCTTACCATTTTCTTACAGAATGAAAACCAACCTGCAAAAAGAGCTCCTGGAGCTGCATGAACAGTGACAGTGTATTGAAGACTTCACACCACAGTATCTGCCTTCACCGCTCAACCATGGCATATGCATTTGACAATGGCTTACATAACTCAAGCTGATTTCCCCCCTTAATGAAAAAACTCTAACCCCTAGATTCCACCGGGTCCGTCTGCGCCGCGGTTTTGGTCCAACCTCCTCCAGCGTCATAACCCACCGGGCGCGTTTCAGAAGCGGAGCGTCTTGCGTGCCGTCTCGTAGTTTTTGTTGATTTGGGCATATTTCCTGGACAGGATACTTTGTGCAGACAAAGTTAATAATAATTGTAATATTCCAGTTATAAACGACATGAATCAAAGATGTGTTGCTGTATTTTAGTGGTAAAAAAATGCATTCATCATCATAATTATTCTATATATATAATTTACACAGTGCCTGTAAACCGGAGGAGAACGCTGGCATTTCTCCTCCTACTTGAAAGACTACGGAGGGATAGGGTCTGCAAAATTAGTTTATTTTGGGGATTGACTGGATGCTCTGACCGGTCCACTTCCTGCCCGGCGCTATGCAACGCCTCGCGTCGTGTCAAAAATAGACTTGCATCCTATTTTTAGCGGAGCCCAGCGCCAAGACGCTTCTGGGGCGCTTCTAGCCGTAACGCGGCGTGTCTGGTGGAATAGCACCCATTGACTAGAGTGGCCGCGATCGCTGTGAACACCGCGGACCCGGTGGAATCTAGGGGTAACAGATGCTGTGCAGAATGATCGTCAGCCATCCAAACATGGGTGATTCGGAGTTAATAGGCCAAACAAAGATCACATCAGCTAACACTATAAACTGTTATTACATTTAATGAAAGAAAAACATTAACCTTGGGGGTAAACCCAGAGGTGCGACTTCTCTCTGCAACAGCGTGTTAAGGTCCTTACACACCGAGCCGATTTTCGGCGTCGATAGATGTCGGGCCAAAGAAATCACTCTGATTGGCTGTTCAGCTTAGCGAATCAGTGCATGAGAAGCGAAACGGAAGTGAGGGACCCAAACAAACTATTAAGAAGGCAAATCTGAGATTTCATTTAACTCCAGCTCTCGACAAAGGTTCGGGAAAGCCCCATGAGCTTCTCGCTGTAGAGTGAAAATGGAACGCACACGCTATTTGTTGTTTGTTTATATCACGCAGTCTGTTCTTCTTTTCTCGGTGTATCACGCAGTCTGTCTTCCGGTTGTTGCCTCTTTTGAATGACGAATACACACTACCGCCGCCTGCTGGTAAGGAGAGTTATTGCCACTCACGCATGCGCAGTTCGTACGTGCAACTTGGCCGTCGGCTGAAGTCTTTGCGGTGTGTTCCAGTGCGAAACATGGCCAAGAAGCAGGAGGCGACGTGAGCCGGCGTTCGGGACGTGTTCTTTGGTGTCAGTTTGGTGTGTAAGGAGCTTTAAATCAGTGTGACTTGGCTCCTCTAGCAACTTCATTGATCGGGGGAAAAGGCAAAAGAGGCCATGCGAAGGAAACCTTTACATTCCAGTAAAACCCTGCACGGGTAATGAAGTGAATCGTCTGCTGCAGGCTGCCTTTATATACTGCACCGAATTGAAAAACCCTCATGATGTGCATGTGACCAGGGGAAAATGCAGCTGTACATTACTGAACAATTTTCTCCTTGTCTTGCCACTGCGGTTGCCATGTTGGCTTTCTAAATAACCGTTTTTTCCTCCATCTGCTCGGCAGATTTTTGCTGTTTGCTGGCGTTCACGTGGCGGACCGTGAATGCCCCCCACCCCCTATTTCACCCACCTTATCAGATCCTTTAGTTTGTCAACTAACCTCTAACATGTCTCCTATATTTTCCCTCCAGTTTCTCCTCTTTTTCCAATCTGCCTCCAATCCCCACTGAAAAACTGGACGATGACTTTAATTACATTGACTATGTCAACAAAATTCACATAATTGCATCAAGTTAATTGAAAGCAATAATATTAAGTTTAAATAACTGATATTAATGTTATTTCTTTCAACTAACATAATAGAGTTATGGGGAATCTCTTGACATAATACATTTCAGTTTTTTCAGTGCTCCATCTATGTCCCTTTACTCTCTTTAAGGCCCCGGCTCCACGAGGACAAATACGGCAAAACGCATCGGAGTAACGCAAATGCAACCGCAAAAAACCTTCCGTCCCCACGCAATATACACCGGATTGTGTCAAGCTCCACGAGACGGCTCCGTTTACATCCAAACGCTGGAAAAGCTGCAGTACATATGCCGAACCTGTACGTGGCGCTGTAACTTCCTCCACAAAAGCAGCAACTTCCTCCACAAAAGCAGCGAAGAAGAATGGTTGTCATGGCTGCACTTCTGTGTATTCTCCGGTCAGCGTGTGTTAAAGTTTAAATCTTCCGGACAAAATTATAAAAGTGCCGGTCAAAGGTCTTCATTGAGCTTTAAAACAAATGAATAACGACGATATAATGATATATAATCATCAAATACACGGAGCCTGTCTCTTTTTCCTCTCTTCTGACAGCGTCAGTGTCTGTCTCATGCAGCAGCTGATCCTGTAATGAGTGACCCGACAGTAAAAATGAACATATTTATAACTAGTTTAGGTAGTTTGAGAGGTAATTAAAATAGCTAAGGGTGATGATCTGACTTGAAGTGTGTGTTTTGCTCCCGCTGCATCACAGCGGCAGGAGCTGCGTGTCTCCGTCCTGTCAGATTAGACTTCACTCGCGTTTATGTCCATATCGAGATAAAGATAAATAATCTGAATTCAAGGAGGAGCTCCTGTAGATGTTGCACAAAGAACTGTAGCATGGTCAGTAGCGACTGGAGCACGATAGCAACCCTGCGGGGGAGAGGCGGGGCTATGAAAACGAATGACCGTATAGGCGACTCCACGGCCCCGTTGGACCCCCCAGAGCGCTCCGTTCCCAGATCTATCCACCTTTGGACCCGTTGTCGTTTGCGGGTCTGTTTCTACGTTTCCCTTACGGCGTCGTCGAGCTTAGAGGGCTATACGCATGAGAAATATGCGGATTCAACCCGTTTTCGTCCTCGTGGAGCCGGGGCCTAAGCCCCCTTCTCCTCTTTCCTTATCTCTCCTGTCCCTTCTCTGTCTTAACCCATTTCTCTGTCCCTATATACTTTTCTTCACTCGTGTTCTTATCTTCTTTTATCTGCCGTTTGAATGTATTCTCCTCCACCCACCCCCTATTGATTATTTTTCTTCTTCCTGCTCGTGTTATTTCCTGTCTTCTTAAACTCTTGTTTTATGTCCCCTTCTCAAGATGTTCCCCTTGCTGTCCTATTCTTACTCCTCTATATCAGTCCTTATTTTACTCTCCATCAATGTCTCTTCTTGTTTTAACTAATAATTTCTCCCTTTCCTCCGTTCACTTATCAACCTTCCTCCCCCTTTACTGTTTTTATTTCCTGTCAACTACACTATTATCCTCCTGCTCATTTCCTTTAATTTGTCTCCTTTCCTACCCTTAACCTCTTTGTTTATATCCTGATTATATCTCCTTATTACTGTCTATTGGCATTTTCCATTTCTTTTATCCTTTAGTTTGTCCTACATTCCTCCCATTCTCAATCTTTCTTTCTTTGTCGTACCATCCATCCTTTGCTCATCTTTTCTGCTCTACGGTCATGTTCATCTTTATATTATCTTCTTCTCCTCTGCTTTTTACATCACACTCTTCTCTCCTTAATCTGTCCATCTTCAATTATCACCCTTTAACCATTTTTTTTTAAATTGGCTTGTCCTCATTGTTTTATACAATTATTTGAACTGCAAAATCTTTAATGTAATGATTGAATTGATTTATATTTTGTTGTGTATGTGTGTACAGGGATATATTTGTCCTGTCTCCTCTCGGTCTGTTTGCTGGTCCCTTTTTAATAACACTACTTTAGCCGCCCCTATTCTAGCACTACATACACAGTTGTGCACAGATATATAAGGATTTAATAATGTATATAACTCCTCCTGTGCACACCGAAAGGTGAAGGCTGCTGTATAAACAGATAGTAAAGTAATATTTTCCTGACAAATAATAGATGATGGCAAGACACTAAAAGCCAAAACATGTTTTTTCATTTACTGGTAGATGAAGGGATGTCCAAAATATCCAACTAATTGGCAACAAAATTAAGAGTATGCTACTGAATTAGGGCAGGAAAGATTCATACCAATTTCCTCTGTGGTGTTTCCCATTAAAAGACAATTTAAGTGACTTTATATCTGTTTACAAGTACATTTCTGATTGGGCGATTTTGAATGCTAAAAAAAACCCAGTTTCCTTCATTTTTGTCTTCTTTGCTCACCATCCTCCAATCCATCTTGGATGTATACTTTTTTTTACTTGTCTCACTTTTAATTCACCGCCTCCCATTTATTTCAGTTCTCCCTTTAAAACTCCCCCGTCATTCTTCCTCTACTGTAATTTCTTCCCATTTATTTCCTTCTTTTGTTATGCTAAAAGAAGGCTGCTAGAGAGCGCAAGACCAATCACAGCCACGAGCTCTTCTTCTTCTGTGTGTTTATCCGTTAAAAGCCCCAATAGCGCGTGTTCACGTGGACAAGAAACCTATTCTGATGAGAAGGAGGGAGGGAGGCGCGTTCACGAGGCTGAGGGGGAGGAGGGGAGGAAGCTAGTCAGCCATCCAGCCGCGCGCATGCTCGAGACAGCAGGTGCCCGAGCCCCAATGATGTGCCGAGCCCCCGTTAGAGAAAAGGAAAAAAAACTAATTTGCATTGCTAATAGGCTCCTCGGAGCCTCCTCCCCCTCCATTTTGGGGACAAAAAAGCTTCTAATATGGCGACATGTTTTTATTCCCCCCTTCCTACAAGCCATGAAAAAATATATTCCTGGGTAAAATGTATTTTAAGAATACAGCATTAAAAAAAAATCAAATATAAAAAACATGAAAGATTAAGAAGGTCACCAGACTTCACAGGATGGACCCACACTTTAGATACTGTAGCAATGTGTTACTAAGTAAAATAGTGACTTTTCATATGGAAATGTTTGTGAGGAGGTACATTCGGGTTAATGGGCCGATGTAAAGTGTTTCCCAACAGATTTACACAGGGAACAATAGAGAGTGAGTGTGACGCCATGGGGAGAAAGAATGCAATATGGGCATTGCAAAGAGCACCAAATGGTCAATTCATAAGCCAATCGACAGGGATGTTCATAATCAATGGTGATAAAAGAGTAGCCAGAAAGGGTTCATGGAGGGCTTCGACATCAACAACAACAACAACAGGGAGAGGGGCTCACACCGAATTCCTCATTGAGCAAAACAAGTGAAGCGCCAAATTCCCAACAAGCAGCCCCCTTGTCTATTGTGGGGGAAGAAGGGGAGAGAAAAAGGCTTCTCTACTCCTGCCTTCAAACAATCTCAGAGAGAATAAACTATATCCGTTAATAAAAACAACATTAATTGTATCGAAGGGTCTAAAAATAATCACGTTTCCCTGCTTTCTCCACGTTGACCTCGTTTACACACATGGACGCCAGGCAGTGATTATGATGTGATTCTGTCTGTCGCCATGTGCGAGCGCCTTTATACGCGCAAAATGGTAGAGACCCTCGCACCCCCAACCACCGTCTCTCTCTGCGCGCGCATTGTGTAATATTCTCAGGTTTTTATTGCACTGTTTATGTAATTTTTTATGACCAAAACCATAAAGACTCAATCACAGTTACATGCATCTTTGGATTTTTGTGCAGTTTTTTTCTCCAGACGCTGGAAACACATACATGCACATGTAGACACCCACACACGTGAACAGATGACACGCTCGCATGTCAGATGCACAGATTTCACATTGGACTGTATATGCCTGCCTACAACAAACGCCCCATAAATTGAAATATGGTAGAAATATAGACCGGCTTTACATCCCCAACGCTCCCTGTTGAGCCGCACATGGACACTATAAAATATAAGGAAGATTTGTGCGTGTTTTGCTCAATAAAAAGGAAAATCCGGCGCACAAAAACACACCAACAAGACACCCAGATTGGTGCCAGACTGTGTGATTAATCTGCTGGGCTTGATTTCATGTGAATGACTTTATCACAAAATGAACATATTTCTAATTTATTTTTGGAGAACAGTTTTTGCCACCGCGCGCAGCTTCATTGTCCCCCTCCGCCACTTTCCGTCTCCTCGACCCGCCGACCACGCCAAAATAAGCCCCTCGTGCGTCCCCGGTCAGTGTAACCACACCGCTCCTACTACTACTACTACTAATACTACCGAGTTAATGTGTCCGTTAAAGGCTAATTACCCGCCGGCTAATCGCCATTAGACGCATTCCCGCGACTTGTAGCCTCAAACTGCACCCACAGCTGTTCATTGAAAGATGTGAGAAGCACAATAAATAAATCAGAGGCAGATATGATTGCAAACAGCAGCAGGGACATGATAAAAGCCGGGAAAAGGTAAATAAATGAGCCAAACAAACCTCCTTCCGTGCGCGTAAATCCGTTTCCAAGCGCGTGGAGAAAAGGGTAATAAGCTTGTTGTGTTGCACGGGCTCAATCCTACCAGCCTCTCTCTCTCTCTCCGTCTGTGCCTATGTCTCTCTCCCTGTCTGTCTCTCTCGCTCCCTAGCGCGTCTCAGTCTCTCTCCCCCCCTTCTTTCATTCTCAATGTCTCACTCTCTTTCTCTCTCTCTCCTTCTCAGCCAATAGTGTGAGGGATGGAATTGGCGCGAGAGGTCTTGTAGCAGGACGTTGGCAGGTTCCGAACGCGCGCGCCGCACACACACACGCGTGTAATCACATGCACGGACGCACAAGGACCCCTTCTATCACCCCCCTATGGTTGCCCCTAGCAACTATAAGAGCGACCCCGCCCCTTGCCTTGCTGTACCCCCCACCAACCTACATTTCATCCCCCAGTTAAGGACGGTTTAGGGAAAAATTATCTAGTCGCGGGTTAATTTGGTCGCCAGCCGCTAGAACATGATGCGCGCAAGCTTTTCATAGATTGCGAGAGACAGAAAGAGGGAGAAAGAGAGAGAGTCTGGGCGCCAACAGCTTACAACTCTCCCCATGGTGGCTGGTCCATTCACGTTTCAGGCATTGTATTGTACCAGTGTGTGTGTGTGTGTGTGTGTGTGTGTGTGTGTGTGTGTGTGTGTGCGTGTGTGTGTGTGTGTGTGTGTGTGTGTGTGTGTGTGTGTGTGTGTGTGTGTGTGTGTGTGAGGAGAACAATGGGGGCAAAGCAGCAAGAAGAGGGGGGCAATGGGGAGGGGAGGGGTAAGGAGCCCCCCCCCCTTCTTTTAAAATCAACCATTCAGAGTGAACTGGAAGAAGATGGAGACAGAAGGACTGCGTTCACACTGAGCAGGCTACATTTGAAAGTGCACATGTTGCCTGCACGTCGCTGCGCTGCGCTCACTTTGCACTACAGCATTGTTCCATCTGCTTTCGAGCGCCCACTGAAAGCGATTCAGCAGCAGAGCGTCTTCATGCATGCGGTTGTTATGAGCTGCTATGATGTCATTTTTTGGTCGCTTTTTTCACAGCCCAGTATCTTCTATGCAGAACCAACACTCAGGTTGATGGGTCTGACTTTCATGCAGGAGACCAGAGATTCCTGTCACAGATCAGCCACATTCTCCTTCACCAAACTTAACTAGTTGTGAACTATGGCTTATTTGCTATGACCAAAATTGTATTCCTGACCTATCCTCTTTAGTTATCATTTTGAAAGAAATATCATTGAACTATGGTGTGGCAGAATTGTCCAATAGTGACATGGGTGCTGTACTCAAGGACACCAGAACTGACACTAATGTGCTGTTTACACAATAACGCAAACGGTTGTATCCGTTACTTTTCTCTTTCATTTAGCCCGTTCGTTCACACGAGGCCGTAACCTAAACACGGAAAACGGACCCCGCAAACGATAACGGGTCCCAAGGTGGATAGATCTGCAACCGGAACGCTCTGGGGGGCCAAACGGCTCCGTGTGTACGCCCTATACGATAATTTCCTGATAACGATGAGCCATAGCCCCACTTCTCCCCACCTCTGCTGCTCACTGCTGTAGCATGGTCAGTAGCTACTGTCAGTAGCTACAGATGTTAGTGCACAATCTACAGCTCGACCATGCTACAGATCAGATGTTAGTGCAAAATCTACAGCTCCTCTACCACAACCATCAGCAACAAGTGGACATGGAGAATTACATGAACTACATGTTGCTAAATCCTTTTGAAAACGAATTTGGTGCGTAAACGCAAACGTTCCCGTGTAAATGGGGTCTAAACCAGTAAAAAACTGTATACACACTTGCGATGAAAGGAAGAACATACAAACCATAGCTTGGTGTGAATGGGGACGGGGAGGGGAGACAACTGTTAAGGCTGTGAAAAATGTCAAATTAGAAATAAGTCAAGTTATTGGTTGCCTTTGCCGAAGGACGCTTCGCATCCAAACAGTAAGGATGAGAACATATAAAGCACACATTACACAGGTAGTTCAGTGACATCCAAGCAGTATGGCGTGGACCCGTATAGAAAAATCCACAGTTTATTTTCAACTGAGACCGAGGGCGCGTTCACACCAGTCCTGGTAAGGGTAGTTGAATTGAACCCTGGAGCGTTTCCTCCCTTTTGTCACATTAACTGTGGGGTTTATTTGGGAGTTTGTCCTTGTGAAGGTCTAAGGTCAGAGGGTGTCGTATTATGTACAAACTGTAAAGCCCCCTGAGACAAATGTGAAATTTGGGATATTCGGCTATATAAATAAACTTTGATTGATTGATTGAATGTTAACACCGGACAAACTGTAGCGCAGATCAAACTACTCACTCTGGTTCGCCGCCACAAAGGAATCGTTTTGTCAAGTGAACTCTTGAGCAGATAATTTTGGGTGTGAAAACCAGTCAAACCAATCAAAGAAAATGTTCCATTTATGTGTAACTACTAGGGCTGTCAAGTTAAAAAAAAATTAACGCCACTAATTATTTTAACGCGATTAACGCATGTGTATTTTTTGTCCTCGGCCGCCGTAGTTTCAGAGCGCATCGAGTTTAAAATACCATCTACAAGCTGATGCTGACAGCCCCGCTCCTGCTGCCCGCTTGTGGCAGACCACACTTCCACGCTCACCGGCAGGCCCGGACTGGCCATCGGGGGGACCGGGAGGGTGTGTGTATGTGTGGCGCGAGCGAAGCACACCTTACGTGTTGTTGTTAGCATCTGGTGCTAGCTAGCTGAGCTAACGGATATAAGGAGCTGTTTCAATGAAAACAGAGGAGCGACATTTCGCCGACAACTGCGCCGAGCACTTGACTTTATGTAGGTAGCCAGACAGCACACTCAGCACGGATAGTGCCGCAACACAGCTCATACACACAGGCATATATGCCTTGAGCTGCACATAGCTCCAACGATCACACACACACACACACACACACACACACACACACACACACACCACACACACACACCACACACACACACACACACACACACACACACACACACACACACACACACACACACACACACACACACATACACACACACACACTATTGTATGAGAGAGGTTCTAGGTTGAATTGAGGCGAATATTTGTAATGTTCAGAGGTTGTTGTGTTTAATATTCATGAGAATATTTGTCATTGTTCAAATGATAATAAACAAACATATAAAGCATAGTTGTCCACTCATATGTTGATAAGAGTATTAAAAACTTGAAAAATATCCCTCTAAGGTACATTTAGAACAGATAAAAAATGTGCGATTAATTTGCGATTAATCGCGATTAACTATGGACAATCATGCGATTAATCGCGATTAAATATTTTAATCGACTGACAGCCCTAGTAACTACATTTTTTTCAAAACGGTTTTACCTTCCCTTTTTTTGAAATAGTATCTGATTGCATGTTTGCTTCCACTCTTTCTGATATTTATACTGTCAATGAGACAACAAATGAGACATTAATTAGATAGATAGCACTCCCCAAGATTCACTCTCCTTCGCAATGAGACACATTTGTTGGTAGGAGAGCGGTCATCACCCTGAAGTCCCTCTTCTTAATTTCCTGCTGTTAGGGGACTGTAGGTTGAACTAGTCGTGTATACATAGCTAGCAACTAAATGTGTTAAATCTACCAACTTTATATATCTAAAACTGATCTGATAACCACACTGTGAGGTTCTTGCTGGTTTTACAGCTGAATTAGTTTGCATTTTGCAACTCACTTGTTTTAAATTAAGGACGAAACATTGTTTGCTTGCGGCTGCCCTTTACTAAATCAAATAACTATACATTTCTTACACTGCCCTGTCATTTTATTCTCCTATTGTATAAATGTCAATTTTGTTTAGCCTGTTTCCATTTCCGGTTCTCTTGGCTCTCTACAACAGTTTTTTATTGTATTTTGTCTCAGTGCTTTTGATGTTTGACGTAAAGCACTTTAAACAACACTTTCAGTGATCACAGCGATAGCAAGAGTGGACAAAAAAGATATTCAACCAGCTGAGGCTCTGCAGACCAGACTCTCTGTCTCACACATGTTGTCGACTGCAGACCAAAAGTGGGCAAAGAAGAAGTTGTTTTCCTTTTGAGCTGTTTTAGTGTGGACAGAGGTCTTTCCCTAAAGACACCTGAAAACGAAAGTGTGGAAACAGGAAGTGGAACCTCCAATTCTTAAAAGTCAAGCGAATGCTAGGTTCCTTAATCCTGCTTTCTTACTGACCAACAAGGGGCGATTGACTGGTGGCAAAAGGAAGTCCAATTGCATAAAACCCTGAGAGAAAATTACAGTTCTTAACCTATTTAATACCACATTGAACATTTTCCCAAATGATTTTAATCTAAATTGTAAGTTTCAATTTGTATTCAATATGCTTGATGTTCATTTAAATGATCGTCCCATTAAGTGTAACATATTTGTTAAAACAGCACAATAGTAGTGAGAGGCATTTTTGTAATCCCTTGCAGTCATTTAACCGCTGTTGATGCTTCTTTGAGAAAAGTATCAAACCTTCAACGGCTCCATCAGAGCTGCAAAGTGACCCATAGACCCAGCTGTTCCTGCTCAGAGGACACTTCCTTTGCAGAAAACGGTTAAAAAAATGAAGAGAACATAAAATACTGAGCTGGCTATTAAAAAAATCTCAGATATGTGAGGGTAAGTCAGGCGAGTTTTATAGCATTCTACATTGACTCCATCCTATTAAGAAGTACTGAAAAGAAAAACCTCCAGCTGTAATCGAGGAGTGCTGAGTCAGACTCCTTCTGCTCTACATCACCATTGGAGTGTCTGCAGATCACTCCATGTGCTCACCTAATGAGGCTTAACAACCAGGAGTTCAACAATAACTGTGATATTTAAGAAGTGAAATATTGACATCATGTTAATAAAACACATATGATAACATGTAAGAAATCCAGCACCTCTGAAATCATGTCTGTTTCTTTCCATTCACCCTTTGTACATGCTCCCCCTGACCTCCAACACACACACACACACACACACACCACACACACACACACACACACACACACACACCACACACACACACACACACACACACACACACACACACACACACACACACACACACACACACACACACACACACACACACACACACACACAGGCACAATAGGCACAGCAGTCAAATAAATAACAGAGCCCTGTAAGTCAGGACATGACGTCACCTTTTACGTCTTTCAGCAATGACAGCGTAAATGACAACAATCAATCGATCACATTACATTTGTAATCTTTTAGTGCAATTGGGCACCGGATTCAAACCAACCTGGAAACTACATTGGTGGAAAAGGGGTAATTGTCATTTTCATGTATTTATTGTTGGCCAAAATAACAAGTGTAGTGAAAATCTAATATTGTGAAAGCCATAATCCAAGCTTTCTTCCTGTAGACTACACCACTCATTGGGGAATGGTCTATCCCACTTTGACCTTTAAATATAAACTGGGTCATCCCGTTTTGGCCCTGCAGTGGAAGACAGAATATTCCTCTCTAGGCTTGTAGTTCAAAACAGATTAATGAGTGATCTAATGAAGGATGCACAACGGTATTCGGCTGTTATTTTTGCAGACATACACAGACACACACACAAAGATAAAGCTTCAGGGCAAAGTTGACGAACATGACAACATGGTTTCATCTAGAATTCCCTCTCAAGTCTCTTTTCACCTCATAGCTTCATTCTTCACTCCTCCTGCCTTCCTCTGTCTACAACTCCACATTTATTTCTTCCATCTCCCTTATATAAAATCTCTCATCTCATTCCCATTCTGATCCGATCTCTACGTTATTCGACCACCTCCTCCATTTTTTATCTCTCCATCAATCCATCTCTTTACTCTCTAACGAGGTGAACATATACTACAGCCATCTATCTAGCAATCCATCGCACGTACATACAAGCAAATGAAGACAGAAGGACAAACACCCTCGTATACACACATGCACAAACTGAGACATGCACACAATAGAAATCGAAACACACACAGTCCAAAGTCGTCTGGATGTCACCAGACAGAGAGATGACTAGAGAAAGTCCTCCGCCTCTGGTGACAACTGTGTGTGTGTGTGTGTGTGTGTGTGTGTGTGTGTGTGTGTGTGTGTGTGTGTGTGTGTGTGTGTGTGTGTGTGTGTGTGTGTGTGTGTGTGTGTGTGTGTGTGTGTGTGTGTGTGTGTGTGTGTGTGTGTGTGTGTGTAAACGGCAACACGGACAGAGCATGAAACAGAGGGTGGTGAATGAGGGAGAAATAACTACAGGCAGGAAGGCAAGACAGAGGAGGAAGTGAGAAAGTGTCAGACAGCAGCGGGACAGAGGCATTAAAAGAGAGCCAGAGTGGAAGTGAGGCAGGGATAGACTGAGAGAGAGGGGGTAATGAACGGGAGAGAGAGAGTTCGCCTGAGGACACAGCGACCAGCCTTGGTGTGTCTGGGTAATAAATAACCTTCACTGGGATGTCAGACAGAGGAATAGTGATGGAGATACACACAGATAGAGTGATAAACAGATGGATGTTAGCGGTAAAAGTAGGATGGCTGACAGGTGAAAACACGCTACAATGACACATAACACGTGCCAAATCACATGCAAATGAAGAAACATATTCAGCATATTACTTAAAGCACTTCATAAGCATAGCATTGCAAATGCAAAAAGCTCAAAATAAAAAACCGCTGCAAGAAGCATAAACGGAAAACGGGGACACTAAAAAGTTATGCTGGGACCGGAGCGTTTGTTGACGTTTCGGGATTATAAAGTTGGCCAACGGTCACTGTTGTTGGAGGGAAACTTACCCAAAATGCAAGTTTTATTGCATTTATATAACAATGTGATCGCATGATTCCTTACAATGTTAATGCAAATCTGCTGTAAGCTAGCTAACGTAGCTAACCTTGTCTTTTCAAATATACTGACAAAACATTTACAATTTACAATGTCTTGGTACAGTATATGGTTGTAGTAAGGTTTGTCAAGTTGGTTTGGTACTGTAAATGGTGTTAAGGGAAAAAGTAACCAAACCTTTGGAGTAGTTTGTGAAAATGGACCAGATTTAGCACCCTTTGAACATTTTACTACCGTACTACTTTTTACAGTGATTGAATACCCAATTCAGGGATATGTTCAAATGCAAAAGGAAAAACTCTCTCTTAAATAAAAGATAAAA
The DNA here is from genome assembly GCF_902827165.1 of Trematomus bernacchii. Taxonomy (NCBI): domain Eukaryota; kingdom Metazoa; phylum Chordata; class Actinopteri; order Perciformes; family Nototheniidae; genus Trematomus; species Trematomus bernacchii. Next base: position 4,563,917 of record NW_022987851.1, on the reverse strand, counting down.
TACTAAGAATTTAAGACCAAAAGAGGAGGAGAATCGACATGAGGACACTGAGGAAGAGTCAAGGAGATGGAGAGTGAATGGTGTAATGTGATTGGCAGGACGTGGATTCATGTACACACACACGCGCACACACACACACACACACACACACACACACACACACACACACACACACACACACACACACACACACACACACACACACGTGATTTCATTTGTAAACTCTTGATTTTTTTTATCGTTTATGGCTAGTATTATGATGTGGCTATAACTGGTTAAAATTGTATGTCTGAATGCACAATTTTCCTTGAATCCATATATGTGTGTGTGAGTGTACATTCATAAAATATACCCTTGATGTGCCTTTTCATGCTAATCTGCATGGGTGAGTAAGTGTGTGTGTGTGTGTGTGTCTGTGTCTATCAAGCTCTCAGCGCTACCTGTCAAATTAATTTCCCGCTCACCCATCCCCCACGCTTATTTTTGGACGTATGTGGTGCCCATGCAGAGATCGTCAGCCAATGAGCGTGCGGTTCAGAGCCCCTGTTGGCAGCAAGCCTCTCTGTGATTGGCTGAGGCGAGCGGACTATACACGGAGGAGTTTAGCTGGGATTAACTTTGCTTTATAATCAATGTTGACTGGTGGAATAACAGAGGGGGGCTGAGGGTAAGAAAAGGCAACAAAGAAGTGAGTAATGGGGAAGAGAGAAGGAATAAAATGATGTAAGGGAGGTAAAATTGTGTAAGAGTGGGACAAATGTGTGTGTGGCAAGGAAGAGGACTGAAAGAAAGAAGGGCGGTGTTTTCTGTACAGATTGGAGACCCCCCCCCCCGAGGAAAATGTGTGATATTGGGCTGCATAAATAAGTACAGTACAATACAACAAAATATGAAAAATACATACTATGTTCAAAGTGGAGGGGTGTGATGTGACTTAGCAGGAGAAGGATACAGCAGGAACAGGAGGTAAATCAGAACAAGAAGCGAAATGAAAAGAGAAGGAAGTGAGAAAAGACAGGAAAAGAAGGAGCAAAGTTTTAGGAGGAGGAGGAAGCACAGGAGGAAGGGAAGAGGAGGAAGACAAGTGCTGGACATATGGCAGGAGAGCAGATAGTAGTCCAGTTGCCAGCTTTGTGAACCCGGAAATGGTGAGTACCCCAAAGTTAAAATGTTAGAAATGTAAAGTGCGAGTCCCCAGCACATAGAAACTGCTGGATGCTAACTTATGTTGGGCAATTTGTATGTGAACAATAGTTAAAAGATGACTTGGCCGATTTGGAAAATGTTGGAGTGATTATTGGGGTTATTGAGGATGCTGAATACATTTTTGACATTTACAGGGTCAAAAATGGCAGCTTTAAGAAAGTGGCCATTCAGGCTGATTTTGCCTACAATTATTAGTGTTGCGACAATTGGATATATAGAGCACAAGATTAAAATGAATATAATCCTTTACTCTGGACAACTTTTCTTCAAATATATAGGCAATCTGTTCAATCCAAATGATCCAGAGTCCCCTAAATGTCGACCCAAAATGTATCAAAATCCGCCCACCGGGAGTACAAATATGGACATTTTCTGGTTAAATCTGCCATTTTGATCCTTAATTGGACTCAGCATCCGAAATAACCCCCATAATCACTCTAACATTTTCAAAATCGAGCCATTTTTTTACTGTCCACATATATAATGGTAATTCATGCTTATTAACGCATCTTATGCTAATTGTGCAAATTGCCAACATATGCAAGTCAGCTTCCGGAAGTTTCTATGTGCTGGGGAACCGTACTATACATTCCTATCATAAAACGTTGGTGTACTCAACATTTCCGGGCTCACAATAGGACCCCATGAGCTGGCAACTAGACTATAAAGTGAAGGCAAAGGGGAAAAGAGGAAGTGAGATGAGAGGAGGAAGAAAGCATAGAAAGAACAAGGAAAAGAAGACAGGAAAGGAACTGTGTGATAAAAATGAAGATGAAGGGGTTGAAGAGTAAGCGTAGGTAAGAATAGAGAAAGAGTGAATTATAAAAAAGAAGGGCAGGTGTAGAATAAAATAAAATGGAAGTAAAAAAAGAGTATGGAGAGGTGGAGGGGAGAAACAGGAAGGGATGAGATCAAGGAATAGCGGGAGGTGGAGGAAGGAAAGAAGAGGGATAAGGGGGAGGAAGGGGGTGAAGAGGAGGGGCAGGTCTTTCAGTGACTGTGCTCTCATGCATGTCAGCGTCCTCCACCCCCCCATTCAACCCCCAACCCCCCATCATTCACATGAATTAAAGGCTGTGTGTGTGTGTGTGTGTGTGTGTGTGTGTGTGTGTGTGTGTGTGTGAGTGTGTGTGATGAGTCATACTTTTGTTTTGTGGCATTCTTTACTTCCAGCGAATGGACTGCTGACAATGACGCATACACGCACACAATCACACAAAAGGACACACCCACACACGCACAAACACACACACACAAATGGTTTCAGGGAACATTTTTGCATTTGGACTTTAGATTGTGAGCTAGTTATAGTCACATTATAATTGTAATGACACACACACACACTGAACCACACACTGAACCACACACTGAACCACACACTGAACCACACACACAAAAGCACACACGCTCTCACTCACACACACGCACACACACACACACACACACACACACACACACACACACACACACACACACACACACACACACACACCACACACACACACACACCACACACACACACACACACACACACACACACACACACACACACACACACACACGCTCTCACTCACACACACACACACACACACACACACACACACAAAAGCACACACGCTCTCACTCACACACACACACACACACACACACACACACACACACACACACACACACACACACACACACACACACACACACACACACACACACACACACACACAGGGAAATAAATGAAGAGTTATATAAGTTAGAAGCTTGGGCAGCAACAGAACACTGAGAGCTTTTGGCCTTTTCTGGTTACTACATTAATTAAACTTATTTTGAAAATTGTAACTCTATATGTTCGTGACAAAGTTGAAACATGTATACTGGTTTTCATACTTTGCCTTGCAAATATTCGAGCTGCATACGTTTGGTTCTCAGTGTTGGATTTGACATGTTGATAGCCTCACAGCAACACCAGATATTTTATTGTTCTTTATCGCGCCTTGATTATGAGTTTGCATTTCTGACTTTGTGATATGAAGTAATGGGCCACACAAATACTCACAGAACTGGAATAACATTATTTTTCACCTTCATTAAAGAGATTTAGAGAAGTTTACCGTGATAAAGCGACATTTCTTACAACATATCGAGGGGTGAGAACCAGAGGGGCGCAAGTGACATTTTGGTCAAAAATGAGTTATATATAGCAAATGAAAGCTCTCGATGAGCTGTTTTCTACTGCCAAAACATTGCATGTGAATTCTAAACCAATCCAGAGTTATTAATCAAAAACCAAAAGACCTAACAGAGAACACACTGAACTATTTGGCCCTGAGAAATGTATTATGGTAAAGCCTTTGGATAGCACTTGAGTTAGGTCAACCATGAGAAGAAAGCATTTCACTGCAGAAGAAGTGTTACTATGCTTATGGACTTGGCTTGGCAACTGGAAGGTCACCAGTTCAAGTCCCGGAAAGAGTGCTACCGAGGTGTCCCTGAGCAAGGTACCGTTCCCTACACTGCTCCCCGGGCGCCGTACATAATGGTAGCCCACTGCTCCTAACACTAGGGTGGGTCAAATGCAGAGACTGTCCGGCAGTGGCTCAGTCAGTAGGGGCTTGGACTGGGAGCCGTAGGGTCGATGGTTCAAGTCCGCGAACAGACCTAAATAAGGAGTTTGGACTGCTACTTGGAGAGGTCCCAGTTCACCTCCTGGGCCCTGCCGTGGTGCCCTTGAGCAAGGCACCGGACATCCCCCTTCCCCCCTCACTCCCATTACTCCCCGGTGTGCAATAGCTGCCCACTGCTCCTTGTACTAGGATGGGTTAAATGCAGAGAACACATCTCACTGTATGTGCTGTGTGCTCTGCATGTGTGACCATTTAAAGAGGGTTTCATCCCTCCGATTCTATCTATTCTATTCAAGATGCAGAAGAGCTTGATGAAGAGAATTAAATAATCCAGGATTCAAATTCAATGACAAAGGAAACTTAGTTTCTACAGATCCATTTTCAACAGAGATTGAGATTCTTCAACAGAGAATTCAACTCATCAGAGATCAGCACATGCATGTTCCAGTATCTGTCAACTCTTTCAGGTACTGAGCATGTGGTGCTGTACTCTGACACATGTGGTGGGCAGAACAGGAATGCTGGTTTTAGTGCCATGTGTCTCCATGCAGTTAAAACCTTGCCCATCTCCATGATTGACCATACATTCATGGAGTCTGGTCACAGCCAGATGGAATATGACAGTGTCCATGCAGCCATTGACACCGCCAGAAAAAAAGTGCCTGTGTACAGTCCGGAGGGGTACTACACTCTAGTGAGGATGGCAAGGAGGAACAGTCCATACAAGGTAATTGAGCTTGGGCACAGTGACTTTCTGGATTTCAAGTCCTTCTCACACGGTCCGAAACAGAACCAAAGACACAGAGGGACAAACAGTTTGTTTGAAAATGAAATGGCTGCGCCACACAAAAGAGGATGCAAAAGGGATTCAGTTCAAATATGAGCTGTCCGACCAAGCTGCAAGTTGGAAAGCAGGAGACCAGAGGTGCTCATGCAATTGAACCAAAGAAGATGCACACAGGTCCACCTGGAATCACTGCTGTGAAAAAGAAAGACGTACTCACACAAATGGGAGTATCCCTCACTCCTATGTGGACTTCTACCAGTCTTTGCAAGTCATTCAGGCAGAGTAGGCTAGTATGTCGTTTCAAATCAATCTGAAACGTACATGATCTGTATGAAATATGCTGTTGTCGTATATAATTATATTGCTATATTTGACATTCCCAATGTTCTAAAGTCTTTTTTGATTTGCCAAACAGTTATTAGGCCAGGTTTAATGTAATGTATTGTTATTCAGCAAACTAATGTGATATCGATATTTTATATTATCGCAATGGACTCTGTAGCCTATTTTCAATTGGTTATTTGGGGAAATGGCTAAACAATTAACTATTTGGCAAAATGGTTATTAATGTTTTTTTTTATAATTACATTCAATTAACTAATATGATATAAGGATATTTTTATATGATATTTTTAATATAACAATTGATTACTGTTACTTTTCAACTCATAAATGTAAAGCCTTTTTCCTATTTTTATCAGATACGCCCTTTTTCTTAGTGTATATGAGATAAAATCTTAGTTCCAAAAAGGCGCATGTGACTTTCTTCAGAATAAAAAAAAGATAGAAGTATATTTTTTTCAATGAATGTCAAAATATCGTTCATTAAGTATATTGTCATCCACATGTTAAAGTTTGCATATTAAAGATTGAATTTGATAAATAAAGTTAGGACAAAGTATGGTCATTTTTTGGCTCTCCTGTAAAGTTGGTCAAATGTCACTTACGCCCCTCTGGTTCTCACCCCTCGATATGGTCATTCCTAAAGACATACACCAACATTCAATGTTTCCGCTTCTAGAGATGTGAAAACAAATTGCAAAATATACAAAAATTCCACATATCTATCCCTTTGCCATTCTTTAATTACCCTAAAGAAGCCGTTGTTTCTGATCACTGCACCTGCTTTTGATGTTGGTACTCAGGAACACAGTACAACAATCTCTATTTGTGTATAATGTGATGCACTAGTTGTATTTAGTTTAATTGTTTTGTACCGATTGTCCACTGTGGCTGCCTCCTGGCCAGGTCCTCATGAACTTGAATTGGTTATCAATTGTCCTATTTGCTTGGATAAAGATAAAAAAAACGGTTCATATTATATTTAACTTAAAGTCTTTTGTTGTTCTTTTTATGCGTTTTCCGATGAATATCCAGCGATACGAGCAAACAGTGCCACAATTCACGTCCATGTAGTGCAGAACTTGTTCAGGCAACAAAACTACTTGGCTATGTATGGTAATGTTTAGATAAATGTTGTGGTTTTGGTTAAATAACTACGAAAGTTGCGTTACTCATATGTAAGTATAGAAGTTACACAACTAACAAGGTATGTTTCACAAGCAGCGACACCTATTTACGCCAACTTCTTACCTACACAGACTTTTGCTTTTTATACGTCATCTGTCAACAGGTACAGTATATAAGTATATATATAAGTGCTTTGTTAGTAATATAATCGATAGAGCTGGTTATTTAGAAACCTTACTTTTAGCTCTATAAGTACAAACAGTGTATGCAAACGGAAAGGGAGCAGTGATAGAGCACAAGCTTTGCGGAGAAGATGTGATAATTTAAAGCTGTAGACTACGTAATATTGCTTAATTCTTCTCAATGTTGCCTACTCTCTCAACAATCGGTACTGTCATCAAAGTCACATTCATCCTGATGAATGTTGAAGTTTTAACGTTGTATCTACAGTATGTAGCCACTGTAGCGTGACAAGAGGAAGCGCACATCGGCTACAGCAAATCATACACTGGGGATACTGAACTTGCTTTGCCAGGAGCAAGATACTCCCCTGGCACTTTAAAAACATAAATTATAATTGAGTTCTATTAGTTTAATATGGTGTTTTTGTATGCACTCCTTGTAAATCTATTTATTAACACTATAAATTAGAAAATAAAGTATCAGACCCCTCGTAGCAGAACTGTCAATCCTTGTTTATATTTCTCATAAAGGTAAATCACAACATGGCTGAAAGAGACAACAGTGGCAGAGTGGGCTAATACAACTGTACTTACAATGGCAAAAGTTATATTCACAATTTTCAAGGAACATTTATTTTTTTAAGTAATGCCAGACTTGGGAATTTCATTCATATAAAACTGAAGTTGGGGGAATTGCACAATACATAATACAAGCAATATATCATGCCCATGGTAAACAGGCTTGGCAGAATTGGGCACCTTCTAAATGCCCTTGTAGTTTTGTATATTGGTATTTTTTCATCCACTAATTTGCCCTTATCCTTCCTACTCAGAGCTGTTTAAGAGTTTAAAAGTATTTTCCTGTGAGTTGTTATTTTTTCCGATCTATACTTTATTTGAATAAAAATCATTGGCTTGAATACATTGAAAACATATTGTGCTGACACATCCTATCGAATAATGAGTGAGAGAGGCTGATAGAGAGAGAGTCCTCTATAACATTTAGAGTTTTGAGTATCATGCTCTCTACTCTCTTTTTTAGTGCATTTGGGTAACTGCCCTTTTCAAGCTACATTAATATGTGTAATTAGGTTTGATGCTAGTTTTTCCTCCTTTCCTCTCCTCATCTTTTCTATCCTCCGCTATCTTCCTTTCCTCACATTTCACTTTCTTCTCTTTAACCATGTCTTCCTTTATCAATCCTAGCTTCTATCTCTCATCCTTATTCACACAAAGGACCTGGGAGGACTTTACGTTTAATTATTCATGTTAGAACCAAACAAAGAACAGACAAGGACACAGCCACAGTTTAAAGGGACCATGTTATGCTCATTTTGAGGTTCATATTTGTATTTTGTGCCCCTACTGTGACATGCTTCCATGCTTTAATGTTCAAAAAGCTCTTTATTCATACTGCCTGTACTGCATCACCTCTTTTCAACGTCTGAAACTAGAGCCCAGTCTGCTCTGATTGGTTAGCTGGCTGGCTCTGTTGCCATTGCTCAACCACTTAAACACGTCCCGTCACTTAGCCTATCGCGTATATTGTGTTGTAGAGCTCGCCAAAAGAAGCAGTGTGACGTAGTGATGCCACTATGTTACATAAGTAAACAAAGGAGTCCAATGGAGGCATCTCACGCAGATTTGAGCCTTTGCAGACCATTAACATGCACGAAAACGTCTATAACACATAACGGGAAAGAAAAAACTTAAAAAAAACAGAATAAGGCCCCTTTAATGTTAATCGCTACATCCTAACATGCTCACCCTTCAAGGGTCGCAAAGACATTACAAAGAACCACACCACCAGAGCAAACAGGTCCAGAGACGACGCCATAGCCCTCACCATCCACACTGCCCTCTCACACCTGGACCAGAGGAACACATATGTGAGAATGCTGTTCATTGACTACAGTTCAGCCTTCAATACCATTGTGCCCTCCAAGCCAACACACTCTCACTCCATAAACGTCCAGGAGCGACGCTTGGTCAGGGTCCCGAGGCGTGCAGTTGGGACGCTCCTAGGCTCCTTCAGCTTCAAAAACGGACGCAAATAGCTTTCAGCTGATTGCAATGTATTCCCATCTGCGGCGTGATTTGACGCTCATGGAAGCACGGCATTCGTTTGTGTCGGCGGCTGTTAAAGGCAATGTGAGCGTCCATTCCCATTGGATAACGGAGAATTGTACACCCGGAAGTAAGTATTCCCCTTACTGTCGATTGATTTGACAGTGATATCTCCACTACTCATCAACTCAAAAACACCAGATTATCCTTGTTAATTACACAACATTGATAGGTTTTAGTGTGTGTACAATGCTTTTGTCACGTTTTCCCCTTCAATTCTGAGAAACAAGTTGTTTTCTATGAGTTTTGGATGGCCGAAGACATTACATTACCCACAATCCTCTGTAGCAACCATAGACTGTATATTGCAACAGGCAACAGCTTCGGTTCATGTTAATTTGCAAACTCTTCAACTACAACCGTAGTTATATTTAAAAACATGTTAGAAGGCCTCACAAAATACTTTAATGTAAATTTAAATTTAAATGTGAAGGAATGTGTGTATAACAAAATACATCCTTCATAAACAAAACCGGAAACAGACGTAGGAAAGATCCTCAGCTCGATGATTGGATGGTTTAGCCGCAATGCACGCTGGGATTTGGTGTTTATGCGATGTGAAATCCGAAAACATTTAAAAAAAATTAAATAATACATTATTCCGAGTGTGCTTGCTTTTCTCTTTGAAAGTCATCACATAACGGCATTGTAATACACGGTTCGGCTGCATTAAATATTACATATCTGCCGTAGTTGTCTATTTATAGAGCCCTGATGACAAGACTTCTAGACAAACAGGAACTGCCGCCAAAACTGAAAACGTGACGTGGATCATAAATATATCAGCAATTAAACAACATCTTACATTTATTTTCACACAATACGTCTCCTTGCAGTATCAACACTAATTCGGCTGACTTTTATATTTGATCCAATTGGTAGATAGGCTGTATTTACGCCATAACGGTGCACAGCTGATAGAAAGAGACACCTACTGGTTAAAGCACGTTATTGCATTTTAATATATTTATTATTAGATATTAATAGGAGGATGTGCAAAACAGACAAACTAATAAGGCTTTATTTAAACATTAAAGAATACTTTAGGTTAAGGTCTTCTTTTGAATAAGAAAAAAGCTTTGGGGGTATAGAAGATGAATATGGAGGGATGAAATCCTCTTTGATGGTCACACATGCAGAGCACACAGCACACACAGTGACATTTGTATCTACAGATAAATATTAAGCCTGACAAAGTACTTAACGTCTAATATATTGCTTTCCTGCAATGTTAACTATGTTTAAGCACTTATTTTAACTGATATTATACATAAGAATTATACTCTTATAAGATATATGTAGATAGTATAAGAAATGTGCAGAATATGACAATTTAATGGTGGAGGTACACACATATTGATAGATGTCTTGTAATGCACTGTTGAGGAACCTGCGACGCAAGTTTTTCATTCATTGCATAACTACACCGTAGTTGTGTATAATATGATATGTCAATAAACCTTAGAAAATCTTGAAATCTTGAAAGGGATGTGCAAAATAGTCATTATATACAGTCTTTAATTAACTATTAGTAGAGAATAACGACGAGTAAAGAATATACTTTATAGGGATCCTATTAATATCTAATAATAAAAATTATAAAATTCAATAACGTGCTTTAACCAGTAGGTGTCCCTTTCTATCAGCTGTGCACCGTTATGGTGTAAATACAGCCTATCTAACAATTGGATCAAATATAAAAGTCAGCCGAATTAGTGTTGATACTGCAAGGAGACGTATTGTGTGAAAAGAAATGTAAGATGTTGTTTAATTGCTTATATATTTAAGATCCAAGTCAAGTTTTCAGTTTTGGCGGCAGTTGTTCCTGTTTGTCTAGAAGTCTTCTCATCAGGGCTCTATAAATAGACAACTACGGCAGATATGTAATATTTAATGCAGCCGAAACGTGTATTACAATGCCGTTATGTGATGACTTTCAAAGAGAAAAGCAAGCACACTCGGAATAATGTGTTATTATTATTTTTTAAATGTTTTCGGATTTCACATCGCATAAACACCAAATCCCAACGTGCATTGCGGCTAAACCATCCAATCATCGAGCTGAGGATCTTGCCTACGTCTGTTTCCGGTTTCGTTTATGAAGGATGTATTTTGTTATACACACATTCCTTCACATTTAAATTTAAATTTACATTAATTTCATTTCAAACCTTTATTTAACCAGATTGGTCCCATTGAGATCATAGATCTCTTTTTCAAGGGAGACCTGCAGCATGTAGGTTCCACATGAAACATAAAACAATAAAGGACATCATGCAATTATTGTATTTCGTGAGGCCTTCTAACATGTTTTTAAATATAACTACGGTTGTAGTTGAAGAGTTTGCAAATTAACATGAACCGAAGCTGTTGCCTGTTGCAATATACAGTCTATGGTTGCTACAGAGGATTGTGGGTAATGTAATGTCTTCGGCCATCCAAAACTCATAGAAAACAACTTGTTTCTCAGAATTGAAGGGGAAAACGTGACAAAAGCATTGTACACTAAAACCTATCAATGTTGTGTAATTAACAAGGATAATCTGGTGTTTTTGAGTTGATGAGTAGTGGAGATATCACTGTCAAATCAATCGACAGTAAGGGGAATACTTACTTCCGGGTGTACAATTCTCCGTTATCCAATGGGAATGGACGCTCACATTGCCTTTAACAGCCGCCGACACAAACGAATGCCGTGCTTCCATGAGCGTCAAATCCCGCCGCAGATGGGAATACATTGCAATCAGTTGAAAGCTATTTACGTCTGTTTATGAAGCTGAAGGAGCCTAGGAGCGTCCCAACTGCACGCCTCGGGACCCTGACCAAGCGTCGCTCCTGGACGTTTATGGAGTGAGAGTGTGTTGTCCAAGCTTGTCATCAAGCTCAGAGACCTCGGGCTCAACAGCGCCCTCTGTGATTGGATCCTGAACTTCCTGACGGGCAGACCCAAGCAGTGCGGGTGGGAAACATCACATCCTCCACCCTGATCCTCAACACCGGAGCCCCTCAAGGCTGCGTGCTCAGCCCTCTCCTCTACTCCCTGTTCACACACGACTGCGTGGCCACACACAGCTCCAACACCATCGTGAAGTTTGCTGACGACACGACCGTCATCGGCCTGATCTCCGACGGTGACGAGACGGCGTACAGAGAGGAGGTTGAAAACCTGAAACTACATAACTACACTGTAGCTATGCAGAACTGACAATAAAAGCCTTGAATCTTGAATTTCACAATTCGTCGTTATAAACTGTTTTGAAAAGGGCTGGCACTTTCAAAAAATACTTAGAAAAGACCTGGGGAAAACAAAATCATATTTTTGACAAGCACAGTGCAGTTCTTCTCCTTTACTTTACAGTTCTGATAGTTTCAATTGATAAAGCTCACACAAGGCACCTATTTAAGCTGCTTTAGCCTACCTACTGTACCATTGCTGCTTCCTCTGCTAGCTACGAAACAAACTCCAACAAGTGAACGACCAGGCTGCTGTTGTTCACGCTGCTACTTACCCGACTGCTCGTCATGTCACATTTGTGCAGAAAGCACTGCTAACATCCGTCACAGATTTTGACTGGCAAGTGAACATTCTCCTTGGATCAATGAATGGCAGGTAAGCTACTATAACATTGTTCTTGTTCTCTACCATGCTGTATCTATCAAATGTTATTTCTGTTGTCAAAGACGCCAACTCAGTTTTGTTCCCTATGGGGGGTCTTTAGTTGCTGCTGCTTTTCCCGCCTTTAGCTTTCCAGGGCGGGGAGCACCCAGAAAAGAGCTGTCCTGTCCCACGCCTGTTGCCAGAAACCCTTTAGGGGCCACTTATTGGTCCGATCCTTCCCTGGCCAGGCCCAAACTTAGAGACTGACAAGATGGATATTTTTTGGTGATCTGTTAATCTAGTGCACTTTGAGAGCAAAATTAAAGGGTTAGATGTATGAAGAATATTGTGCTCTTGTAAACCATGTTGCGATCTATCGCAGCTATTATTCCCCAGTCTAAGGGAATTTAGATAGAACATAAAATGAGCGTTCCCCACTCTTCCCACTCCCAAGAACATTCAGTGACACAGGGTGAACCAATCAAATCTGGCAGTTTTTAATAGCTTCGAAAATGAGCAATGCCAACATAGTAAACAAAAAGACCCTAAATGTACCTAATAAAAAAAAAATCAAACAAAAGACAAGCTTCTTAACTAAGCTCCTACCAAAAACATGAGAAAACAGGATTAAAACAAAAAGGGCTTCTCACTTCTTCTGCTTTTTACTTCCCAGGTTGACCTAGAGCTGGTCTCAGCGTACCGCCATGGATGAAAATGTGCCCAACCAGGCTAGAAGATCTGTCTTTGGTTGCAATAAAACAGTCACATTAAAATGTTGTAACCTTCGTGACCTTAAAATAAAAAAAATCTATATTGATTCTGACTTTTCTACATCCAACTCACAGGTTTATCATTGCTTTGAGAAAAAAGATTATTAATTTACTGTCAGGATTGGGGAAAAGGTAGGACCCAAATGTAGAATAAAAAAGTCCATTTACGATGACTGAAAAAACATGACATAGAATAAACAGCACGAGATCGCATCCAAACAAAAACTGACCATGACCAACATGGAGGGAGACAGGAAAGACAATGAACCGACATGGAGCACAGGGACCTCCAACAGGACAGGACATGGTGTTGGCAGGAAATCCGGCGGAGCAGGTGTCGGCGGGACCCCCAACAGGACAGGACATGGTGTTGGCAGGAAACCCGGCGGAGCCTGAGACCTGAAAAACAGGCTTGGGGTTTAACAGGTTAAACCAGAAATACTGTAGTTGTTTTTCCTTATGGGAGCAAATGGAAGTGGTAATCTGCTGTAACATTAAGATCCATGACAATATCAGCACTTTGTCCTTCTGTGTATCTCTCTGTGTTGCTGAATAATGGCAGAGCTGCAGGCACTGATATGACAGCCAGTCTGCAGAGGGCTGCTCAGCCTGTGCGTCTGAATGTGTTTTTGATATATTCGCTGACTACTAGTACTGTCTGCTGTCCTCCTCTTTGGGTCACATCCCAAAAACATTCTGCAAACACCTGCAGGAGGACAAACCAAAACAACAGTAAATGTTGTTAATTTGTCAAATGGAAATATATGAGGTAGAATTGAAGGATTTGCTTTTTTTCGTGCTCTGCGTAAGATTATCCCCTCTGGGGTTCCTTCCCCAGTGGTAGCTTGACCTCTTTTGGCTTCATCTGTAGCGGTATGCCGTGCTGTTGAGCTTCCTCCTCCCGGCACTGTCAACCGTTGTGGACTGTCTTTAGTGCGGCGATAAAACACAGACCCTTTTCTCTTTTTTCCCGTTTGTGTTTGTGACTTTGTCTTGTCATCACCACATTTCGTGTAATAGTCACGAAATTAATTTAATCTATTGATTCGTGTTCACCAACACGATGTTCCCATTTTCTTCGTGTCACACAGAACGATTTTAAAAGCAATGTATTTCTATTGGTAGTATGTTTCGTGCCTGCACCACGTCTTTTTGTCCGGTCGGGTCTTGGAAGACCAGAAGCTGTGTGGTTCATAAACATTTTTTCTTACTCAATATCAAGCCACAATTATTGTTTTTATTTTAAATGTTATAATGTCTGACTTTTTTTGCCGTCCGCGAGGAAAAGAAATGGGGCTCAGAGCCTCAGAATACTGAAATCAGTATTTTTTCAAATCTTTTTTTCCTTCTAATTTGTTATTTTTACTTTGCTTTTAAAATTGTTCTGTGTGACACGAAAAAAATGGGCCCCTGTACTGCCCTTTTTCTTCCTCCAGAGAAAGTGCCCTTTTTTTCCCCTTTTTTAATTTTTATAAATGAATATATATCTACTGCTGTTAGCGCACAGTTTCCCTTTCCAAAAATATATTGATTGAATACAAAATTAAAATATCAGGTCGGGAGATTATACTGTGAAGCTCCGATGCTCTCTCCACCCTCCCTCCCTCCCTCCACGTCTCCTGCACAGCGGTGCGGACATCGGCAGTCACTTCAGACAGACAGGTAGCAGCACCTCCCACTTTACTGTGCCATCTTATGCCGGCTTTTCTTGGCTTATTTGAAGGTGAGTGGTGATGAACAAATTACTAAACTGCCAGTGCCTCGAGTTTACAGCTAATTAGCTAAAAGACAATAACAAATATAGTTAACTACAGTAATTACAGTAAAATGTGTATCTAATAACGTCATCACAATCGCCACATTGATATGCAAATTAGGCATTAACTAGGCCTAATTAAAATGTGCTAATTTGCATGCAGTTACCAAGGCATTGCAGGTGAAAAGGATAAAACAAAAAAACATATCACCTCACAACTTCCCCAGATAGTTACTTACGTCAAGTCAGTATTTCCCCTGAAATGTTATGTTTAAATGCAGATTAGCTTTAAATCTATAGATGAATTCAGACATGGTAGTAAAACGAACACCATTTATATGTGTTTCTTGGAAGTTTTATTTCCATTAGAGTGAAAGAAAACATGGAAGCAAAATAGACCAAAAGTAACAAGTAGGCCTACATGAAAAAACGATATTTTTGCCTGTAATGGCCTTAAACAGTAACTTCATAATTTGGATTGTTGGCTGCTCATTTAATAACTATTAATTGTTTGTTGTCTGCTCTTGTGCTTAGTGAATACTAAAGAAGGCCATTGTCTCTGTGTTAGCTGATTATTTTGTAGAATTCTGTTGAGTATTAAACAATTACGTGAGTGTGAGGGTATTAAAATAAATTGGTCAGTAAGTCAGAGATGTGCAACTATATTTAACTTTTTGTTTTAAAACACTTTTTTATAAATGATTATGGGAAGTGCCCTTTTTCTCACTTGAGCACCCGCCCCCCAAAATGTCTGTGCACGTCCCTGCTATCTCTGTTGACCTAATGAATTGTGATTATGATTTGACCAGTGGTGAGCCGTGACTTTTATACCTAGGCCCTCTGACCCCCTTCCCTCGAAAATAAATAAATAAAAGAGTTATTACGTCACAGCGTATACTTCAGCGGAATATCAAAACAACGGCCCGGGGTGCAAAAAGCATCAATGACAGCGACCCTCTACCACACAAAACAACACCTGTAAATAACCCAATTTGTGTTCTTTGAAATTGAAAAGGATATTGCATTGTGTTTGTTACTTTCGTTGCAGTTGTATATGTCTTAACTGTAATTTGGCTTGGCTTCTTATTTTGTATGGACATGCTTTTATTTTGAAGGAGAGTTTACGCTGTTGACAGGAAGTTGTTGTTTCTATGGAAATCTTGACCCGTTGTTATAACACATGCATAACCTTCCCAGCGGGTGGAACTTGTCATAAAGTCCGCGATAATAAAGCCCACCCATTTAGAGGGAAGATATGATTGGTCAATTGTA
Source organism: Trematomus bernacchii (assembly GCF_902827165.1). NCBI lineage: Eukaryota > Metazoa > Chordata > Actinopteri > Perciformes > Nototheniidae > Trematomus > Trematomus bernacchii. Next base: position 4,548,131 of record NW_022987851.1, on the reverse strand, counting down.
GTCATTTGACATTACTCTCTCGTTGAGTTACTATAGCGGGCCCTCTGTGAATTCATAGCTGGACCACCAATCAGCTCCTATCTTCACCTCGCAGAGACCAGACGAGCTTCTTTAATTTAACCCTTCACATTCCAACAGAAACTGAATAGTTAAATCGAAGGATTTATTTCTTTGGAAATGTTATTTTAAATACAAATAAATCAAGTTATTTTGGTAAAACTAATGAAAAATGTAACAAAAACAAAAATTTAAAAAAAATTATTTAAAAAAAAAATGTTTTTAAATATTATTTTGTAGAATACAACGGACGGCTGTATTCTACTGTATTCTACAGCCGTCCGTTGGATTTGACCATACACCAGCAGCCCTTATAAAGAAGCGCGGTTTAAGCGTGCCGTGCCGTGCCGTGCCCGGCCCATTTTTGGTTGCGTTCCCACTAGGCATAGTTCCGGCTAGCGGGTACTTTCCGGGCCACAACCGGGCTGAGTATGCTAAACTAGTGAGAGAATCGCTGGCAACTACAACAAAATGAACATATTTTACCGTGATTTAATTGTAATACACGTTTCAAAATGATGCCGAAGTAACAACATACTGATACCGGTTAGTAAAAACCATGAATTAATGCTTTGACAAGTCTGCAGACAAGACGGCAGGCGAAAAACCTTTTAAAATGCGAGTTTGTCTGTCTGTCTGTGCCATGACACAGACAGTCTGTGGTTTGTACTTGTTTAACTTTTGTCTAGTTTCTGAACAGATATGAGGAGCTGTGAGCTCTGAGGGCTAACAGCTAACGGCTGTGTTGTTTTTCTGGGGTTCTCATTGAAGATGACGTCACGGCTCCGCCTACACTGCGTTACTATAGATACTACCCCAGTTCCTAAACTGTAATGGAAACGCAGCATAAAGTGAGCCTGGCCTAACAAGGCCTAACGAGGCCTAGCCATACCGTACTAAGCCGAGCGAGGCCCTGCAGTGGAAAAGCGCCATAAGCGGTTGTGGCCAGGGAGAAGGCTGTCTGGGTAACCTTGTTTAACCTGCTTCGTTTAATGGGATATCAGTCACGCTGGATCACAGGCTCCAATCATGGCTACACACTTTGGGCAAAATGCATCTTCAAAAAAGTCGTCTTTTCAAAACCGACAATCTTTCCCACCAAACACAGCGATTTAACCGGGATGCAGGGTTCAATTACTCTCTTAAGCACCCTTTTTGCATTCTTTATACTTGCACTCCTGCCCTTTTTGTATTAGAATCTCCTATAGCAGCACCATTTCCTTTAGATCTGGTTAAACATTTTGTAGGAGGTAGTTTATTTTAAGCATACACAGGCCTAGGCAAGTCCCCAACTCTATAATCATTTGTGATAAGAGGAGTGATATTTGACAATAAATATATTGCTATTTTTCTGTTATCACTGCAATAAGGGCTTAGGGTTAGGGTTGAGAAAAATGAATTATAGTCCTATTTAGCAGTGATGTGGAGGTAGCCAAAATGTTGCTAACACTGTACAACAATGCCCCCAACACAAAGTGGCTGTGGAACCACCATACAGTGACACACGCACTATTCACTCTCTCTCCCTTGACAAAGCCTCCCTCGCCCCTTCTTTCTACTAGTCCCCCCTCTACCCTTCCATAATCCCATTATGTGTTTTGCGATGACCTGTCAGTGTCAATAAGTATTGTTGTCATGCCAACCTCCCGCCATGGGTTTGCCCCTGGGCTCTCCGCCAATTGAAACCATTTCTGTTGATTAGCCGGCGGTGAGCTCGTTAGGTGAGCCCCACCCTCTACAGGGGAGTTACACATGGGGGAGGGTTGATGGGCTGGGGGGGGACACCTTCTGGCAGCCATGTTGGCAGTCCTGATTGAGCCACAATGGATATATGAGCTAACTAACATTTTATACCTTCGCAGTCTTCTTAGCTTAACTGACAGTGAAAATCGAGGCTAAAGACACAAAGTCAGTTGAGCGAGCATTTACAGATGCCCACAAAACCTTTTACTAAGATATTTGTTTCTTGTTTGACATATGATTAGTTTAAAAAACGATGGCTGTATTAATTATTTGTTGTTAAAGTTGATGCGTTGCCTCTTTTATGTTCTTGTTTGTGCATCACTCATGTTCAGCCTTTAATTTCTTAATGAACTGTTTTTACATTTCTTTTTAAAATAGAAACCAAATTCAGACTGCAGGCAAATCTGATTGGTTTCACTTGGTGCACTGTTATTGTGTTTCCCACACGTCACCATCTTACCTGCATTGGTTGTAAGGTAAAGACGTTAGCATCAGACACTACGTAGCTACTCTTGTGATGCGGCTTTGCAACACTGACAGAAGCATAAGGCTCCATTCGCATGATATGCTAATTTATCTTTGCTCACTGCGAGGATGGGTGCAGAGACTTGTGGTAAAAATAGTTAGTTAAGTTATGTTTCTATAGTTGCCTCCCCTGCTAACTAACATACAGATTTTATCTGATCAAAAGGTCAGTGGTCAAGTCAAAGTTGAAACAATATTAACTTCGAGCACAGTGGTGCTTCTTGCTGAGGGTAACGCTTCCACCCACTTAGAAACACAACAGCAACATCAGCGCAGAGCCGTTTCAACGCTTGTCATGTGAATGCAGCTTAAGAAATTAAGTTATAAAGTTGCAGTTCATACATGGTATTTAATTGTCTATCCACAGACTGTTGTTACCCTTTGAAATCCATTTTGAGCGGCCATTTGAGATGGATTTTTACATATCTGATTGGAATCCCATTTCAAAGCACCTTTATATATGTTTGGATCTGATTTGCAAACCACTTTTGGATATGCCATAAAATTGATTTGGACTGGCAGTCTAAACAAGACCTTAGTGTTACAACTGTACTGAAAGTTGGTCTCGAATGCTGTGACTTGTCTGACTTCTCCTCTTGCCTGTCCCCGTGTGTGGGCGACCAAACCTGTTTCCCTGCTGGGCCCATAAGGAAACTACTTTAATCTAAAAACTCCACCAAACTGAACATGGCTGGTACCAAGATTTTTGCTCTACTTCTGCCATTACTGACTGTTGGCTACAATTTGCCTTTACCTCTTCCATCTCTAGATGTAAATATGTACATTACAATGAGAATAAAAGGTGTGCAAGTGTGTTTAAGTGTAATAACTAAAGTCCAGCTGAGCAGGTGATGTGAGAAAGCTGTGACCCCATAATGTAAATGTTTCCCCCAGAATTTGAAATGTGGAGTACTTACCCTTTTATATGAGACGCTTCTGACTGGATTATATTTGAGAACAGCCTTACCTGAGCTCTTTGTGTCATCTGGCTTAACTAAACCTAACAAACGCGATCTTGCTAAATGACCTTCCATTGCTAATTATCAACTGGTTAAGTCAACCCAGGGTTTCTCTCATGAAAAGGTTCTGGCAACATTTGACCAATCACAAACATGGAAAAGTGTACTGACACTGGAGCATAATACTTCATGGATGAAGAGTAAACTTAAATGAGACAAATTCGAGGAAGGTAAACCTTATAATTCCATAAATTAATCATAGAATCCTCGCTTACCCCGAATCCTGCTTCCTAGAACACTCCAATAAACCAAACCAAACGGGAAAGCTTTTGCAATACAATGTCATAAACTATATTTGTGATAGCAGAACTCTTATAGCGATACGTTTTGAAATTGAGAAGGCAGAAACACTTCTATTCAATGGGCAGGGGGTTCTGTGTTTTCTTAAGAAGGCTTTAACCTGAACCATTTAACACCTGCTTTCTCAGGCCGGGGCCTGAGAAAGCAGGTGGCCCCACGGCCCCTCGGGAACGAAAACGGGTTGTATCCGCATATTTCTCTTGCGTATAGCCCTTTTTGCCACACGACGCCGTAACGAAACGATAGAAACGGACCCTGCAAACGACAACGGGTCCAAAGGTGGATAGATCTGGGAACGGAGCGCTCTGGGGGGTCCAACGGCTCCGTGTGGTAGCCTCTATACGGTCATTTTCTGATAATGACGACGCAATAGCCCCACCTCCCCCCACCTCTGCTGCTCACCCCCGCAAAAGTACACTGCACACTGAATTCAGATTATTTATCTTTATCTCGATATGGACATAAACGCGAGTGAAGTCTAATCTGACAGGACGGAGACACGCAGCTCCTCCCGCTGTGATGCAGCGGGAGCAAAACACACACTTCAAGTCAGATCATCACCCTTAGCTATTTTAATTACCTCTCAAACTACCTAAACTAGTTATAAATATGTTTATTTTTACTGTCGGGTCACTCATTACTGGATCAGCTGCTGCATGAGACACACACTGACACTGTCAGAAAAGAGGGAGGAAAAAGAGGCTCCGTATATTTTATTATTATATATTATTATATAGAGTCGTTATTCATTTGTTTTAAAGCTCAATAAATAACAAAGAAGACCTTTGACCAGCACTTTTATAATTTTGTCCGGAAGATTTAAACTTTAACACACGTTGACCGGCGAAAAACTCTGCCCGGTTCCCTCGGCCCCCACCGCGGAGAATAAACAGAAGTGCAGCCATGACAACCATTCTTCTTCGCTGCTTTTGTGGAGGAAGTTGCTGCTTTTGTGGAGGAAGTTACAGCGCCACGTACAGGCTCGGCATATGTACTGCAGCTTTTCCAGCGGTTGGATCTTAACGGAGCTGTCTCGTGTGGGCAGACACTATCCGGTGTATATTGCGTGTGGATGGAAGCTTTTTGGCGATTGCGTTTGCGTTAATCCTATGCGTTTTGCCGTATGCGTTCCCGTGGGGCCGGGGCCTCAGTGACCGAACACCATAAGCTTAAGAGCAAATACGCCATAATGCATGTTTAAGTGTAACCTCTGCTCCCAACTTAACCCTTTTAGGAAGAAGGTCAACTAATATATCTCTTTCACCACCTGTCACCGCTTTCACCGCTTTCAACACTAACTCCTGTACCCTCAGAGAAAACTGAATCGGACCTACTTGGTCTTGGTTTTTGTTTTGATCATTATAAACTAAACACAAAAAGTAATGACATTTGTGTTTGGTAGATTATTTCTTTGATTTAACAATGCCTCTTATAAATCTCATACCGTTGGAAAGCCTGTTTATTTTCCTTTTAAAGGTCTCCTATTATGCTATTTTTAGGCATATATTATGGGTCTCAGATATATACAAATATATAATGTATATAATATATATATGTATAATGTAAAATATAATAATGTAGTTCTTCTACTTTTAGTAGTTTGTTTAAATGTTTTAATTATGTTGTTTTTGTTTGTAGAAGTGCATCATTCCTTGATTTATTGTAAAATGAATCTGAACTTTTTTATCTGTTATGATGATAAACTGAAACAATTTCTAAATTAAACCAATTAACTGAGTTTTAAATCGTCCTACTTAGTTTATAAGGAAATTATGAAGAGGAACAAATTAAATGATTTGAAAATGATATCTGTAGGTGCTGATGCTGTTGGCGGTCCTAGTGTTAACAGAAATTTAAATTAAATATGTGTAATGGCAAATGCCATTATATGATTTTCTTACCTGGAATTCTGCCTTTTTGAACAGACCTTTTTGGCGCATTTCCACCATGGCCCGGGGCTACTTTTTCACCTTTTTTCTGGCCCGACAAAATCGTGGTTCTATCGGGCCAACAAACAGGGCTGAGTCGGGCTGAGTTTGCTAAACTAGAGAGAGAATCGCTGGCAAGTGGGCTACAACTACAACAAGATGAACATATTTGACTGTGATTTAATTGTAATACACGTTTCAAAATGATGCCGAAGTAACAACATACTGATACCGGTTAGTAAAAACCATGAATTAATGCTTTGACAAGTCTGCAGACAGACGGCAGGCGAAAAACCTTTTAAAATGCGCGTTGTCTAAATGGAGATCGGCTAAGCTAACGCAGTATATGCTCTGACCGTCCACACTCACAACAACGGCCTATACAGACTTAAATAAACCAGCGACTGTATTCACCATGACACAGGCAGTCTGTGGTGTGTACTTGTTTAACTTTTGTCTAGTTTCTGAACAGATATGAGGAGCTGTGAGCTTGAGTGCTAACAGCTAACGGCTGATGTTGTTTTTCTGGGGTGCTCATTGAAGATGACGTCACGGCGCCGCCTACACTACGTTACTATAGATACTACCCCAGTTCCTAAACTGTAATGGAAGCGCAGCATTAAAGTGAGCCGGGCCTAACAAGGCCTAACAAAACCGTACTAAGTCGAGCGAGGCCTGCGGTGGAAATGCGCCATTTGATTGAGTCCTAGCTATATTGTCTGCAGTTCTAGGGTTAATATTAATCTAATATGATTGTCATCGGTCTAAATTAGATTTCAAATGATTAACTGTGTATGTAATGAAAGTGTGGGTTGAATCCATTTTCATAACCACTGTCTTTTAACTGATTTAAATGCGGAAACTGGGCTTATTCATCAGAATTTCGTATGACTTGACTTGACTTGCTTGACCTGAGCAATGACTTGACTTGACTTGCTTGACTCTCACCACAGTGACTTGGGACTTGCTTGATACTTGTATGTCAAGACTTGAGACTTGCTCATGACTTGCACATGTAGGACTTACTCCCACCTCTGGATTAATGCTTTGACAGCTAACGGCTGCGTTGTATTTCTGGGGTTCTCATTGAAGATGACATCACGTCTCCGCCTACACTGCGTTACTATAGTTACTACCCCAGTTCCTAAACTGTAATGGAAACGCAGCATAAAGTGAGCCGGTCCTAACAAGGCCTAACGAGGCCTAGCCATACCGAGCGAGGCCGAGCGAGGCCGTGTAGTGGAAAGGCGCCATTATATTGCTTCGTGCAAGTGACAATTGTTGTCGTCTTCTCTGTGAACGTTTTTTTCGCTGTTCTTTTGCCATTTTGATATTTAAATTTCCAGCGAAAGCTAATAATAATAATAATAATAATAACGTGTGCATAGACCTTTTTCACTGGCCATCTGTAGAATGTCTCCCCCCCATTGACAATTCACTAAAATTCACTGCTTTTTCTCTTGCGGGTTTACCACAAGGTGAGTTCCTTTTTTATTTCCTGCTTTTTTACACATACTCTCTCCAGTACAGGTTAGCTCTGAGTGTTAGCGATGCTTGCTAATGTAAACAAAGACCATATTACGTCCAAAACACGTCGGGCATTGTTTCTGATAGCAACGTTTCTGATAGTGCTGTGGGTCCACATTTCCGATAGTACGTCATATCAGACGCAAATCTGGATCTGGAGCTCTGTTTTACCCCTGTCTTTAGAAATGTGGGTACGGAGGAAAAGAGAGAGGGTTTTGTTTTCTGACACTTTGTGAGTTCCCTGACACACCGGGGAGTGGGACACATATTTATGTATAAAAGACATAAAAAAGTGCATTTTGCATGATAGGTCACCTTTAACCTGTTAACCTGTTAAGCCCCAAGCCTGTTTTTCAGGCCTCAGGCTCGAAAATGACATTCCCAGAACAAATTACCATAACTTCCCTTCTAAAAGGGGTATATTAATAATCTTTTTTCTCAAAGCAATTATAAACCTGTGAGTTGGATGTAGAAAAGTCAGAATCAATATAGAATTGTTTTTATTTTAAAGTAAATTCAGATTGAACATAGTAAAAACATGTAAATTATAGTGTCCGTCCAAAAAAAAGCCCATTACTTATATACTTAAACCACCCTTGAATGATGGGATATTAGACTAAAAGCTTTAGGAATCCAAACTATAACATATAATAAGTACCCTGTATCAAGATTGATCAAAACAAGTGACATTTGACCTTTTCAGAGAGGTTTAGCAAAAAAAAAACACCTTTGGGGTAATTTGGGTGTATTTGGGTGTATTTGCCGTTTCTCTGGAACCCATTGGTCGATTTTGGTGATTGACATCTCTTTTGAACCGTTACAGCCAATAGGAGGTGGAGTTGCAGCCATCTTTGACTGAAGTTTACTTATCAATACGAAACCACATTTTTATTATACCTTCTTTGAAAGCCTTGTTTTTAGTCTTATGCATCCGACCTGGAAAACTTTGCGGCCAATCTTATTTGTTACAGTGTACCGTGCACCAGGTCCTTATTCAGAATTTTAATCAGAATTCTCTGAGTTTTTAGGAGCAATGCGTTCCTTACTTCTTACTTGCTACCCCTTTCCCTCAACCTATCCTAAGGGAGTCCATGTATGCAGACACGTTAGTTTTGCTGCTATAGGCTTAGACTGTCGGGGGACACCTTACTTCTTCCTTCTGTCTGTCTGTACCTGTGTACTCTCATGTTCCGAATAACCCAGCTTCCCCCAAATTTATTTTTGGTGTCTATCTACGCCGGGATCCTGAGTCGTGGCTGATCCTGTTGCTGCGGTCCTGTGTCCTGGATCCTGAGTCATGTGTCCTGGATCCTGCATCCTGAGTCCTGGATCCGGAGTCCTGGATCCTGAGTCCTGGATCCTGAGTCCTGAGTCCTGGATCCTGTGTCCTGGATCCTCTATCCTGAGTCATGGATCTGAGTCCTGGACTTCGAGTCGTGGCTGAACCTATCACTGTGGTCCTGCCTGACTCTCATCATACTACTTCCCTGATGGCTCCCACAGGATTGTTGACATCCTCGTGGATTCATCTTCTTATTATAGGCACATTCATTTCCAAACATTTGGTACCTATGCTGTAAATGTATTATCTCTTCGATTTACACACAACATCTATTGCACGTCTGTCCGTCCTGGGAGAGGGATCCCTCCTCTGTTGCTCTCCCTGAGGTTTCTCCCATTTTCCCCTTTAAACTGTGGAGTTTCTTTGGAAATGTTTCCTTGTACGATGTGAGGGTCTAAGGATAGAGGGTGTCGTATTGTCATACTGATATTCTGTACAAACTGTGAAGCCCAATATCACAAATGTAACATTTGTAACATTTGTGATATTGGGCTATATAAATAAACATTGATTGATTGAATAGAATCGAAGGGGAAGTTCCACATACACACACACGTTACCATTGAGGAGTGAGAGTGACGCGCGGTAGCGAAAGCCGGCAAAGACAACATAAATAATAAACAGGCTTTCCAACTGTATTAGATGTATTGCCAAGAAGCATTGTTACAACAAATAAGTCATCTACCTGTGAAGCTGACAATTGAGCGGCCCGACCAAGTAAGGAGGCAGAGGCAGAACGTCCTGATACAACCCGGTGTGGGAATTTATTCATCGTTAGTACATGATAAACAACATCAATTTCCCCATATGACTGTCTCCAGCACTATCCCTTTCTCTCAATGAGCCTAATGGCGCGTTTCCACTACAGCGCGGAGCACGGTTTAAGAGGGCTGTGACGTCAGCGGCCCGTCTTTGGTTGCGTTTCCACTTGGCCTAGTACCGGCCGGGCGGGTCCTAATTCACAGTTTTTTCTGGCCTCATAAAATCGCGGGTCTAGGGCCAGAGACAACGAGGCTGAGTCGGGCTGAGTATGCTAAACTAGAGAGAGAATCGCTGGCAAGGGGGCTACAACTACAACAAGATGGACATATTTGACCGTGATTTAATTGTAATACACGTTTCAAAATGATGCCGAAGTAACAACATACTGATACCGGTTAGTAAAAACCATGAATTAATGCTTTGTCAAGTCTGCAGACAGACGGCAGGGGAAAAACCTTTTAAAATGCTTGTTTTCTAAATGGAGATTGGCTAAGCTAACGCAGTATATGCTCCGACCGTCCACACTCACAACAACGGCCTATACAGACATAAATAAAGCAGCGACTGTATTCACCATGACATAGGCAGTCTGTGGTTTGTACTTGTTTAACTTTTGTCTAGTTTCTGAACATATATGAGGAGCTGTGAGCTCTGAGTGCTAACAGCTAACGGCTGTGTTGTTTTTCTGGGGTTCTCTGAAGATCACGTCACGGCTCCGCCTACACTGCGTTACTATAGATACTACCCCAGTTCCTAAACTGTAATGGAAATGCGCCATAAAGTGAGCCAGTCCTAACGAGGCCCAGCCATACCGAGCGGGGCCAAGCGAGGCCGTGTAGTGGAAACGCGCCATAACATGCCACCCTTTATAGGCCCAACAATTGAACTGTACAATCAAAAGGGGTGGTATGTGCACAGCTGGTTAGCTCAGATAATGAAAACCAGTTAAAGAAAAATAAACATTACTTGGAAATAACAGACATCTATTAATTAAAGTATACTTAATTAATGTATGAAAGGAAAAACAATATAAACCATCAACATCAATGTACACGATATAAAACCACCCCTGCCTCCATCCTGCTCAATAACCCCACCCGGAACCATAAAACAGGGTTCGCCGTTTCCCCGGGGACTCTTTACGGTGACGGACCCTGGGACTGAAGACGGGAGAACAGGTGGAGGTGAGTGTTATGATGTTAACTACTGCAGGTAGTGATGGCAAAATGAAGCTTTGAATGAAGCATTGAACCACTTGGACAATTGTGTCGGAAATAGGTTCATTTCTCGAAGCTTCAGTTACAGCGACCTCTCCTGGCGAAGTGCAAGGCTGCAGTGGGTTTAACGTATCTTTGCCTTGAAAAATATTCGATTCACACACACACTAAGACTGAATATCATGTTCTATTTGCAATTAAAGATTGATAATTGTGTGTATTGGGTTATTGAGAAGAGACTAGAGAGTGCTGGAAAAAATTTTGGGCGGAGAGGGCCTTTTATCAATTATTAAAGTATTAAAGTTGAAAAGCAATGATTAAAAGTTCATCCGTTCCGGGCTTTGAACCAGCTGCGCCGAGGAAATCAGCGCATTCGGGCCACCGGCTCTATCCACTGGGCTACCTATTCCTTAAACTATTGTGCTGTTTCTATATTACTCATTGTCTTTTTGTTCACAACTTCTCCACATTTCAAAGTGTTTCCCGAGCCAGAACGACCTATCTTTCTTCCTGGCTTGCTCTATAATGATCCAATTCAAATGCAATACCAACAACAACTCAACAGCAACAACGCAAACTATGACAACAACCCACACATTGCACATTGTTTAGAGCGGTTATAAAGTGTTGAAGCGCTCAAATTCGAAACTGTTTCAACCTGTCACCTGTCAGAATAGAGACGAGGCAGTGCATTGAATCGCGTGATTGGACCGCGAACCAGTCAAGTGATTCATTCAGGAAATGAAGCAGTTGCTGGTTCGGACGTCACATGTCACGTGATTTGAAGCAGTTGCTGCTTCTGACGTCATATGTCACGTGATTTGAAGCAAGCTTCGAATCACTGCTTCTATGGAATAGGAAGTCCAGGGTTGAAGCTCCGTTCGAAGCTTCAGTGTCAAACTGCCATCACTAATTGCAAGGATGATATGACAAATATATAACAGAAATGTATATTGCTTAGTCTAAACAGCTTATAAATTACTAGAATCGCTAATCACACTTTGTTCACCCATAGGTTGGCGTGCCAATCCAGCCCCCCGACATCAAGGATTAATGTGTTCTCATAATGACGTAAACCATTCAATAAAACGGGTTTGAACGCCACACAAGCTCTTGTCATCTTTCATACATCAAATGCTTCCTGTGCAATGTTTTACCGTGGAACAAATTAATATGCTTCGCCAATAGTGAAGCTATATAATACGTAACGGAGACCGAGATCTACTGCCCGGAGATCACCTCTGTTACACTACCAAACACACATTTCCTTACTTGTTGTGCTATGTTTAGATAGAGATATTATACTGGCGTGTCCATGTGCAACTAGAAGCAAAGGACATCAGCCTGTGTTCGTTTATTACTTCTACGAGGTTGGCACGATGTATCAGATCACCGGATGATGATGATGGTAATACCTTTGATAAAAACGAATGATTTGGAGTCAATTGTGTCTTTCCATGAATCAGTGTTGGGGGTTTAATCCCCGGCTCATACTGTCTACATGTCCGAGTGTCTTTCGAACAATCTCTTTTAACAATTGTTATTATAATGAATTATTCAACACTAATATTACTAACAATGACATGCTCTAATATTTTAGAACAAGGTAGATCTTCCAGATTTGTGCACATGTTGTGCGGAATGACAGTCAAGTCATAGCATACAGTGCATGATCTGAAGGTAGTTCCTTCCTATGCTGAGTTTTATCCTGACTAAGTCCTCATGTCTTTAACCTCCTTGGCTGTAAACTCTCTGATCCTGGATCACCTTCACTCCTCAACTCCTCAACTCACTAAAGAGCTTTTGTATGCGTCTAATACTATTCTGTTAACCTGTAGTAACCCTCACTCAGTTGGGGGCCTTGTCTGCTATAAATAGCTGTGCTAAGCAGGCCAGAGGGCTGAGGCTGAGTTTAGGCAGGAGGCATGTAGATGATGGAAATCCAACAGCAGAAGAGAACAGAAATGCCATGATGAAATAATGAACTACACCCAGCTTCTATTTGGGCTTCTAGTCTATATTTGTCTTTAAAGAGGACATATACTATGCTAATTTACAGGTTCACATTTGTATTTTGTGTCTTTAATGTGACATATTTTCATGCTTCAATGTTCAAAAAGCTGCAGCACCTCTTTTCACCCTCTGTCTGAAACCAGAGCCCAGTCTGCTTTGATTGGTTAGTTGGCCGGCTCTGTTGTGATTGGTCAACCGCTTCGCGATGTCCCGCCCCTTAGCCTATCACGTACAATGTGTTGGAGCGCAAGCCAATAGAAGCGCAAGTGTTAAAGGTGGGGTAGGTACGTTTGAGAAACCGGCTCGAGATACACTTTTTCTACAAAACATTTCAGAGTTGTACGGGGCGTGGTTTGCAATTCGCCCAGCCAATCAGAACTGGGGCACTTTTTTCCCCCAGGAAAGTACCATCTCTCAGCAGGCACTAAAAATGGGGGTAAAAGTTCCCGAGATTAAGTGCTCTTTTTGGTGTGAACGCGACATAAGGGGTACTAACGGAACTAAACGCGAAAAGTACGGTGAAAAGTACTCCGGTGTGAACGCGGCTAATGAAGGCGTTTCAGGCATGGGGGGAGTGTGAGGGAGTGAAACTCCCTCTGGAGGGAACTTTGGGATTTTAGCATTTGCAGACCATGTACAGGCTTAAAAACCACTATATCAAACTACAGGTAAGGGAAAACCCCCAATAGTATAATAGGGCCCCTTTAAATAACAAGTCCTCCAACTCATACGACTAAATAGGTCGATTGTTCACCAGCTTATTACGACCTATAATCAAGTTATCGACCTCTAGTGCTCCCGTTGACTGCAAACGCTCCGGTGGGTCGTATATTCACAAATAACCCTTTCTGGAAAATCCAAAATTGTAGGATAGTTTGGCCATTAAAATGCTTTTTGATACATTTCTAGCGAGAGGTGTATATTGTACTTTTAGAATCCACGTCCAGTGGATGTGTAGGATCTATAGTTTGATAGATATTACGAAGATTATTTGAGGTCTCGCCAGGAGAACGTGTATATACTACGTCTTTCCCCCTATTCATTTCTATTGACGGCAGCGTCCCTGTAAAGTTAGCGTCAACCCTCACGGGGTGAAAACAGTATTTCCAGGCTCGAAGTTTTCATAATAAAACCGTATTCCCCTCACTGTGAAATGATTTCACAGTGATATCTGCAGTACTCATCCACTAAAAACCATCAGTTTATCCTTGTTAATTACACAACATTAATTGGTTTAAATTGTGTACAATGCTTTTGTGTTTTTCCCATAGGTTTTTCCCTTTAGATTCTGAGAGACACATTTCTTTTTTCAGAGGTTTTGATAGGCTAAAACATCTAACTACCCATAATACTCAGCTATCGTTGAAGCTCGGTGATTGGATGTTTTAGCCACAATGCACGTTGGGATATGGTGTTTATGCGATATGAAATCCGAAAACATTTAAAAAAAAAAGGAAAATAATACTTTATTCCGCGTGTGCTTGCTTTTCTCTTTGAAAGTCATCACATAACGGAATTGTAATACACGGTTCGGCTGCATTAAATATTACACATCTGCCGTAGTTCTTTATTTATAGAGCCCTGATTAGAAGACTTCTGGACAAACTGGAAGGACTGCCACCTAAACTGAATACGTGACGTGGATCATAAATATATCAACAATTAAACAACATCTTCAATTTCTCTTCACACAATACGTCTCCTTGCAGTATCAACACTAATTCGGCTGACTTTTATATTTGATCCAATTGGTAGATAGGCTATATTTACACCATAACGGTGCACAGCTGATAGAAAAGGACTTGTTGTTTTTAAATATATTACTGATTTCTTTGAATATAAGAATGTAAACTGAGTTGAGAGAATAGTCAGGGGTTTTGGGTGATGGGAGACACATCTATGGAATCAGAATTTCAATAGCTTACCGTTAAATGACGGATATACCTTTCTGTCTGTGATGTTTTACAAATCAGATATTAATGTGTAGAACTACAATATGTGAAATAATATAGCAATATCCTGTAAAATGATGTGAAAACATGAATAAAACTACACATCTTCAGATGTTATACATACATAAGTGTCCTACACTAATAATACAAAGTTATTATGGCATTGTATGCTGTGTGTTATTTGTAACATCTTCAGAAACTACCTTTCCAACTCCTCACCAGTTGACTGTTACAGGTCTATACAGGTTCATGCTTCAAATAGAGAGACTGAAACTGTATTTTTCTTTACCGTTCTGTTTTAATTTCACAATAAAGTTAATAGTAATATTATGTTTGATATTATGTTTTATTAACTAGACCACTGCATGTTAAACCTGTTGAACCCCATCCCCCCGCCCCCGGGATGGGGTGTCTGTCACTTTGAAAAAAGTATTGATAATCCATAATTCAATTTTTATGCAAAAATCGGAGAATACAAATTAGCTGCTAATGGTAGCCACCAGAGTGTGTCGCAGCTCCGATTTTGGCTACGCGTCACTCTCACTCCTTATTTGGTTACCTGTGTGTGTATGTGGAACTTTCCCTCGATTCCATTGGCTCTGACGGTTAAAAAGAGATGTCAATCATCAAAATCGACCAAGGGAGGCCAGAGATAGGTCAAATCCACCCAAATGACCCCAGAAGTGTTTTTTTTTTGCTAAACCTCTCTAAAAAGGATGTCACTTGTTTTGCATCAATCTTGATACAGGGTACTTATTATATGTTATAGTTTGGATTCCTAAAGCTTTTAGTCTACTAACCCATCATCCAAGGGTAGTTTTCACTATAAGTAAAAAAGAATCTTTGGACGGACACTATAATTTACAGTTTTTTACTATGTTCAATCTGAATTTTCTTTAAAATAAAAAACATCTATATTGATTCTGACTTTTCTACATCCAACTCACAGGTTTATCATTACTTTGAGAATAAAGATTATTAATTTTCCACTTTTAGAAGTGTAGTTATGGTCATTTGTTCTGGGAATGTCATTTTCGAGCCTGAGACCTGGAAAACAGGCTCGGGGGTTAACAGGTTAAGACCATCTTTTCTGTCGGTTTGGTGTTACAAATATCAAAACAATATATGTGTGGATAACAAAATACATCTGTCATAAACTAAACTGGAAACGTATACTGGAAAGTATAATTTATGTTGTTAACCTGTTCCACTCTGAGCCTGTTTTTCAGGTCTCAGGCTCGAAAATGACATTCCCAGAACAAATGACCATATCTTCCCTTCTAAAAGGGTTAAATTAATAATCTTTTCTCAAAGTAATGATAAACCTGTGAGTTGGATGTAGAAGTGTCAGAATCAATATAAATGTTTTTTATTTTAAAGAAAATTCAGATTTTACATAGTAAAAAACTGTAAATTATAGTGTCCGTCCAAAAATTATTTTTTACAGATAGTGAAAACTACCCTTGGATGATGGGTTAGTAGACTAAAGCTTTAGGAATCCAAAGTACAACATATAATAAGTACCCTGTATCAAGATTGATGCAAAACAAGTGAAATTTGACCTTTTTAGAGAGATTTAGCCAAAAACTGGGCCATCTGGGGTCATTTGGGTGGATTTGACCTATCTCTGGCCCCCCTTGCTCGATCTGGTTGGTTGACATACCCTTGTGACCGTTAGAGCCAATAGAATCGAAGGAGGAGACTCGCATAGACACACATTATAAAGAAAAAATGTTGCCGCTTCGCGTGTGGAAAGCGAAACTAAACTGGAGGAATGTCTCCTTCTGGAGTTTGGAAACTAAAACGCAGTTGTATTGCTTATGGATTATCAGAAATCATTTCAAAGAAGGCACAGACACATAGGATGAACCTATGGATTAACTGCAGCATCGTTTTTTTATCGTTTTAATGCCATTGAAGACCACTTTTGACCAAGGTGAGCCATATTTACATGTTTAGCTTCTTGGCTCCACATGTGATGATGTACGCTTTCGTTGATAGCGTCGCGAATGTTTATCACTGAGTGTTGAGGTGGGCACCGTTAGATTCAGTGTCTCCAGGACACCAAAACATAGTGTTTGGTTGTGCATCTAGGATAAGTAATAAGGGAGTTCTGAGTGAGTTTATGTGCCTTTGTCGGTCCCGTTTTTTCGATCGAGGCTAATTCAGAGGCTGAGTGCTAGCATTGTGGGTTTTTTTTGAAAAAGAAAATTAAAAAGATCAGTTAGCTGAGTTTCTTCCCGTTACATGGATATAACACATTCATAGTTTTATTCAATATTAAGATTCCTTAGACGTTGTTTCCTGCAAATGACGCGTTTATCCGCCCGGTACCGGGGGGAAGGCGTGAAACAGGTTAACACTGTAAACTTGACAGTTTTTTAAACTGTTAAGCTCTGAGCCTGTTTTTCAGGTCTCAGGCTCGAAAATGACATTCCCGGAACAAATTACTATAGGCGCATTCACACCGCAGTACTTCATGAGAACTTAGTTAATGAGAACTCTTTAGTTCTCATGAACAGATCGCGTTCACACCGGAATAAGTCCCTGAGGGAGGATTAGGCAAATGAAGCCGCTGACGTCACTTCTTCTTCTTCTGCTTTGGGTTTACTGGCAGGCCGCAAACAACTTCATACTGCCACCCGAAGTCCCCGGCCGGAAGTCCCCGGAGTTGGGGACTGGCTTCAGTAGAAGCTGCTGGGACTCTACTGAAGCCTTCCGAGTAAATCGCCAGAACGCCGACACCTCCTGATCTCCACCGCTCCCATGTTTTCTTTTGTGTTGCCATAAGTTAGTCTCTCTGCGTTTCTGCGCTGCGCTAATGCTAATGCTAATAATGTTAATGCGAGGATAATAAAATGGCGGCTTCACAAAACTTTTTGGGAGTTTTACGGGGCGTGGTTTGCAATCCGCCCAGCCAATCAGACATAGGAACCTTTTTCTCCCACGAAAGTACCTGCTCTCTAGCAGGGACGGAAAAGGGGGTAAAAAAGTTCTGATTAACTAATTTTAGTTCTTTTTGGTGTGAACGCGACATTTCGGAACTATATCGGAACTAAGGTGGGAAAAGTACTGCGGTGTGAACGCGGCTTATATCTTCCCTTCTAAAAGGGGTAAATTAATAATCTTTTTTCTCAAAGCAATGATAAACCTATGAGTTGGATGTAGCAAAGTCAGAATCAATATAGATTTTTTTTATTTTAAACATTACTTGTAGTGAAAACCACCCTTGAATGATGGGATAGTAGACTAAAAGCTTTAGGAATCCAAATTATAACATATAATAAGTACCCTGTATCAAGATTGATGCAAAACAAGTGAAATTTGACCTTTTTAGAGAGGTTTAGAAAAGAAAACCCACTTCTGGGGTCATTTGGGTGCATTTTCCATTTCTCTGGCCCCCCTCTTTCGATTTTGATGATTGACATATCTTTTTAACCGTTAGAGCCAATAGAATCGAGGGGAAGTTCCTGAAATCCATCTAAACATTACCCATTGGTGAATGAGTGATGGGTAGCTAGAATGCCCCGGAACCGGAAGCTGCGATACACTCTGGTAGCTATCATTAGCAGC
This sequence comes from Trematomus bernacchii, assembly GCF_902827165.1. NCBI lineage: Eukaryota > Metazoa > Chordata > Actinopteri > Perciformes > Nototheniidae > Trematomus > Trematomus bernacchii. Next base: position 4,530,173 of record NW_022987851.1, on the reverse strand, counting down.
TAATATGAAAACTCTGGTATTGACATAAAAATGGAATGATGGATTATCAGTAATCATTTCAAAGTGACACAGACACATTGGATTAACCTATGGATTAACCTTCAGCAGTGTTTTTATCGTTTTAATGCCATTGAACACGACTTTTGATCAGAACAACAGCTAAGGTAAGACGAGACAACTGGTCTCTTTCTTTTTAACTCATTTACTTAACATATTGCTCTAAACTCACTTATCGTGACTTTGGTCATATCATTTGAGTCAGCTAACCAACTTTATATATGCAGTCTATGCTAACCACACTAACATTATAAAAATCAATGTCAGAAAAATCATTGTGTCCTGAATTCTACACATCTGAGACAATAACAATAGTTTAATGGGTCATGTGAAATTTGAAGTTACGAGCTTGTCACACAGCAGATAAAACACTTACTATCAATAATGCAGACATATAATCTCTTAACCTCAAGTCTGCATTTAGGATTGAGTTATACACACTGCAGGTACAGATATGGTTGAATAGAACGCTCCTCTAGCTCAACTGCACAGACGTGTTTACTTTGCCATGGCTACGGTATATAAATGATCACGGTTTCAATATCCATCATCTACCAAGTTGTTAGTCAGTCCATGTCCCGAAAATGCACTCTTTAAATCCACAAAGATTTCTTTAAAATAAATGGATCCGTTGTACAGTAAATGAGTCCTCTTACAACACTGATTGCTCAGATTCTTGCAGCCCAGAGCTTTAAAAGTGACAACGTTCAGAAAGACTGCCCCAGACCAAGAACACAGATTCATTCTGCTCTCTGTCACTCCTCCAATTCCTACTGAGATCTGTCCCAGAGAGACAGACCTACTGCGGAGTGTAGTACACACACACACACACACACACACACACACACACACACACACACACACACACACACACACACACACACACACACACACACACACACACACACACACACACACACACACACACACACACACACACACACACACACACACACACACACACAGCTTTCATCTCCGAGTGTGAGCCCTATATTCTGTTCAACTGGGACAGTGAGGTCTTAACTAGACTGGCCTAAAAACACTGTTTTCTCTATTTCTCTGCCTCTCTTCACAGTCCTTTTTAATCTCACTGAGCATAGCTGTGTGATTTGACAAGACGCTGCTTCAAGTATGTTACACACAGTATCTGTGTATGTGTGTCTATTCCTGTGAGAACACTGGGTTTTATACTGCCAAAGTGTTAAAATGTTGGCAAAGCGAGGACGTTTTGACAAAATGCCTGTAGTTTCTTTTTTAAATGAGTGCGTTGGATTAGTCAAAAGCGAATGATCGAGGCTCTATGTGTCACACTAGGGCCAGTTTGTGGTCTACACAATGTATCTGCATGTTAGTGTGTGTTTGCTTGGTGTCCCTGGAGTGTACTTCACTAGTCAATAGAGAGCATAATGTTGTGAGTTTAACAACAATGCCCCAGGGGTCTGGCGGTTGAGTGAGCTCATTGCGGTTTGACTGGTGTCCAGAGTGGACACTTGGGACGAGTGACACAAAGAGAGAGAGAGATAGGGATGTATTTACACAGAGCAGGTTGAGCAGCTGAGATCTACTACACAAGTAATAATGGCTATACTGAGTGTTTTAATTGAAAAGACAAATAAAACAACATTTGACTAAAATGTTTGTTTAGATATAGGGCAGAAAGAGAAGCAACCCAAAGCCATGTAGGCCTACTTAGGCCTGAGCTCCAGGGTAGCACAGATAACTCAAACTGATGCCCCTTTCACACCAACGCAGCTCCCGTTCTAGCTCTGTGCTTGCGCTCTTCTGGTTCGGAACCGGTTTTTACTTTTCAGCCCCCGTTTTGTTCACACCGCCCAGAGCCCGAGTGGTGCTGCGTCATTGCGTCATCGTTTGCGTCATGACGTAACCGTTTACGTGCCTGCTTCATAAAGCCAAACCACGCGGAAACCCCTCACATCGACAACAACAACAATGGCCGATTGTATTGAAGCGCTGCTCGTTTTGCTTTTGCTTTGTCGAAACCAAATGGAAATAATAGGACGACTTCACCACAAACTTTCCATTCGTCACAAGCGACTTTAAAATGTTCTTCACAATCATCATCATCAACTTCAACGACGATTACACGCCGAGCTCAAAATACCTAGCTTTGCAGCATTCATTTCCATCATTGTGTACAAAATGGACAAAACGTGGGCTTTTTGTTGTTGTTCAGTAGGTTGATCCCGCCCCTGGCCCCTGCCCCTGCCCCCGCCTCCGACGTAAGCATGACGTATGCGGTTCTTGCTTCTAGACGGACAATTTTTTCAAGCTTGGTGCTTATCAGGCTCAAGCTCCGAACCGGCCCTGGAACCGTGTTGGTGTGAAAGGGGCAAGAGAGGTGATTATATCAATCAATCAATCAATCAAATCAAAAATATATTAGTAATCCCAGAGGGAAATTCGAACACATAAGAACAAAATGAACACAAATCTATAAAAACACAAGTTATTGTAGCCACAGGGACTTGACGTCAGGCTCACGGTGAAGACATGGCAAAGCTTCCGAAGCAATACCGCCGGCCCAAACACTCCGGAAGCGACATAAAAAGAAAATGCTGGGAGCTGTGGAAGGAAGTGTCATTGATGGAAACACTGCCTATCGCAACCGCCCGAACAGTCTGTACGCAGTACATTGACAATAAATGCATCCTCTCACTAACACTGATTGCTCGGATTCTATAAAGAAGTGCTAACTGACCATCCTGTGTATGTTTTGACAATTATACAAAAATCGCATTTTGCATCACTATTTAAACTCATATTTGACCTAATTGGTTCTAGGAAGTTCATGTTGTACAAGCACACACGTTTTCAGTTCCGATTCTTTGGGCAAGGACGACATTTTGGAGCCGACCTGCATCAGGGAGCGATACATGCGTGTTTGTTCTTCTTTGTGAGATAGGGCATTTGGCCTTACCGGAGTTCTGCTCTATGCAGTGTTCAGGTGATGCTTTCATAGCCTGGGTGCAAATATCCATTATGTTTAAAGCCATACCAGGAAAAAAGCCCTTAATATGTCTCCATCATGACGATTCATGAGTAATAATGTGTAATTAAGATCTGTTTATTGATTCAGTTATGTTCTTTTTCATAGTCAACAGTCTGTTGTTATAGATTTGTTTTAAAATAAAGGTTATTGTAGATTTACTCCACACTTTTAGACTTCAGAGTCAGGAGGTTACACCACCTGAAAGACCTGCCGAGGTGGACGAGTCTCAACAAGTTCCCTCAGACCGATTGATTGGACCCGAGGGAGCGGCAAGTCTGGTCAGTCCTAATCTACGGAGGCTCTGCAGGAGGTTTGACATTTTACCCCAGGGAGCTGAATGAAGTCCACTCTCTGTAGTGTTCACACCCTTCTGTCTGTTTGTGCTGTGAACCCCTCAAACCAACTAAATCCTGTTTTTGGTATGCATTGTCTAATTGGTGGTGAGGGTTGCCAATTAAAACTCACATAACATTTGAGATTTTGTCTTCAATAAGTGAGAAAGTCTGCTTAAACATGACTAAAATACGGGACAGGAATCTGACGTTGTGAAAGGCATGCGAGGCGATTGAAATGTTTTCTAAGTGTAATACCAATATAGCCATTCCTTCATTGTCAGAAGTCGTTTTGTTTTTTAACACTGCAAGTTATAGAATAATGTTGTTTGTACCATTGGTGAAAAGTAAAATGTGCAATACAGTGCTGTACAAATACTTTGTTCCAAGTAAAAGCCTTACATTCACTACAAGTTATAAAGTGCAAACGTTTCAACAGCAAAATGTTATTGATGTATCAAAGAGTCGTCATTGTGATGTCATGGTAATTGTTCTTAAATATTTCAACCTCATAAAGAAAGAAGAAAGTCATTATGTTTTTTTCAAAAATAGCCTAAATGTAATTGATTCCAACTGCAGATTTCACGGTATGTTTCCTAAAAAGCATGATATTTTGCTTTGGCCATGGAGTCGTATGACTTGGGAGTCATAGTCGCCTGCATTCCTTTATTGTATGTCCATAGGCTTCTTGTACTTTTGACTTGTACTCCCGATGTACTGAAAGTTCAGGGAGAAGGGTTTCAGGTCCATCCGAGACTTCAAGAGCTCAAATACCTAACATTGTGAAGAAAAAAAGAAGAAATATTGAACCCCTCACTTTACAACTCTATTGTATAATTGCTTGCAACAGCCAGCAATAAAAGGGGGGCATTTTCTGATGAATTACATAAAAAAAGAAAATTAAAAAGCGAACCTGGCCCGAGCCCAAAGCGTTAAACAACAAAACAAAACAACACCACACTTGATTGGGTGTTTCTATAATGCAGTTAGGTTTGAATTATCATTCATAACATGTCATGATGTCCCTTACAACCTCTGAATGTGTCCGGAGTGATGAGATCACACTGCCTCTAATTTATTTCTCCGTCTTAACTTTCACACTGAGTCTTGGTGTTTTTTAATCTCTTTGTCCAAACTCTCAGGGGACGTCAGCTCGTCTCTCTGTGTTTCTCTCGACAACACTTTCTCTCACTCTGTGCAAACCCTGGATTGTGCACAAATACCAAATATGTCTGGTCCAATTTTGGAGAAATGTGTAGAGACAACTACTGTATGTGTAGGATATCTACAATATTTCAATTTGATGTTGCAGCTATGAATATGCAAAATATACACAGGAAACTACCATTCACTGTTTATTTATTCCAAATAAAAGGGAAATAAATATGAAATAAATAAATAAATAAATGAAATACATTCTGAAATAAATAAGGCAATAAATATATATAAATGTACATTTAAATACACATTTATTTATTTCATGGGACTTTTATTTCATAATACCACATTTATTTATTTCAAGAGACTTTTATTTCATAATTTCACATTTATTTATTTCATGGGACTTTTATTTCATAATGCCACATTTATTTATTTCAAGAGACTTTTATTTCATAATTTCACATTTATTTATTTCAAGAGACTTTTATTTCATAATGCCACATTTATTTATTTCAAGAGACTTTTATTTCATAATGCCACATTTATTTATTTCAGGGGACTTGTATTTCATAATACCACATTACATTTCCATTTCTTATATTCAAATGAACGGGGCGTGGTTAGCTCAAATATCCAGACCAAAGCAACAGCACCACAACACTGACTCAATAGATACTGGAAAACATTCCTGCCCACTGCAATAACACTGTACAATAAATCACCTCTGGCTGGAAGAGAACTCTCTGCTCCATAGTTTCTCTAGAAATAAAACCACGTTGTACATTTTACTCATACATAATCTGTTTCATATTTAATACTCCATAATTCCATATATTTTGAATATATATATATTTGTATATATATATATAATATCTGCATGTATATTTTCTATTTCGACATGTATATTTTATATTTTATATTTTATTTTATTTTATTTCTATTCTTGTATATTTTGTTTTATTGTAAAATGCCTTTTATGCTGCTGTAACAAGAACAATTTCCCAATTTGGGATCAATAAAGTACGATCTATCTATCTATCTATCTATCTATCTATCTAGTCGCGTTCAAACCGGAGTACTTTTCCCCGTACTTTTCCCGTTTAGTTCCGTCAGTACCCCCTTACACCAAAAAGAGTACTTAGTGCCGGGAACTTTTACCCCCATTTTTAGTGCCTGCTAGAGAGGTGGTACCAAAAAAGTACCAAAAAAGTACCAATTTCTATTGGCTGGGCGAATTGCAAACCACGCCCCGTAAAACTCTGAAAAGTTTTGTGAAGCCGCCATTGTATTTGTGGCATTAACATTATTAGCATCAGCATTAGCCCCGCGCACTAACGGAGAGAGAATAATTTATGGCAACACAAAAAAAAACATGGGAGCGGTGGAGTGATGAGGAGGTGTCGGCGTTCTGGCGATTTACTCGGAAGGCTTCAGTGAAGAAATGCAGTTGATAACAGTACAGCACCACAACATCCTGACTGTGGAAAAAGAAGGAGCTTGGACAGAGGAGCAGATTAAAAAAGAATTCTCTGATGTGTTTCAAGGTGATGGGTGCCTCGAAGGAAAGCTTGAAGTGGATCCAACAGTAGAACCAGTTCAGCTACCAAAGAGAAGGGTGCCAGTTGCTTTATACAAGCCACTAAAGGAGGAACTTGCAAGTTTACATGAGAGAGGGATCATAATGCCAGTGGAAAAGAGCACTGACTGGATCAGTAGTCTACTGACAATAAGGAAGCCCACAGGGAAACTGAGAATTCTCATGGATCCTAAGCCATTGAACAAAGCACTCAAGAGAAGTCATCACCCATTACCAAGTATGGAAGATATACTGCCTGACCTGAACGCGGCACATGTGTTCACAGTGTGCGATGTGAAAGATGGATTCTGGCATGTGGAGCTGGAGGAAGAATCCAGTTACCTCACAACATTTTCCACACCTTTCGGCCGCTACAGGTGGTTACGCACGCCAATGGGAATAAGCCCAGCCCCAGAGATATTTCAAAGAAAGCTGAATCAAACATTGGAGGGGTTACCAGGTATCAAGATAATTGCAGATGACATCCTGATTGTAGGGGAAGGAAACACAGATGATGAAGCTGTGAAAGACCATGACAGGAAGCTGGAAATGCTGTTGCAGAGAGCGAAATGTGAAGCTAAATCCAAAGAAGCTACAACTAAGGCGCACAGAGGTGCCATACATTGGACATCTTAACCTCAGAGGGGTTAAAGGTGGACCCAGCTGAGGTGGTGGCAATCCGAGAGATGCCCCGGCCCACAGATGCAAAAGGGGTAATGCGTTTTTTGGGCATGGTCAACTATTTGGCAAAATTCTGTGAACACCTGTCTGAACTGTGTGAACCTCTGCGAGAGCTGACCCACAAGGATGTGATATGGGAGTGGGCAGAGCGGCATTAACAGACTTTTGAAAGGATTAAAACGATGATCTCACAGAATCCTGTGCTGAAATACTATAACCCAGCTGACATGCTAACATTACAGTGTGATGCATCAGAGAGCGGGCTTGGAGCGGCCCTAATGCAAAATGGACAACCTGTTGCATATACGCCAGTAGAGCACTGACAGAAACAGAAAAGGGCTATGCACAAATTGAGAAGGAACTGTTGGCTGTTCTCTATGGAATGGAGAGGTTTCATCAGTTCACATATGGCCGGCCTGTGGAAGTACAATCTGACCATAAGCCCCTTGAGAGTATTATGAAAAAACCACTGCTGAGTGCTCCAACGAGACTACAACGCATCCATGCTGATGAGACTACAAGCATATGAGATCAAACTCCGTTATTGCCCTGGAAAACACCTACTGTACTGCTGGCAGAGACGCTCAGCAGAGCCTATCTTACAGGGCAGGAGGACAGAGGCTCAGTAGAGATTGAAGTGGAGTCAATCAACATGGTACATTATCTGCCAGTGTCCAGTGAGAGACTGCAGGCAATTCAAAGAGCGACAGAGCTAGATGCAGAACTGCAGGTCTTAAAGAGTGTTATTCAGCAGGGATGGCTTGTGATAAAAGAACATGTCCCCATAGAAGTGGCAAAGTATGTTCACCACAGAGATGAACTGAGCATGCAGAATGGAGTCATTTTCAGAGGGGAGCGAGTGGTGGTGCCTGCAGCACTGAGGTCAGATATCATGCAGAGAATTCACTCCTCACATATAGGCATCGAGGGTTGTCTGAGAAGAGCACGTGAGTGTGTATACTGGCCAGGCATGAATGCACAACTAAAAACATTCATGGAACAGTGTAGTACATGCAGTGCATGGGGAGTAAAGTAGCAAAAAGAGACTCTGAGACCAAATGAGACACCAAAGCGTCCCTGGGAAAAGATAGGAACCGACCTGTTTATGTTTAATGACACTACTTGATAACTGTGGACTATCTAACAAACTTCTGGGAGGTGGATCGTCTGGAGAATACAAAATCTAAAACAGTGATTCGGAAACTAAAAGCTCACTTTGCCAGATATGGAATTCCAGATGTGGTGTTCTCAGACAATGGTCCTCCTCAATACACATCGGAGGAGTTCAGGAATTTCAGCAGGTCATGGGACTTCAGACACAAAACGTCCTCTCCAGGATACCCGCAAAGCAATGGGAAAGTGGAAACGGCTGTTAAAACAGCCAAAAGGCTGATGGCTAAAGCTAAACGGGCAGGCAGCGACCCCTATTTAGCCACGCTGGATCACAGGAACACTCCACTGCAAGGTACGGACTGCAGCCCAGCAATGATGCTCATGGGGAGATGAACCAAAACCCTTCTGCTAATGAGTGAGGCTCTGTTGAGACCTACAGCAAGCAGATGGAATGAGGGTGTCACAGAAAGTGAAATGAGACGAAGTGAACACTACAACTCGACTGCAAAAGACTTACCTGAACTGCACAGAGGGGACAGGGTGCGAATCGAACCACTCACTGGGCAAAAGCGGTGGTGGAACAAAGCAACAGTCATTCAACCTGTAGAGCAAAGGTCCTATGAAGTAATGACAGAGGAGGGTCAGGTCTTGAGAAGAAGCAGGAGACATATCAGGATGAGGAAGGAGCTAGATGAGGACATCACAGCAGGGGAAGGAGCTTATGCTGAGCTGAATGGTGAGCCTGAACCAACACAGGACGAGAGCAGCAGCGCAGAGGCAGAAATGTGGCCGGACGGGATGCCCCCGCACACGAGGTCAGGCAGGCCTGTCAGAAGGCTGGCGCATCTGAAGGACTTTGACTGACAGTTATACTTACTCAATACAAGTGAATAGGTATATAAAGAACAAGATAATATGGATACAGGAAAAGACATTAAGATACTAAATGTTGTTCAAATGTGTGACTGCTAGTCATTTGTGTAATATTGTTGTTTGTGTTATTCTTGTTAAGTATTGGCAGTTTGTGGACAGTTACTTATATATATAAAAAAAAAAAAGGGAACATGTTGCAATATACGTTTGCCAGGGGACATTATTTGTTGATGCACAGCTGACCCGGGGGGACGACAGGAGCCGAGGGACCAGGCATGAGCGTCAGTTCTGAAGTTAGCACAACTAGGATGTTGCATTGTATCTTGTGGAACATTACAAGTAAAGTACGTGAGAGTAAGATAGAGTGTGTCGTTATTATCAGTATAGTACACAATACATATTGAAACACTTATGGCTAAAAATCATTTGTCGAGCAAATAAAGCAGTACTCTTGTACAGCGATTACCGTAAAGGCGCTATTAATCGCGCACTCAAAAATGAAGAGCTGCTGATTTGACCGAGCGAACGCGAGAGACGGCTGAGTTGACCGCAGTTATGCATAGCAACCGAAGCTAATCTGACTATCTTGACTACTTGTTGCTATCCTATTGTGGCATAAGCCGTTTTCTACAGGTACATTTTACCGGCGTATTTTTCATTATGATTCTACTTGTGATAGTCGGACAAGCGTGGTTCTTGGTTCTTGCCGGGCAGCCAAGTGGGGTCAGCTAAGAACCGGTTTTCGGTGTTTAGAGCTGGTGTTGTGCCGTAGGTTGAAGGCTTGCCGTAGATTGAAGCCCTGTTCGCGGGGACGCACAAAGGTGACGTCATCGCGTGTATTGAGCGTTCGCCTAGTTTTCTAAGCTTTTTTCTCTCTTTTGAATTATATATTTCCAATCAGATTAAACAGAAAACAGCTGAATAAATAATGTGCATACAATTGCGAGGAGGCTGGTTTTAAGGACACAATCTTCGTATTGGAACAAACTTCTGTTTTTAAGTGTAGTCCCACTCTGTTATGTTCCTCCTTCCTACATAACAGACAATGAAAGGATAAGATGTCATTTGTCAGTATAGTCCTATTTCTTAAAACCTTCTCTGTTGTTTAAGTGTCTGATACTTGATAACCACAAATAGTAAGCAATGATATAACAGTAATGATATAACATATATGATAATGTCAGACACTGTGTTATTTTCAATCAAGCCTAAAAGATAATTTGTTCAAACTAGCTTCACTCGCTTGAATTGCTCCTTTGAATGTAATTTTCCTCTGTGGTTTCCTACTCAACACATGTTTGTATTGTAATGCCACTCATATTTTATTTTTTATTTTATTTTAAGGTGACATTGAATGTTTTGAAAGGTGCCCTAAAATAAAGTGTATTATTGATCTTATATCTGCGCCTATATCACACTTATGAAATATAAGTCCCATGAAATAAATAAATGTGTATTTAAATGTACATTTATATATATTTATTTCAGAATGTATTTCATAACCTTATTAATTTATTTCATAGGCATATTTATATATATGTGTATTTATTTAATTATTTATGTATTTATTTAATTTTGGCTTTAACGGCATAAAGAGGCCCTATTATGCTTTTTGGGGTTTTCCATTTCCTGTAGTGTGTTATACAGGTTCAGTGCATGTTAATGTTCTGCAAAGGCTAAACTCCCAAAGTTCCCACCAGAAGGAGTTTCTCTCCACCCCCCCCCCCATCCCCCTGCCTGAAACTCCTCCATTGGACTCCTTTGTTTACTTAAGTATCATGTGACATCACTACGTAATATCACATGCGCTTATATTGGCTATCGTTCCAACACATTGTACGTGACTAAGGGGCAGGACGTCGCTAAGCGGTTGACCAATCACAACAGAGCCTGCTATCTAACCAATCAGGCAGTATGAGAAAAAAGAAAGACCTTTTCGAACATTAAAGCATGGAAACATGTCACAGTAAAGGCAAAAAATACAAATATGAACCTGAACATTTGCATAATATGTCATCTTTAAGAGGTTCTGACAGCTACATAGAGAACGTCCAGCTTTCAGCATCAGTTAAATATTCCAGTCCGTCTGCTATTGTAGTGATCATTTCAGAGCATCATTTCAAATAATTAAGTACCAAGAAACACCGACATCTTTTTGTTTATGCTCTGAATGCGGCACGCCACTTTTAATTTCCAAAAAACATCAGCTTTCTGATGACACACACACACACAGAGCTTCCTGTCTCAGCCGTGGCTTAGCAGTGAACCAGACTCTTCACACAGCAGCCGGTTGGTCAGTCCTGTCACCACACACACACACACACACACACACACACACACACACACACACACACACACACACACACACACACACACACACACACACACACACACACACACACACACACACACACACACACACACACACACACACACACACCACACACACACACACACACACACACACACACACACACACACACACACACACACACACACACACACACACACACACACACGTCTGTGTGCGTTTTAAATCTGATTTACCACAGCAGCGTAACGGGCACTCGCTGCTCCTGATTTAAATTAATCCAATGAGATCATCCAGTTGGCCACTGATTTTGTTCTTTACATCTGAACAGGCAAAACTACAAAGTATAGAGTGTTTAGAGAATTCTATTCCAACCAGATCTTTAATAAAACTTGGTCCGGATGTTAAAAACACTGTGGCCCAATTTGGCCATACAGCTGATAGCAGCAGACAGAGATAGGACGTGTCTATTTGCTGCGGAACTGAAAAGGGTTTTGTTGAAAATGGATGCAAATAAAGCCCCCATTAAACAACAACACAGCCTGTGTGCGCTTCATAAATACGTACTGAAATATCTTAAATTCCCGAACACAGCAACGCCAGCTGGAATGTGACTGGAATCCGTCCTCCCTCCATCTTTTTCTCCTCCAGTTCTTTCTGCTCTGTTTCCTCATGAATGTTGTTGGAGTTCAGTATAACAATTGTGTGCTTTTGTATGATGAAATATTCACAACCTAAACTAAAATCTGTATGCATAATGACAGAAATATACAAAGATTCGTAAAGTAATGTGGTTTTTAAATCTAAATGATTTGTATTTGTTTTCTTTCTCTCAGTGTATTTACAATTGGCATACAGTACCAGCTAGCTAATAATTGAATATGGTCACTTTTCTTAACCTGTTAAGCACCAAGCCTGTTTTTCATGTTTCAGGCTCGAAAATGACATGCCCAAAACAAATGACTACAACTTAACTTCTAAAAGGGTTATATGAATAATTTATCCTTTTTTTAACCTTATCAAAGCAAGGTTACATCTGTGAGTTGGATGTAGAAGTGTCAGAATCAATATAGATGTTTTTTATTTTAAAGAAAATTCAGATTTTACAAAAAACTGTAAATTATAGTGTCCGTCCAAAAATTATTTTTTACTTATAGTGAAAACTACCCTTGGATGATGGGTTAGTAGACTAAAAGCTTTAGGAATCCAAAGAACAACATATAATAAGTACCCTGTATCAAGATTGATGCAAAACAAGTGACATTTGACCTTTTTATAAAGGTTTAGCCAAAACCACTCCACCTCTGAGGTGATTTGGGTGAAAATGTTTTTTTTCCATATCTCTGGCCCCCCTTGGTCGATTTGGATGGTTGACACCTCTTTCTGACCGTTAGAGCCAATTGAATCGAAGGGGGAGGCCCCCACACACACTCGTTGTGAAAACAAACGGTGGGGGCTTCCCGCATGCAGGTTTGCACCAGAGTGAAGCGATCTCTCGCTCTGACATTTGGAAACGAAAAAGCAGTTTTATTGCTTATGGATTATCAGAAATCATTTCAAAGAGGACACAGACACATTGGATTAACCTATGGATTAACTGCAGCATCGTTTTTTTATCGTTTTAATGCCATTGAAGACCAGTTTTGACCAAGGTAAGCCATGTTAGCGTTTCTAGCTACCTAGCTCCACATGTTATGATGCACGTTTTCGTTTATAGCGTCGCAAATGTTTATCACTGAGTGTTGAGGTGGGCAGCAAACGATTCTGTGTCTCCAGGAGATGCTAATCGAGGGGTTGGCTGTGCATCTAGGATAAGTAATAAGGGAGTTATGAGTGAGTTTAGGTGCAGTGATAGGTTACATTTTTTCGCTCGTGGCTAATTCAGAGGCTGAGTGTTAGCATTGTGGGGTTTTTTTAGATTTTTTTTTTTTAAAAAGATCAGTTAGCTGAGTTTCTTCCCCTTACATGGATATAAAACATTCATAGTTTATTAAATATTAAGATTCCTTAGACGTTGTTTCCTGCAAATGACGCGTTTATCCGCCCGGTACCGGGGGGGGCGGTGGTTAGCCAATTATTTACCCTCACTTTACCTGCTGTTGTAATGTAAATGTCCTTGTTGCAGGACAAATAAAGGATTTCTGATTCTGATTTGGGCATATGAGACTGAGATCAGTCTTTAGTGCAAAGAAAAGGAAAAGTGCGACGTCTCACACAGGTTGTTACACTCAGTTTTAGTAATTGTCTTTTCTTTCTTTTTTTTTGCCTGTGTGTTTTGTCTGATGACTCCCTTTGTAGTGACATGATTTTGGTCGAGAGCAAACTTTGAATCTAGTAAACCGATAACAGCTGTGAATCTGGTGCTCTCAGAAAATTATTTTAAAGAGACAGTTCACCCAAAAATCAAAAAAACATTCTCCTCTTATCTGTAGTGCTTTTTATAAATTCATATTGTTTTTATGTGAGTATTGGAAAGATGACAGCCTTATCTTTGATATAATGGGACTACATGCCACTCGGCTTATACTGCTTGAACCGCCCAAAAAGTACATCTGAAAATCTAAACAGCAAGGTTTTTCCAAGAAATACTGTTACTTTTTACTTAAAGGTGGGGTAGGTCATTTTGGAGAAACCAGCTCAAGTGCGCTAGAATTTGAAAATACACAGCCGGAAAAAATCTGCCACTTCCTTACAGAGCCCCTCCTCCAACACACACAAATGCGCACATGACCAATGAGGGCACGAGATAAGTTTGTGCTTAGCCTAGCAGGACGCCATTAATGTTGACATCTTGCCCTGTCAGAACAAAACCCCTTTTTCCATGAGTATGCATGCCTGCTTCTGCGTGAATATACGGCAAGCTAGTAGCTGGGAAACAAATTGTTCTATTTATCTAGATTGATAAATATGTTCACAGTTAGGAGGTAATATCTATACATTTTTTTGTTGAACTGGGTGAACTGTCCCTTTAAAGCTCTCAGCCTTACATTTTCTGCATCCTTTTCCATCTCTCGCCGTCTCACGACCACAGGGTTAAAAGTCCTTTGGCAGATTCCTCGGCTAACACGAAATTAGTTGCCCTCTAACTGAATTTCAGGCGTTTTTCAGCTTTGGGGGAACAATCGTGGCCATTCATGTTACCGCGTCCCCTAGACGCCCTCCTCCTCCCCTGACCACCGTCCCATTTCTACACGCTATGTCTGAAAAACATGCCTTGTCTTTCCAAACACAGACTATTATTGTACATTTCATACATTTAAAATTGTAATTCGGCATATCGAGGCAGAATGTAAAGCGAGACATTCGAAGGAACAGAAAGAGAACAGATGTGTAAAAATGTGATGTAAAAAACACGTTTCAGCTTTAATTCCGACGTTATATCAAAGACTAAATAGACAAGAGGTTTACAAGACATGATATTTTACCACAAAAAAATCCTTAAAAACAATTATCTAGTTAATAGTTATGTTTTGTTTTATGGCCTTGGCCCAAATTTAGAATTGAAAAATCTATTAAATAGTTGTTTTTAGTCTTCACACGATTCCCCGACAAGGATGTTTAATGCGATTTTGTGTCTTTTTAACGATCAGATATCATCATCGTCCTCCACCCAGCTGCAGGTCCGCCGGCGCTCCGAACAGATGGAGCGCTTTCATTAACTGACACACACACACACACACACACACACACCTCCTCATATCTATTGTTTATCCTTTTCACCTGTAGTGTCTTTCTAATGTATGGTGTTTCCTTTGTATTTTTTAACCCCCAAATTCAAAATACGTATAAAAGCCAGGTTTGCATGGATGTAAACAAACAACTAGCAGAAGCAGACTTCTATGATCCTGCTTTCTGAAAATCTTTGTAAAAGCTTGTCCTGCACTGCTAATCCCTTCTTAGCTTAGACCTATTAGCAGTGTCACCGATCTCAGTGACTATGCGTTCTTCAGACACGCGAGCCAGCACGCAAATCTGCTGTAACACACAATGCAAAACCTGGCGCCAGTCGGTCACACACGCGCACGCACACAGACACAAACAGCATCACTTAACTGTAGAAAGTGACGAGATACAAACAGAAAGTTCTGGTCCTTGATTATGATTGGCACAGCCGATTTTAAAGGTGTTGTGTAGATGCCAATAAGGTAGCCTATACTAAAGAGCCCGCACCTTACCAGAGAATCACTGAAACCTACGGCCTCTCATGGCTAACTGCTTAATGGTATCAATTCAGTTTATTTCTGCTCCAGTTTAGACTAACTTACTTAAATGTTGTATAAAAATCTTCCATGGATACAACAATTACCCAGCGGTGAAAGAAGAAGTTTTCAAATATTTAACACAGTTAAAGTACCAAAGGTAAATGCACTCAATATTGCTTTTGAAGAAAAATACGATCAATATATATATATATATATATATATATATATATTGGTGCAGTGATGACATATTTTTGTATGCAGACCTGGACGTTAGCATCGCAAGGGGTCCCTCGACAAAAATAAATTGTATTTCACAATACTGCAGAAAATAAGCTGACAAACAGATATTTATGATACCTTCCACAGAATAATCTCCACATATTAACACTAGTATGTGATTTGTTAAGCGTAAATGCAATCGGGCAGAAGTAAAAAGCTAACGTTTTAAACAAATTACATCACGGTCGCATGACTAGGCGACCGCTAAGCTAAAGGCAGCTAATGTTCGGAGTGATGATGTTTAGTAGCCTCATTGAGTCACTTGTTGGCAACCGCCGTGTTACATTTACGTGTTAAAACACATACAAACATTAACTGCTGGTCTGTATTGAACCCACCTTGCAAGGAAAATAAATAAAAGCGATTTAAAAAGGTAGACAGAAATAAAAATCACTTAATAAGAAATGCATTTCCACTGAGACTTCAGAGATTTAAATTCTCTTCCCCTACAAAAAAAAAAATTCCACTATGAAAAACAATGTTTTTTCGCGGCAAACTTAGTCAAGTCACAGATTACAGACAAAATGATCAAGATAGTACAAATGTTTCATACAATTAGTTTTATTTGTGATCTCTAAACATAGAAACGGGAGCATTCGATTGGATGCAATATCTGTAAAGAAATGAAAACAATTCTTTACAGAAAAAGATTGTTTAGATGGCAGTTGACTTACAATATTCCCTTTTAAATGATTTTGTCTAACCTTTTAAAGGCTTGAAACATACTTCTTCATAATCATCAAGTAGTGTGATGATGGCGAGTGGAATCTTACCCCTGAGAAAGTTAGGCATTTGTGTTTTGAAAAACAGTTCTTAAAAATTACTGAACAAAGAAGTCAATCACAGAAGGCATTACCTGCTGTAAGCTGGAACAACATTGTTGACACTGTTAGCGGATGGTGAATATAAAAAGTATAAATCAGTCAAAATCTCACAGCAAGAAAGAATAAAAGAAACATTATTACACACTTCCCCATGCTATTAGTTTATAATTTAGCCCAATTATCGGAGATATTTAGCGTACACTACTACTAAATTACGTTTCACAAGAGTCAGCCACACCACTTTCACGACTCTCACTACAATAAATGACGACAGGATCTTGGCTGTGATAGATTATTTTTCTTCAGAAAGTTTCAAATCTATACAAATGTAAGAAATAACAGAACCAAAAGCTGAACAAATAAAGAAAAAGAAACACATGCACAGTCATGGTTTTGATTGTATGGAAAAAGTCCAGTAGTAACGTTCATACGTGTGATTTGTAGTCAATGGGCAAAACAAATATAATTGGTATTTTAACTGTACATTTAGATTAATTTCTCTTTTTACAAAACATCTTTATCTATCTATCTATCAGGATGTAACAAGGCAGTTAGTGGTTCATATTAAGTACAAAATACTTCAAAAAGTTGAAATGAATGGAAATCATACAATCATTCAAAACCATAATGCTAGCTTGTTAGCTGCGTCGTTTACATTACCTTAGCACAGATAGCAAGGCAGTACAGAGTCTAATGTCAAAACAATCAAACATTTTTTTACAATAATGCAAGGTAAAATAAATCCTGGACGTGATTGTTTGCTCCACCTGTTCATAGTGTTAGTGCTGTTTTTCGACCATTTCAGGGAATCATATATAGTTCGTTAGGAGAAATAAGAAAATTTCTAAAACAGATGTACAAGACAGATGGATGTTGATGTTATGAACCCATCACAAGTGTTAATTTGATGGCATACAGAGATATGTTTTGATTATTAATCCTCAAATACATTCAACTTTATTTTCCTGTAACTATTGTATGTTTATGCCACATTTCCACCGCATGGAGCAATGACAGCTCTACTAAAATGTTTATTTTGGTTTTCCATAAGCTGAAGTTTTTGATTGTACCCAGGACTTTAATTCGTACCACTTCGGTCAAGGATCCCATAGAGCTTGGCCGATACACGAAGGTGGGGTCAGAACACTGCAGACCACTGATTGGTCAGAGAGAATCGTCACTTGGGCGAACCTGGACGTTCTGCACAAACCTGCAATCTCATTAAGTTCATCTATTTGGTTGGGGATAAAAATCATTCATCATTCAGTGTTGCACATCGTGGCATCACC
Source organism: Trematomus bernacchii (assembly GCF_902827165.1). NCBI lineage: Eukaryota > Metazoa > Chordata > Actinopteri > Perciformes > Nototheniidae > Trematomus > Trematomus bernacchii. Next base: position 4,512,465 of record NW_022987851.1, on the reverse strand, counting down.
AGCTGAGAGCCCCGCCTTCATTAAGAGGGTACTATCTGCAGTAGAAAGCTAAATTAAGAAAAATTACCTGGTACAAAAAGTCCAGTCAAGCTGAGCCATGCAATGGAAAGAAGAAAGTAAAGCCTTCTGTGGGAAGAGGGTTCCATGTTGTTTCCATTTCCATTGAAATAAACCGACCATATCAGATCTACAACAAAGCACGAGTGTGGTCATCAAACCAACTGGTGCTACAAAAAACTTAGCATCAGTTTGGTAAAGAAAGGCAGGTACGAATGCTTTCATTGACCAAAGATATCATACATGAAGAAACATCATCATACATATTACAACTTTCCGATTGCTCACATATATTATTTTACATATATATATATTGATTTGAATATACCTTCCCATTTAGTTAACAGATGTTTTCATGTATACATTCCTAGTAGGGGACTGTGATGTATTTAAAGTTTAAGATAATATATAACTTTTGATTCATCCAAGAGCGTTGTTGAGGATTATAGGAAAGAACCAAATTCAAACTGAAAGCTGGAATTGACAAAATGCTGACTAAGACATGCTTTGGTTTCGTTCCCTGGTAGAATTAGAAATGATAACCTTGTTTGCAGCTTTCAGGAGATTACATTCATTACTGTATGCAAACTGATAATTTAACCACAGCATACTGTATCAAAACATCCTTATCTTCAGCTGCCGAACATTCATCAACATTTTTAAATATTTACAACATGATGATCTCATGTGATTTCCTTCTGCTCAAACAGTTGAGGTTTGGAGAAATTTGCATCCAAAAGTTGGTCAAAAAAAGTCAAAACACTGTCGCATCCAAACCAGTAAGAATTGGCAAATGTGAAGCTGTAAATATAAAGCCCATCTTACAGTCCTTGAGTTCTTTTTGTCAAATAACACATCTTAAGAATCTAAAAGAAAAAGGCAACATGATGTTTTTCATATATAAAGTATTTTTCTTGAGGCTAATGAAATAATGTGGCTTTTTTAAAGATACTGCCTCTTCCATTTATAGAAAGTTCAGGGTAAGAATTTTTCGGGCAATATATATTTTTTTGTTTTATGAAAGAACCCCGTCTTAAAAAGGTAGAATAAAGACAAAAGTTTCCCTTTTTCCTTGACACTCAGATATTTCAACCCCTAATGGCATTAACAAAATAGCCTACAGCAGCCTGAATCAAACCCACAAAGGAGTTCATTATGTATGCTAAATGAATAATGAAGGACTGTAACAGGAAGAAAGGTCAGAAAAAGAAACCACAACTGCTGTTTCAAAGATTGTTGAGGCACTTTTTACCCTTGGTGCTGCCCTTGATTCAACATCTTATTATCCCGATGTCTCATCCCCTGCAGATTCCTGTCAGATCTCTGATGTTTGAGTCATGCGGTGGGTTAATTGAAACAAGCATTACATGAGTTGAAAACCTTCATTCTGTCGAGCCTGAGGACAGTCCAAACTCTGTCCATCAGAGGCTCTGGGTGGTGTTCAGGTAGGTGGGGGCCCGTTGACGTACCTGAGGGCAAGGTGGAAGCTACTAGGCGGCTCCAGGAAGAACCAGATCAGACAGGCCAGGAGAGCCAGAGCTGCAGCCAGAAGGAGGCAGAGGAGGGCTGGGTGGAGCCGGGAGGAAGGAGCCCTGCTGCTGGGGGTCACACTGTGGAGGAGGAAGAGGGGGTTATCGTTGGGAGTTTACCCTCTAAAAAAGGTCTTTGCACAGTTCGTTCTTTTCGTATGTGTTTCTTAATCTGTCATTATATGGATTAACACATATTTTTAATATTAGACAATACTGAATTCATCACTTGGGTTCAATTAATGAGTCGCAATCTGGGCTAATGGTCGAACAGAGGTGGGAGAAGTACTCAGATCTTGTACTTGAGTAAAAGTACCAGAGTGAAGGAATACTCTGTTACAAGTAAAAGTCCTGGATTCAAAATGAAGTAAACGTAAAAAAGTATTGGCATCAAATTATACTTAAAGTACCAAAAGTAAAAGTACTCGTATGCAGATTGGCCCATTTCAGAATAATATATATGTTTTGATTATAATTATTGATGCATTAAAGTGTTTACCTGTGGATAATTGACATTAGCAAAAAGCTATTGCTTAGCTGCCTGGATTCACTCCAGTCAAATCTTTCGTACTATTAGTTTTACACTCAACACCTAGCAACCCTGATTCCAACCATATGCAATCACTTGCATCAATCTTTTAATCCTGTAATATTTACTTCGTGCAAGTAAATATCATAGTGAATCAGTTTATCGGATGCCATTTTGGATGTTGACTTTTGCATTTTAACCTCACAAGCACGATTGCCCCCGCCGGCAACCTAAAGGTTTTTGGCTACTATCCCATCATTCAAGGGTGGTTTTCACTATAAGTAATGTTGTTTTTTTGGACGGAAACTATAATTTACATTTTTTTACTATGTTCAATCTGAATTTACTTTAAAATAAAAACATCTATATTGATTCTGACACTTCTACATCAGAAGTGAAAGCAAGGTGTATCATTGCTTTGAGAAAAAAGATTATTCATTTACCCCTTTTAGAAGTGAAGATTTGTTCTGGGCATGTCATTTTCGAGCCAGAGGCCTGAAAAACAGGCTCCGGGCACAATCAAAGGCATTGATGGATACAATTAAATGAATTCCAAGCAGGATAGAGAAAGCTTTGAGGCCTTTCATTAAGGACAATTAAATGGTAATGCAATATTTGATGGGTCTGTGTTTTATGATAATTCCTAGTTTGCTGTAAAGAATAATGTAAACTGGTTACAGGGGAAATTTAGGACTAAGATCGGAGAGAGTTATTTGGACTCAATTAATTAAATATGGAAAATGTTAATAATTGAAATATTTTAGGAGTCTATCGTTGGCATCTAGACTTTAGGGGGATGGATTTTGAAGGGTCGCTAAACACATTATCATTTTATTTATTTTATGTTCATTCGTGTGACCTCAATTTAGAAAATTCCTAGCAAAAGGACTTTTAATTAATTTGTATTCATTCTAAAGAAGTGGGCTGCAAGACTTTTTGCTGGTCAAAGAAAATCAACTATTTTAATATAAATATTCATAATACCGTGTTAATGAATGTTGAAGCGATGCTAAACACTTTTATTATTATTTTATGTTATTTTGGGTGTCCGCAATTTTGAAAATAAAATCCTAGCAAAATAAAGATTTTTAATTAATTGATATTAATTCTATTAAATGGGTTCCAGAAAACCTTGATACTGGTCAACAACAAAAAATCTTTATAGAAATATTCTATTTTCTTTTTTAAAATACACTCATTTTGATTCAATTAGTGCCTGCAACAAGTCCACAAATTCTGCATTATCCATGATAATTGCCTCATGTTGTGTGCTGACCTTATGTGAAGTGTTTCTCTTCATGAACATAAATCTCACTGTTCTGCTGGTTTCTGTGGTTTCACAAACCTTCATGCTTACAGCCTTTATCGCTCCATCTGCTTACAACTCTTCTCTCACCTTTGTTCTGAGTGAAGACGCTCGGCTCCTTCACAACAGGGCTGCTCTTCTCCAGCCTGAAGAACAGTGAGCCTCTGTTAATGCACCGTGCTTTCAGGCAACATTTCTAACTTTCACGTGAAAACTTTTGAAGAATATATCAGCTCAGAGTTTATTTCTCCCCTGAAGGCATAACTGCCGTCTTATTTAAAAGGTAATGTTTTGTATTATTTTCCGTCAATGAATCAATACCACATTACATTTGACACTTGAATTAATGTGAACTGATGAAATCCTTTGGCAGTTTCAACACTTAATATAAAGTATGTCAGGACAACAGGTCTCTTTCAAGGAACCAAAAACATGTGGTTACTTTCTATGATGTGTATATCTATAATTAATCATAAAAATACTTATAATGCTTTATAATTGGCATATAGCACTGTACAATTTTAGTTGTAAGTGATTATGGATAATTACGAGTGTTTAGAACTATAATTACATAGTGCTATATGCCTTATAACAATAATCAGAGCATACATTTGAAACATTTTACTATGATGTATAAGGTCACATTATTAATAATTGCTGCAACCTCAAACTCATATCCACAATTATAATGCGTTATAATCTGCTTATAGCACTGTATAATTATACAGCCAAAGTAGAATTGTATTATCTGGAATTGGAGACAAGTTTTAAGTTTCTTTCTGGGAAACTTTAACATAGGGAAAATAAATGTCATGGGAAATGTCAGTACTGCATTTCTGTTGTGACCATTAAAAACACAAGATTTGATAATATCGTCAATGTGATAATGTCCCTTTAGTGTCCTGGTTTGGTCACCTGTCTTTCAAGAGCAGAAACTCTCTGTCAGATTGTTACATCTAGCAGACTGATTGCTGAGTCACATTTGAACCTGGAGTCCCTGTACCTCAGGCAGTTACAGTGGTTATCCAGCTCTGTGTTGAATGATGCCTCCCTCCCTCTGCACACTGAATCTAAGCTTCTTATTTCGGGCCAGAGGTTAGTAGTCCCAAGGTGTAGAACAAAGCGGTATAAAAACAGCTTTATTCCAGCTGCCATCACAACAAAAATAACAAGTCGCAGCAGTCACACAGCTGCTTTGGAAGCAACGCCCATTTATTTATTTACTTGATTGTGTCATGTTTGTCCTAGTGGTTTTTAAATGTGATGGAGCACGGGGTTCTCTTTACAGATTTCATACAGTAATGGAGCTCTTGGTCTTTTAACTGCATACCAAATCTACCTGCAGGGACAAATAAATAACCTGACCAGTGATTTATCACCCACTTATTATTTATTTTACCCAGCTATACTTCTGGAATTTATTAATTCAATAAAGCACCTGATGACCACTTTGAGTGATTTCGAGATTAAACTATTACATTACAACTATGGGAATAAAAAAACATCAGTCCTTGCTAACACAATTAGGCAGCAAGTATACAATATTATGATACTTTACTTTATTATACAATAAACAATGCTTTATAATGTGTTACAATTATTGACTGACATCATCAACTCACCTGAAGATCGGAGCGATATTGGTGCTTCATCCAATCAGGCGCGGCCTTGAGGTCATGTGATGGGGAATGGGAGGGGTCAGGAGATGGATGGTGTATGTTGAGATGAGGACGCAGCTTGTTGGGTGCATCCATGTGTCTTCCATCCATGTTACACTGAAACACAGACCAGTTACCTACAGTTAGATAAGGTTTGTTATTGTATGAAGGTTATAAACTCTAATTAGCGAGCGTATAACTTTAACGCAAAATCACTTTTTTTTTTAAATCAGCAAAATCCTGGAGGGTTTACAAGAAGCACATATATCTCTGGTGTTTGCTGTTTCTACTTTTACTTTAACAACAACTAGCAAGAACTAGCAAGAAGAAGGCATAGTCAGAATGATACTTTAAATGTAGATTTATCAGACCTTCTTCTGCTCTCAGTCCGAGCTTGTACACAAGCTGCTCCAAACCATCGATTAAACTCCTGATTGTATCCTTCGCTGCTCTCAAATCTGGACTTGCAGGTTGATTTCCGCTCCAATTAGATTTGTGCTCGCTCGATAGCTCTGTCAGTAATGAACCTCCATTAGAAAGTGCCAATGCTATTACACTCAAACACGTTCAACCAAAGTCGCATATTGCAAATTATTGTGCACAAAATTGCTCCAATTACTCTAAACACACACACTTGACCCTGAAAAACTCATCTAAAAACATGTATTTTCTCTTCAACGTCTGTGAGTCAGTGTTCACAGAAGGAGTAAGCAGAGAGGAAAGGAGGTTGAACGAAGAAGTCTGCGTGTTTCTCAACTGTTTTTATATCAACAGTGAATGTGCAGCCAGACTCAATGAATGAATCATGACTTTATGGATTCATTCACGGCCCTAGGAGCAGTGAATGAAACGGAGGAAGAGGAATATAAATGGGCGATTTCACCAGTAATGAAAGAGGGAGAGAAAAATAAATCTGAATGGAAGAGAACGATAAAGCCAGAGAGAAAGAACGCAGGGGGGGGGTAGAGGACAGTTATTTAGGAACATGTCAATAATCTTGATTATTATGAAGGGTGAGAGGGTTACTTTAAAAATGTACTTTGTTACAAATACTAGTTACATGTAAAAGGTGTGATCTTTCACCTAATCCGAGTATAACATTATAAAAATACAGTAATGTAATTTGATTGCTTTCTGTTACGTCAATATCAAATGCAATGCAAATAAAAACATTAGAAAATAAATATCAAGATGTTTTAGTGTCTTATGTAAGGCAACAGAACAATGTGACCTTAGAAAAGAAGAACACAATATATTTAGCATCACAAATGTGTCCTCTGCTCAGAGATTTTATTGATAGGAAAGGCTGCCTTTCATTAAACATATTCAGGGAGTAGCCTATACACCAACAATGAAACACATGAGCACATACTACAGTTTAAAAAAGCAGAAATAAAATATGAGCTGACAGAAAATGCTCCGTTTTAGTTTAATACACACAGTTAAGCTCACAACTGTGTGAATTAAAAAAAGAACAAATGAACCAAAGAAAGTGAAAATCATAGAGCAGATTCAGGCAGTAGGCGTATAGATTCACACTTAAAGTATTAGCCTAGAGAACAGTACTGATCCTTTTACAACAAACACGATGCTCTTTTTAGTTTTTCCCTAATATTGTAATCATGCTAGTAATCCTACATTTTTTTAAAATATAACAGTAATCCGATTACGCCTCTGTTATGTCACAGTAAGGGAATACAGCTACTTTTTTCTTGTATCCCGATTACGTAATGCAGTTACATGTAATCTATGTGTGTGTATATATATATACACATTTCATTAATTAATGATTTTGCAGGACAAGAGGTTGTATTTTGTTGGGGTCGAAAAGCATTAGAAAGCACACAATAAATATAGTTTTGACATTTAGAGAATACTAGGATACATTTGTAAGAGCAGAAATAGATTTGTGAACATGATTATTCCCTGCTCTCCTTTTTGGCAAACTGATGGACAGATTCACAAAGACTGGATAACAGCCGCTGATAATGCCATGAACTGTGCACTGTGAGGATGTCTCGAGAGTCAGGTCAGCAGTTTTTGCACACACAGATGATGTGCATGTGATGCCATGTGCGGAATGTTTGTTCTCAACTACTCGGGGAAACAAGTTCTGCAAGAAAAATTCAGCGGCGGGTTAATCCACATTTGGCGCTCCAGTGAGTATTTGGTTCATCATGATGGTGTATGTGGGAGTAAAAATAAACTACAGTATGTGTGTGTGTGTGTGTGTGTGTGTGTGTGGTAATGAAAGAACATGTCAGCCAGTGCACGCTGTGGCTTACCAATGTGTGTTTTGGATAACAATGGAGCTCTATGGCAGAAAGAATACAGAAGAATATATACAGGCTTTTATACACAAAATACTTGTTAGAAGGATGAAATCATTGTTGATTAATGCTTCTTTTTAGCATCTATTAACAAAAAAACAAGATACCCTTAAAAAAAAGTAAAATATGAACTTACTGCTGACAAATTACCTGTTATTCAGTTGTGGTAATATATTCATCATTATTATGTTGCAAAAGAGAAAAGGTCAGAAAGATCTTTTTATCTGCACCAAATATCTTTGCTTTGTGTTACACTCAAATCTTTATTAATATTAATTATTATTATTATTATATTATTAAAACAATCAACCAAAGCACAGTATTGGATGATGAAATGAATATTTGACATTTTACAGAAAGACAAGTTCGGTGAGAAAAATGTGATGATTGTTATGTTTTTTTTAGAATGTGGGAGAGAAACCCCCTCTGGTATGAACTTTGGGATCTTAGCCTTTGCCGAACACTAACCTGCACAAAAAAACAGGAAAGCTAAAACGCCAAAAAGCATAATAGGGACTTTTTAAGATGAATTATTGACAAAAAATGTCATCAGTTTGAATGAAAGAGATTTCACCCACCTCCACCTCTCCATCAGTCTGCACAGATTTTGAGCGGGAAGTCCTCCTCTCTGAAGGGGCGGGGCTTTGGACTCGCAGCCACGCCCTCACACGGCCATCGTCAAAGCTTACTGGTCCACCTTCCTCTGCGTCAGGAGTCGATGTCGCCCACTCGACTCCATTCGGCCGAGTCCCGCCCCCTTTCTTTTCTATTGGTGACAAGACACTTGGGTGGTCGTGTTCAAGCCATCCCTCCAATCGCTGCACAGAACACACATAATAAAGAATAAAGAGTTACTTTGGACAATAATAATTTTCCTCCGTTCAGCTCTTGATCACCTCTGACAATTATATGCCACTGCATTATATCAGGCAGTTTAATTGTTATGCTTATTGTTAAAAAAAAGAATCCCACCGATCGTATATTTCAAACATTGTACTTCCATGACACATGACCTGCACCAATAACACCTAGGTACACCAATACAACTTTAATAATTATGTATTACTGTCATTTATAAAGTTAAGAAATGTAACGTTAAGCAGCAAACCTGAAATAACTATTTAATTTTGCTAACATTAGCTTGCTATACTAATAACTAATGTTAGCACGAGAAATGTGAAATGTTTTATATAATCATATCAGCTAACCTAATGTTTGCTATTGTTGGCAGATGAGGTGAGTACAAGTAACGTAAAACTTGTACTTGTACCCTTACTTAAAACGGTGTCGTAATAGTTTTATCGATGTAACTGGTGGTTACGTGTCTTTTACAAACCAATAACCGCATCCTCTGGTATCCTGATGGTCGTCTCTAGTGTAAACAATTACATTTTTTATTAATAGGAACATTTACACAAGAACCCTTTTTGCTTGCTGTCTTATACCTGATTTGCACAAGTTTTTTCATGAATTCAATAAATATCAGTTCTCATATCACCCGAGAACTTATCGGTCTTTAGGCGCGTTCACACCGCAGTACTTTTCCCACTTTAGTTCCGATATAGTTCCGAAATGTCGCGTTCACACCAAAAAGAGCCGGAACTAAAATTAGTTCATGAGAACCTTTTTACCCCCTTTTCCGTCCCTGCTAGAGAGCAGGTACTTTTGTGGGAGAAAAAGGTTCCTATGTCTGATTGGTTGGGCGGATTGCAAACCACGCCCCGTAAAACTCCCAAAAAGTTTTGTGACGCCGCCATTTTATTATCCTCGCATTAGCATTATTAGCATTAGCATTCGCCCAGCGCAGAAACGCAGAGAGACTAACTTATGGCAACACAAAAGAAAACATGGGAGCGGTGGAGATGAGGAGGTGTCGGCGTTCTGGCGATTTACTCTGAAGGCTTCAGTAGAAGCTGCTGGGAGTCCCAGCAGCTTCTACTGAAGCCAGTCCCTAACTCCCGGGACTTCCGGCCTGGGACTTTGGGCGGCAGTATACGCCGTGAAGTTGTTTGCGGCCTGCCAGTAAACCCAAAGCAGAAGAAGAAGAAGTGACGTCAGCGGCTTCATTTGCCTAATCCTCCCTCAGGGACTTATTCCGGTGTGAACGCGATCTGTACTTAGTTCATGAGAACTAAAGAGTTCTGATGAACTAAGTTCTCATGAACCTTTGTGGGAAAAGTACTGCGGTGTGAAAGCGCCTATTATACATTCACATGAGAAGTGGCAAAGCTTCTCTGCGTTGGCGTTGTTTTTCAATGGAGTGAGCTGCACCGCCTGGATGTCGCTTTCAAAGTTCAAATTATTTAAACTTTGACGTAGTTACGGCTGACCTTTTGACACGCAAATAATCATAAAACAGCTGTATGTAGCGGCGTAAGCTACAAGGGGAGGTAACCATAGAAACAAAACTAACTGGCTGTTTTCACCACAAGTCTCTGCGCCCCACCTCGCGGTAAGCAAAGAGGATATCCCGTATCATGTGAATGAAGTTCCACGGTTTCGAGCTATCGGCAGCATAAGGACTACTTTCGAGTAAACTCTGGCAAACAGTGGTGATTGCTGGATGCATTTTGTGCACAAAAGACAGTAACAAATAACAAGCAAACAAATCATAGCAGGAAAGCAGCATGTAGCAATTCGCCCTAGGACAAAAACAATTGAAACTGGTGATCTGATATCAACAGAGCTGTTATCATGGTGGTGGAGGTGTTATTGTCTGCAGGCATGTCTTTTGTGTTGTGTTCATATTTTATGCAGCGTACAAACAGATAAAGTCACATTGTTGCAGATGGTGAAGTACAAACACGTGAAATGCTCAGTACAGACAGAGCCGAGCCTGAGGGGAGACATAATGCCTCCATGTGTATAAGCATAAAATAAGATTGAAATAACAGAGAAAATACAGTAGGGTGACAAGTGCACAAACACCTTGATGTTGTTTTGGAGATGATGCAGCTGTAATCTGATGCTAATTCAGCCTTTAGTTGGGCTGTTTTCCTGACGGGCTTTAGGGTTCATCGACAGTGCAACAGTGTGTGGGTGTGACACAGAGAGAAGCAGAGAGAGGGGGGGGGGACTGCAAACAAGCAGAGGAGGATACTCAAATAATTCCAAAATGTCTTTTCTCGCCTCCCTTTCCCCCCAAATCATGGACGCCCGTCTTATTTTTCTTCTTTATTTCTGTTCTTCAGTTTTCCTCTGCCTCTACTTAGTACAGCTGCAGACACAGTCCTGTTTCTGTACTTCTCTGTCTGGTCCATAAAAAGCTTAAAAAGGAAAATCCACAGCTGCATCCTAGAGGTGCCATTAATAAATCCGCAGAAGAGGAGGAGGCAATCTGTTGTAGCCAGCTCGTAAAGCCAACACACGACGATGGAGGACATTTTTAGATAGCTTGTGTATCGAAACCTCAATGACTGTGTGTGTGTGTGTGTGTGTGTGTGTGTGTGTGTGTGTGTGTGTGTGTGAGAAAGAGATTGAGAAAGACAGACAAAGCCTCTGGGCCATGTAGCATCTGGGTCAGAGCACAACAACAGAGATGAGAGACTACACTGAAATTTGAGGAAAAACACTACATGGTTTTGCTTGGATTAAGATCCGATGTAAATATGCACCATTAGTTTTGACATTACAAGTTAATAAACCAATTAAAATGTTATTTAATAAGTGACTGTGCAAGGAAACCGCAGCATTAAAATCACTACGGAGATAATGCGGCAACCAATAAAACGGTATATAAAATGTACACTGCTGCTTCTTGTTAACTACATTTTTGTAGTTGGCAAGTTTCTTAAACATGCACCAAAAAATTATATTGTACATATGAAGTCGAATTTCGTATTAGAACTTCTAATTGGAATGTTGAACTTGAAGTTCAAACTGAAATCTGGAAATGAAAATTGAAAAGTGGAATTGAAAGTGGAAACGAGGGCATGTGTTACATTTTTTGAAGAAGCGACATAACCTTCACCGATAACACCAAGGTAAACAATACAATCTTAATATTAAAAAAAACTATAGAAGTAGGTCAATAGGAGTGAAGCAGCAAATAACTGTAAGCTTACTTAACTCATAAGATTCGTAACACCAGCTAAAATGATTGAAATGGTGCTGTTCGCATTCTTTCCCTGTTGTTGTGCATGTTAAAGGTAGGGTAGGTAATTCACTTCAGAAACACTTTTTGTTATATTCCATGGAATGCTCTTAACATCCCGATAGCAATGAATAAATTAAATGCTTTGACAATAAATATATACAAATATTTCATCTGTGGAAGCCGTGGTGCTGTAAAAAGCAAGTCCAATTCGGCCCGCGGCAGATAATTGGATGGCCTACCTGCCTGTCAGCCTTCCATCTCGTGCACAAACTTATCTCGTGCCCTCATTGGTCATGTGCGCGTTCGTGTGTGTGTTAAGGAAGTATGAAGGAAGGGGCAGATTTTTTCCGGTTGTGTACTTTCAAATTCTAGCTTACTCGAGCTGGTTTCTCCATTCTTACCTACCCTAGCTTTAATGTTAGTTTGCTAATACAATTAGCAAAAGTTAGCAAACTCATAAGTTATGCACAAGTTGCTGCAAAACGTTACCTTAGCTAACTTTAACAATTTGTTATACTAAAACTAAAGTTTGTGTGGTTTACCTTGTTGTTATTTGTTGTGGTCATGAGGCAAGGATGTGATACATTGTTGTAATTATCTGTGGCATGTCAATGGTATTCATTGATAAGGAAGCGCTCTAAACACAGGATTTTTCTGCCTAATACAGGTGCTAACACCAGCATGGCTCGCAGTGCTGGAGGTGGGCGTGGGCGCTATTGAAATGTTAACATTGTTTTCAAAGCAGAAAGGGGAAAGTGCATGTTATTCTGTCATCATTTAAGTTCATAAATCATTTGGCAAAGACCAAGGTGTTTGCTGTGACTCACCAAATCTGCTTCATGATTGTCATTACGGATATCAGACTCAGAGCCGAGGGAGCTGAGGTAGCTCCGCCTCTTCACACCATTTCTGTGATGACGCAGACCTGCGCAAACAAAATGATGTATGATGTTAATCTAAAGCCCAGTGTTAAGTAGTCATTTAGTCTTATCTCATCATATACATATGTTTGGATTAAGTATTACTTTGCATGCAGCCCTAAAAATGTATTGAAGAACAATCATTTTGTTTACTTCATTTTTTACCAATATTTTTCGATTTGTACATTTTTGGAATTTTGCACTTAGTTAATAAATCATTCCAGAAAAAAATGTCTGACTACGCCTATGTTTTGCCTTAAAATAAAACCTGTCAAAGTGAAATTGGAACGAGTACCTGGAAATAGATTTTTTTTTATTGAAACCTGGATTTGAAATGTGGAATTGCAAATGGATGTGGATTTGGAACAGAAACTTGAAAACTGATTAGGAATTGGCATTTAGATATAAAATTGGAAATGGACATGGAACCTTAAAATTATAACTGGATCTGGGTTATCCACCAGGAGCTCCAACAAGCCGTTTAGGACAGAGAGTGAATACACATACTATACAGAGATGCTGTATGAGAAACCAATGTGAGTTTGGAAAATTGCACAATATAAATCTATTCTAGTAGACCTCAACAATGGAATTATGATCAGTAGAAATGGCCATGACATGGGACCTTTAAAGTACTTTGGAAATAAATGTATTTCAATGATAAATGTATTTCAATGATATCTATATATGTGACTTTTGTAAGGATAATTAAGGATGAAATCACATTAATGCTTCAGGTCCTCTTTAAAGTATTCGGTGGTATTGAACAATAAGAAAAATTATTTGAAGAAATTATTCGGACAACTTTTTTCCAGCTGTTCTTTAGGCATAGACACAGGGGCGAAATACATTTGTACGAGACCCAAAAGCATGGATCACTAGAGTTTTTTTTCCGCAATGGAAAAAACCAAACAGGCAAATTAGATTGTCAGCTTTACGTATGCTGCAAGCTGTGGGATATAAAGCTCCTGTGAAACAATAGTAAAATGAAAATAACCAAAAGCTTTCTGTTCTGGCCAATACAACGATTCCAAGGATTTCTACCCTGAGTTTTTGTAAATACCTGCGCTGGCACTAAAATACAACGAGTCTGCGTTGTCACGGGAGACGGAGCGTCCAATATCAACTGAGGGGTCCCACTCAAGCCCCAGGTGCTCATGGGTAGGAGAGGACTGTGTGGAAGTTGGAAGAGGGAGTTGAAGGGGGGAGAATGCTTGGGTGGGGTGAGATGATTGGCTGAAATCTAGACAGAAGATGGAGACGTTTTGATGATTATTGCCTGAAAGCAGTTATATAGATCTATACCAAAGGTTGTCCATTTATGATTGAATATAGCCTGTAATAAGATGTTTGTTGGTTTACCTTTAGGATGGTTTGGAATAGAAGGGATGTCCATGTTGGCTTTATCAAGTGCACCCTCTTCCTCTAAAAGAGTCTCTGAAGGACATCCAGAGTCTGTAGCCTGAGACCAAATCAAGTCATCTTCAAACACCTGGAGGAGGAAAAGAAAATAACTATGAATGAAAAACAAGATATTTTGCAGGGGAGTAAAGAAGACATGTTGCTTAAGTTTTGCACGACAATCTCAGATTCAAATAATCCTGCATTCACTCACAAGCACTGTCCCTCAACTAGTTGATTCAATATTTATCAGCAATATGTGTGACGAGAGATATGTTTTGAAAAGAGAACACATTTTATACAAGAATGTGTTTATTCACTGCCATTCATTTCCATGTTAGTGTGTGGTTTTACCAGTCTCATGCTCAGTAGCCTGCTGTGTGTCCGTGCGATGTTGTTGAAGACGAGGCTGCAGCGCCGCAGCATCTTCAGCAGATCACTCTCGACACGCCGAGCGTCAGTCGGGTCGCAGCGCTGTATCAAGGCCTCGCCACGCTGCAGCAGGACGTTCACACGGTCCGAGTTCACACACACACTCTGCTGGAAGGACTGCACTCACACACAAAAAAGATATCAAAATAAAATCTGATTTTTTTTTAAATATAACAAACACGCACCTGCAGTTTTCTCAGCTTTTCACAGGTGTGTCCTGACAGGTGATCCACCTGAGTCAGACGGACGTCCAGGTCAGCCAACCAGAGAGCAAGCTCCTCCCTCTCTGCCTCAAACCCCTCCCACTCTGAGACAAAGAGCTGAAAAAGTAAAATGTTGAGATTCTCTGTTGTTAAATCTTCCACCGTATATTCTAGTCTCATAGTGTAACTTGTATTCTTTCCAAATGACCACACTTATCAGAGTTACACTATAAAAGTTCATTGATAACACATTTTCAGTTATTTTGGATTTAGCTCCAAAGATTAAATTAAGAAGTGATCATAGGATTACTCTTGATTAGATGAAGTAAAATATAAATAATGCTCTTTTGTTTGGATTTTTGTTTAAAATCACAATCAGAGCTTTCAGAATTCCTTTAAAAAGGCCCTCTTGCCCAAAACATATCTTGAAAAAAAAGGAAATCACAATCAAGAAACTAATGACAATTGAACCACAATATTAGTTAATTGAAATGTTGCCATGCTACTGTATATAATAATACAATATATCATTTAAAAATAAAAAACATGTTTGCTTTATTATTAGGTTGGACTCTGACCTTTAGTCTTGTGGTGATGTATTCCAGTTTGGCGTTCACGTCGTCCCATCGTTGCCCACAACCCCTTGCTGCCGCCAGCAGCCGGGCCTGCATGGCACCGTGAAACAGCCGAGTCAGAGTTCGATTCCTCCGGGTCAGACTGTCCAGCTGCACCAGCCGAGATCCAGCCTCGCACCGCAGCCTCTGATCCCACAGACGAATGCACAGAGAGGTTACAAAGACACTAGAGCACAACATAGTACTTTTGCACCTGCAGCTATATGACACAACTTGAAGACAAAACGTTTTTTTTTTTTCATGCAGTGCTATTTTCCCCCATGTGTCGAAGTTAACAACCCTCTAGGCACTATTAGGATGGTTTAAAATCCTCTGCAACTACATTTAGACTTTCAGGAAAAATTAAGGTTATTTTTGACTTTGTGAAGTACCTACCCACCACAGATATCTTGAAATGTTAGAGATGTTGTAAGGAAATGATATGTATTTATATGTATGAAAAAGCATTAATAAAACAACATTTGTGGAGCAAGGTTTGGATTTATTCAATATGTAAATAGGGTAAATGTACAATTAAAAACCGAATATAGCAACTCAGAGATGACTAACGATTATGACCACCATTATTTTAACAACCAATTAATGTACTAAAAAAAATATGCTTTTCTTGATTAAAGGCATTTTACATTACCCAAACCTCAAGGAGATGTCTCGCAATTACTTTTAGTTTTGTTCAACCTACAGTCTAAAACCCCCACATCTTAAAGTGGACCTATCATGCTATATTTGAATAATATAGTGTAGGACCATACCTATATAAGGCATATTTATACTTTAAAAAAAAAAAAATACCAAACAGATCATGCATTTTAGCCATGCCTCATTTCGCTCAATTTGACAATGTCTAGCTCTGGGCAGATTCAGTGAGAACAGCACCATCTACTGGCCTGGCATATGTACTACAGCGTCTCCAGCGCTTTCATACGGCAATGGCCGTGGCTGTCTCCTCCTGATTGGTGGAGTTGGCCCAATAGCCGTAGCGCCACTGTCCTGACGTCAGGACAGTGTTCAAATCTGGATCAGTTTTTATCAGATCCGTTGCAGCCCCTTTTTTCGAGATTTGGGTATGGAGGAAAATAGAGAGGGTTGTGTTTTCTGACACTTGGTGAGTTCCCTGGAACACCGGGGACACATATTCATGTATAAAAGACGTACAAAAGTGCATTTTGCATGATAGGTCCCCTTTAAGTTTACAATCATTGTTGTTTAGGGTCCAAGATTAATTGGTCATCATACAAAACAGGGTAGATCAATTCAGCAGTAGACCTTTGTTGCTACTAGATACGATAATAAAAACAAAAAATCAATCAAGCAAATCAATTTCTTTTAAGCTTGAGTGTGGAAATTCAGTTAATCACTTTCAAAGAAAATGCATCAAACATTCTAATTTGAAAAGATTAATGCCAAATGTTAGTGTTTTTTTTCTTTGAAACTGACTTAAAAGAACATTCAATAATTAAAATGGTTACAGATTAATTCTGCAGGGTGATTTTTTCTCACCTCAATTTTCCTCAGTTCTTCCTTGGCAGTGACATAAGTAACATGGTCAGGGTGAGAGGAACTGACAGCCGGCTCAGCCAATCGCAGCCAGGTGTCCAGTTGGTCGTGTTCCTTCATAAACTCGTGCCAAAGGACCCACCTCCTCTCCAGTCTGGAAACACAGAAAGACAAACAGAGGAACAGACTGCTGGGTTATCTGGGGACAGACAATAGAGGTATAAAGAGCACTCCCATGTGCAATAATAATAAAAAACAAAACAAAACAAAGACTTTGATACCACTGTTGTACAACAACACTTATGTGCAATATGTTCCTGATAATATCATTATTACTGCTGGCTGCTACTCCTAGTAAATCCATCCATTGCCGTCACAAGCATCTTTACGTATGTGCAATAATAATCCTAATAATAATAATAATAATTTGTTTTATACCACACTTCATTCTACAATGGAACACTTATTTTATTTTATAAATAATGCTGCTACTTCCTTATCTACCTTAATGTGTGCTTCTGTTAAACTTTTTTTCATTTTAAATTCCTGTATGCCTTTTTTCAGACACCAAAACTGCAGAAACAGACGCCGACATGTGGGGAAGAAATGTAATTGTTGTAGTACTGAAGTCAGCCACTAGGACAAACAGGCAGAGGTGGTGACTCTTTAAGGAAGTAAGTAAAAACCAAAGCAGTATCTGTGGTTAGAGGGTAACTTTAGGTTTAAACTTTTTAGTTCAAACAACCACCGTTCAATTTTTACCAGGGTTTATCGCCATGGTGGGAAATTAAGCATATCTAATCAGAGAAAGTTATGTTAGAGAAAACAAATCAATGTGTATAAAAACACAATCACTGACCAACCTAAGCTAACATAAAGTAAATAGAACACAAATATGGCTACCAGCAACACCATTTATAGTGCCTAATGCAGGAAGGGCAACTGGCAGTATTCATGCACAGCATACATAAAAGTATCCATGCCAAACTGAGACTGCAGGACTGTACATTAAGCGACACATCACTGTAACACACTTACACAGACCGTATGCTGTGGGCTATTATTAAGATATTAAAGTAAGCTTGCTTTCCACTTGCAGTATGTTCTTATATTAATTTTCTTAATTGCTCCCAAGTTGTTTTAGAGTGTCGAATGCAGCTGAAAAAATACAAGGCTAAAATATTGTCACCGCAATTGCTCCAAGAGGATGAATTTAAAATAAATTGTCTAAGAAACAAATTGGTTTAATGGCAGCTAACAAAATATCCCTCAAATAATATCCATTGACTTTAAGACAATGGAACCATTAGTAGTCAAATTCTAACCAATTTCTATGTTTTGGGACTCATTCCCTTCAGCATTTTATTTCACATAGGCCATGAATCATTCTTGCTTGAACATCAAACAAGGTATTTTATTACCATTTGGGTAATGACTTTGTTAAACCCTTTGAGTCCAGTATCAAGTTTTGATGATGCATCCATAGAGGAAACTCACTGTCCAAATCCCTGCATGTCTCCATCGTGGCTCCAGCTGCTGTCCACCTGCTGCGTTTCCTGCCCGTTCACCTCCAGTGGACACGAGTTGGATAGAAAAGGAGACTCGCACAGGTCCAGAATCAGCTCCATGCCCCTCGCTTCCTGTTCTGGCACAACCTCACTTCCCACAGAGGTCAGGATGGCATCACTATGGCCTTCTGAAGGGGGTGGGAATTCAGGCATCCTGACATCAGGTGACCGTTACCTGGTGAAAAACAAATTTGACAGGATAAATCAAGCCTTCAGTCTAAATGTGTAGTTTTTCATTGATTGGAACTTTTGAATATTAGGCAGTGACTGGGATCACCCACACACACAGCTTTATTTGCATTACCAGAACAAAAGCAAACATTGATACATTCAAATATTAGAGACTTTTGTCTCTTAAGGAATGATAAAAAAAATGCAAAACAACAACACACATTCTGAATACAGATCACAAACGGTTCATACATCCACATGATGTCACAGACAGCACCAGCTGAGCCAGACAGACAAAATAAACTGGCACTGAAGTGTGATCGGCGTTAATGACAGGATAATCATATTGGGTGATGAAGCATCTGACAGCTTTCCGTGTGTGTGCGCCAGAGGAGTCATTAACTTCTGTGACCGATGCCTCCAACTAATTGTCTGGCACCACAAACAGCCGGCCGAGTCTCAAGCGTGAAATATTGCTCGCTCTTCGTATATTGTTTCTCGTTAACAGCAAAACACCTGACTAGAAAACAGGATTTGAAGGGAAATACGTTATGGCAATGCGATGTTAAATTCTAGAGCAAAAAGAGCTGAATACTTGCTAGTTCAGGTGACAGCCAATGGCTGAAACAAAAACCTTTTTCACTAAAATGTATTTACAACCAAACATAACTTAACATGTATTTACTGTCACTGGATCTGGTTTGTTTCATCTGTTCTGAAAAAAATCTAGGCACTGCTCAGATTCTAATTCATAGTTATCTTTAACTTTGCCAGCAGTGCTGTCGATCCAGATTGATCAGAGAGATGAGTATGGCAAGCCGATTTAGCCGCTTTTATTCATTTCTGGAGGATATAAAAAAATCAATTCTTACTAGTAAGAATGCGAATTCTTGATATCAGAAATTCAATTGTAACTAGTGAGATTTGCATCGTTTTTCTCATTCATTTCAATGGGAGTTGGAATTTGAACTAGTTCAAATGCCAATTTCTGATATCAGTAATTCAATTGTTATAGTTAAAATTACATTTGAACAGTATAAATACCAATTTCTGATATCAACAATTCAATTTGAACTAGTCGAAATGCCAATTGTTGATATCAGAAATACAATTTGAACTAGATCAAAATCCTTTTTTGATATCAGGAATTCAATTGCAACTAGTTATAAATAAAAATTGAATTTTAACTAGTAACAATTGAATTCCTGATATCAAAAAAGGACTTTGAACTAGTTCAAATTGTATTTCTGATATCAACAATTGGCATTTCGACTAGTTGAAATTGAATTCCTGATATCAGGAGTTGGAGATATCAGGAGATATCAACTCCCATTGAAATGAATGAGAAAAACGATGCAAATCTCACTAGTAAGAATTGCATTTTTGATATCAAGAATTCACATTCTTACTAGTAAGAATTGATTTTTTGATATCCTCCAGAAATTAATAAAAGCTAAATCGGCTTGTCATACATTTGTCAACTGAACAAGGATGACTACATTAAACACATGTGACAACGATCTGGCAGAAATGGGAAAAGCGAAGCCAAAAGTGTCTTTAATCAAAATGTTTTGTTTAATTGTCCAGCAGATGGCAACTGGATGCAAAAAGAAGTACGACTGCATGAATGTCTTTAATAAGAGATTACATTTGATATTTTCTTTGAGAAAACGACTTTGCACTTTACTCAGTTAGCGTTTTCCTTATGGGTTTACAATTTGTTCTCAATTGCTAGTTTCAAGTCTTATTCAATACAGCATGATGTTAACTTTGTCATTTATGGTCCTCTTTAAAATGAAATAGACACTAAAGCAGAGTATGTTTTAGAGCTAGCTAGAAACATCGCGTTGATCAGCATTGTTCTTTGTTTAGTTGTGCTAAAAGACACTCAAAGGACTCGGCGGTTCATCTTATCTGGTTAGTACATCTTGATTTAAGCATGGTCTTGCTAGCCAAAATTAGGTTAACAATTAATATCACAGTGAACGTAAATTAGGAATACACCTTGCTAACCCAGCTAGTTAGCCACTGCTAGTGTTAACTGCTAATAGAGAAACAGGCCCCGCCAATCCTTGCTCCCCTCCACCCTGCTAATGTTCATTTTATTATGTTCACTAGTTTTCTGTTCTATTGTCTGAAACAAATATTAAAATATATTAGTTGGGATTGGAAGTTGGAATCCGATGGTTGAATTCAATCTTTGAATTGGTACTTGCTTTAAAGTTGCAATCAGAAACTACAATTAACCTGCATTCTGTTGAGTACTATAAAGAAAGTCACAATAAAGGCCTGAACCCTGTAAATGCTGCTTCACAAATCGAAGATAAAAATTCTCATCAAGCCTTATTTGCATTAGATTATTAAACTTGTTTCAAGTTAGCAAAACTCCTGCCTGCATGCAGGATTTGGTACTGTGCTTATCAGATCCTCCTCTGTACTTCCACTTTAAATTGGATGAATTAAAAAGACAATCTCTTTCAGGAGCCTTTATCTTGAATGTCTTAAGTTCCAATGCTTACATTACTACTTTTAAGGCCTTATACAAATTGGCAGTGACCTGGTTTTAATGCTACGTTCAGGAAACCTTATCGAGTATTATTTTTTTTTTCATGTTGGCAGATGTTTCTGTCTGATAGCAGAAGCATTCTCTAGATTGCATAATATGTTATGTCTCTGCAGAAGGGAACAGTGCTTGTTGTTATGCCTGCAGGAAACCAGAGGCAGCCAGACAGACCAGCATGAGGGAATGAGGGGAAGCAGCTCATCTTCACTATTAAGACTCATCCCCGCTGAGATGATGAGGATATCGTCTCCTCTGATGTACAATGTAGAATGAGAGGCAGTGAATTCAAGGTATTAAGATTATGAAAATGGCTTTTGTTAGACCGGATGGTGATACATGTATGGAGATAGAGCTGAGGTGAGAAGGAAGGATTCTGAAGACTTAACTTATACTCATTTAGATAATGTCTGTCTGCTAAGACAGAAAGCAGTTACATAAGGGGCTTAATTTATACGAGTCTTTATTAGCATGGTCCGAGGGGGATTTGTGCTGGAGGTCTGTGGCATAAACTGGATGATACTCAGCTGTGAAGGTGACACATTCACAGTGTGATGATATTCCCACAGTGACTGCGTCCTGAGACAATGATAATTCCCATTCTGTCAGGGAATGGGCAGGAGAGGGACATAGCATTGAAATTTGGTTGGTAACAGAAGTTCCAGATTAATACTTCAGTTGTATTTTTTACTACTTTGTAAGAAATACAATGTACGACCATGCAGCAAAACAAACTCATTTATTATTACTCAAATAAAGAAGTTGCCAGCCAATTACTGCCTTTCTCAAACATGTCATGTGCATACACCATTTTTTCAGCCAATCCCTTGTGCGTGTCAATGCCATTTGAATCCAGCATGTGAATGACGGACGGCCACTAACATTGTAAACTACTATATAGAGAGGATGTAAAATACTGTCCATAAATACCATAAAAAGAGGTTTAACTTAATTTACAGTTTAGACAAAAACGCTTGAAAGAATTGCAATTGTTTATTTTGCTCACATCTGCTGTAACAGTGGCATTTCCTGCTGTGATGAATAAAGTTCTTCTTCTAGCTTTCCATCCAAACAACTCCTAATGATGCAGGGTGAAACCACTATTAGAGAAAATGGTTTCATAAATGATGAAAGACTATTTTTTCAATTTGTTTTACAGTACATATTACAACTGGCAAGCAAGGCCACACTTTAATTTGTTTGTGACCTTAACGTTTAGAAAAGTTAAATCGAACTGACATTGAACAGATGATGGGTGCAGAGAAACGCACTGCAGGTCAGAGAGTGCAGTTTGGAAAAGGCGGGACAGAAGCACTGAAATACATCACTCCCTGAAGTTTCAGCAGCGAGTAAAAAAAGAGATGAATGGCTCTTATTAGATTGTGGCTGCCGCTTCAGAGGGAAAGTGATATTCAGCTGAGGAGGTGATGAAGGTGAGGGGAAGTTAAGACTATTAAAACCATGAATGATTCAAATAATGAGTCCTGGGACAGCGTAAATCATCCGCTCTGCTGCTCAGCTATTAACGCAAACTGCTTGACCACATTAACCATCATTTACGTTGGAAATACCATATTCATCTCGGCCCTCAACAACTCAACTGTGGATAGACTGCACACAGGGATGAACACAGTAGTGCAGCCAGAAAAAGTGTCTCTGTGGACAGTTGTAAACCTTACACTACTTAGAAATAATGGGCGCATATAAATTAGGACAAGTTATAAAATATACCTCCAGGTCTGAAAAGATAAAAGGTGTCTTAAAAAGGCTTTCTTTCAAATGGCAAGCAGGGGTCGACACCACTGGAGGGGAAAAGAATATGATTGCATTGCATAGAAGTCTATGAAAACATTACATCTCACTTCAAGTCTTCTTCAACTCTGCATTATGTTCACTTTGTAGATTAAGGTCCAATTTATAGTGAAAAAGCCGATAAAGCACAGAATGTATTAGGCCCGGCTTCTTGAAAGGTTTCTAGCAACAATATTGTTCTGCGCCAAGTTGTGCTAAAAGACACTCTAATAGGTGGTCTATTCATTTTGTCAGGTTATATTACATCTGGTTTTAAGCATATTTGTGCTAGCCAAATGTTAACGTACATTCTTAATTCACCTTGATATCCAAGCAAGTTAGCTACCGCTAGCTTTAGATTAGCTGTATTTTATATTTACAAGAAATAAGATCTACGAACCAAAGTCAAACTGGTGGTGAAATAGAGCAGCGTTGATTGATGTGTGAGGACACTGGGGGAAAGACAACATGCTGTAAAAACATTGACATATTATCACTTTATGACATTGATAAGGCTTAGGTTTCAAATGTACACGTCCAGCCGCCACAGAGAAACATCAACCTTTGTGGTGTCTGTGTACATATGACCAATATAAGTTTAATATTCACCCTCCTTCTGCTGTGGGCATGTGGAGTTTACACTTTTAAAGCTCAGAGGAAACACTAAAAGTAGAGTAAAGTGTCTTTTAGTGTGGTTGCAGGGGTTGTAAAACATGTTCAATTGAATGCGTCTGACAACACTCAGGCAGTGTGGATGGCCCTCGAGGTTGTGCTAAAAGTACATTTACCTTTCATGTAACTCAAATTCAAACCTAATCCTGAGTGTCAAGCAAAAACTCTTGCACAGTGTTGACACATCACTGGACTTCTGAGAACTTAAATGCACAAATATGACCAAGTGTGCATCAGAAAGAGGCCTGTGGTATGTGAGTGTATGCATGTGTGTGTGTGTGTGTGTGTGTGTAAGGTCAGCTGCTCGGCTGTCAGAAACTCTCCTCCTACCTGGTTCCCCTCCTCTACTCCTCTCACAGATTCTGTCCAACAAGCTTTTCCGTGTCTGGAAAATGAAACCAAAGGTGAAGTGCCTTAAACCTGCATTCTCTCTAACGACCAACAGGTGGCGATTCCACTGTTTGCAAACTAAAGATCCAATTTGTATAGAAGTCTAAAGGCCCTGACACACCAGGCAGTCACCAGAGAACTCGCCGACACCCGACACCGACAGTTCCATCGACGAGTTCTCCTGCGTCTTGGCCGTGTGTCGCACTGAAAATCACCGCAAAGACTTCATCCGAGCACGTACGAACTGCGCATGCGTGAGTGGCAATAACTCTCCTTACCAGCAGGCGGCGGTAGTGTGTATTCGTCATTCAAAATAGGCAACAACCGGAAGACAGAGAAGAAGAACAGACTGATGTAAACAAACAAATAGCGTGTGCGTTCCATTTTCACTCTCGTCCATCGAAAACATGTTTTAGAATATAAAAATACATGAATGATGAAATGAGCACATAAAGTGCAGACATACTATAAAATCACAGTTAATAGACCTGCATCTGATGATCGCAGTGTTCTGGCGGGTGTGTAGTTTATTGAGTCAGCAATGTAATAATGGCCACTTCTTGCTAAATTTACGATGAGATGAAAAACCGGACTTGACCAAACAAATCACGGAGCTCTCAGCAGAGGACAGCCGGGGACGCTCCCGCCGATATCAGAGATGTCCCTGCTATGTGTGGGAGGTAAGAGAGGACATTTAAGGGCTATGTTTGATGTATTTTAAGTATCACCTGCTGGGGTTTAGCTGCTGTCCTGTGCCTTCTTAAATCGTTTGTTTACGTCCCTCACTTCCGTTTCGCTTCTCATTTGCTAGCTGAACAACTGATCAGAGTGGTTTCTTGGCCCGATAGCTTGTGTCCGACAAATGGCCGATTCAACATGTTGAATCGGCCGGGTGTCGACCGTGAAAGGCCAAATAAGGCGTGTCACGGCCGAGGGTTCGGGACACACCAAATTGACTTTGGGCGACAAGGAACCCGTTGTCGCCAGACAACGCAAGACGGCCGATTTCGGCCTGGTGTGTCAGCAATTTAACTTTTTCACTAATACGTTAGTGAAAATGTACTTAATCAGTTTATGGTTTCAATCACTTGGTTATGTACATTATAGTAACATGTTGCACCAAATGGTATGATACACAGTCATATGAAAAAAAAAAGAATATTAGTTTAACATCTTGAGAAAAAGAAAGTGCCGTTCTAAGCTTTCCTTCAATAAAGAAATACTCTCCAATTACAAAAAAAAAATTATACAATTGCAGCACACTAACCTCTCAAGGAGCCTTCAATGTTGGTTTTAACTTACATTGCCTTTCATCACACACACTAAACCACACTTAGCTGCCAGTAGTTCATCAAAGCAACTTGTGCCATTTTGGTAGACCATAAACCAATGGGTTATGTGACAGTGACGACAGTGCATCCACTCCCAATAAATAGTATACAGCTACACCTGATAATGTTGCATTTTTTGCAAAAAAGGAAGTGTACAGACTACAGATGAAAAATAGCCACTTGGCTAACTCTGGCACATTTACAGAAATGTTGATTAATGTGCACTGTCCCTGTTAAAATAAATGAATAAAAAAATGATGTACATTCCTTGGAGGCTGCATTTTTCTTCATGTAATTGGGAAATAAAAAGGTTTCATTTTGTAGCGGGACAGATAATCATGTACGAGCATATCACCACTGTTGCCGTTTCTATTCTTGTTACTTCGCAGAAACATTCTTTGAGAAATAACTTGAATTTTATACATTTTCATAACCTCTCCCCTTCGTCTATCCTTGTCCCTTCTAACAAATGTTTGCTCCTCTACTCCTCCTCCTCATACTACTACTCCCAGAGTCAATGTATTGTCTAATCTGGACAAAAGGGGACGGGCAGGGAACAAACAGTCTTTCTGTCCTCCTTCGAGACAAACAGACAGAGCGAGTGAGAAAGAGGAGGAAGGACTGGGGGGTATTGATGATCTCAACTATCAAATTACGTAGAGAAGAAGGAGGAGACGGAATAGAAGACGGTGAGAGTAACTGGAGGGTGTGTACTGTACGTTTATAAATCGTCTTTAAATAACTGACATTTTGTTTTGAGTCATAGAGCCAAAGGGGGAACGATACCAATATTGAATATACCTTTGAATGATATTCAATATTTGAAAAACAAAACAATGAAAAGACCAAAACCAACAATGCATTAGTATGTCTCCAACGTCACGTTACATTTCAACATGAGTTTGAAATTCCTGGAAACCAAAAATGTGTTCCAAGTGCAGTCCTTTTAGCTATGATAAATACTTTTTTTTTTTAAATAGACAGTACAGGCAGAAATATTGTTTTTTTCATCCACAGGTCAATTTTAAGAGTTTTGGCTTAACATGTCCTAACAGGTCATGCTCTTTGAAAGTAATGGAAAGAAAACATGCAATAGAACAACAATAGGTGTTTATTTGACTAAATGTGTGAATTTTTCGCTGTGGATTTCTTCTAAATTCACCAAAGGTTAGCAAGAGATAATGCCTAATTTGCATACTTCAACTGAATATTCCGAAAATCTTGAAAACGGATATATTGTATGTAATATACAGAATATATAGCATATGATATTATATACAATATATGTAAAGAGATCCTGACCAAAAACCAAAAGCAAGAAAAAAACCTCACAGTAGACAGAAAAGGAAACGGTATTGAGCAACAAACTGAGCACATAATGGAAGAACCTCCATCGTAACTCAAAGTTGCCTCCTTCGGTTCCAGAGTTAACAATACTCCTTTTAGCTTAGTGATCACAGGTCAGAATAGATTACGTTTATATGACACTTCTTGTGAAAAGTACTGTAGGCCAACAGATTTGCATAGTCAAAGCTAGGCTTGGAGGAAACAATCTAAACTCTGATGGTATACTATAGCCATCACATGGTGCAATTTACTTAAAGCAAATATGTTATCGATGCCCCTTTAAATCAGACTGAATATCTTCTATGATCAAGCAATGTGATGAGGAGATTTTGTAGGCCAACCTGGAAGTTAGATTTCCCCATTGGATTTCGTATTGCAGGAAATGCTTTGTGGCAAACACACGTTTATGATATTAAACACGTTTGTTTCAGCAGGATAATCTCCACATGTAAACACCACTTAGTGATTTTTGAAGCATAAATGCAATTGGCTGAAATAAAAAGTCAATGCTACAAACAAACTATATCAGGGTTGCCTGGATGCGCTTCACGACCGCTAAACTCAAGGCAGGCTCGTGTCGGCGTGATGATGTTTAATAGTTTATTTAGTCACTTGTTAGAAACCGCTGTTTTGATGATACATACTGTAGAAGCTTCAGACGTTTACTAATAGGATTTTTACTGACGTATTCTATGTTGTAGAACAAAAAGGTGATTATCTGGTAAGCTTGTTTTAACCAGACCTTATATTAAGGCCCCGCTCACACGGGACCGTTTGCGTTTATGCACAGTATGCGTATTCAAAAAAGTCTTCCGTTCACATGCATTTGTTTCATTTAACGTGTCTGTTCAAACGAGGCCGCTGGAAACGCTGTAGTACATATGCCGGGACTGTAAGTGGCGCTGTAACTTCCGCCAAAATACACCAAAAGCCGCGAAGAAGAGCAGCCCGAGCAGCCCCGCCACAATGTTGCCATGGCTACCCTTCTGTTTAAGCCCCGCGGTGTATTTAGCAACATGTAGTTCATGTAATTCTCCATGTCCACTTGTTGCTGATGGTTGTGGTAGAGGAGCTGTAGATTTTGCACTAATATCTGTAGCATGGTCAGTAGCAGTAGCACTAGCAGTAGCTACTGACAGGAGGAAGTGTGTGTGGCGATTGCTGGTATTCAGCGGGATATAGTCATTTCCTCAGCATATGGATAAATGCAACGGGGAAGTTAACTGAAAGAAACCGAATCTGTGGATATTGCATCGACCGACCAAGAAGCACGTCTCTGTGGAGAGGACGCGCTCAGAAAGAGAGATATTCTCTACAAACACCGGGTGAGATCGCTCCTTTGTCAATATAATGGATCAATGCATGAAATCTGACTCTGTTTATTTTGTTTAAGGAGTATATTGGGCGTTAACAATTCTGGTTTGCCTTTTATAATATTATTTCATTCAAGAACCCCTTGTGCGTTTAATTAACACAGCTATTTTTGATAGTTGCTACAGCAGTGAGCAGGAGAGGTGGGGAGAGGCGGGGCTATCGCTATTTTTTCAGGAAATATTCGTATAGAGGTGATTACACGGACTCGGTTGACCCCCCAGAGCGTTTCGTTTGCAAATCTATCCACCTTGGGACCCGTTATTGTTTGTGGGGTCAGTTTCTATCGGCCTCGTGTAAATAATAGGGCTATACGCACGCAAAACTATGCAGATACAAGCAGTTGTCTCCTCGTGTAAACGGCGCCTTAGGCTTCTGACCACTAATAAAAACGTTGCCTTCAATACGAGGGAACCAAAAGTGGTTAAATGCTTAGATTTTCCGGGTTACTCGTTACTGCAACACTGTATATAAAACCATGTAGAAGCCACTAAGCTGATCGTCTTATTGATTTACAGTTATTATGGCAAACATTTTTTCATGAATGAGCCAATGATGTGTAGATTTAAAAAAAGCTATGTATAGCATCTTTAATGGAGTACGTAGACTGATTGAAGGGAATTAACATACTCAACATCAATTTATATTTAAGGACTTGCCCTAGTAGGCCAATGCTTTCTCGACTTACAGAAATGTCTTTGTTTTTCTGAACCCTTTGTCATCATTTTGAAAAGTAAACCAGACAGATGTGACTTTATAATTCTAAGCTCTTGGACAATTTGGTCTCAGGCTGAAAGGATGTTTAAAACTTCTAAAGGTATCAGCAGAGCCTTTTTACTCAACAGATCTTAATCTAGTGACCCAAATACTTCGATGTTTCTCTGCAGATTTGAATTCTAAACTAAGTAAGCTGGAAGTGGCGTCACGAGGCAGCAGAGTGCAGAGAGTTTCACAGAGTGAGAGGAGAAAGTGTTTGAGTTAGGGATAAGCAGAGAGGCTCAGACACACGGTGGAGGAGCGAGTGGCAGCATATTTGAGACTCTGATAGAGATAGAATTAAGGCTCTGCTCGGTTTCAGAACAAATGTATGTTCATGACTTTAACAACACCAAAACATATGATTATTTATCTGCAGAATCTCTGCCTGTGACAGTGCTCAGTCAAGCAGATAAAACACAATTACTTGTAATGACCTCTTGCCTTTCCTCTAGCGCCATCCTCAGGACAAGTATAGCATTTTCAGCTCTGTGGCTTTTACAAACAGTAAAGTCCTAATGTTTTGGGACAGTTGTACGTTTTGTAATTTATGTGTATTCTTTGGGGGGATCTGTATGTCATACAAAAACATTCTATGTCTTTAAAACATAACAGCTAATGAAGATTCAGAGAAAACTGTGTGTTTGAATTACAGACTAATGTTGTCTGTGTGAATGTATTCACAGTGAGGAACAGATATTGATGGAAGAAAATTAGTTTTTTTATGTTTCACCAAAGAGAAATATCACTTTAATTATGCTGAGCTGGCACCGAAGCACAAAACCAAATTTTATTCAAACCAAACTATAGTGGTTGACTGATTTAAATGGCCGAGTGCCAATGTTTAGAGAGCCGATGGGTGAAGCTATATTTCTATATCATGTTTTTTCTTTGTTTTGTGCTATCTAAATGGCTGAACTCATATATTAAACACTGTTAAGAGTCTACATTGTCTGTTTGCTTAGGTAGATCTGTACTTTTTGGGGGGCAGCAGTAGCTCTGTAGGGACATGGCATGGGAACCAGAGGGTCGCTGGTTCAAGTCCCCGAACCGACCAAACAAAGAGTGTAGACTGGTACTTGGAGAGGTTTCAGTTGACACGGCACTGGACCCCCCACAGCGCTGCCCATTGCTCCTAGGATGGGTTGGATGCAGAGGTCGAATTTCGCTGTGTACATGTGTGTGGAAAATAATGACGGTTTATTTCGAATCCTTCGTTTCTGTCATGAATGTACAACTACTTCTATCAAAATGTATCAAGTACTTATGTGTCCACAGTTAATCAAACAAAACAAAATGTAGGGGGAAAAGCATTTGTCACCATTTAGCAGTATATACTTGTTTCTAAAACTGAGTTGACTTCAAAAATCTATAAATAGTGTTAATTTATAAACTCAGGTGTTGGCTAACTTGGTTTCACCACCAACTGCTGATGTAGAAAGGTGGGCTTTTGTTGGACTGTTCAAAGTGGCATCTTTCCATGGTAATTAACGGGAATAAAATAGAAATATGGGGGTGCTTTACGCACACAACATTTGAAAAACTCTGGAAAATAACTGTATATAAGAAATATGGACATTCAAAAAGGAGAGTTTAACTTAATTGAATGAGTTGACTTATTTAACATTGTATGTATGTTAGCTTACCTTATGATATGGACACATTATTAGTGCCGTCTACCTGGCAATAAACCTTGCAATGGAGACCAAAGCAGCTCTTAAACTATGCTGCCATAAAACAAAAACTGCATTATAGCTTACATATGGAGGTAATCCTATTTTCGGTCCTGTTATGGACGATTCACAACTTTCTAATTAAACTCTGTGTATGGGAATGGTTGGGGTGGAAAGATGTGTTAAACTAACACAGGACTTCCTCCAAGAGACCACTGTTTGTGTCCCATAACTCATTGTTAATTCAATGTAACTTACAATAACAAAGTAATTTTAACCCAAACCATGATCTTTTCCTAAACCAGACCAAGTAGTTCTGTTTTCATTCTGAGTCAACTTGTGTTAATGTGTTTCAAACTGTGACTGTAATCCAAGATACAAAGATGATTCCCTCAAAACTGTATTCACAATGTACTTAAGTTGTATGGGTATGTACTTTTAGGACAGGGTTTACCAAACTGTCCCTGTGTTCTGGGCAGAGGGCTGACGTGCTGCAGTAAACAGAATCCATAAAGCCAAAGGGAGCAGGCTATTTGATGGTGTAATAACATTATGTGGTGTTATGGCCGTTAGAGGGGACATTAGCCTGCAGATGTTAGCTAGCAACGAGCGAGACTGCTGCCACGGGAGCGGGGGGGCTTTGGGACGTAATGAGAGTCCTAATGAAGCCCATGCAGCTTCAGCAACACTAATAAAAGACATTAGCTCTGTTCAAAACCCTTGCATCAACTCAGAAGCTGCTCTGCATCCTCTTTATCTCAACTATCAGATCCCTTATCTCTCTCTGCTGCACCCTCAGCTCTTCATCTCTCCCTCCTCTTCCTCTCAAAACTATGCTCTTTACTACATTTCAAGTCCTTAAGAGTCCTCTTACGGTTTATTCACTGCAGCTGTCAAAGGATCCATAGATTGGTACAGCATCAACTCACTAGTACTACAGTATGTTCTTATCTGCATAAAAGCTTTCATGTATTTAAACCACATATAGGTTAAATGTAAACACAACAACTCGGTTAGGTTTATATAGAAGAGGATTAGGTCCACCATTTTCGAGATCCGACCAAAAGTGATTTTCTTTTTTAGTTCTGAGATTGAAGTCAGAATTTTGAGAAAAAAAAGTCAGGATTCTCCCTTTAAAATTCTGACTCCACACTCCGAATTCTGACTTGAATCCCAAAAACGAAATCACTTTTAGTCAGATCGAATACACGTTTGTCACGTGTGCCCCAACTCTGTTCTGTGACACTGTACCGTGACATACTGTAGCGTCACATGACATAATGTTGTCAGAAAACACAAGTCAGTTTTTGGTTCCACACGGAAGATGAGTCCTGAATGAAACTTTGCTCATCCACCTGCACTCCCACCTTCCCAAAAGGGATTTTAGCACAATTAAATACGTTGCTATACCGTGTGACTTTCACTAAAGGTCGCTTAATATACTACGTCACTTACTGCGAGCGTGGCTCATTGTGCTATCATTTGAAACATTGACTTCATAACTGTATCACTTCAT
Organism: Trematomus bernacchii; assembly: GCF_902827165.1. NCBI lineage: Eukaryota > Metazoa > Chordata > Actinopteri > Perciformes > Nototheniidae > Trematomus > Trematomus bernacchii. The sequence goes on along the minus strand of NW_022987851.1, from coordinate 4,480,726 downwards.
TGTTTTTCAAGCAAGGAGTAAAGGAGTTTAGGTATCTCGGGGTATTGTTTTCGAGTGAGGGGACGATGGAGCGTGAGATGGGCTGGAGAATCGGAGCAGCAGGAGCTATTGTTGTGATGAAGAGAGAACTGTGCCAGGAGGCAAAGCTCTCCATCTACCAGTCCATCTTCCTTCCTCTCACCTATGGTCATAGAGGACGGGTCATGACCGAGAGACCAATATTGTGAATCCAAGTTGCCAAAATGGGTTTTCTCCGAAGGGCTGGCATCTCCCTTAGGTGAGACGTTCTGTCATCCTGGAGGGTGAAAGTAAAGCCGCTGCTCCATTTTGAAAGGAGCCAGATGAGGTGGTTTGGCACCTAGTAAGGATGCCAACTCTTAAAACTATGCTTTTTACTACATTTCAACATTTCCTCTCAGGGTTTTTTATTACTGCAGCTGTCAAAGGATTCATTGACTGGTGCAGCATCAACTCACGACTACTACATCATCTTCTGATCTGCATTTCCGAACCAAAGATAAATGTTATATCAGCCTCATTACACTTGCCAATACACACAAAGCCGTATGGTTAACATTGTGAAATGAATGGATTTTGGGAAACACAACTACTGGGTAAGGTTGATACGGAAGAGGATTAGGGCCAGAAAGGTAATGCCACCTGGCACCTCCCTATGGGGGTTATTTAGCCGGGAGGAAACCTGGGGCAGACTCAGGATGTGGAGGGATTATATCTCCACGCTGTCCTGGGAGTGCCTTGGTATCCTCCAATCAGAGCTGGTTGATGCCAGGAAAGAGAAGTTTGGGGCCCTCTGCTGGAACCGCTTCCTCCGTAACCAGACTCCGGATAAGAGGTTGCCTGTCAGCGATGGTTCCATCTTCTCACATGTTAAAAGATGCTTTTCCATTGATATTAAATTAACCTTTTTTGGGGTTTAGACAGTTGATCGGACAAAAAAAAGTAAATCATCACTTCAGCTTTTGGAACTTACGACGGGCATTGTGTGAAAATGTTCTGACACTTAAATGACCAGTAGAGAAATTAATAGTGAAAATAGTTGCAGCCCTAATCAGCATACAGAATTAAGCTTAAAAATACTTTGATCATAATATAGAGCATGGGAAAGGATTAAAAACGAATTAGATGTTCCTGTTGTCAGTGTTCATGACTGTAGATTGAGGTGGGAATGGGGTCAAACATATACATACGTGTTTCTCAGGTCACACAGCTCAGGTGTCTGAAGTGAAACTGGAGCCACAGTTATATGATATATGCGTCACAATAACAGTGAAAAAGCTGCAGGCCGGTTCACCTCAGTGTAGTGACATCATGAAGGCTTCAGTAACCCTCCACTCATAGAGTCTGTACAAAATGTGAAAATAAGCCCACTACATACATGCAATATATTGAAATGCAAAGCCCAGAGGCACCTGGACAGGAATATTAACTTGTCTCAGATTTGCTGTATGTCAGTTAGTTTATAAGTCTAGGCATACTTATGATTTAGAATATGCTACATACCTTGTTGAATGGCTAAAGTGGATAATGTTATTATACTGACTGGCTGATTTGAGGTTGCTAACTTTCAACTTATTAATTCTGGCATATTCACAGTAGGGCTGCAACTAGTTAATGATTTGCAAAAATAAACTGCAGATGTGGTCTATTAAATGTCAGGAAATGGAGAGAAATGTCCATCCTAGTTTTTCAAAGTCCAAGGTAATGTCTTCAAATGTCTTGGTTTGTCAGTACAAAACCCAAAGATATTTACTTAACATGATATGAAACAGAGGAAAGCAGGTACAATTCATATTTAATAAGTTAGAAAAAAAGAGCACTTTCCGGCATTTTGAATAAAAAAAACTTGCTTTTTAATGTTAATAATTTTGTAACGCTCAATTAATGTAGTTGAGTAACTGTTGCAGCTCTACTTTAACTGTGTTGGAAACAGCGCTGTGTCCTTTTCATTGGATTCTGTGTTGCACTTATGTCCAACCCAAAGATATATAAGACTACAAACTATAAGAAAAATGACTAAATGCAAATTTGGTTTTGCCCAAACAACAGCCAAAAATCTAAATATATTCCATTACAAAGCAGCAAATCCTCACATTTGAGAAGTAGTAAATGTGTTGTTGTCAATTCCTTTTCTATGGTTTGACTGTTTGCTGAAGAGGAGATAATAGAAACAACACTGCAACACTAGTGCCAGACGAGGCTCCGCACACATTCAAACAATAACATGTTTGTTTGTTTCACAGACCCGACCCGAGACACACACAAACACAGAGGCAGGTTTAATTGTTTCTTAACTGCAGGTGTGGCAGAGGATTTTCTACAAACAGGTCTGTGTGTTGTTCTGCTGCCACTGGGTGGAGAGGCAGTTTAACCACACATTCCTACACACCAACACTAAGTGTGGTGCTTCTTCCAGTGACAGCAGCACCATGGAGAAACTTAGAGTCAATCCAATGACAACAGGAGAGTGTTTGTTTGTACGATAAGACTGTATTCCTTACAGTTCTAATCATTTCATGGCGGATACTTTCTGAAGCACACAAACAGTCACACCTCCACAAGTCCCTGAGAAAAAGCTCTACATTTGGAATGAATGCAGCAGACATGGTCAAACTTTCACACCGGTACATAGCCTATGTACAGAGCACACAGCATACCCTGCTTATTGTCTGGGGGTCCAAAGCCTTTATGATGATGTCGGAAACCTCATGAACACAGAATCAGATTAAAAAAGGTAGCTAAACAATTTTTTTCGTTATGTCTTCAATATATGTTTAGTTATGTATGTGTTTACAGTAGGACTCGGAAGTGCCAAGACTCTGACTCTTCTTGGGTGAGTCTGAATTGGAATCGGACTTGAGCACAGGTAATGATGACTCGGATTCGACTGAGGCCCCGTCCACACGGAGACGATTTCCGCTGTATCCGCTAAAGTTCTTCAACGGAGCTGCGGCTTCAGAGCCCGAAACCGATCAACTTTGAAACCGGCTCCCAAAGTGGGTAAGTCTGGAGACGACACGCTTGCGGCTCCGTGTGTACGCCCTATACGATCATTTCCTGAATCGATGATGCCATAGCCCCACCTCTCCTGCTCACCCCCGCGTCATTGCTGATGCGTTTCGCCAACAACAACAATGGTGGATCACAGGGTCGTCAGTCCACACAAATGCCTCCCTTCTTGCACGAATATCCGCCATCTTCTACCTTGTTTGTTTGTTTGTTTATGCCTTATGCCCATGCTCGGTGGGTCTTATTCGCTGCTTTTGGTGTATTTTGTGGCCACTTACAGGCCCAGCATATGTACTACAGCGTCTCCAGCGGTTTAGTTTGGACGGACACATTTGAGCCGATTCCGTGTGGACGGGGCCTGACACTCATCCTAGGGGGACTCGGAATCGAAGAGTAGGGACTGGAGAGTGACTCGGACTCCAGAATTGGTGACTTGACTACAACACTGTAGGGCTGTACCCGAATATCCAAATATTCGGTCGTTGGCCTACTATTCAGTTTTCAATTTCATTATTCGGATATTCTTTTCTATTCTTTTGCTGCCAAATTGAATTTATTGAAATCTCCAATATCAACGTAAGAGCTTGTGCCTCTACGGGGGGTGCTAACACTTAACCATAAACTTTATCGTTTACTTTCTCCGTCTTTATATGTAGATATGACTTTTCTCCGTTAATCTCCGCTCCTTTTCTCCGTCAGGTTGTTTCCATAGCAACAATAACTTCCTGTCAACAGCGCTAACTCTCCTTCAAAATAAAAGCATGTCCATACAAAATAGGAAGCCAAGCCAAATTACACTTAAGACATACAACTGCAAAGAAAGTAACAAACACAATGCAATATCCCATTCAATTTCAAAGAACACAAATTGGGTTATATACATTAACAAATAACTATAAAACAACAATACTGTAGAATAACAAAATGAATGCCTTGAATAAACCGAAATACACGTGTTGAAGCGCGCGCCGAATATTCGCTGCTGATTACTACTGAATATCCGGAGCCCGAAAAATGGTATTCGGGAAAGCCCTACAACACTGCAGTAGGCCTATGGTACAGTCCTGCTGATACTTTTTTACTTTGTACTCCATTTACTTTTTATCAGTGGTGAAAGGGAACTAATAAGGCTCAATTTATGCAACAATAGCACTTAAACATTCTTGAGTTAATACTTTAAGCTTTTAATTCACTAAATTATTGAACTTTTGATATAGAATGGAACATACAGTATGGTGCAAGAGTTTATACCAATATGATTCAGTATCACAGAATGAATTACCAAAAGCATACATGTATGGTGAGTAGAAAAATGTGCTCCACTGTGACTAAAGACAAATTAAAGTAGCGCTTACATATGCATGTCAACAATAATGATCCATTAATGTAATACTGTAACATGAAAGTAATGATGTATTATGTTACAATAACTAGTTACATGTAAAAAATAAAAAATTAATCAGTAACCAAATCTGAGTATCACACTATAAACGTAATGACCTGATTACTTTACTTTTGGATTAACTCAATATCAAATACAATGCAAATTTGATTATTTATTAAAATATGTTTTACTTAAGTGTATTATGTAAGACAACAGAACAATGTGACCTAAAAAAACAAGAAACCAAGATATTTTGTATCAAAAATATGTCCTCCTAAATTATCAGCGAGGCCGTATATTTTACGAATGCTGTTTTAGTGTAATAGCCTACTTTTAAAAGCAAACAAAGTATTTGGTTTAATAAGTTGTGCACCTACTGCATTTATACACAATTAAAATAAAAATATATTTGGAATAAAGAAGACTGAAATAAGCCTAAAAACTATAATCAAACTTTGTTTCCTAATATACACACACAGGTAACTGGACACACACACAAACCGGTTCTTAATAGTAGTGAAGAGTTTAAATACCACGGTGAAGTTAGTTTTAGGTTGGATATTCGACAGACATTCGCGGACCAGCCATCAGCGTCAGTTTCCCCTGCTGCTGGCTGTATTACGATGTGGAGATCTTCTCCGCGAAACGAGGCTTTCACTTAGGGACCATCAACAAATGACTTTTCAATTACACAAGAACAATGTTCTTTTTAATAAATTGACAGCTTCCCGATCGTGTGAATGTGAAGCAAATCCACTCTAGAGCATACATTTGTTGAACACACCTCTTTTTATTGCATTGTAATACTCTAAATATTTTATATTAAAGGGCCCATGTCATGCTTTTCCGGTTATTACCCGTCCCCTTGTGTGTTATGAAGGTTTTTATGCATGTAAACGGTCTGCAGAGTCAAAAACCCTCAAAGTACACCCTGTAGCGAGTAAAACTCTAGCCTCATCTCAATACCCCTCCTCGACTCCTCTCTTCCCCTCCTCCGGGACTTGACCCGGAAATCGATCAAGACACGCCATTTTGAAGGACGTCCCAATACTTGAAATGCACACGGAGGAGTCGAGGAGGGGTGAGGGAGGAGGGGTGCGGGAGGAGACGAAAGGGAGGATACACGAGAGCAGACTACGCGGAAGTGTTTTCACTACTCGCGTATAAAAGCCCCGCCCCCACCTTCACAGCTGGTCGATTTCAAGAGAGGAAAACGGAGAACTGGAAGATGAGTGGAAAAGCGTCACATAAATGTATAAGTGCTCACAGCTCCGTGGGAATTATTATGTGCAATTCATTTCTTAAGGTTATACTAACAATTTAAGTCATGTTTAATGATCTTGAACGTCACTAAAACATAGCTATTAAGAAAGCTATTTCATAAATGGCTAGATCTTGATAAATAACAATTATTTGTATTGTTTTGTGTTCAAATATTCAGGAGTTAAATTATTTAAAATTCACAGTCCTGAATGTGGGTTTCTGGTGAATGTGGGGATCTACAGGACACACATGTTCAGAGTAAAGGCTTTCACATTATTAAAATTGTATTGAAATGTACATTTTACACCAAAACGGAACACAAAAGCAGGACCAACCATCATACATTGAATTCCATGACTAAAAAGAGAAAGATTCATCATTTAAATACATATTTAACAACAAATGGGCCGGTTCTAAAGGGTTATTCAGTTAAGCCCGATGAGAGGGGATACAGCTGTGCACATGTCATCATTAACAGACGTCGTTTAAGAGTGACGTTTGAGTGAACGAGGACATCCCAATTAATACCCGAGGACTCCTCTGTCCTCGCGTCACCTCCTCGTGTCTCTCGCTCGCATCTTACGGAGGCGGAGCTAAGACGCAAGGAAGGGACGCGAGTGAGGGAAAGGAGGAGGTGAGGAGGGGTATTGAGATGAGGCTAGAAACACTGTCTATGCTGCCCCAAAACGCCTCGTTGGAGATTTCTCATTTTCCATTGTTTACTTCCTGGGTACTGTGACGTGTGAATACCCAGAGGCCACACCCTCTGCCAGCATTTCACGAAACAAAGCTTCCCAAACCTTTCAGCGATTCATGCCGGATATGTACAGCGTAGGGCACTGAAGAACGATGCTGTTCCTACTTTGTTTGGACCAGCGGGGGATTCGGGTACACAACCTGTAAGTGTTCATTGTTGTTTGTGTATTTATGATGTTTAAAACAAACAAGGTATCTACCACGACTGTTTAAATGGGTAAACGTTTTTTGGGCTACTAAGTTGGGATCGCGGAGAAATGCTCTCCGCAGACCCATTCTCACAGCGTTACATTCTTTTTTTTCAAAGCAATGGACGTGGTTCAGGCTTGAAGGTACGCTGGTTTGTCAAGTTATGGGAGAAGACGAACTGGCACAGGACAGGGGGAGACTAGGACAATATACACACACAAGATAAGGGGCACAGGTGGAAACAATCAGGGCGGGGTAGACAATCACAAACGCTGGAGACACATAGGGGCGGGGAGCACAGCGACCTGAAACTAGAGGGAGAATGACTTTTCAAAATATAAACAGGGAGGCACAAGACAAAGGGACATGACAAAAGCTAATTTAAAGAATATAACTTTAAAATAATCTTTCGAGACATGACACAAAATAATATAAAATATTTAGAGTGTGAAAATCAAGCGGCAAACTCTGGGGCAGAGCCGGGAGGCCAATAAGGAAGTGCCTCAAACTGCAGTTCATCTAGTGGCCAGTAGGAGCAGTCTGCAGAAGGGAGCAATTTCCATAGACCCCCATGTTAAAATGCCCAACTTTACAGCAGAAATAAACATGTTTACATCGTGGTTCAAAAAACCATATTCTCTGTATAGTTAGATTCCCCCTTCATGATTACTGTGTGGGGGGTGAATTGTTTATAACACAACCCTTTTAGTTATATTAGGTCTTAAAGTTTTTGCATAAATTAGGGCATGGTCACCTTGAGTGACAGGTCTCTGCAGTGAGTGTTACTTCAAGCTTTCTGTCTCTCTGCTAGCTCCGTTAGCTCAGTAAGCTCCAGGATGCTACAGGGGCTCAACTGCTCGGCTGATCCCGGGAACACAACTTGAACCCGGACGTGTTTGTTGTGTTGGTGCCTGGTGGAGTATTCTTCATTTAAATATCGGACTTATCTTATGGCTCTGCGGTTACCATCCCTGAATGCAGTTTCTTCGGTAAGTGAAATTCAAGCACCTTATTTCTTACTGGTCTTTTTATTCAGCTAACGAGCGAGAGGCAGCTACATCTGTGCTAACGATGCTATCCGTAGCATCCAAGTTAAAACATAAGAAGGATTATACTGTAGAACAAACGGCTTCTGTGTGAGGTTGGTATAATAAGGTCATCCTCGTACATTAGTTAGTTTGCTAGTTAGGTAACTGTATGCATTGATATTGTTGATTTAAATTCACTATGCTCGACGATGCAGACAGCTAACGTCACATTAGTGTTGAAGACCAGCGTACTGTATATGAGATTAACCTCACTATAAGATCTGTGTATCTGAAAAATATGAATCTCATATTTCCAGTTGGTTCCAGAAATAACGTCAACGTAGATTTAAGCAATAGCTCACGACAGGCCGTGGTATATGCTCATTATATCACAGACAACCCCCTTAGCTGTGATATGAGCATACATCACGGCCTGAAGTGAGCTATTGCTTTTATAAAACGGTTACCAAGTGTGGCAATATGAAAGAAAAATACACACTTTAATTTAAATAGTTTTATTAGTAAATAATGATGTTCAAAATAAAATAGTCCCTCCGTTGCCTTCTGCACGAAACATAGTGCGAGGTGGTTGCTATGCAACAACATTAACAGCTAGCGAACATATTAGACAGAGAGCGTTGATCCATTATTTGGTTATTTATTTACATTAATTTGTATGTTGCCGTTTATTGTGCACCCACTGAAAAACTGTCCAGCATCAGTAGAATGGCTTAAGTGGTTACTTGTATAGGTTGAGGTTGTTCTAGGCTGTTGCTTGGTGTGGCGAGAATATTGCTCCACTTTCTCCGTTCCCCGAGATTCGGCTTCCAGTAGCTCTGGAGAGAGCTTTCGCACCTGTGGCCACTAACGGTCATAATTTCTCTGCTTTGTTTCAAGACCCGCATCAGAAAGCTTTTGAATGGTGGTACTTTTCCAGTTGGTCTACCTGCTCTTCACGTAGCTCTGCATGTCCTCGTTTAGGTGCTTTTTTTTCTAGAGATAGGCACTCCTCAATCCACTCCTCCATAGTAAGACCTACCCGGAGGTCGAAGTTAACCTTTAATGTTTCCATCTTAAGCTTTGTAAGTTTGTTTCGTAACGGACGAAATGTAAATATATTTATAAAACGGACAAGTCAAATCAAGCAATCTGATTTGGTCGATAGCGTTTTTGCGGACCTTTTTGATTACAGATTTGAAAACATCTTTGCTTGCTTTAAAAGTAGCACAATTCATTATGTCAAACCTTGGAAAGTATCTAGATATCCCTGCCCTAATGTCAAAGTAACTGGCAACTGAATATGTTTTGCCGTTTGATGTCTGGACCGTTGCGTAAAAAGGAGGGTTTCTGCCCCATTACTTCTCCGCTGTTTTCTTGTCCCAGTTTGAAAAGCAAACTGCATGCAGTTTGCTTTTCAGCCCAACTGTATACAGTTAAATCGACCGGACTTCTTTCTGCAGATGTGAGCGTCCTTTAACAATGGTCAATAAGTCCTTGCTGCACATTATCCCTGTATACATGTTTCCATCTTAAGCTTTGTTAGTTTCATAACGGACGTAATGTAACAGTTGTAACGGGTGTAGCTTTTCTCAGACGCGGAGGGATACTGACTTGTTGTGAAAAGTGACTACAATTTTACCCGTGGTATACGCTCATTATATCACGGCTAAGAACCAATCAGATTGCTTGATTTGACTTGTCCGTTTTATAAATTGCGATAGTTTGTTGAGCTGGAGTTGATTATTGAAGCTTACTGGTTAACGTTCATCATATTAAAACGAACAAACCCAAACCTTGTTGTTTTTATTAATATTATTACCAATACTTACTAAGCATTTTATTATCATTACACTGGAGAAACCGACTTATTGCGGCAGCAGAACGTGAACATGTAACTTAATGCCTGCATTTAAGGACGATAGCGTAGTCAATGCTTTAGTGACAAGGAAATTATTTGTTTAAATATTAGATATGACGTATGTGTGCTTCTGTGACAATTAAGCTTATTCATTGCATTACATTTGTTAAAGATGTTTGTATTTTACCCTTACGTGTGTGTTACAAATGAATGTGAATATGGCATAGGACATATATTTAATTTGACTGTCTCATGAAAAACTATTCCAAAGTAACAGTAAAATAAAAAGGACCCCAACACAATAATACACAATCCAACTGATAAGATACAGTAAGGGCTGTGATATCCAGCACTTTTTTTAAGGATGATCAAAAAGATTAGGACATGACGTTTGCAAGTAAAAAAAGTCTGTGACCAACACATGTTACTTTACTGTTTGTTTAAAGTTTCCAGGTGATGCAGACAGACCAGAGGATGCTGACCGACATACCTATTCCTAACATCAGTGAACTTCAGCATGGACTCAAAGGTACAAAGACCCCTTTCATACTGTACAAAGAATCGAGAAACGTTCTGGTTTAAATAGATAAAGTAACAACTATGATACACTGATATACATTCAATTAAACATGACTAAATACATGACATCAGGGAAGTTGACATCAGGGAAGTTGACTGTTCCTTCCTTGCAAAAAGTTACATTTAGATTTGACCTAGCAACATGATTTTTTTACGTTAGTGGCCGACACCGCCTACTGCTGCTGCTGCTGCTGCTAGTCCTGCTAGAAAATGGCAGGTGAGGCAGGTGTAGTCACGGCTCTCTTAATATATGTATTACTTTCGAATTTCTTAAGACCCGTTGACATCAACCCGCTACAAAACATATATGCAAACAATGCTGATCTGCTGCACCAGCAAACTAACCAAAATCATGGAAACTTTGGACATGGGAAGCATTAGCACTCTAGCAGTGTCTCTCATTCTCCCGTCTCTGTACAAACGACTGAAATCAAATACAAAGCCACCAACTCGACTTCAACAAAGCAACGCACTGTTCATCACAATCTGTCTGCTGCTATCTGGAGATATTCATCCGTGTCCTGGTCCAAACCACGCTGAAGCCAACATCACAGCGGACGGCACACTCAATACAACTTTCCTACGGAGTAATGTTCGGCTTACCCCGGGTGTCGGGAGAGCAGCGGAGGTCGAGGCGGCTGGCTGTGGGCTGAGCGGAGCGGCGCTGTTCGGGGTTGACCGACAACGATGGACCACCGTGAGGGGCGAGGGGGACGCTGCTGTACCACCGCATGACACTCAAAACAACACTTTCTCTGGCTGTAATAATCCACGTGCATTTGGAAACATTAACTCTCCAAATGTAAACAGGAAGCAGGTAAACCCGGCAATCAGAAAGAACCGGAACCGGAATTTCTTTCAGACCGTCAATAACTCAAGAACAGTCTGGGATCCCAAAGCTAAGCCATCAGGCCTTTTAGGGGGACATCTGAACATAAGAAGCATCAAATCTAAAAGTGAGTAAGTCCATCATCTTTTAATGGACTCCAATTTAGACTTTTTGTGTTTATCCGATTCCGAGACCTGGCTTCATGAGTCCGCCCCCACAGCAGCCTTTCACGTACCGGGTTTTAACATTTACCGGAGAGATAGACGCGGCTCAAAAGGAGGCGGGGTTATGATTTATGTCAAGGACAGTATTCCCTGCAATGCAATACAGTGGTCAAATTGTAAAGGATTGGAAACTATCGGTGTTATAACTCTGTCACCACAAATGTCATTTGCTCTTATTGTAATTTATAGGCCTCCATCTTCAAATAATCTTTTTTATGAACATTTTAAGAAGTTATTAAGAGAATGTAATTTCAACAAAGAAGTTATTATAATGGGTGATTTTAACATGAACTGGGAGGATAAATCGGCCAGAAAGAATCTAAAACAGATAACTGATCATTTTTGACCTTGTGCAACTGATCAGTGGACCTACACGAATAACAAATTCAACCAGCACTCACATTGACTTAATATTTAGCAACAGACCAGAGAGAATTTTTAAATCCTTTAACATGTTAACTGGTCTTTCTGACCACAATATGACTTTAGTCGCCAGGAAACTAACCAAAAAGCGTTTTAGCCCTTCCGTCAGGAAATATGAATCTTGTGGAATCCCCAAAAACAAATATGAGACCTTTACAAATGCTGTTGAACAGATTAAATGGGAAGATATTTTGCCTGGAATAGACCATGAAGAAGACAGTAAAATGTTCTCAAAAACGTTAGAGAGGACTATTAACAACTTCAAATGCAAAATCAAGCATAGAAATAACAAACACACTGTCCCTTGGATAAATGAGGATATTTTCAGACTAATGAAAGAACGTGATCTAGTCTTAAAAACTGCAATCAAAACTAAATTAAGCCATGACAGAAGTCATTTTACTATGCTTAGGAATAAAGTTTTAAAGAAATTAAGGAAAGCTAAGGCAGATTTATTTTTAACTATAATAGACAAGGCAGGAGGTAATTCGAAACTGATCTGGGACCAGTACATTAACTGGTAATCAACATAGGGAAAGAAAACAGTTTGAACTTAAAGTAAATGGTAGGCTTATAAACAGAGATGGGGTCGTTACTAAAAAAAAGTAATATATTACATATTACATATTACTTTAAAAAAAAGTAATATATTACACTACTTCGTTACTCTCTACATAAAGTAACTCGTTACTTTACTCGTTACTTTACTCGCAGGGCCGGCCCGCCCCTCCCTACAGGCAGATCACGCAGACTGCTAAAGTTTCAAATGTTCTCTTTAGTTCAGTTTCCATTGTCGCATAAGACTGATCCAGATAGCTCTGACTATGGCTGTCCTCTGTCTCCTGCTATCTGTATTTTGCGCAGTATATCTCTGAACGATGCGATGGTGATTCCACTGTGCAAATGGGCAACATTACCTCTACTATGAAGGATGCGACAAGCCTGTCCATCTCTGCTTTGGTTACCGGTCCTCCAAATTCTAATTTGTGCTGCTTCGGAGTTGGCGGCGGCGCACTCACAACATCCTCACTCTGGGTTCGGGGGTCCTTAGCTATTAGCTTCACCTTAGCATGTGTTCTTTACAGGTGTTTGTTGAGGTTTGACGTGGTGTTTGCAGCAGTGGATAACAGCTTCTGGCCTGGACACAGTTTGCACCTCACCGTCACATTCCTGTCTATTCTTCGGACGAACTAAAAATAATGGGCATACCTCCACCCCTCGAAAGTTATCGCTGACTCTGCCATGTTTATGCAGCACTGCACGTGGAGATGTGGACGCGCAAGTCGCGCAGATTACGTGCATATAAACCTGCGGCGGAAACCCCTCTTGTCTGTCAGTGTGATTATGACTGATTTTATAAAAGTAACGAAGTAACGCGTGTCGGGGCAATGTTAGTAACTGTAGTGTGATTACTGAATTATAAAAGTAACGCGTTACACTACTCCGTTACCGACAAAAGTAATATTATTACAGTAACGCGTTACACCCAACTCTGCTTATAAACACTCCAGGCGATGTAGCTGAAGTTTTAAATCACTATTTTATTGATTCTGTTGCTAACATTGCACAGTGTTTTTCTCCTGACTGCACAAGTAATTGTCAAATTGATACAATGGAGCCAGCTTTCATCTTAAGAAACACAACTGAAGCAGAAGTTAAAAGAGTAATTAAATCCCTTAAACCATCTAAAGCAAAGGATATATTTGGTATGGATGCAGTTATGCTCAAAGACCTCAGTACAACTCTTTCTCATCCTATTGCCAATATCATCAACCTCTCTTTCTGTCAAGGAATGTTTCCAAATGTTTGGAAGCCAGCTGTAGTTATCCCAATATTTAAAGGTGGAGACCCAATGTCTACAGGCCAATCAGTATCCTTCCTCAAAAGTTGTTGAAAAACTTGTAGCCGAACAAATTATGAACCATCTGAATAACAGTGCTTTTTCTCTGCATCCAATGCAATTTGGCTTTAGGGCCAAATACTCTAACAGCCAACTGTTTTTTCACAGAACAAATCAAATCCAAAATGGATAAAGGTGGTGTTGTAGGAGCAGTGTTTCTCGACTTAAAGAAGGCCTTTGACACTGTTAATCACAAAAAACTCATATAGCTATCCAGCATTAACTTCTCCACACAAACACTTAAATGTATAGAATCATATTTGTTCAACCGTTCTCAGTATGTCAGAGTACAGAATAATCAATCATCTAACCTCCAGCTGTCCACAGGTGTCCCACAAGGGTCAATTCTGGGTCCATTGTTATTTTCATTGTATATAAACGACTTACCATCGATATGTCCTGACACAAACATCCAAATGTATGCTGATGATACTGTAATTTATGTTCACGGAGGCAGTCTGACACAAGTGGCTAATGAACTGACGAACAAGATGGTTCATGTAACAGCTTGGTTGGAGCAATGCTGTCTGCAACTAAATGTCAGTAAAACTGTATGCATGTTCTTCACCAAAACCAAGTCCTCCTGCGTCTCACAGTACAAATACCTGGGGGTCTTAATTGATTCAAGACTCAAATTTAAGGCTCAGGTGAAAAAGGTTTGCAACAAGGTCAAATTCAGTCTGTCAAATTTGAGGTTTACCAGAGACTGCATGTCAACAGAGGCTCTGATGTACATGCACTCTATGGTTCTATCTCACATCACATACTGCTTAACAAGCTGGTCACATGCCGGTACAACCACTCTTAAACCCCTGGAATCATTATACAAACAAACACTTAAAATAGTAGATAAGAAATCAGTTTATTCTCATCATTGCCCAATACTCACAAAATATAACTTGTTGAGCTGGGTAAATGAATGAGATATGCAAATGCTTGCCTCATGTACAAAATAATACACGGCCTTACCTCACCTCCGCTAAGACATTTTATCACCATACGCACACCTGTAACTAGGTCAACAAGAGCTGCAACAAGAGGAGACTGCGTTGTTCCATTAAGGAAGAGTTCATTCAGCCAATCTTCTTTTTCTTTTACAGCTGCACAACAGTGGAACTCAATCCCAGTAAAGATAAGAGAACAAAACACCTGCAGTTTATTTAAATCTAACTTAAAAACATGGTTAGTGGAAAATCAGCTCTGTCAACACTGACACAATCTGCACTTTACAACGCTCTATTTGTACATGTGCCTTGACCTGTTGCTATCTGTCTGCTTTGTGAATATGTATTTTAGTTTTGTTTTTATGTTTTTATATATGCTTTTATCATAATATAAGCATCTATGTTGAATGTTGTTTTACTGATTGTATTTACCTGTCATTTGAAGTGAATATTTTTTTTAGGATGACTTTCAACATCTGTCCAGGGACTACAGATGAAAAATAGCCTGTTGGCTAACTCTGGCGCATTTACAGAAATGTCAATCAATGTGCACTGTCCCTGTCAAATAAATAAATAAAAAAATAAAATGTAGGCTTCTCTGCAACTCTGCAGAATCCTATGGGTGACGTCACGGACACTACGTCCATTTATATATACAGTCTATGGTGAAAATGCAATAAAAAGAGGTGTGTCCTATGCAGCCAGTGTAGTTATTTGACCCAGCACTGATTTTGAGTGATTCGGTCACATGACCTGGAAGTTATTGAAGAAATAAGCTAATTTTTCCATCAAAAATATTAATATAAAATATTTAGAGTATTAAAATGCAATATAAAGTGTGTTCAACAAATGTGTGTTCTCGAGTGGATTTGCTTCGCATTCACACGGTTGGGAAGCTGTCAATTTATTAAAAAGAACATTGTTCTTGTGTAATTGAAAAGTCATTTGTTGATGGTGCCTAAGTGAAAGCCTCGTTTCGCGGAGAAGATCTCCCCATAGTAATACAGCCAGCAGCAGGGTAAACTGGCTGGTCCGCGAATGTCTGTCGAATATCCAACCTAAAACTAACTTCACCGCGGTAGTTTAAATTACCATCCTCACAGTCTCACATTTAGCAAATTATTCCCTGAAAGTGCTTAAAGTGGCAAAACAGCGAGCAGGGTGTCAGTTCAGGTGACATATAACATGCTTTTGAGAAGAAGAAACTGCTCCAAACAACACTCACCGACCGGAAAACAATCCCAAATGTGTCATGGTAAATGAAGGCGTTACAGAGCCGCTGTATGTGAGCTAATAATGTCGGGATGATGATTGACTTACCGGCTGCTGGACGGGATCATTTCAGGAAACGAAGAGAGTTAAACCGTTTCAGTGGGGAATAAAATACACAAAAACTCAAAAACACTTCCGGTGATCCAGGTGAGGTTTATGCTTGTAATTGGCTGACAAGAGTTGAGTGATAAAAGCCCATCTGCAGACCTGAATCACGATCAGGCTGCTGCAGAAACTCTGAAGAGCGCCAGGTAACACGAGCCTACCTGCTGCACGTAGTTCACAGGCCACGCCCCCTCTGAACCTGTGTGTGTACACACACACACACACACACGCACACGCACACGCTCACCTGCAGCACTTGGCAACCTGCACACCTGCAGCACTTGGAAACCTGTAAAACACTCCCACTTCTACGGTGGCTGAGGAGGACAAGAAGACCAAAGCGGGTCAAAAATATAAATTGTACAGCTATTCAGAAGTAACTAAAGGGTAAAATAAAATAAAAACCCTCCTGGTAATATATATATATATATATATATATATATATATATATATATATATATATATATATATATATATATATATATATATATATATATACATATACATATACATATATATTTATAGCCTATATATATGTTGACATACATCAAAATATATGTTTTATATTTCAGATTGTTTTAATGTAAGTTGAAGAGTGAGCCAAGATGATACTCGTCTAAAACATATATTAGAAAAATTCAACAGCAATGTCTATTTCCCAGGGGCGCTGCAAGACACTCTGGGGGCTTCAGGCAGAAAAGACCTGCCCCCCAACACATCCATTTCATGTAGGTTTTTTCTACGGTATTACTGCACAGAAGAAATTGGCTAAATGCACACTTTCAACTGTGATAAAGAAGAAATATTTCCAAGACACAAAAACAACAAAAATCAGTTCACAGGTCAATGGGTTATCTTTATTATCCAGGTCATAGTTTATTGTAAAATGTATTCTGTAGGGGCATTACATTGTAGAGAAGGCGTACATCTCTGTGACTGATATCTCCAACACTCTGCAACTCACAACAAAACAATCTAGATTGATAAATAGCTCTACAGGTAAGTTATAATCCATATTGGTGGCGTTTAGCCTTTCAAAAATGACACTTTTTATTGCTCCTATACGCACATAAAAAGGGACAGCTAGTTATAATCACATAAGTAAGTTGATTTGATTAAAAAAGGCAACCTCATCAAATTTATTTTCAGAATGATGACCTTAAAATGTTAAACCTAGTGTCGGTGATGTCACCCATAGGTTTCTGGGCCATTGTAAAGCTTAAAGTCAACGGCTCTGGCCATGGCAGTGACAATGGCATGGCATTTATATCATTTAATATACCATGGAAGAGTATTTTCCTGTCCTTCATGTCGGCGGGTTGTGGTGAAATTCAACTATTACAAACGTTTTAAAGCAGTGCTATAATAATGCTGCAGGCACATCAACCTGTTTCTACAGCAAGCATTTAGAAGCTCCCAAATAAACAGTATATCTGCCACCTGTCACTTGGTAAATATTGGCTTGGTGCAGTTTCTAAGCATGGCCACTAGATGTCTCCCACATACAACAACAAAACAATCCTCAGTACGTCATTACTGTTTTGGTTTGGGATCCACATTCAGATTCTTTGTCCTCAATACAAATTGGAGTCAATGAAGCAGTAACTTTAAAAAAATAAAAATAAAAAAAATAAAATGACAAACTTTATTCTATTCTGACTGAAATCAAGGCAGTATTTCAATGGCTTTTAGAGTCATGTGCTCACAGTTGGCAGAAGTTAGGTATAGACAGTCACTTTGTTCACCATTAACAATGTGGATTTTCTACTACAGCACATATTACAAAGTCTGCCTTTTGAAGAAAGCTCTGTAGATGAAACACCTTGGTGCCCAGTAGCCACAGATTATGTATTTAGCTATAAACCAAGTTTATGGTTTTGATAACCCTTTCTGTCCTGTGTTACACACTATGGTTACACATAATGATTCTCACCAATCCCTGCTACATAAACCATAAATACCCATGAATGATAAAGGCTGTGTGAAAAACGTCAATGGAAGTGGGGATCTACATGTTTCTAAATGTTGTGTCTGGATGTATGGAGTTTGTTAATATGCTGTAATGGTTTTAGGGAATCACTGCAGGCAAGGTAAAGTGTTGACATTTAAAAAGCGTTATGCTTAGATAAGTCTGTCTCTGTTGCTCTCTGGGCGCCAACACTGGATGGAGTTAATACCTACAGTCCTTATAGTTGCAGATATCAAGCAGTCATAATATTCAAACACAATAGGAAGACGACGCAAATGTTGTTTTTGCATCATATCATTTATTGGGGATCCATGGCATAACACAGAAAGGTACAGTTTCATCTGTAAATAAAATGCAAAGAGCATTCTTTCCAGTGGATCAAATGACCCCGAGAAATATAAATAAATGAGACGTGGGAGTTTCGGGCAAAGGGGTGAGGGATAGAATAAGATACCATGATTACAAACATTCAGAGGGATACTGAGAAATATATATTGAAGAAAGACTCATGGCCAGAGAAAGACCCAACGCTACTCGTGCCTTTGGATTCAAAATACAATATTTTCTTAACACATCTCTACATACATCAGTAACACATGTTCACAACTGTATTTAGATTATTCCTGTTCTTTAGGTCCATAGTAAAAACAAGTTGTACTCTAACCATAGACTGTATATGACCTGGTGTGACAAGCAGAAGGTTTGTGTGTGACAGACATTTGGTGCAAAATCACAGAAAACCTGACGTGTGGCTACAACTTCAGTTACATATCTATTATTCACAGATTTCCCCAGGCCCGTAATTCCGTGCTGCAAACACACTTTATTCCTGTAGATGATTTCAAGAAACCACGTTCATGCTACCTTGTGTGGAATCAAAAACGCAGCATTGGTTCAGGTTAATGTCTTCCCAAAAGTTTACACACATTGCTAAAAGTCCCTGGTTTTCAAGCACAATCTTCCTCTCTACTGTTCATTATCACAACCCCTCTGCCACATTGTTTAAAGGGTTCATTTTACAGAGATTTTTGTGAAATAGATCGTACCGGGTCAATGCAATAATACATTTTATTTTAAAGGTTGACTAAGGTTTCGCTTTGTTATCAACTTTTATCAGGCTAGTTTGTATCATTGAGGCCACAGGGAACTGTTTGCTATAAGGAGGGCTGCCGATAGCTTTAAGGGTCAGGATGATATATTACATTTACAGTAAATTAGTACCCCGAATCAAACCTGACTGCATTTTAAACATGTTCAATTTAACTTTATGTGATTACATTTTAATTACTTTTATTAAAAGTATGGCAATATATTTAAAAAAAATCATGACAACCAACACTAAAATATAATCAAAAACGATGATGACTTTTTGAGTTTTTATTCCTTTTTATCGACATTAGAAATAGAAAAAAACATTTTGAGTAATGTTCCTAATGCTCAAGGCAATTTAACACAACATGAATACACACAGCGCAACTGTAGTTTGTGTTTTGTCATGTGATTTAAACAACTGTAAATGCTGAATATGCAATATATGTTTAATTTGCAATTGAAAATGTTTTTGAGATGTTTAAAGAGGAAGAAAAAAGTATTGTGTTTAACTCCATTACATACATTTTTCATAGTTAGAATTGGTTTATGGTACTAAATATAAAAAATGCCATGTACATAGTTAAAACAGTACAGTAGGTTAATCGCACACTGTGGCCTTAAGAAGGTTTGTAGAGTTTTCCTGGGTGACAACAGACACTTTTATCCTTATATAAATAAGAACACATTTATGATAACACAGGGGTGGCTTGATTTAGATGTTTTTAAAAGTATGCCTAATTGTTCTTTGAAGTGACGGTATTCCCATTTGAAATGTATTGGCTCATTTGTATATAGTGCTAGCAGAAATGAAATAAAAAACATGGATCCCATCCATCTGTTGCTTAAGCAACAGCTACCGTACTGTAAAGGGGTTCTCCAACAATTGAGTAATGCAGATCTATAAAGCTGAGGAGGATTTGCAGCAGGTGGAAAGCCGGACGTATAGCAGCTACAATCACAAGGAAGAGAAATCAAAGCGTTTATGAGACAGGTGCATAGACACACATGTTTGACTTCATGACATTTGCATGATGATGTGTTGCAGCTGCAATCATCAGCATGTCATTAAAGGCCTTGATGTTGTATGCCACGCGCCGCGTTAACAGCTTCAAATGTGAATGTATTGGTGCCTGAGGGGAAGAAAGTATTTATTCCTTTTTAACTGGTTTAAAATGAAGCTTTTGTCTATGCAAGTTATTATTCTCCTCCTTTACATTTCAATCAAATGTTTCTACTCGTTGCTTTTTCAATATTTAATTATTAAGAGTCACCTTTTTTCTAGCTTTTAAGCACTCTTCATTTGCATTCTCACTCCCATCCAGAGAGGGGCACATCAATTAAAAAAAGAACAGTATCATCTATGTAGATCCATGTATCATTCTGAAATGGTTCATTACGACTAACGAGTACTTTCACTTTTGGTACTTAAATATATTGTTATGCTAATACTTTTGTTCTTTGTACTACTGTAAGATTTTAAATGCAGGTGTTGCTTCTTTTACTTTAGTATTAAAGTACTTATTCTACCACTGCTCAACTCAAGTAATATATTACATTACATGTCACTTGATAGACGCTTTTATCCAAAGCGACTTACATACTCAATACTGTGGACAATCCCCACAGGAGCAATTTGGGGTGAAGTGTCTCAGGGACACAACGACATGCTGACTGCAGTGGGGTTTGAACCTGTGACCCCCTGATCCGAACACCAACGCTCAACCCACTGCACCACACGCCTCCCTATATTAGATGATGTTATGTATACAACACAACTAACTTAAGTTTGTGACTTAAGATATGTGACAAAAATACTTATTTTAACCAAAACAATTATCTTGGTAAAACCCAACCTAGAAGTTTGTTTCGATTCTGAAGACTACCCTGCATGTGAAAGTAACACAAGAGGGGTCCTAACCAAGCTGTGTGTCAAATTGGGAAGTGTTATATGTATAGTCTATAGCTTGAACTAGAGAATTATATATATACGTATATATTTGAAATAGGTGGTAGGCTATTCCTCTTTAAATAAAAATAATAATCTTTATTTATACATTTATATAAAAAGCTAATCTACTATCTTAATGATTTCCCCTGCACAGATCAAAACACTAGGCTGTATAATATATACTGTACATCCAAAAATACAGTTTGTTTCTCAAAGCTTTGCGTGGACTATAAGTGACGCATGAGCAGAAAGCACAGGCCGGGTGAGAGCTACATACTGCGTACAGATAGAAGTGGTCGTAACCCAGCGTACAACATAAAAACAGCACTGTAAGCATGTGAGGCACACGTGCTGTGGAATGAAGCATGACCTGGATTATGGGAAAAAGGCAACGACATATTTCAACACGATAGCTGGACACTTTGCTTCGGGACACACGGCAACAAGATCATCACATCTATACTGTATACTGGAGACCACAACAGAACACTTGTGTCCCTACAATCATCTGTCCTTTTCTTTATCAGTTGTTTTTCTTTTGGTTTCAGCTGACTTATTTCATCTTCATAGTACTTCTGTCTGTCCGCTAAAGCGCGAGCATCTGTTCGTTCCTTAAGAAGCAAATGATAGTTGGCTTAACGATGGATTCCCTTCTGTCCTCCCATCCATCTGGTTATGTATGTGGGAGGGAAACATTTGATACATTTCTAGATTTTTGGCAAAAACAGTATTTTAAAGGTTTAACGGCCTTGACTAGCTTGTGTGTAACTTACTTTTTTTATATATTTAAACACACTTGGGACATGTTACAGGCACATGTAGGTATCACCAGGGTTACCAGGAGGAAAGGACCTGAATAAAGATTAACTGTACATAAAAGCCTCACGTGATATAAGTAATCAGCCTAATCTATGTTTTATCATCCTTCAGTCTATTGGTAGTTCAAAACAGACGGTTAGGATAAAACAGACGTCCTGTGGGGGATTGTCTTCTCGTGTTTCGGTCACCACGAGTCACCTGGGTTCAGCTGTGCGCTCACAGATCAGTGGATGTAGTGTCCAGTGACATGCTCATATGGATGACATCGTCCGAACACTGCAGTCGGATTGACTTTGAGCTCTCTCCTCTGAGGGAGACAGTCCTCTTTTGCCTCCATCCACACAGGACTCGACACAGGAGGGGGAAACGTAAGCGGAGCAGGAAGCAGCAATCAGGTCAAGTGATCCGATTGGTCCGTCACATCGTCCAAGTCTTCCTCCTCCACCTTCATTGGCTCCACGGCTCCGGAGGAGTGCTGCGACTGGCTGGAGCAGGAGAGACTGTGCGTGTCGTCGTCATCGTCCGCCATCAGCGCCCGCCTCCCCTGCGCCTCCTTCTCCTCCCCTCTCCACCCCCCCTTCCTCCCCCTGCCCATCCCTCTCCTCTGCTCCTCCAGCGTCCACATGCTCTCGTCCTCGTCCTCCTTCCCCTGCACCTCCCGGTCAAAGTCCAGCAGCTCCTCCATCATCTCCTCGATCTCCATCTCCCCGTCCAGCTCCTCCTCCACCTCCGACCGGAGCTCGCCCATGCTCTCGGTGCGGTTGTCGTCCGTCTCCTCCTCCTCCCCGAGCCCCCTCAGCCTCTCGGGGGGCTCGCTGGCCTGACTCTCTCCGAACTCCAGGATGGTGGGGAGGTTCCCCTGCTTGGGGCAGCGCTTCCTCAGGCTGAGCAGGAAGGGCTGCGGCAGAGAGAAGATGTCCACGTTGTTGCCCAGGTCGATCCACGTCACGCTGGGGAAACTGCAGGGGTCCTGGGGTGATGAAGAACAACATACTGTATCAAAATATCATCCTCATCATCATCGACCCCTCCCACCCTGGACACAAACTGTTCACCCCCCTCCCCTCTGGCAGGAGGCTCGCTCCATCAGGAACAAAACCTCTCGCCACCTGAATCTTCCCCTCCGCTTCCGGCCTCATAAACAAGGCCCGGCCCCCCTACTGACACTTTACCTCAGCCACAACGCAATGTACGACATTATTTTGTATTACAGCTGATTTTTATTCCATATTGTATTCCTCTATTTCATTCCATTGCAATGAAAATACTGTTATATTTGACCAAATCTTTTTTATTTGTTTTTATAAAAAAAATACAATACACATTTAAATGTATCATGAATAAATACAAAATAAAAGTAAATAATACATGTATCAACAAATATTTACAATTATGACATTTATCAATACATTTTATTGTCCATTTTTCTCTCTGTCTATACAGGCGCTTCTTGGTGCATTGTTTATATTACATGATGGTGTTAATAGTGGATAAGACTGTTTATTTTAATTTTAAAATTCTGTTAAAATTTCATTTCTCTAGAAGCTTTTCTTAAGAACTCAGGCACTTCACCAGTATTTTAATCAGAAGAACCAGGAACTCAATTTGTTCCTTCAGAGGGAATTCAACTAGCATCCAATTTACTTTGGAAAAAAAGCTCTTTTAAAGCTCTTTCTGCTGGTTCAGTAAACCACTGTGGCAAAGTTTGCTAAATGTCTGCAATTGGTCTAATAAAGCCTGTGGTGCACTTCTGTACTGTATGTCCCCTTTACTTCCATTCATTACATCGGTTAGACATCAAAGTCATGCAACACTAACATTTAAAAAACAACAACATGTCACGGTGTTTCTGTTTCCTCCAGTGTCAAAAGTGCAACTCAAACATTGCCATCATTTGGCCAAAATGTCACGATTTTTCAGATTCTACAAACGCAAGTAATTTTAAGTCTTATATTTAATTCCTAGGAAAAATATAACTTCCAACAAAAAGCAAGGGGGCTCATTAACAGGGACTACACTAATACTGATACTATGCTGCTACATTGTAACCATCTGGACAAATATATTAAAATGTCTTGCTGACCTTCAGGGCGTCGGTCAGCTCCTTCAGAACGGCTCTGGTCAGCCTGTTCCCGTTCAGAGCCAGAGTCTCCAGGTGAGGCAGGGCGGCCAGCGTGGGCAGCAGCAGGAGGAAGGCCTCGTCGGTCAGATCTGTGAAGCCCAGCTCCAGGCTGCCCAGGATGGACGTGTGGCGCTGGAGGTGTGCACACAGACGCTCCATGTCCCGAGCAGCCAGAGGAATACCGGACAGATCCAACGACCCGTTGGACACAGGGGCCGTCAGCACCGCCTTCAAACTGGAAAGGGACACATGAGACAAAGTTAGAGCCTAAATGCTTTAATGGGCTTGCAGTGAAATGTATGTATCGGTGGAACTAATACATAAGAGTAATTAGAACAACCCATCCTGTACTTTCCTTCTATGTCATGGCCCCGCTCCTTTTTGGGTGAAATATCTGCCATCCATTGACTGGCAGTAAATACACATTCTGAGATTTCACATCAAAAAATTAAGAATACCATGCATTTTTTATCCAACAAGGAGCCAGAATACAATGGTCAGTCAGGTAAACAATTACAGTATGTCACTTGAGATTGATGATCGGCGTCCATATGGTGAAATTAAAAGCAATAGGGGATTGATGTCCTTTCACTCTGCCAACACTTACGAGGGATTTCCATGGCTTGTCAGTGTTTTATATTTCAAAGCAGCATCTAAATATACAAGTTTGACTTTCAACATTACAACTGTTTAGTCTGACGATTGACGTTAGCCTTATTAGCATCATAATGTAGCTGAGATTAAGTGTTTCCCAAAAGAAAGCCAAAGATTTCTTCTTTTACCATCCTTTTTTTTAAGTGAAAGTATAGAAAATTGTTACTTTGGATGTTTTTAGTTGTTGAACGTGCATTACAAAACATAGAAATGTTATGAATGATGACGGGTTTTTTCCCGCTTTGCACCGGTTCCTTGTTTACACCGGAAAGTGGGCGGGGCCGTCATTTTGCCAGACATTGACTATGGTAATTAATATTTTACTTTATGAAACCTTATTGTTGAAAATATTCCTGCACACAATTCAATTTCACAAACAGCTCAACCATTTTTTTTACACATGGGCAAATTATATCTCATATTTGAGTATAACACAACATATGTCTATAGCTAAAACACTTTTTTTACACATTCAAACAAAATGTGTGATTGTTATTATTATAATTTGTTTTAACAATTCACATATTCAGATACATGCATGCAATTGTTTTTTCCACAGGCATCCATAATGTGATATACAAATGCAGCATAATAATGGCCCTTAATGGCTCCCATAGCTTTGAAGCTATATATTGGACCAATTATGCTTATATTTGTTCTTTTATTCTTTTAATAAATCTTTTTTCTTTACGTTATATTGCATGTTTATGCCAACCATATTTCTCATCTCGTTTCAGTAGATTAACATAATCATTACATACAACAATATCACACATTTTGCCACCTACATATTCACGTAAAACGCGCCACTTCACACTTCTCAAGGTGACAGCACGGCAATATGGTAATGTTTCTGTTTCCATGTTGCGTCAGTTTGGCTGTTTACTGTCATGAAAAATGCACACAATCCATTCAATAAAAATAGGTTGCTCTGATAAAGTCTCTTCCCTCTAAATGTTACACTTTGACACGACACAGTTACTAACAGTAATATACATTACAAATTAATAATTAGAGTAATAGTTTGACACTTTCGGCCAGTTAGCTTAGCTTAGCATTAAGACTGTAAACAGGGGGAAACAGCTAGCCGAGCTCTGAGGTGCTTGCCCCACGGGAACGCATACGGCAAAACGCATAGGATTAACGCAATCGCAATCGCAAAAAAGCTTCCGTCCACACGCAATAGACACCGGATAGTGTCTGTTCACACGAGACAGCTCCGTTTAGCTCCAACCGCTGGAAAAAGCTGCAGTACATATGCCGAGCCTGTACGTGGCGCTGTAACTTCCTCCACAAAAGCAGCGAAGAAGCATGGTTGTCATGGTTGCCCTTCTGTTTATTCACCGTGGTGGGGGCCGAGGGAACCGGGCAGAGTTTTTCGCCGGTCAACGTGTGTAAAAGTTTAAATCTTCCGGACAAAATTATAAAAGTGCCGGTCAAAGGTCTTCTTTGTTATTTATTAAGCTTTAAAACAAATGAATAACGACTATATATAATAATAAAATACACGGAGCCTGTCCTCTCTTTTTCCTCTCTTCTGACAGCGTCAGTGTCTGTCTCATGCAGCAGCTGATCCAGTAATGAGTGACCCGGCCGACAGTAAAAAATAAACATATTTATAACTAGTTTAGGTAGTTTGAGAGGTAATTAAAATAGCTAAGGGTGATGATCTGACTTGAAGTGTGTGTTTTGCTCCTCCCGCTGTGATGCAGCACACACAGGAGCTGCGTGGAGCTGCGTGTCTCCGTCCTGTCAGATTAGACTTCACTCGCGTTTATGTCCATATCGAGATAAATATGCGGGGGTGAGCAGCAGAGGTGGGGGGAGGCAGGGCTATTGCATCATCATTATCACAAAATGATCGTATAGAGGCGATCACACGGAACCGTATGACCCCCCAGAGCGCTCCGTTTCCAGATCTATCCACCTTTGGACCCGTTATCGTTTGCGGGGTCCGTTTCTATCGTTTAGTTACGGCCTCGTGTGGCAAAAAGGGCTATACGCAAGTGAAATATGCGGATACAACCCGTTTTCGTCCTCGTGGGGCACCAGCCTAGGCTCACTCATTCAGATATTAGTGTGATATCGATCTTCTAATCTAATGTTTATGTAACATACAAAACGTATTTACCTTACTGTGCACTATTTTTTCAGTTTTTTCAGTTTTATTGTGTTGCACTGTTGGAGGAGCCTGTGACCTAAGATTTTCATCGTCATAACTACACTGTAGCTATGTACGCATGACCAATAAAAGCCTTGAACCTTGAACCTTGTATGTCATTTATCATCACTCTACTTCCAGCTGCAGAAACCCTCAGACATGCAATCCTCACTTCCAGACTGGAGTATTGTAACACCATCCTCTATGGGATTGTTTGGGGTCATTTTGTGAAATAGGCTACCTCCGCTGCCTTCGCTCATCAGAAGCCAATCTCCTGTCCATTCCTACACAGACCAAGTACAGAGTCTTTCCATCGCTGCCCCCTCCCTCCGGAACTTACTCCCAAAACAAATCAGTGACTTGACCGACCTCCTAACCTTCAAAACACTGACCAAAACTCACCGTTTTAGTCTGGCTTTTATTGTGTGATAAATGTTGTGTCCCAAAGTTAAATGTTCTTATGTGAGCATGATTTTATTTTGACTTTCATTTTTTAACACATTTAAAAAAATCTTTTTAAAGCATCATTAAGCACTTTTAAAAGCACTTGATAAATACAATGTATTATTATATTGTTATTCATATTATTATGAATATTATTATGTATATTTGCCTTAGATGCTAGTGCTGTTGATCGATAAAACATTTAATCACGTTTATCCCAATAGTGATCGGTGATTATCAATAATTAATCACAAGTTTAAAATACTAGTATTTACTAGTATTAAAACAAATACATGAGTGGTGTTTCTGACTTTCATAACTTTTGAATTATTGGCATGAAGTCAGACAGTTTCCAACACAAAGCTAAAGCATCGACAGAGCTGTTGTCATGGAGACCCGCTGTGATCACCCTCTGTATAAGGTAATACACAGGGCATGTGCTCATATGGTAGAATTATTGGTGCAGATGCACGAGTGACTGGACCCTACACTCTTCCATAAGTGGGTCTAAAAGGACCCGTATTAGAATAATATGTGTTTTTATGTCATTTTTGTCATTTTGGTTAAGAAAAATCACTTGTATAATATTTAGTATTATATTTTGGTTCACACTAGAAATATTTAATTTTTATTACAATTACAATTTATAATTTTAGAATTTTTTTTACATTTTGAAAAAAAACGTACATATTGTCCCAAAGATCTCCGCTATTCTGAGACCCTCACAGTATTCCAGTCCCTTTTCAAAACTCATCTCTTCTCCTCTTGTTTACTCATAGCCCACCCCCCATCAATCCATGCCGGTTGATCAAGTTTGATAGTCCTATACCCCCCACCATAACCTTCCCTTATATTGTAAAGCGATTTTGAGTCCTTGAAAAGCCCTATACAAATATAATATAATGTATTAGTATTATTATTATTATTAGTATTATTATACTGACAGGTTTCAGATCTTGCTGTGTAAAATAATCTTCCTGAGAGGTGTCACTTGTGATGTCGTCTCTGCCCTTTCACACCGGCGCTTTTCCAGCTCCGACTCGGAGCTGGAGCTGGAAAAGCGCAGTTTTTTCCTGTTCACACCGCAGCGGCGCCGCGTCATAGCTCCGGAATGCGGTTCACTTCCAGCTCCAAAAAATTGTCGGTCTAGAGGCAAGAGCTTCGGAGCTATGACGCGGCGTCGCTTACGTCTCTCTTACGCAGCCTACCCACGGCGGCGTGCGTTGCCGCTTGGCGGTGGGCGTGTCTTGAGCTTGGGGAGTTTACGCGAGCAACGCGACCAACAACCAATCACATTAATCTCCCGTGTCTCTCCCCAAGGGCAAAACACACTTTATAAAGTCAGGCAACACTAACCAGGCTTCGTGTGATTCTGTTTATTTGTACCTTACTTTGACCATCCGTTCGCTGTTATTGATCATTGTGGAGAGCAGGCAGACGTTTTGTTTGTTATTATAGCAGCTATCGGATGGAATCAATACATGGGCTGCACAGGTTGTCATGTCCGACTATCACAAGTAGAATCATAATGAAAAATACGCCGGTAAAATGTGCCTGTAGAAAACGGCTTAGCAAGTAGTCAGTTTAGCTTCGGTTGCGATGCTAACATCACCCATGTTATACCAGAGAAACTTTCATAACAGCGTTGTGATGCCAAACAGCGTCAATTCAGACTGACACACATTCACTTAAGGGGAACTGGGGATATGTATCAGCTGCTTGTGTGACAGTCAGACAGTGAATACTTTAGAGCCGTGTGAGCTAACCCGGAGCTAACGGGAGAATAAACTCCCGTTGAAGAGCAGCCAGCACTGCAGCGGTTGGTAAATGCCGCTGAAACACATTAATAAACAATGAACCACGGCACTCTGGAGAAAAGTATAAGGTTGGAGAAGTCGTTATTTAATTTGATCTGGCTTCGTATGATTAAAAGCAACACGATCATCGACCCGAAGCAGTCCCCCCCCGTTGTTGTTGTTGTGAGCTCCGTTGGGGAGAAAATCAGCGATGTAAACGGTGACGTTATGACGCAGCAGTGGCAGCTGGGCGGTGTGAACAGAGCAGGAGCTGAAAAGGGAAACCGGAGCTGAACCAGAAAAGCTCTAGCTAGGAGCTAGAAAGGGAAAAGCGCTGGTGTGAAAGACGTTCTTATTATACATCCATGTGTGAAAGCCGGATGTGTGGTCTACAGTGAATGTATTCCTGACAGCAACAGGTGATAAGAATCAAAGGTTCCCATAGGATTCCATAGAAAATGCATGCGGGTAATGTTTGACCCACTTATGGAAGCTTGGGGTAGTAATACAAAAACTACAATTTCTTAAAATGTAAATTTAAAATGTGAATGGCATGATATCCAAAACATGTTTTTTGAGGAATAGCTGGAATATGAAATGATAAAAAAATGTAATTACAAAGATACTTCAAGAAAACCACCTCACCGGGTCCAAAAAGACCCACTTATGGAAGCTTGGGGTAGTAATACAAAAACTACAATTTCTTAAAATGTATAAAATTTAAATTTAAAATTTGAATGGCATGATATCCAAAACATGTTTTTTGAAGAATAGCTGGAATATGAAATGATAAAAAAATGTAATTACAAAGATACTTCAAGAAAACCACCTCACCAGGTCCAAAAAGACCCACTTATGCATCTAAGGGTTAAGATTTCTAGATAATCGCAAGAGCGTTAACGCGTTAATGATGGCAGCCCTACTGTATTAGATACAAAATGCAGGTTTTGTAACAAATGTTTATTTTAAACCAATTCTTTCCCAAAACCTAGCAAAGTTCTTTTGGAAGCCAAAACCAAACCAAGTTGTAATTCATTGACGTCACTAAAGTGTAAAACATGTAAAACCAAAGGGCTACCAATGCTTTAAAAAGTAACACAAAGGGGCCCTGACCAAGCTGCCTTGTTTGTTGATTTGGGAGTGAGAACATATTGATTCTTCAGGTATATCAGTAACTTCAAACCAAAACCTGAAAAGAGAGCTGCAGCTCCAAATAAAGCCCTGTGTGAACCTTACTGTGGAGGTAAAGAGCGAACTCTAGAGACCACAACGCATGATGTAATGTGCACAAGTATGCACTGTACCTGCCAGCTAATGGAAACACACACACACACACACACACACACACACACACACACACACACACACACACACACACACACACACACACACACACACACACACACACACACACACACACACACACACACACACACACACACACACACACACACAGAGAGACACTTTGGGGGATTTAGGTAGGGCTTAAGAAACTGATATTTGGAGAATGAAAAATGACTGTGCTGCAGAGAAAAAACTTAAAAGCTCTGCTCTGCAAACACATGGTCCAAGCTAAAAATATCCCACTGGGCGCTTGGATTTGGCTGGGAATTGAGGGAGCGGGGCACAGAGGACTGATCTGGGGTCTGGTCCATAAATAATAACATCCACAAATAACACGCATGCAACCGAGTTTTAGACATACATAAACACATAAAGTAGGCTGCTTCATTAGGGATTATTGGATCCCACTATTGGATGGATTGTCATGAAATGTGTCACAGACATTCATGATCAAATCAGGAAGAACTTGTTGATAGTTATCTATCTAGCACCTTTATAGAAACTGATAACATTCCCATCAGACTAAGCTGCACTTTGTGTACTTCAGTCTATACTTCATGTATAAAGTCTATAACTAAAACTAAACACTTTGCCACAAGTTAATTTTGTGAGCAAATGCAAATGAGAAAAAAATACCTTGAGTGGCTGATGAAGCAACCTCTGCCTCTCTGGGAAAGTAGTGTAAAATTACTTCCCACAGAGGCCCTGGAGGCTGTGGACCAACTTTACTCTATGCAGCCCATTAGTGAAAGTGTGCTAATTAGTTAACACCATAAAACAGCAATGCCCTTGGCTTTGTGTGACACGTGGTTTGAGACCACTGCATGCCACAAACATGCAGAATTGTTTTTTCCCATACTTCACCCCTTACTCCACAAACAATCACACATCCTCAGTTTAGGGCATACACAAGAATATGTAAAAGTAGTAGTGTGCATATAAGAAGCAGATGCGACTCAGAGAGCTCATGAGGTTTTTGGCTTCAGACCAGAATCCCACGCTACAGAGAGAGACACACCCACGCTCCAAACTAAGGTCACCCAACCCTGTTTGGACAATAACCAACAGGGAGGTGGGACAGAGAGCTATGTGTACTGTATGTCATCTGAGACAGACAGGGATATCAACTGTGACTCATTATTTTTAGACTTTGGAAATGATCATAGGTTAAAAATGTAGATGCAGTTTCTGTGAATGTCATGCTTTCTATTGTAGCATAGCACATCTGACAATCTGGGCTTGCATGTTTGTGTACTACACAAAGAGCTGGCTGTAAACAGGGCAGAGGCTGTGTGCCACAATATGCAATAAAAAATCTTATTGAAGTCTTAAAACTCAAATAAAATTGGCATATTCCACAAGTCAATAAGGCCCTATTCAGAATATCCAAAGGAAATATGCTGTTGACGTGACCATATTGAGTTCTTTATATTGTCATATTCGGAATGACAGCAGTGTGCATGTAAACGTAATAACTGTTTGGTATCTGCTGTATTTTCATGGAGGGAAAAGACCATCAACAATAAGAAATATATACTCTATGAAACAAAACAAAAGTTTTCATTTAAGCCCAACTTTACCATGCTGATAGTTTGATGACTGTTGCACATCTAATTATGATATAGACAATATGATGGTGTGAATCATAAGTAACTCCTCCAGTTATCCCCAGTCTGTATGAAGCCACAGGGACCTCATCACTGCGCAACATCTTATATCATATCTCTGGAACAGCATTTTGGTCTCAGCTTTCCCTGGGTGTGTCACCATTTACTACCTCCATCCTTCTCTGTCTGCCCCTGTAGTCTATACCAGGGGTACTCAAACTTTTTTATTAAAGGTCCAGTTGTGAACTTTATACAAGGTCACTGGTCCGGATCAATGCCAGTAAAGTCCGTCCCCCCCCCCCCCGAGCGGAGAAACGAAACTGAAATTAAGAAGCAGTTTCTTGGCGCTCTATACATGGGGCCCCCGACATGTCGTTGCAGTAAATTAAAGGGTGTTTCATGTTGTCGTTGCTGTGGACCTTCTTAATCTACCTTCTTTGGGGGACCCCTTCTGGTCCAAGCACTTGCCTGCCTGCCTTGCCTGCCTTGCCTGTCGGTAAACGGCGCCCCTGTATACACACACACACATTCAATACATACATACAGTATGGTGGCTTGAACTAGTGGGAGAAATGGCACTGTTTGTCTGTAGTCAATGCTTTGAATCTCTGCAAAAAAGGCATTAGAAGCATTAGAAAGTCAAGGTAAACTTGCGGTTAACTTGCGGTCTGCTATGCGTGTCACGCTCGCACACACAAGTAAATATATATGCACGTTCATTCTCACAACGCGTCAGACACAAGACGCGCGTACATGATGATGTACATTAATTTATCAGAATCAGAATTTTTTTTTTTTTTTTAATAATTTTTTTTTTTTTATAATGGGACACAGGGTTCGGTCCGGATTGATTTGCAGTTCGGTCCGGATCCGGACCTTGGTCCGGAGTTTGAGAAGCCCTGGTCTATACAGTATGATCCATTCAGCCATGTTTTCGCCTCTCTGCTGCCTGATCTCTTCCCCTTCCTCCCACCTGTTTCCTGAAACAGACTCACGGGGTGAATCCAGGTGAAAGTGACTACGTGCCACCAGCTGCATCGTCTTCACACAGGAAATGTATGTAAATTAAGATGGGAGAGAGGAATATGGCTTTAAATGCTGTCCTTATTTCCCCTCTCCTTGCCTGTGCTTCTGTCTGGACCAAAAACCATTTATTCACCCAGTCAGCTGGTGTGTGTGTGTGTGTGCACGAAGACAGCAGATCTCCTTTGGCTCCTCTTTCCTCCCCTGTTCTGTGACAGAGAAGGTGAGAAAACACCTCCTCCCTCCCCTCCTGTGCAACATGCTTGACAAAGGTAGCACAGACGATGTGAGGGGGCTATGTGTATGTCAGCCTGACTGTTAACACACAATAGATGAGCAGGAGCAAGATTCCATGTAAGAATCTGCACCATTCTACGTCTGAAAAGACAGTTCCATATCTCTCCCACAACGAAAAGAAAACATTAAACCATCCACTGTGTGGCTCTAGTAACGCAATAACACTTTGGTGTATCTTTGTGAAGTTTATTTGGCAGTAGAATCTTAAAATCGCAATTTGATCGTGGTCCTTCTGTGTTAGTATGAAATGGTTTATTGTACAATACATAAGAATAGAGTATTAAGGCAACAAAAAAGTATTAGCATACCAAAGTAAAAACAGCAAATTGTCCCTTTAGAGAAGTTAAGCCAGAGAATGGTTGGCATTTCCTGTCCATCCATTGATTCACCTAATAATCATTGAGGTTCTAAAGATTAATATTTACTGAACACAATTCGTTTTTGGTATGAAATTGGGGGATTGCCAGTTTTTCTGCATTGTGTCTTTTTTGGGTGTTGTCCGTGTACCCGTCTTCGAACTTTAACCCTTTCATAGTGTGTTTTTAGTTCACAAAAGTAGTAATAAGCCTATGTGTCTTATTTAGCATTGAGACGTACTTTGCTCTGCCCTCTTGGTTCACTTTTGGTTCCAAAAAAACAAGCGACCAAATGCCAAATTCAAGGCCAGAAGATGGTAGCCTTCTGTCAACGGTGGAGAGAGTCAGCAGCTTCAGGTTCCTCGGTGTCCACATCACTGAGGACCTGACATGGACTCTTCACACCACCACCATCACCAAAAAAGCTCGACAGCGGCTCTTCTTCCTCCGCAGGCTGAGCAGGTTCAACATGGACTCCAGGATACTCTGCAACTTCTACAGGACGGAGCTGCCATCCATGGAGGACCTATACTCCTAGCGGCTCAGGAAGAAATCCCCCCGGACTATAAAAGACCCCCATCACCCCAGCCACAAACTGTTCAGTCTGCTGCCGTCTGGCAGGCGGTACCGCAGCATCCGGACTAAAACCACCAGACTCAGGGACAGCTTCATCCCACAGGCAATAAGACTGTTAAACACCTGAACTGTTGAACCAAGTCTGTTAAACACCTGAACTGTTGAAGCAAAATCCATAACATTCATCTGCTACTTAGTAATTATTTATCTATTTATCTAATATATCATTCCAATAGCTTGCATATAGACTCTTATTTCACTACTTCACTTTTTTTAAACAATTTTTCTTTTTGTATTTACTTTTTAATTATTTACTTGCACTATATTTTTCTGTTTTTCTGTATTATTGTGTTGCACTGTTGGAGAAGCCTGTGACCTAAGATTTTCATCGACATAACTACTCTGTAGCTATGTTCGTATGACAAATAAAGAACCTTGAACTTCTTATATACAGTCTATGAATCAGAGATGTCCTCATCACTAGACCAGATGGAGACTAAGGTACTTTTTAAAGATCTGCCTGTTGTCTGTGTTGTTAAAGATGTGTCACCTTGTCTTTTAACTGCAAGCCAAATCTCATTATGTGTACAAATAGAGTTGTGCAGTGATGAAGTATTTTTTATAGGCCAACCCTGAAGTTAGCATTGCAAGGGCTCCCTCGACAAAAAGCAATGCAATTTTCTCATTAGATTTTGGCATATTGCAGTAAAAAAGATCTGAGACATAAGACACTATTGTTCAGCAGGAGAATCCACACATTCACACCACTTGGTGAATATTGAAGCATAAATGCAATCACCATAAATAAAAAGTAATCGCTATCGCTATCAACTACATCACGCCGGTCACATGTCCAAGCATCACCACCGCAAAGCTAAAGGCGGGCTCATGTAAAATATAGGTGTAAAATTCTAACTAATTTCCAGGTTTCCGGACTCGTTTCTGCACCCAAATCTTAAATAAAACCATTCCCGTCATCTTTTTTGCTGAACGATTTAAGAAGAAACCAAACTGTGACGAAGAACAGTTGGCTCCTATTTAGATTGTCATCTACAAAATACAGTGGGAACATTAATGTGACTCTTTACAATGTGTCTTTATCTGTGACGGGCATCAGTGGAGCTCAGCGGGTAATACCATTACTCACACAGCTACAAGGGGTCACTGCATGGGCCACTGGGAATAAACATGAGTCACACTAAGACACAAACAAATGACGGCGTTGTGTTGAGGAGGAAGCTGGAGATGGCAAACAATGAATCCTGCTTTATCTTATTCAAATGGCCTTATGAATTCATATTCAGCCATGCCAATGCATTCAAAGTAGATGTGTGTGATTTCCATTAAAGCAGGGAGCTTTACATCACGGACACACACAGCAAAGGTCACATTTGAATTGATTTGCTTCGCCACAATGCTCTTTAGAAATGTGTGCTGCATGTAATTATAATTTTTTCTAAAGAAGCTTATGTTTTGAAGATGAAAATGTAGTTGTTTTTTTAGACATGTTCAAGTGAGGAGGTAGAATTATTATTATTAATAATAATAATAATAATAATAATACATTTTATTTGTCAAGTGCTTTTTCAGGTGCTTGAAGACACTTTACAGTGGTAAATAAAATCATTCATAAACATGTGTTCAATCTTTTTTGTCTAAGCCCTGGAAGAGCACATCAGTCAACTTGATGAAATCCACAGGAATCACCTTTTCTATGGAATCTTCCATAGAGCATCGCCGCTGCTTCTGTCATAATCTCATATATTTTTTGAAACTGGTGTTTTTATTGTGTTTCCTGTTCTCCTAGGTGTGCTATGAACACACTTATTGTAAAGCCAGCAACAGCCTCAGGGTAACTACGCTGCTAAGTGAGGGAAGGCACAAGTGTATCATTTCGGTGGGGGTTAGAGAGAACGATTAAGCAGACGAGTCAAGGGAAAGAGAACAACAAATCAAATGAGAAAAGTAGGAGAAAGGATATAAATGTACTTTGAAGTGCTCAGATTAATTTTGAAACCGTATTATCTCCAGCATGTAAGTTATAGCCTCATTAATATTTGAAGATTAAAGTCCCACTCATTTTGAAAACTGTGAACATGTAGGAAATGTGTTCGTTTAGCTGCTTCTTTTAAGCGCAATAATACAGGTCTACTTGCTTTGTTGATGTCGGTCCAGCAAGAGAAATGGGTCTTCCACAAAAGGAAATAGGAAGTCAACATATTAAAAACAACAGGACACAAACAAAATGGGATACAGACAAAGGAAGGATTTACAGTGTTTACTAAAAAAGTGCCCTCAGTAGAGTCCAGATCTCTATCAGGTGTTTCCCGCAGATCAGATAGACTGTAGCTCTAAGCCAGTCAGCTCATTTCCCACATCCAGCCTTAACTCCATGAATGATGCCCAATGTTTTGCATTAGCCCTGAAAGTGGTGCAGTGATGACGTATTCTTTAGGCCAACCCTGAAGTCAACTTCGCAAGTGCTCCCGTGAAAAAAAGCAATGAGATTTCCCCATTGGATTTCTGTATAGCAGATAGTAATCTCTGTGGCCAAAACCTATTTATCCTGCTTAACACGTTTTGTTAAACAGGATAATCTCCACTTCTTGCTTTGTTTTTGGAGCGTAAATGCAATCGGCAGAAAAAAAACTAACGTTAGGCTATCAACAAACTTCATCACGGTTGCTTGTCCGCGCATCACCACCGCTAAGCTAAACACGTACTCATGCCGGTGTGATGACGTATTGTAGGTTATTTAGTCACTTGTTATCAACCGTTCAAAAAAACATTTTCTTCAAGACGAGGTAACCGGAGGTGGTGAAATGCTAACCCATTTCTGGGTTTTATGACTCATCACTGCACCACTCTATTGCACTCGTCATTGCGAAGATTATAATTGCCAGAACTTCCATTATTTATTATAACGGCTCTTTATAATCCTCTAAGTGGTGTCATGGAGAATATGTCCACATTTGATCTGTCTGCGGTTAACATAAGCATGAAACTTAGCATACTATTTGCTGAATAAATGGCTTTATTGATAATCACCAAACCACCAATAAGTGGCTTGAAACTAAAAATGGACTAAACATGTATGGTACGTATTATTACACCCTTTACTTAAACAGGGAAGGCCATTGTGAGCAGCCTCTCTTACAGAAGGATGTCTAGCTTTAGCTTCTACTGCCTTCTTTCTAGCTGCTCTGCATCAGTAGGTCTTTGTTAAGCTTCCACTGCCTCACAATGCTTTCATCAACCAATAATTAACTTTGAAGCCTACCAATGTAAAGAAATAATTGCAGGAGGTTCAATACAAAGCAGCAGGAAACAGGCTAGCAGCTCAATGAATTGCTATAAGCAGCGGAAATTAGAAACTAGCAATGCTACATTTCCAATATATACTCTATTCTAATTCTATGTCTGACTATGTCTATGTTTTTTCAAACATGCAGGATCTCAATATATTGTTGAAAAGGCCTTTAGGATATCCCAAATGTGCTGATTATCAGCCATTCGATGATTCAAATAAAACTGTGTCCCACATTAGTGAAACCCCATATTCACCTTAACTGGCTACTTAATTTTTCATGGCCCACACAGACACAACAATAACTATTTATAGGGTCTATTATCCTCCTTGGCTAGGTTTTGCCTGCCGGTGAGACAAAGCAGACGAGGAACAGACAGAGAGTCTACACTCAGCCTCGCTCCCTGCTGGCTGTCAGATCAACAGCCAGCCAATCAGCACACAGACAGAACACAACACTGGTCTGCAAACAGTAAGAGAAGGTAAATTGACTATTATTCAAAGAGAATGGAGATCATTAGTTGTGTGTGTGTGTGTGTGTGTGTGTGTGCATAGGCGTATAACATTGTGTAATGATGGCAAACAATGTTGTGGTCAAGCAAAACCCCAGGATGAACTCATTATTTCCCTTCCAATGTCCTGAAAATGAAATGCCATTTGGAAAGATGGACGATGAAAGACCAAGAGGAGACAGATGGACGGAGGGACAGACAGACAGATTGAGGTCGAGGATCATATGGTGGACAGACAGGCAGTTATTGACCCGATGGCTGTCAGTCAAAATCTTTTCTGCTGAAGCTTTTTGGCTTGCTTCTTGTTTGTTTGTTTGTAGCCTTTATTTAACCAGGTAAAATCCCATTGAGATCAACAATCTCTTTTTCAAGGGAGACCTGCAGCACATTGGTTACACATAAAAACAACAGAGAACAAAAAGGACATCATACAACATAATTAAAGGGGTACAAATTACAACCTATTCACAATGACAGGTATCAAATAACATTTCATCTATCCGAGCTTTAAAATGATGCAGGGGAACCAAAATGCTCAGTTTCAAAATAAATTGCATAGTGTTCCAAGCTAGAGGAGCAGCGCACATAAAAGCTTTTGTACCTAAAACAGTCCTAGCACTTGGCACATGTAATACAAATAAAAACACATCCTGGGATCTCAGGCAATAGCTACTTGCCACTCTGTGAGATCAGAGAGCATATATAAGTTGGTAGTTTACCCAACATGGCTTTATAGATGAACATGTACCAATGACTGAGCCTCCGTACAGTTAGTGAAGGCAGACCTGCCTTGGCATACAGGGTATAGTGATGAGTAAGTGCTTTAAAGTTAGTAACAAATCTCAGCGCACTGTGATAGGCGGCATCTAACTTGTTCAGGCAATGGGCAGGTGCATTCATATATATCAGATCACCATAGTCCAGCACAGGTAAAAAGGTCACAGAGCCTTTTCCTGGCCTCAAGCGAGAAACAGGACTTGTTTCTGAAAAAGAAACCTAGCTTCACCCTCAGCTTTCTAAGCAGATTATTGACCTGAAGTTTAAAAGAGAGACAATCATCAAGCCAGATACCAAGGTATTTATAACAGACAACCACTTCAATTACTTTTCCTTGCGTAGTAATAATATCAAAGTGGTCTGCGGTGTCTTTTTAGTTTTTGAAAATAGCATTACCTTAGTTTTATCAACATTTAAAAGAAGCTTAAGCTCAGCGAGCTGAGTCTGGATAATATTAAAAACAGCCTGTAATTTAACAACAGCCTCCTTAATGGAGGGACCTGCACAGTACATCACGGTATCATCCGCATAAAAATGCAAAGTTGCTTCATCCACATTTTGACCTAAGCTGTTTATATAGATGGAGAATACAAGTGGACCTAAGACAGAACCTTGTGGTACACCATTTGTAATGTTTAACCACTCAGAAGACAGCCCATCAAAATGAACACATGGGGACCTTTCAGAGAGGTAGTTCACAAACCACCCCACTGCATGGCTGGATATGCCAATACTGGCCCGCCTCTGCTTCAGGATTTGATGATCGACGGTATTGAAAGCTTTGGAAAGATCAATAAACAGAGCTGCACAACTCTGCTTTTTGTCTAAGATATTAGCAATATCATTCACCACTTTCATTGTCGCAGTGATGGTGCTATGTTGCTATCACCTATAATTATTTAATAAAGTGGCCTCCCCACCTTTTAGTAGAGGAAGGACATAAGCTGACTTCCATATTTTTGGAATTGTGTTCGTGCTGAGGGAGAGGTTAAAAAGAGAAGTAAGAGGTGGTGCAATAAAATCTGCAGCTATCTTTAAAAAGAAAGGTTCTAAGTTGTCCGGACCAGCCGGTTTCTTAGGATCTAACTTGGTTAAGGCTTCATGAACGGCTTCAATAGAAAAAGGAGAAAAACTGAAAGGGTTTTCCAAACCACGTTTTTCAGAGTCACGGATTGGGGTGTTCACAGTAGCAGAGTTAGTAACAGAATCAAACAGAGAGCCACAGGACACAAAATGCTCATTAAAACTATTTAAAATAGCGGCCCTGTCCGATATAGTGCCAGATGCTATGGTAAGGGAAGGAGGTAGCTCATTTCGGATTTCACCGGTGGATAACGATTTTATGGCTTTCCAAAATGTTCTAGGATTATTCAGGTTCTTTTTGGTAACTGACAGATAATACTTAGACTTAGCACTTTTTATTTGTGATGTGAAGCTATTCCTTAGCTGCCTAAAACGCAGCCATTCTACCTCTGAGCCTGATTTCCTAGCCCTTGCCCAGGCCTTGTTTCTCTCATGTAGGAGACTGGACAGTTCAGCAGAAAACCAAGGATTGTCTCGTCCCTTCACTCTAAATGTACGCAGGGGTGCATGTCTATCAATAATTTCCATAAAACCAAGATAAAAATAAGACCATGCAGTTTCATCATCATCACACAGATCAATTTTCCCCCAATCAAAACCAAACAGATCATGTACAAAACCCTGCTCCACAAAATGTTTTATGTGTCTCTCTTTATTATAATGCGAGGTTTACCCTTTGGGACTTTTGTGTCCCTAATTGTGGCTACAACACAGTGATCACTCAGATCATTTGCAAATACTCCCACAGATGAGTATTTATAGGGAACATTAGTTAGAATGAGATCAATTAAGGAGGATTTATTAGGGGACTTAATGTTAGGGCGAGTAGGACTGTCTACAATCTGAGTAACATTTAAAGAGATACAAAGGTTTTTAAAATCCTCTGACACTGTAGTTAACCAGTCCCAGTTAAAATCTCCTAATAGCACTATTTCCTTGTAGTCAAGTTGAGATAAAAGATTTGCTAGCGAAGACAAGGAGTCCTTGACAGCTGAGGGGGGTCTGTAACAGCCCACCACCATGACCTGTTGACCCTTTGCCACTTCAATATTTAAGGCAAAATTTGAGTTGCTTACTGATTGATTTGGAAACCAACGTGGTTACACTGAACTTATTCTTCACATAAATGGCAACGCCACCACCTTTATTAGATCGGTCGGTACGATATACATTGTAACCATTTAAGGAGATGTCAGAGGCCAAAATAGATTTATTTAGCCACGTTTCTGATAAAACAATGACATCAGCGTCAGTCGAGTTCGCCCAAATGCGGGCAAAATCTAGTTTAGGTAAAAGACTGCGCACATTCAAGTGGATAAATCCCAACCCAGACCTAGATTTAAAATCAGCAGGAGTAGCGATCTGACTACTACTACTGGGCGGACCAGGGTTAAGTTGTACATTTCCTGATAGCAATAATAGCAAGAAAACCAGGCATCTTTTCCTCTTAATTCGACACACATAAATTGTCATCTACTTTAAAATCACCAGCAAAGTCTGTGAAAGTGTGATTAGAGCTCAAGAAGCAGTCCTGAAGAACCATCATAGCAGGCAAACAAAAATGACAAACATATTTTGCCGAACTGATTGTCTGTGGCAAGGCAACCGGTAATTGTTCGCGTAACACACCTGATTCTTTGCAGGGGATGCCCACTGCGGGCTTCTACTATAAGCCATTAGATGATTTACTTTATCGATCCCAATTTGCGGAAAGAAAATTGTCACAGCAGCATGTTCAAACAAGGCATTATGTGAAGTAGTTGTAGTAGGAGTAGAACATAAACAAACATAAACATAAAATGTCTCAAAAAATAAAATAAAACTGAATTAAATAGTAAAATATATACATATTGACAGTGAAATCTGTCAAATACACACTATAAAGGGCAAAATTACAGCTAACACAATCTAAAAGTAGGATATTATTTGTATTAAATGTGCAAGGTGCATTAGGTATTGTATAAGGATGGATAAAGAACGGTTTTGAAGGTAAAAGTGGTGAAGTCCAGTTATCAAAGAGAATCTATGGCGCTGTAGAGCAATAACTGTTTGTACCAATACCCCATGAGGTTTTCCTGTTACCATCTGATTCTCTGCCTCCTTAATACTTATTAGGAAGATGTGTCTCGTCCTTCTGCTGCTAGGTGTATCCCTGCCCTGACAAGATATGCTGTTATAAGGCTTGCCTCACACTGTTCTCTGCAGGGGTCTCAGAGTGTGGTTGTACAGCAGAATGGAGACATTGATCT
Organism: Trematomus bernacchii; assembly: GCF_902827165.1. Lineage (NCBI taxonomy): Eukaryota > Metazoa > Chordata > Actinopteri > Perciformes > Nototheniidae > Trematomus > Trematomus bernacchii. The sequence goes on along the minus strand of NW_022987851.1, from coordinate 4,438,809 downwards.
GTGCAGCCGCCTCATTACAAACCATCGAGTGGACTTGTTGAGCACAAAGAAAGGAGTCGTTGTGAAGCAGCAAGACAACAGACAGCAAGCCTTGTTATTGTTCCTTTGTTTTCATGACTCACAAGCACTACTACTCTCAGTGAACAGATAATAACGGTCAGTAAATTGATATACATGTTGTATTACACGGCTTGGTTGAATCACTCAAAGCTGACGCTGGATGTTGATACACATTTCCGTAGTGACCAAACAGTGGTACTACAACTTCCGTGTCAATCTGTAACGTCATTGGGCCCAAAAATACTTTTTCCCATCGACTTACATTGGGAAAGAGACGTCTGTAAATCAGTGGGAAACTGAGGCCCAATTCCAAACCGCCCCCAACACACTACCCGTCCGTTTGCACGTTCGCACGAAGGGTCCGCCACATTAAGTGCTGTTCCAAACCAACTAGTGTTGAGGGGGAGTGGGTTATCAAGCCCTCCAACAGCGAGTCTGCATCGGTCCTGACTTCCCCTGCTGCACTACCTGACCGGACTCAGCGCTGTGTGTGTCCGTCAGGAAACACGCTGTTTACAAGTCGTTCCTGCAAACATTCACTGATAAACTGCGATGTTAACAACCTCATGGTAACCTCATATTTTTTTAACTTAGGATCGTATACCTGTTTTTAGTCTAAAAAAGGTAAATGTGTGCATGTAACGGGCCAGTCTCACATTGCATTGTATTATAAAGTTGCGTATATTTACAAGGACTGTTGCAAAAACTAAGAAGCTTATAAACATCAGGTTTAAAACTTAAAGATGTTTACAAAAAAGAAACAGAATTAAAGATTTTTCGAGTTTTATTTTAGTTATTAACTTTTATTTTTTGTCCAAGAGATGCTGATTTGAAACCGTTGTTACTGTACCTATAGTTAACGCATTTCCTGTTTCTGCTGGAGAGAGGGGAGTTTGTTCCAAAGCTTGCTGCTGTATTTACACCCTCCATCTGAAAGGAGGGAGCCTCATTTAGCTCCGAGTGTCACTCCACCACGGAGTGGGAGTGGGTAGGGTGTGGTTTGGAATTGGGCCTAAATCAACTACCCTGCACAAACGATTTTTAGCCCTTATTTAAATAATTCGGGTAATCTCCATTCATTTGACTGAGCCAATACCACGGCTATGCTGCGGATTGGAGGCGGAGCTTAAGGAAAACTTAAGCGCACACGTTCTATTGGCCCACATATGGGTACTTCTGCTCTCGAGAGTCAGGCCATTTTGACATCATGTGCCACTGAGCAACTTTCATAGGAATGCATGGCGTCGCGCCTCCAACGCTGTATCCAGTTCTCTTTATACATCCATGAGACAGATGCTAAGGTGCTATGCTATGTGCAGTCATATCAATCCGCAGAAAAAAGTTCAATGGTCAATTTAACGTCGGCATTGACCAAAACAGACCTTAGTTTTCCTCTATTAAAAAACACTGTGGATCCTTTAAAAAATATATATTTATTCTGTTTAGAGCATGAAACGTTGGATTCAAGATGGCTAAACCATCCCTGGTAAAGGCAAGAGCTGGACGACAGAGAAATCAGCAGAAGAAGAGAGAGAGGAAGTAAATGTCAGGATCTTAGTTTTTGTGTTTATAGTTCCCGTTTTTTTTTTGACATTTATTTTCTCCGTGTGTCTTAATTACTGTGTTTCCCTCTTGTGCCTGATTGTCTTACTGTGTCCACCTGCTGCCCCTGTGTTTCAACAGCTGTGTATTGTCTTGTGATTGGTCTTGTGTATTTAGTCTTGTATTCCCTAGTGTTCTCTGTCAGTTCGTCGTCATTGTTTCCCTGGTTTTGGCTCCTGGATTTTTGTCTGTATTCTGTATTTCCGTCGTCTGCCCTCCTGTATCCTCCAAGTCTTCCTGGTTTGTTTTTTTGTTTTTGTTTGCTCTTTTTCCTTTTCTATTGACCATGCCTGCTGGTGCATTTTTTAATGTTTGTTTGGAACAGCTTTTATTTGTTAAAGCTCACTTTTATTTTTTACTTTTATACCCCAATCTCTTCATTCTGTGTCCTGATTTCCTCCTGCTCCTGACAACTATGGACTCTGGCAGTGTTTAAAGACTGGTTAGTGGGAAATAAAATGTGAACAGACTTGGACAGTTAGAGAAAACCTAGATCAGTGCTGCCGTCATTCTAAGTTATGTTGCAGTTCAAGCCGTTTGGTACGCAGATGAACGGACTATTTATTCTTAGAAAAACCAAAATGATTATCTTTCAACCAGTATTGTGAGTCAAGTCATAGGTTGAATGTGAGCGTATAATAGAATGTAAGCGTATAATAAGTGGGATAATGTGCAGCTGCTCACACCGTCGGTGTGTTTTTTCAATAATTACCAACTGCACATTATCCCTTACAAACTGTATGACCCTTGCTTTGAAGCACTTCAAAGCAAGGGTCTATATATATATTCAAGGCTATATATGTTTTCAGATCAGATTCCTGCTGGGTCTGCCTACAGCCCCATCTTAGTGCAATTTACCTGCAGTAATTGAAGACCTGAATCTGGGAGTTTGTTAGAATGGAGGCCCTTTTCTCTGTACAGAAGAGACTCCGGTAGAGGCAGAAGTAATTGGCTTGGATATATGTCTGTGTGTGTCTGTGTGTGTAGAGAGCATTATTGGCCTGTATTCCATGCAAAAACATGATTCAATATCATCCAACGCACTGATAATAAATAAATAAAGCCTGTCTCTTAATCACACTGACTGGAGTTCATGACAGCCTGAAGTGCCGACTGCAGCTCTGTGTTGATTTAATCTCGTCCACCAGTCCAGAATTACTGAAGAATAAGAAACCTAATTTCCATTTCTATCTCCAGCTATCGTTTAATGTGATTATAGGTGATGCCTGGCTCTATCAGGGCATTTCTTTGCTTGTTATTTATTTTCAAAACAAAAGCGTCCTATCATTTGTTGACTGTGAAGGCACTCAAACAAACACTCAGCAGGGATACAATCGTATAGCCACATTCAATTGTTGTTTTTCCATCTCTACACTCGCATTCGTCTGCAAGCTGTTTGAAGAGGAGGTGACACAGGGTGTACTAACATCGGAGAAGGAGAGATTTTTATTTTCCTATTTTCTCCGTTCACACAGCAGTGCGCTCCTCTCTCCCTGTCCCCTGCTAGTGTCATTTGTCTCCCATCTGCTCCTACCAGGAGGCATTTGATAGGTTTAGGTTGTGCAGCATCACAGTGAGCAGGTTCACAGCAAATCCAAGTGCAGCAAGGCGATCGTAAAAAAATGGAACACAGACAGGGTGAGCCGATCCCGACGCAATTACAAAATTATCATATTGCGTTCGCTAAGAAACACATTTTCCGTTCCACCAACTGCGACGACATCCATGTAATTTAAATGACTGCCGCACTGATTGAGGTGTTTGCCTTGTAAATTGTTTTTTTCTTTTCCAATTACCCAGTCTTTTCCAATTACCCAGTCTTTTCCAATTACCCAGTCTTCAAACTCTGCCAGAGCCCATACTGTGTCTGTCTTCTTCTGTTGATTTCTCTCACTACATCTCTGTTTCTTCAACCTCTTTCCTTCTCTTGCGCTCTTTATGTTTATATTAAGCCATCATGAATCCAAAGTGTCATGCTTTCCACAAATATAAAATAAAAAGTCTAAAAGTATTCCACTGTGTTTCTGACAGAGGACTGAATTGAGAATCGTGCAAGATTTGTTTGAGTCTTGACTATGGATGCCAATGTGTATATTTTGTAAATATGTACCATGTAATTACTGATGCAGTGGATTATGGTTGATATTTTTAAAGGGAGCATATCATTATTAACTAACTTTGTAACTTTGTCATGGCTTGTGAACATACATAAGGATATCTGGAGTGCCTACAGGATTACAAAAGACCCCCATCCCCCCAGCCACAAACTGTTCTGTCTGCCGTCTGGCAGGCGGTACCGCAGCATCGGGACTAAAACCACCAGACTCAGGGACAGCTTCATCCCATAGGCCATAAGACTGTTAAACACCTGGACTTTGAAACAACATCCATAACATTCATCTGGCTGCTACTTAGAAATTATTTATCCAAGCCAATCACTTGTATATAGACTCTTATTGCACTATTTCACTATTTCACTTTTTTACTATTTTTCTTTTTGTATTTACTATTTTTCTGTTTTTCTGTTTTATTGTGTTGCTCTGTTGGAGGAGCCTGTGACCTAAGATTTTCATCGTCATAACTACACTGTAGCTATGTTCGTATCACCAATAAAAGCTTGAACCTTGAACCTATCTGCAATTCTAGAAGCCATTCAGAACTGTATCCCCTTCCAATGGTAATTGTAATGGGTGACTTAAATTTGAATTGGGAAGATAAGTCATCAAGGAAGAAGCTTAAGTAAATTACTGATAGTTTTAATTTGACTCAAATCGTTAAAGGCCCAACGCGAATAACAAACAGCACCAGTACCCAGCTTGACCTAATTTTAACAAATAGACCTGAAAGGATTACAAAATCATACAATATGGTAACAGGGCTGTCAGACCACAATATGGTGCTGGTATCTAGAAAACTAACTGGCAAACGGTTCACTGCGTATGCAGGTAATAAAGAATCCTTTGGCATCCCAAAATACAAGCAATAAGACTTCAGATCTACTATACAAAACTTAGATTGGGAAGATCTAGTACTTGAAAATGATTTAGAAGTAACCAGTCAAAACTTTACGGGAAAACTGCAGGCCACAATCAATGAATTTTCAATCATGATAAAACATAAAAATAAGAAACAGACTCTCCCCTGGATGAACGGACATGTCAGAAATGTAATGAAGGAGCGGGACAGTGCCTTCAAAACTGCCATAAAATCAAAGATGTCCCATGATAGACATATATTTGCAGGGCTAAGAAACAAGGCAACAAGGGAATTGAGAAAAGCAAAAGCGGACTTCTTTATCACAATTATTGAAAATGCTCAGGGCAACTTAAAAGCTATATGGAGCCAAATAAAGAAATTAACTGGTCAAAACACTACAACAGCCAAGCCAATTGAATTGAGGGTTGAGGGCACAACTCTACAATGCCCAGCTGATGTGGCAACTACACTCAATTATTATTTTGTTGAGTCAGTGGCTACCATAGCCAGTAGCTTCATAGCTCAGGAAGTTAATGCATTCCCGACTGTCAACACTAGCGAACCAGCAGCTGTTCTAAAGTCAGTGTCTGAGACAGAGGTTGCGGAAGTAATTGCCAATCTGAAATCCTCAAGGGCTAAGGATATCTACGGTATGGACACATTCATGCTGAAAGACATTAACTCCTCAATTGTTAACGCATATCATTAATATTGCAATCAATCAAGGGAGTTTTCCCAATCAATGGAAGCCTGCTGTTGTGGTCCCGTTATTCAAAGGTGGGGACCCTCTCATGACATCCAACTATAGGCCCATCAGTATCTTACCCATAGTATCCAAGGTATTTGAAAAATGGATTGCCAAACAAATCATCAATCATCTCAACAACAGCTCCTTTCCACTGCATCCAATGCAATTTGGATTCAGGGCTAATCACTCAACAGAAACAGCGACATGCTTCTTCGTGGAGAAAGTTAAGGCATCAATGGACAGGGGTGGGGTTGTGGGGGCCGTGTTCCTTGACTTACGGAAAGCTTTTGACACTGTTAATCACAACATCTTATTGCAAAAAACACTCAACTTAAATTTTTCTATAGAATTCACCAACCTCTTTAATTCGTATCTTTCATCCCGCTCCCAATGTGTTCAAATTGAGAACCATAAGTCTAGTGCACTATGTTTGTCAACTGGAGTACCGCAGGGCTCTGTATTGGGCCCAATCCTGTTTAGCATGTACATAAATTATCTGCCTTCTGTGTGTGGAGAATGTGATGTATTAATGTATGCTGATGATACAGTTGTTTTTACTCATGGCAAAACCGCAGAAGAGGCTGCTACCAAGGTCACTGATGTGTTGGAGAATATTACATCCTGGGTTAACAATAATTGTTTGCAACCAAATATCTCAAAGACAGTGTGTATGTTCTTCTCCAAGGGCCACAGCATTATAACAGAACAAGATGTTTTCTTTTCTGGAAGGAGACTTCAGGTTGTCTCGGAGTACAAGTACTTAGGAGTACATATTGACACAAACCTCAATTTCAAAACCCATATCAAAAAGGTCTGCAATAAAGTAAAGTTCAATCTGTCAAATTACAGATACATTAGAAACTTCCTATCATCTGCAGCAGCTAAGCTATACCTTCACTCGATGGTCCTCTGCCACATCAACTACTGTCTGATAAGCTGGTCTAATGCACACTCTACAGCTCTAAAACCACTGGAATCACTATATAAACAAGCTCTCAAAACACTAGACAAAAAGCCATTCCGGTATCATCATTGTCACATTGTTAAAAAGTATAATCTGTTCAGCTGGGAAAATCTCATAGTTTACAAAAACATCTGCTTAGTTTATAAGATCACTCATGGGTTGGCTCCTCCTCCTCTGGCTGGCTTCATCAGCCTAAAGTCCACCTCAGGAGGAGGAGGAGGAGGAGGAGGAGGAGGAGGAGGAGGAGGAGGAGGAGGAGGAGGAGGAGGAGGAGGATGAGGAGGAGGCATTTGGTTTTTAGCTTGGGTCTGTATTTATATCTTAAAGAGGCCCTATTTTTCCTGTAGTTTGTTATATAGGTTTTTGTGCATGTAAATGGCCTGCAAAGACTAAAAGCTCTCCCACACACTCGCCCTCCCCCATGCCCCCCCCCGCCTGAAACGCCTCCATTGGACTCCTTTGTGTACATCTGTAACATAATGACATCACACTCGCGCTTCTATTGGCTAGCGCCCGAACACATTGTACGTGATAGGCTAAGGGGCGGGATATCTCTAAGCGGTTGACCAATGACACAGAGCTGACCAGCTAACCAATCAGAGCATGGAAACATGTCACAGTAGAGGCACTAAATACATATATGAACCTGAAATTCTATATTGATGGGCGTAAATGGTGTTTATAGAAGGAGGCAGATGCTTTCAAAATAAAGCTTAATTGGGACTGCAAGTTGAATGTGGTGTTTTGCATACATAAAGTATTTCATATTGAGAACAGCTGTCAGTAGTTTGAATATAAATAGTTTGAGGATGGTGCTTTGCAGAGCTGGAGACGCATGTGGATTAGTTGTTGATAGTCGCTTTTCATTACTGATTTGCATAGTTTAATACTGCAGCATATATCAAATCCTTTCAAAGATCCATTTTCATTTGGCTGCAGAGATTCAAGATGAGGTAACTACATAATGCAGATGCAAGATGCAAGAGAGGAGAGAGAGCTAACTGCTGCAAAGTGAATTAAGGAAACAGTAACGGATCACAGATAGAACTTAATTTGCAGACTCATCGGGCAACATTGAGATTGGAACTGAAGGTCACACTGAAAGCCAAACAAAATAATGCATATTAAATAGAAAATAACAATACAATTTAGTGAAAAGTGCATGCAAAAAGACAGGGACGTTTAGACAGTGAGAGGGAGATAAAAGGACAACGAGAGACACTGAAGGAGGCACAGAAGGATCCAATCTCATCTCCAACTGTGTCCATGTGACGGTGAGAAAATAAAAGGTGAAGATATCACTGGATTTTAACACACGCACGCACGCACGCACGCACGCACGCACGCACGCACGCACGCACGCACGCACGCACGCACGCACGCACGCACGCACGCACGCACGCACGCACGCACGCACGCACGCACGCACGCACGCACGCACACACACACACCACACACACACACACACACACACACACACCACACACACACACACACACACACACACACACCACACACACACACACACAACACACACACACACACACACACACACACACACACACACACACACACACACACACACACACACACACACACACACACACACACACACACACACACACACACACACACACACACACACACACACACACACACACACACACACACACACACACACACACACACACACTCACCAGGCCTGAGGTTTCCTCTTGAGCAGACCATGTCTCCTCCACTGAGAGTGGGGGCTGAGATGGTAGGTCAGCTGACGACAAACCTTCTCCATCGCCCCGAGAGAGTCGCCCTCCTGTGGACATGCAGAGACACAAAGTATCAGCACAGTTATAATCAATCAATCAATCAATCAATCAATCAATCAATCAATCAGAAGAATGCCAGAGTAGAGTGTAACGCACACAATCGGCTTGTGGGATGTGTTCTGAAAAGCTATTGGTCTAAATGCAGGCTAATCACAGAGCACAGTCTAAATTATACACATATTATTATAATATGTGAGCTTGGGAGTGATATTTTCTGTTTACCCCACATGCACTCCCACACAGATATATGATAACAAGGTGAATAATACCAATTGTATGTTTCTGTTTTGTGGAGGAATAAAAGCTAAAACGTAGGATTGGAACGGAATTATTCTTGCGCATCAAAATGTATATACCGTGTTTAATCCCTGGTACACTTCAAAAATCAAAGTGGTGTTAATATGTGAAGATTATCCTGCTGAGCAAAAACATGTTAAGTATCACAGAGCTTATTTTCTGCAATAAACCAAACTTTTGTCGAGGCAGCCCTTGCAATGCTAACTTCCTGGTCGGCCAACACAAATACATCAACACTGCGCCACTCTATTTCTGACAGTTAATGAGTCATCTGTCAATAGTTCAGAACATAGGAAATGAAAAAGAATCAAATACCTTTTGCATACGTGTATTTTGAACAGGGTTTTGACGCTGTCAGTGAAAGTCATTACAGTAAACAGAGAAAGTGGGAAAGGGAGGGTAATTGTCAGGTTGGATAGGACACCATGACAGAATTAGAAGGAGCAGTGAGGTGTTACAGCAGCAACAGGAGAAAAGCCACAAGGATGTCATTAAAGGATGTGAGGACCAATGGAGCAATGAATTAGCAAACACACCTTCTGTCAACGGGTGTTTTTTTTTATTTGACAGGAGATACACACAGTACACACAGTACACACACACACACACACACACACACTGTGATGCTGGGGAATTCAACGCTACATGCTGCGCTGATTGAATGCATCCGTAATCACTCCCTATTTGCTGCCTAGTATGCTACATGTTATTGACTTTGTGTTATTGTCTGTTTTTGTTCCATGCAGTGCGCTCCGATGTGATTAAACAGGAATTTAAATGTGTTTGTGTAAGCATGTACATGACTTTCCCGCAATTAAATTAGCACCCCTTAGCTTGATCCTCAGCTGACTGACATGTAAGTGTTGTGATGTAAGATAGATAATAATTAATTTTAAGCATCCCACGTCCAAATATACAACTAAATGTGTGAATGGGAAAGTATTTTTTTTAATGTAGTTTTAAGTGATTTTAAAGGGGCCCTATTATGCTTTTTGGGCTTTTCCCTTTCCTGTAGTCAGTGGGTTATATGTTTGTGGGCATGAAAAAGGTCTAAAAAGGCTAAAATCCCAAAGTTTTCTCTCCCACACTCTCCCCCCCTGACTGAACCGCCTCCATTGGACTCCTTTTTTTACTTCTGTAACATAGTGACATCAATGTGTTACACTCAAGCTCCTATTGGCTAGCGCTCAAACACATTGTACGAGATGGGCTAAGGGGCGGGACATCTCTAAGTGGTGGACCATGGAGCCGGCCAGCTAACCAATCAGAGCAGACTGGCTCTGGTTTTAGACAGAGGGTGAAAAGAGGTGCTGCAGCACAGGCAGTATGAGAAAAATAAAGAGCTTTTTGAACATTAAAGCATGGAAACATGTCACAGTAGAGGCACTAAATACAATTATGAACCTGAGCATAATAGGCCCATTTTGAGGCATTTTAATTTTCACAAGTTACAAGGTACTGACGCACTGTTTCATCTTCAACCCGTCTGCCTCCATGTCACAAGAACCCTCGACAGTACCATAACAGAGAGAGAGAGAGAGTGTGTGTGTGTGTGTGTGTGTGTGTGTGTGTGTGTGTGTGTGTGTGTGTGTGTGTGTGTGTGTGTGTGTGTGTGTGTGTGTGTGTGTGTGTGTGTGTGTGTGCGCCTATATTGAAATGGATTTATTCAGGTGGTGAGTCAGGTTTCCAGGTCCCAGTCTGAAACAGATGGTGAACGGAAGACGTGACATCAACAAAGTCATTCAGCTCCCAAACTGTGAGGCATCACATTGTTGTTCACCTCAGAGTGTGTGTGTGTGTGTGTGTGTGTGTGTGTGTGTGTGTGTGTGTGTGTGTGTGTGTGTGTGTGTGTGTGTGTGTGTGTGTGTGTGTGTGTGTGTGTGTGTGTGTGTGTGTGTGTGTGTGTGTGTGTGTGTGTGTGTGCATCTGTGAAAGAGGGAGCGTGTGGATTTTTTTTTGGAAATTTGATAGTGAAACAGAAAAAACAATCTTAAAGCTGACAGCTTTTGTGAAAGTGGATAAATTGATACCCGGAGGGCAGCATAGAAAACTTTATTTGACTTCCTCCGCTGCCAGATGAATTTCTTTTTTTTTCAAATGGAATGAAGCGATAATGGTTTGTAGTGAAACTGTGAAGATGTTCCTGTTAAAGTGTCTGTGTGGTCAGTTGAGTTGAGGACACATATATTGTGTAAATGTGCAGTTTAACATTCATAGTGAAAGAACTTGTTTCCATAATTTTTCATAGTCTCACTTATTTGTCCAGTTCTATACATATCTATGTTACAGTATAGATATGTTGTTATTGCATATTTTCCATTCTTATTTGTAGTACCTAATTCATCTTTTTATTTTTCTTCCTTACATCTCCACTCAAATGTAACTTGTACATTTGAATAACATTAACATTTTTCTAATTAAAATGTTATATTTGTCATGCCCTTTTATCTAAAGTGGTTTTAATTAAAACATTTTGTCTCTATCTTCACTTTTGCCCATTTCCCCTCTGTGGGACGATTAAAGGTATTATGATTCTGATTCTGACTTAAAAAATGCCTTGTTCACGTGTAAGCTGCTTGTTTCTAATGTGATGTCATTTTTTTGTAGTGCCATAATAAATGTTTGCTGTTGGTACGCATTGGAACTGACTATTTTTCCTTATCGGGAGCAATACTATAATTTTTAAATCAATAAAATCATAAAATCTATATTGTGAGTCAAGTAGTAGGTTATCTGGGTTTTAGACGTGTTATAAGCTAGATAATGTGCAGCGAGGTGGTAATTAAAAAGAAATCCCTGACATCCTGACCCTGATCACCCAGTCAGCATGCCGCTGTGTCCTTGGGCAAGACACCCCAAATTGATCCTGTGGGTATTGTCCACAGTATTAATGGATTACACGTCTCATATATGTAATATAATGTAATCTAAAGCGCTTTGAGCACTTGGAAAAGCACTAGAATAAATGCCATTAATTATTATTATTAATGACCGTCTCAGTGCACATTATCCCTTACATATTTCATCATATTATATTAGAATTAATACTTTATTGTACATTTGGTTACATTTTAAGGCTCAAAATCTAACCAATCACTGCCATTTGTACAATGTTTGAGTTTTCAGACACACCTTTTAGACCCACATCACTGCGGTGCTTCTTTGTAGTCTTAGTTGAGGCGTATTGATGTTGTGCTTTGTACCGACACTCTGGGTAATGTACAGTAATGAGAGGTCTCACCATATCAATGAAGCTTCTAGAATTGAATGGTGTTGAAGTGAAGGAGAGAGCCGGGTCGATGAGCAGCATCTGCAGCCCCCCCTCAGCACCTTGTGGCTTCACTGTGGCCTTTTCTACATTGCACTGCACCATGCCCTCTCTCGCACTCATCCCCTTCCTTTCCACTCTTCTTCTCCTTATTTTCTTTTAGCCCCGGTTGTGCTGCCTCCCTCCCTCTCTCCCTTCCCCCCTCCTCTTGTTACATTATTGATACAGAACACATCTATGAATCTCTCCAGCCTCCAGAGAACAGATGACCTCTCCTCTGTCTCCATCCCTCTTTCTTATTTGTCCATCTGCTTCATTTCTATTCATTCCCCTCAGGCCAGACTGATGATGAATTATTTTTGCACAGTACAAATGTAACCATTATTTCAGTCCTATTTTTCACTGCATGCCCTCCCTGCTCTGGTGAATTACTGCAAAATGGTTCCATTCTGCAGATGAATTGTTTGGATAATTCAATATTTAAGCTCTCGTATTATTGGTGCAGAGGAAGAACTGACTCTGAATCATGGCTGGATCTCAGATCTCACTTATGTACTTCAATTCCACATTTATTTTATCATGCTTATTTTTGTGTTCCCATTATAAAAGCTGTACACAGAAAAAAATTAATCCATGCCAGTTCTAATGTTATATTTTCTACATCTCTCTCACCTTGACTTCACATTTACCTTATAATTGAATGGTAGTTTAGCTGTTTAAAAAGGAAACATGGTTGAATATAGATATTGTAAAGTGAACAGATTGGGAATCACTGTATGTTGTAGGAACTGTAGACATAGTGTTTGTTTGAGTGGGCAGATATCTGCTAGTGGCACATGTTGCTTTACAGTGTTACACAGTATTGAGAGAATTGTAGAACTGGGGTGTGATCTGAGATATTACCTGTGTCTACAAATCACTGTAAACAGCCAGAGTTTGGAATTAGGAAACCTTGTGAACAGAGAATGCACTTTTATTGTCCTTTTATCTTATCAGTATTTTACCCTTTTAGGCAGATACTGTATAAGTGCGGTGAAGTTGATTAAGATTAAGATTTACTTTATTTTTCCCATAGAGGAAATATAGTTATTCACTCTGGTGTTATTTACATTACACAGATAGGCGAAAATACCCCCAGCATTAGCGTTAGCATTAGCGGAGAGCATCAGAGCGAAGGGGCTTGGGAGAAAAAATGATTTCAGTGCCTTGCTCAAGTACATCTTTGCAGTGTCCAGGAGGCAAACTGGCACCTCTACAGCTACCAGTCCACATTCTGTACTTGGTCCAATTGGGACTTGATCTGGCGACCCTTCAATTCCCAAGCCTAGTCCCAGCCGGCCTATAGGACTGCAGAATACGATAGTGAAATGGCTAAAACATAAAAGACAGTAAAACAAAAGAAAAATCAGGAAAGGTTTTCCAATAAAAGCATATGTTAAGAAGGAGAATCACTGATTTTTGGGCTCGGACTAACATCGCTTTGCTCCTTTAGTTTTCAGCCGGGGAACTATAACAATCAAAATATTTTATATTGGCATGTAAGTAAACCTTAAAAATGTATTCTAAAACAGCTCTAACAGTGAGTGATGTAATCACGTATCCTTGGTTCTGGTTAGCCTGGAGGCGATCAATAGAGTCTCGGTTCAGGAAAGTAAAAGATGAGACAGGTGTGAAATGGGGAAAATAAAAAGAGGACAAAGAAAGAGAAAGTAACTGAGAGAAAATTAAAGCAGCTGCAGTGACAAAGCAGCGACATTTCAGCTGCTGTAAGTGTAGATTCACAAGCATCCCTTCTAAGTGCAGTCAAACTGCAATGCAAAGAGCTTTCACACACTCTATGGAGGCTGCTGTGTGCCTGAGGAGAAAAGTGTGTGAGTATGGGAGAGAAAGTGAAGGGGAGAAACTAAGTGAGAGCATGCCTGCTTATATACACATGTACGTGTGTGTGTTTTAATGAACGTGTGTATTTTCCAGTGTCAGTGTGGTTTTTTGTAAAAGGGTAACTTGCTTGAGAAAAGGTCTGTGAGCATTTTAGATCAACAGAGTGAGGATTAGTGAGTTATCAGGAAGTGTTGCTCTAAAATGTACATTCATGAGCAGAGCGAAGAGTTCAGATTACTCTCCCTGCAGCTGTATCTGCAATCTGCTAATGCACATTCTCTCTGCTGCAGCTGCACATTACTTCAAACCACATACAGGCCTTTATGTGAAGCAGCTACAGGAAATGTTTCATAGCCTGTGTGTGAAATCACCCCCTATTGACTCCTGTTGTAGACTATTGACCGGATTACTAAATGTGGGATTTCAGATTTCTGTGATAGGCTAAGGGGCGGGACACCTCTAAACATTTGAACAATAGAGAGGCGATGTCCCGCCCTTCTACTTCCGCCCCATGGGACCTTATTTCTGAAAGATTATGTATTGAAGTCAATGGCGAGAGAAAACTTATCTTTCGATCCCGTTTGAATTGTGCCATGAATTACACATATGATGTTTGTCAGTGGCGAGCCGTGAGCTTTATACCTAGGCCCTCTGACCCCCACCCCTTCCCTCGAAAAAAAGAAAAAAAAAGAGTTATTACGTCACAGCGTATACTTCAGCGGAATATCAAAACAACGGCCCAGGGTGCAAAACGCATCAATGACAGCGACCCTCTACCACACAAAACAACACCTGTGAACCCAATTTGTGTTCTTTGACATTGAAAATGATATTGCATTGTGTTTGTTACTTTCGTTGCAGTTGTATGTCTTAAGTGTAATTTGGCATGCTTTTATTTTGAAGGCGAGTTCACGCTGTTGACAGGAAGTTGTTGTTGCTATGGAAACAAGAAAAGTTTCACAGCGGGCGGAACTTGTCATCTAGTCCGCGATAATAAAACCCACCCATTTAGAGGGAAGATATGATTGGTCAATTGTACTGTCATTTGACATTACTCTCTCGTTCAGTTACTATAGCGGGCCCTCTGTGAATCGCAGAGAGGGCCAGATGAGCTTCTTTCATGTAACCCACATTCAAACAGAGACTGAACAGGCAGATTCGAAGGATTTATTTATTTGGAAATGTTATTTTATTAAATCAACAAAAATAATATTAAAAAAATATATATTTAAAAAAAATATTTTTTTTTTTAATGTTTTTAAATATATATTTTTTGAATATCTTAGGGCCTCACAGAGGGCCTAGAGGGCCCTGACGGCTCGCCACTGATGTTTGTCAATCTTCCATGAAAGGATTGGCAGGATATCGGCAGGTGACTTGGGGTGTTTCTCAATCGCGAGTAAAGCTGCTTCAGAGCCACTATTTCAAGCATACTACGTCATCGAGTGCCGCCGAAGTACTGTTCCAATCTCCAGCATACTTGGAAATCTACCGAGCCCGGCGTACTCCGTTTGGAGAAATATCGAGGCTGCACATGTGTAGACTCCGCGGTTTTAAAATCCCCACAATGCTTTGCGCACGGACCAATTTCCCCAAATCTGTGGCGGAAGATGTAAGGCGGGGGCCTCTCATATGACGCACACCTGCACACTTGCTAGCGTGTTCCACACTTCGTTTTCCGAATGCCAGGAAGTATTCTTGACTCGCTTCTGAAGCAAGATGCTCGGCAGACATGTGCTACCAAGCAAGCGATTGAGAAACACCCTTGGTCCATCTGGCTTTCTGTCGTCCATCTTGGTTTAGAGACATGTATCATGCATTTGCACCGACTTTCCACTGAGTGGCAGTGTATGGGATGATGCAATAGGGTCCTATGTAGTGGCTGATGGTGCAACTATGCAAAAAAAAAACATGCACAAGAAAACACCTTTTGAATAGCTGTCCACTGTAGTGACCTCTATGCGTGAAAGGAATGTGTACTTCCTAATATTGATTTTAATAAAGCAACAATATAATAATGATATTAACCATAAAATAAATGTATATTGGAAGAACTCTTTCTGGATAGACTGTAATCTAATTACACGCGTTTGCATTAATGCATTTCTATTATTATCCATTCACTGGAGCGTGTTTTATGCGTGTTTTAGCAACTTCACTAATATCACTGTGTACTGCAGATTGAAATGAGCTATTAGCTCAAATCTGGCATAAAACATCACTTCTCTATGTTGAGATTATTGTATTTGTATGCATTGTCCTTGTTTAAATAAATACTTAATGTACTTTAGATACAAAGATTATATTTCAGATATTTAAATGAAGAATATTTTCTGCCGTCTGTAGCATACAATGACTGTTTTCAGTGGGTGAATTGGAATTTCATTTTGTTTCTTGTATATCCCTAAATTATATGATATTAATGCACTAAAACAACAACAATAATCTATTATTCTTGACTGAACAGGTGTTTAGTTCCTTTGTGTATTTGCGGAAATGTTATGCAATCTGTAGCTAGTAATTGGCAATGCTCATGTTTGCTTCTCTATTCATTTGCGCTTTAACAATGTGCAGACTGTAACAGCATGACTGATCGCTCCCCATATTCTTTTTCTAAATGCTTAGTGTTTACTCTTTTTGTGTGCTCCTTATTGAGTATTTTTCTGAATTATAAATAATTATAATGCTTGATTTAGTTGTCCTCTTTCTCTTTTCAGATTGTTTGTTTTTCTCATTAAGTTGGGGGCAGGTTGGTCGAATAAGCCGGTGACATATTGACCTTACTGTACATTTGTTATTTTCTTTCATTATCCATCCTAAATGGAAAAAGCCTCACCATATCCACAACCAGAGCTGAATAAATAGCACAGAGGCAGGTGGAAGTGAAACAAACCGGGCAGAAAATGGCCAGCACTCTGTGAATGTCATGTTGGGGAAAACAACGTCCCTAAAAACATGTTCCCTCTGCACAGCAGCCGTTATCAGCTACCTGGAGTCAGAGCAGCTTGTGTGTGTTGGGTATACTCTTGATGGAAATGTCCTCTCTGGAGAAAGGTTGTCAACCAATGTGTCTGTGTGGCTTTGCAGTCTTTGGGGCTGCACTAATGAAAAGGATGTAGGGATGTTAAATCAAGTCACTTTAATCCACTATTTAAGTCAGTAATAACGAAGAGTGTGTATTTTTCGAAGAAAGGGGCAATAGGAATAATAGACTTTTGATTTTGGGGATATGGCCGTAAGACAAATGGCTTTAGGGAACACTTTTGCAACTTTAAGTGTTTGGGAAAAGTCGGACTTCCAAACAATGAAATCTCATTGTTAAACAAAATTAACCTTTTAAGCGAAAAACAGTCGCAGTTAACGGAAACAGAGGATTCAAATGAAACCGTCTTTTTTTGTTACACACATGTACATGAACACAGCACAAACAGTGAAATTTGACCTTTGCATTTGACCCATCCTAGTCTGGAGCTATAGAGTGGTGCAGTAAGGAATCCTAAAACTCGGATATTAGTTAGAATTTTTTCTCTAAGTCAATAGTTTTTCAAACATGTTTGTGGTTAAAAGCATGAAATTAGGTCTGAGGTAGCTTACAAGCTTACGAGATTTTGACATTGTGTTCTATGAGACAAAACACGTCAGTAAATACTCCATTCGTGAATCGCTAAAGCTTCTATAACTCATAAAAATGGCAGTTGCTAAGAAGTGACTAAAATAAACTGCTGAACATCATCACGCTGCCATAAGTTACCTTTAGCATAGTGGTGGTGATGCGCAGCCATGCGACCGTGATGTAATTTGTTTATAGCTGGTGTTAATATGTGGAGATTACCCTGCTGAACAAAACATGTTAAGTATCATAAAGGTGTTTGCCACAGAGCTTATTTTCTGCAATATACAGAAATCCAACGGGGAAATCTCATTGTTTTTTGTTGCAAACTCTAAGCCTACAAAAATACGTCATCACTGCGTCACTATATTGTATGCTGGGGAGCAGTGGGGGGTTGTGGTGCCTTGCTTAAGGTCACCACAGCAATGCCCAGGAGGTGAACTGGGACCAGCACCAATCAACAATCTTTACTTTAATAATTAAGTCCGACTTTAACATTTGAGACCTATTATCAAAGTATCTGAAAATATTATTCAAGAGGTTGTAACATTGTTATTTAAATGAAAATAATTTGTTTTCATACCACAATATTTGTTGCAGTGAAGCTAAATATTATATCATGTTACACCACAAGGATTCTCCCAATTGTTGATGAAAGCCCATGAAAAGAGAAGCCCATAATGTCTTTGATGGCACGTTCAGGAAAGTAAATGAGAAGAGTGAACGGAAGGAGCATAACGAAATAAATAACACCTCTCTTTGTCTCCTCCTGTACTTCCTCTCTCTGCACACACAACAACACCCCCTTTGGTGTTTGTTTCATCACCGCTCTGCTCTTCTCAGCCTGTCTATCAGGAACCATACACCAAACCCTTATCCTCCAGTTCCTCTGCAGCTCCAGCATGTGTGAAGATTATCTCGCAGGATGTGCCTTGTTCACTGATAACGAGCATTTTTCAGCTCCCAAGGTGCATCTTGCCACACAATAAAATGCGTTAACATATTCGCTAATGGAATAACAAAATAAAAGATCCTTTTTTATTTTTACGTCAACAATGGCCGAAGACATGTTAGTCGAGTTTTCCCTAGTGAAACTTCTAGTCTCACCCTCACCTGGGGCCTCATTTATAAAGGGATATACGCTCAAAAAATGGCGTACGCCAGTTTCTACGCAATGTTTGCGATTTATAAAATACTAACTTGACGGGAAAATGTGCGGTCCTCCACGCAAACTCTAACCCATGCGTACGCACTAAGCACAACAACGGGAGAGACGAGAAACTGCGACACCGTTGGCAGAAGGAAGAATGGAGAGAAATATGTGGAAATAAATAAAATGTTACCTCTCATTTATCATATATGAAGAATTCATTTTCAAACATTGATTAAAGCCAATCTTAAAATGATTAAACAAACGCCTGTTTGCGACTCCTCAGTGCACACAAAAACATAACTTGGAGAAATAAATAAATACGGATATGTTATTTAAAACCACCTCGAATATGTTGTGTTAATGTTATGAAATGTTTTCTCATAAATGATGCGGTAAGCAGGAGGACAGAATTACATCTAATTTCCTGCGATCTTCTTCATGCAGTCAGTCAAAAATGAATGAATGAATGGGCGTTTCTTTGACTATTTATAGGCAAATATGGGCGTTACGTGAAGCCTGCAAAAGCTGCTCCGCATTTCGAGTCGATTGTGATTTATAAAGGGAAACAGGCGTATGAAGTGCCGGTACGCACTTCCCTCGCCGGTACGCAATGTTTTGTGAATCGGAAAATGTCGGAAAATGTCTGTACCAATTTTTTTGCTTTGTACTACGTAAGCAACCTTCTCACGTCAATCCTACGCAAGGCGTTATAAATGAGGCCCCTGATCACTAAAATACAGATTACTTTCTGGATTTATCTTGAAATGACAAGCTAAAAAATGTGATATCATAAACTCTGTTTTTCTAGCTGTCCTATTGTTAAGTAAGTCTGGAGGAAGATTAACATTGATTGGTATGTTACGTTAGCCCTGCACTAATGTTACCCTATTAAGTATTAACTGTAAATAATGCAAGAGGACAGAAGCTCCATAGGTGAAAATATGCGGTGCAACTGTTAGCCAATCAGATTGGCCGCTATGTAATGCATTGGTAGAAGGTGAAATATGTGGGACCCACAGTAATATTGGGTCTGTCATTCGACAAAAAAATATGAATGGACATGAAACTGTATTATATTTTTCAAGCACTTGTATGTATACATAACTTTAATATTTAGTAGATCAAGTTAAGTTTACAAGGAGTAAAGCTCACACAGGCACAAAGTGGTAAACTCAGGGGTCCATTAGGTGAAACACAGAAAAGTAAAGGCATAACTTATTATGCTGCGTTCACACCGGACGCGATGCGATGTTTGGGGGCGGCGCGATTACATGTAAAGAATTCCCTCCGACGGCGAGCATGAAGCGGTGGACGCGAATTCCGCGGCGCGATTGAGGCAATTGAAGGGGGCCGCGACAAACACTCGAGTTCAATTTTTTCAACTCGAGCGTCATATTCGCATGACGCGATCTCGCGGTAGCCAATCAGCGGTGAGGATCTCAGCCTGCCGTCACTGACGTTCAACCAGAAAAATATCAGCCGTTAGCTGTTAGCAGTTAGCACACAGAGCTCACAGCTCCTCATATCTGTTCAGAAACTGGACAAAAGTTAAACAAGTACAAACCACATATTGTCTGTGTCATGGCGAATACAGTCGCTGGTTTATTTATGTCTGTAGGCCGTTGTTATGAGTGTGGACGGAGCATATACAATGTTAGCTTAGCCTGGTCGATCCGATCTTCATTCAGAAAACAAGCATTTTAAAAGGTGTTTCGCCTGCCGTCTTGTCTGCAGACTTGTCAAGCATTAATTCATGGTTTTTACTAACCGGTATCAGTATGTTGTTACTTCGGCATCATTTAGAAACGTGTATTACAATTTAATCACGGTGAAATATGTTCATTTTGTTGTAGTTGTAGCCCCCGAGCCAGCGCGTCTTGTTTGAATTATGCAAGTAAACACAGCTGACAGCCGCGGTGAAACTCGAGCGTTTAGAGCGATGCGATAAGAGCGATTAGAGCGAAGCGAATATTCGCATCGCATCTGGTGTGAACGCAGCATTAGACCTAACCGACAGTATGCAGCCAAGTTGCAGCAATGTGCTTGTGTTTCTATATTTTCAGGTAAGCTAAAGTGATCAAAATATGTTTAAAAGTATGTATATGAATGTGAAAGTGTAACAAACAAGGGGTAACACAGATATGATACTTCTATCTCATTTTTGTATGTCTGTCTGCAAATCAAGCTAGCTAACGTTCGCTATCTATCTACTTAGTTAGCTAGCCTACCTTAGCTACCAAGCTAATAAGCTAGCTAGCGAATGTTAGCTATCCAGCTAGCTATTGACAGATTTGTGGCTCTCGTCATTTTAATTGGAATTGTTATTTAACACCCCATGGTTGGATTGCAGTGCGGACCTGTGTCTACCATTCAGGCAGTGACAAAATTGAATGAGTTGTGTTTGTGTGTTGAATATCGTCAGTCAGCGCTGGTTAATTAGAAGCAGACTTTTTGATATTTTATGTGTCATTCAAGTTTCAGAATGTAAATGAATGTGTATGCAGATATATAACATTATAGAGAACAACGAAAAAGGTATACACGCGTTGAAGTCTCTTTTATGTCAAGTGTACAACACATATGTAAAAAAAAAAAAAGTGTTGTTCTCCTGAACTTCCCCACTCAATCTATCAAGACCCGAGCAGTTGTGTAGAAGTCCAAGGCATAAGGCACGGGCCGGCGCATATCGCTCAAAGGAATCCCTGGCCATATGAATCTTTGACCCTCGGAGATAGAGAGGCAGAACGTGTCTGCTCCCTTAGGATAGGTCTGAGAGACAGGGGTAGGAAGAGAGAAGTAAGAAACAGAGGAAGAGAGGCACAACGTGTCTACGTAAATGCACTCTCCTAAAATAGTTTGAGGGAAAGGGGTGAAGAAATACAAAGTGAGAACCTGAAATGAAAAGGCACCACATTGCGTAAATGCTTCCCCTTAGTGGAAAGTGTTGCATCAACCGGGAGACAAGCAACTGCAGATATCCACCAACCCGATGAATTGGATATCCATGGAAACGTTGAATATAAGCACTGTCTCCCAGGATTTGCCAGGTTTTTCTTGATAAGAAACTCAAACTTGATGGCACGCTATTTCAATCCCTGAGAGCATAATCTTCCAGGAACAGAAATCAAGCTCAACAACAAACATCATTTTCCAGCCAGAGCAGCAGGATACACTGCAGCCAGAGACTCACAACATCTATCTATATCAACCATGTTCCTTTCTATTTCTAATGTGTTCATTGATTGATTATTTTTGGTGGACACTTCATGTTGATTTTTTGAAATATTAACCTGACAAATTCTAAAATAAATTATTGAGAGTTATGAGAGTGGATATTCTCAGTATAATATATGTATGGCCATGTTTCTTGTTTGTTCTGTATCCAGAATCTTCAGATCATTTAATTCCACACTATCATGTTTTGCCATTATACGAGATCATGTTAAATTATTGTTAGCTTAACTCTAATAAATGACAGCCTGTTGGATCTGTTATTTCAAAGAACTAACGCTGCACTGCTTACATTCTACTGTAGTTTTTTTTCAGGATCTACTCACAATTATTTACTTTCTAAAATATTTTTTGATTGAAAAATAATTCTAACAAAGGTATATTATAATTACTCATAATTGACACTATACGACAACTCATGTAAATATATTTTATTATATATATGATTCATACAGCACTTTTTCATCAACTGTTTATGGTTATATCTCTATCTTTGAGTCTTTTTTATATATTTCTTATGTATTAATTTCTTTGGGACAAATAAAACTTAAGATTTAGGATGTTGAATGTAGACTATTAAAAACTCCCACTCACTTAATAAAAATAAAATGTTACCCAAAAAAAGAACAATAAAATAAAATCATAAATTAATTAATCAGTCATCCAGAAGACTGTACATAGCGGTTTTTATAATCTACATGACCTTCCACATTAGACAGTATGGTGTAGCATTGGGGTAGCAGTGTATCAGCACACTGCATCATGCTACAGTTACACTGCAGGCCTTTTAATTCCTATCTTTATTTCCATCACTCCTCCTATCTCCCTGCATTATTCATCCTGTATGGCTACTGTCACGCTTTCTTTCCCTTTCTCTGCCTCAATGACACTGGACCACATGAATGAACACACACAAGTAGCTGGGCTTCTCTCAAGGACACACACAGATACACAACCACTTAGAGCACTTCCGTAACCCGATAGTGTCAGACGAAATGAGTCAGGAGATCATCTGATAGCAGCCACCAAATGAATCACATCGGACTGTGTGTACTGGGTTTTAATGTGTGTGTGTGTGTGTGTGTGTGTGTGTGTGTGTGTGTGTGTGTGTGTGTGTATGTGTGTGTGTGTGTGTGTGTGTGTGTGTGTGTGTGTGTGTGTGTGTGTGTGTGTGTGTGTGTGTGTGTGTGTGTGTGTGTGTGTGTGTGTCCTACCGTCTTGGGGCAGTGCACGTATCGTGCCAGGCTGATTATCAGGTCATGCGTGATGGGGTCGACCAGGTTTCTGAAGCTGGCGTAGCGGTACAACACGTCATCCAGAGAGGTTGACTCCATGCCCAGGTCCTAGACACCCACACACACATACATTAAATTAACCCATCATATTTTATATTACACCATTGTGCATACAGTGCTTACAGTATACTGTATAGGCAACGCTCATTTAGGCAAGGCAACCTATTTGTATACATGATTTCACACAAAAACTATGGGCTTTACATTAAAACTGAAAATGTAAGGAAAGGAAAAAAGTTCAGTTCAAAAGTAGGAAAGTACATACACAACAGCACTGGTTCCTAACCTGGGGGTCCCAACAGAAACTGCTATATTAAAACACTAAAAGAAAAAAGGGCATGTATCAGGGAGGAGAGAACACCGAATGTTTAAAAAATAAACTTGTTAAGTACGTTCAGTTGTTACATAAAAAAGAAAACTCATCAAAAACTGAAAATAATCAAGAAATAATCAGCTCAAAATTCATCATACAAACGTAATGCATTTATTGGATTCACTATTTTTTTAAATGTATATAATTTTAAATATCAATTGAATATGTCATGTAATCAAAGAGTCCTCAGGTTACTCAATATTATCTCTAGTTGGGAGAAAGAAATTCAGACTTCGGTGAAATTATGATCTTTAAATCATATTGTGAAACAACATAAATACTACACGGAAGATATGTCGTATTTCATGTCATTCACATTTACAGTCCCGGTTATAGTCATTTTTCCATTTCTTTCTAAAATATTCAGCATTCATTGCAGCCCCAATGACCTATAATTTGAAACATAATTTGTGTATAATTTGTCTCCCTTATTCTGATCTGTTTCAACATGTAATGGGATCATCCTAGGGCCATCCTACACCCTTCCATTAAGTTTCATGAAAATCAGGACAGCAGTTTTTGCTTTATCCTGCTTACAGATGGACAAAATGCACTGTATTTGCTTCTTGTTGGTGGAAAATGACATTACGAAAAGCCTTTTATATATAGTTTGAGTTAAGTGTTTGCATGTACATTAGCAAATGTCAGCATGCTAACACACTAACCTTAGACAGTGAGCATTGTAAAAGTGATTCCTGCTTATCATCAACTACTAGCTACTAACATCTACCAGTAGCATGTGGTTACCTTAACAGTAAAAGTATTGTACATTTAACCATTTTAAAATAATAAATTAAATAACACTACTTCCTTAAAACAAAACAAAACACTTGTTGCTCCTTATGAAAGGTAAGCACAAGGTGTTACCATCTTATAATAATTTGTGAATGCTGCCAATCAGGGATAATGCTTGCGGTTGTCATGGAGATGGCTTAGCTGAGCAACACTTTGACTGCACGCCACAATGAAGGCATACATGAGGTTAATTCAACTATGTTTGTTTCCAATGTCCAGAATTGACCTTAGAGCTAAATTAGAATATTGATAAACTGCAATCTCCGTCGTCCTTTAAGATTTGTACCCATTTTGTTGTCTCAATAACATCGTGAGGACAACAGCTTTTGAGTTTATGAACAGCTGGGTTAATGACACCTATGTATTATGATATATGGGTGCATCCTGTGTGCTATACACTGTGTATAAAGAATATAATGTGTGTGTGTGTGCGCCCATGTGTGCTAATGCATTTTAGTCTACAGCTAAGTACAGGCTCAAAGTGTTTGCAAATAAATGTCTGTGTGTTTGGTTCTGTCATAGCTCAGATGACCCCAAACAGAGAAGCATTTTAACAATGAGCCGACTCACATTAACAAAATATGAAACAGGTTGTGATCAAAAAGTATAATTTTTTATTTTTTGGGAAAAATATAGATTTCTCAGTCATGTGTTTAAGAAAATTAGATGTAATGTAATTTTCTCATTGATATCTTTCACATACTCTATTTTTTTTATTAATGTTGATTTTCTGCTTTGGCAACAATGGTTGTGGCCCATTCATGGTAATGAAGCGAATTGAATGGAATAGAGAGGGGTAGGGGTAATCACTCTCCTACAGAAAGGTATGACTCACTGAGGTTTCCATGCCGCCTGTTGTTTTACGTAGGCGGGGTGGTAAATAATGACAGGCGCTCTGACCGGCTGACACTCACACACACATAAGAATCAGATGCTGTATTTTCATTTATAGCAACATAGAAAGCTATGATTGGCTCAGCAACAGATGCATTTTGAGATATGCCACGTGTACAGGTTACACAGACGCACACAGTTCCAAATTGAGGTCAAACATAATTTAGAACAGCTGACGATAATCCCACAAATCGGAGAGGGAGGGGGTGCATTCGGCAAAGGTATGCTTTAGGTGTGGCTACATGAGATTGATGCATTACTAGCATGGTACGTTAAGCACAGCGTAGTAAGCACAGCGTCGTAAGCACTGCGTCGTAAGCACTGCGTCGTAAGCACTGCGTCGTTAGCACTGCATCGTTAGCAAAATGTTTTTCAGGATTGTTTGTTCTAAAATGATTCCAAATCCAACAGAGTGGTGCAGGAATGAGTCCTAAAACCTGGAAATGAGTCAGCATTTTACAACTTCCACTTTCAAGTCAGCATTTTTCGTTGAAGCCTAAAATAAGGTCTGAAGGTCAATATAAACTATTTAAAGTCATCAAGCCGACACAAGGCCGTCTTTAGCTTAGCGGTGGTGATGCGGAACCTTGCCAGATCCAATTGGCAAATTCCATTGCTTTTTGTTCGGCCACCAAAATTACGTCATTACTGCACAACTCTATACATGAGAGCAACGTGTCCGGGTACTTCTACCCTTTTTAGGCGAAAAACACTTGCTGTAGGTAAATATATATTTTGGGGATTTTTTGTGAATCAGATGAAAACAATTTAGAATACTATGCATTCTTTTCTTTTTTTACAAGGAGCCCAATTATGGTGGTCAGTCCGGCATACAGTTACATAATGTCATGATAAATTGGTGATGGGCATTGATATGGTGAAATTAAAAGCATTAGGGGATTGATGTTATTTCAGTCTACCCGTTTGCCTTTTCAAAACATTGCCATTCAATAAGCCACACAAATCGGCCAATAAACGTGCCACCTGGCGAATAACCTGATTACTTGATTTTTCGACTCATCCATCAGAAAGTAAGCACAATTAAAAGTGATTACATTGTTGCAGCAATTGAAGCCAACATAGCAGCGAGAGGCCTGTATATATTTTCAAATTGTGAATAACTTGAAGAAAGAGCACATCATGCTTTCATCTTTGTCTTTACAAATGCTTTTGCTCGTTCATGTAATTTATTCTATTTAGGATATTCGGTTCTGAATCATAATGCAACCTTTGGAAATGCATGGATGTATTGACTGATTGTATAATATGGAGAGAAATAAATGTTTTCATCTTGTGTGCTGTGTTTGATTAAAAATATCTCTGAAAAAACTCAATATTTCATTAGAGATATCGAAAGAACATCAATGTGTAACAGCTTTAAGAAAATCAGAACTTACGAACCATGTGTATTTGGTTTTATATTTTTTAATACATTGTATGGATTTGAATAAACTATTTATATTACAAAACAATGAGGTTTTCTGCTACTTGTGTGTGTTGTCTAAAAACTAAAGTACATCTGCTACTTCAAAAAAGTACTACATTTCAGAAATTCAAAGTATATAAAGTACGGTTATGAGGCAATTTTACTTTTAACAGAGCCAGGCCAAGTGTAAATGGTTTGACGATTTATTCTCAAATAATGTAACTTGGTAGATAAGGTCGAGATAATGGAGAATGGTATCAATCCTATCATGTCATTCTCAGTTTGAAGCCAATAACCTTTTTCACAAAATGTCAAACTATCTTAAATGACTGAGTGTAGGGTTTAAAGTTCTGCTTTGAAACTATAGCAAACAATCTTCTTTTTAAGGTGTACATAGTATTCACTCTCCAGAAAAGCCATACATTATTAAAAGTGTCCCCTCATAAAATATAGACAAAATAAAACGGATATATTTCCTTGAACTCAAAGTGGATGTTGTGTTGAGTGTGTACATACACGCATTGTGCTTTGTGGAACAGTGTGGGCTTTTTCTTTCATAAAAAAAGAAAAGAAGCGCCACCCATATTAATTAGCGGCGGTCAGCATCAAAGCGCTGGTGTGATCCAGCTGAAGGTGAACAAAGACGGAAACATACATGGCCGACACAGGGCTCAAGTGCAGGCTGGAGGGTTAATAAGAGGAAATGGAAGCCGGGCTACGAGGCCCCATACAATATATGAAGCTGGAATTGACTTTTATTAAACATCCCATAAAGCCCCGACGATCATGAGATGAAGGAGGTTCTTTCATCATAGCTGAAGAATTATTACGGTTATTAATTTTCTCATATCAAAGGTCTGTGCATCAACACTAGTGTAGTAGATTTTATTGGCAGATTAAGACTCTTCTCATGTTGACATTTTGATATGTCACAGGATGAAAATCTCAAGGTGTAATTAATAAGATGAATGATGCGCTCCATTTTGCATGTGGGCAGTGGCACACTGCTTCGTACGATTATTTACTGAGTATGTCATTAATGAAAGCACAAATTATGCGATGGAAATAGTTTTCTACAAAAGTAAAAGAGGAGCCCTGATAGACAGGTCAGTGAAGCTTCCTCAATTTGATTCAAATAATGGGGAGGGCTTCACAATACAAATATGAAAAAGCCCATTATATTTGCAACATAGGACTTTGTTTTCACAATCTAGTGGTTTCATTTACAATACATCATGGAAAAGTGAACATTAACGTTGAAGACATAGAGATTCATAAAGAAGCATTTTGCATGAACTGCAATCTGTTTAAGACATATCACTAAAAAAGTATATTTAATTTAGTGTATTTCTTTTCAGAGTTAGCCAACACAACAGTTAGCTTGTTTTCAGGAGCCCTGAAAGACTTTTAAGATAACAGCAAGAAGGGATTTGAACTGGGGGGGGGCTTCATTTTTTTCATTATAGTATATCGTTGTGAATTGGTTTCTCCCAAACAAGCCTTCAGGGGTGTCACTGTTTGAAAAATGGCCCTTGAAAAAACTGAATGAGGATGAAATGATGGAACAGATTGTACAGACTGCAGGGAGCACTCGCTCCACACAAACAAAATCAATCAAACAGCATCATGTAGAGACATTGCCCTTCAAGTTCTGATAAGACCAAAGAAAAAAGAAAAAGAAAAAGGAGGATGTGCAATTAACATTACAAGGTGAAAGGTTGCAGTCCTCTACGCCTTTGGTTTAATCAATACAGGGTGACACAACAGGGAACATTTGCAGCACTGAGAAATACATTCTGGACACACAATGAATCCATGCAATAGTGTAGATGTGTTGAGTTTGAAAACAGCCAACTGCAAATATAATGCGAACGCAAAAACAACAATCTCAGCCCCGGTGCGGAGGACACATGTTCGAATCCGGCCTGGGACGTCGTCTTCCGGCTCCCCTTTCAACTCTCCGTCTCTTCAATAAAGGCACTGGTAGCCCAAAATATTAATACATAATAATAATAGTAATGTAATATATGTAACGAAGACAAACCTCATGCACAATTTATATTCTGTTGACCCCATCATCATGGCTTGCAGATTCAGACTAAAACAATAATGGTGGCCACAACAGAAAGGCCCCTCATCATCAGGCAAATCACATACCATAAGACTAGTTAACAATCCACCGCTTACAGCACACCAGAGCCTGCACAGGGACCACTGAGGATCATTTGGAGCCTGTGCTGGTTTCTAGAGACACTGCTGCTACTAGTTTAGCAATGAGCTCCAGGGAAGGCCAGGGATGTGTTAAGAAAAGCAGGGTGGGAGGGTTATTTTAGAAATCACCAGTGACATGTACAAAAAAAATTCAACCTTATCTGAGGATCACGTTATAAAAGTATTAACCCGATTATTTTCTGTTCCTTTTTTTGTATCCTGTTACATGTAATCTGCTACTCTCCAAGCTTGTTGATAACAGTTAGCTTTGCTGTGAAGTTAACTGAATGGCAGTGATTATGAAGGTGGCCTGCTCATTAGCTCTTAACAGAGCTCCTGCCTGATTAATCAATGTCTATTTAGTCCATGCCCTCCGGCCATCGCCATGGTTTCCCGGCAACATGGAAGAGAACCTGGTAACCAGGGAAGAGTGGCTCTCCTCACAACCGAGCTCGCTCCTCTCTTTTCCTTCAGTGTCATTACCTCTCTTTCTCTCTCTGAGTATCTTCCAATGTCTGAGTAATCACTCCCCACCGCTGCCTCTCATTTTCTTCATCAGTGTCTGTTGCAGTTTAATCCTTGTGGTGGTTTTTTTTCCCCCTCTCCGCTCTCTCAGTAATTGTCTTTATTCAATTCATCGTGCGATCTGCCCATCATGTACTGTTCTAGCAAAGCATACCCGCCCCCCACACTATATGAAGATGATTGATGGTTATGTCACTGGTGTTCTTCCAATTTAGTTTTCATCACCCAACATGAAAACCAGTTGCTTACAGCCTCCAGTATCTGCTCGCTTAAAAACAAAACAAATGGTGTTCATCTTCAATCTGAAATATCACAAATAGAAAGGTCCATCCATTTTATTAACTTTGAGCCAGTTGGATTGCATCATGTTTGTTGATGTTTTTCCTTGTTCCCTTATCCCAAGGTCCACAAACAGCAGCAAGAAAGAGGTCACAAGAGTCTGACCTCAACCCATCACCCACTGCATAAACTACGCCTGCTGTTTACACAGTTATACTTCCTCCTTTCTATTGATACTAAAGCACTACAGCAGCTGTATAATGTGTTACACTGACACAAGTGAAGTGTTGACTTTCATTAAATGTATTATGTCAACAGATTTCACATAACTGCACCGGAGGCCTGTACGACGAAGCCGGTTCAACATAACCCAGATATGTTTGAGTTACCCGGTTTACCTAATCCAAAACAAACGCGCTCTCGCTAAGCGGTCCTACGACGCTGGTTATCAACTCGATCGCAAGCTAGCCGTGTCCTATCTAGTTAGGTGCGCGTTCACATAAAATGGGTGGTTTTGGAGCATTCGACCAATCACAAACATGGACAAGTGTACTGACAGCGCAGCGCGTCATACTTCCTGAATGAAAAGTCAACTATAATATTAGTCAAATATGAAGACGTTAAACTTTAAACATCCATGACTTAAACACTTTATCCAGGATAAAAGCCACATAGCTGCACCTGCAAGGTGAATACAGCTGGTAAAAGAAAAAGTGTTTGAATGCGTACATTAACAGGTTTATGATATCACTGCCCCGTCTAAGACACGAGTGGATCTGACTTTAATTACATTTGACTCGAGTGTTTCGTCAACTTAATGTGTTGCTTAAAATAATACTTCTGCATACAGTATGTGACACTGTGAGTGTTGCACGGCCAGATACGGCTCAAGAAGCTGACTCAGATAAGGAAATATATGATACATTATGATGTGATATCATGTGATATGAATGATAATGGGACACATCGACGTCTGCACTCACAGTGCCGCGGACTGTAGGCTACGTAATGTTACTTTGATCCGGTTACTTATGTTGTGGCAGATATTTAATTAAGCTTTCTTAACATAATAGTATAATAATAGTATAATAGTTATAGGCTAATAGTCAGATTGCTCTGAAGATGGGAGGTGATATTCTATTCATTTTCACGTTCACACAGTCGGTGATTTTGGCCGGCCGTCTTTCCTGCAACGGCAGTTTAAACTGTATTTCCTCCGCACACTGAGCTCTGATTGGTCAGCAGGCGGTGCTTTCACTGAGTTGATGTCTTATCCTGGAACCTATCCTGCTTCGGAGCAGACTAGGTTCCAGGATAAGTTACCGTGGAGATCTAGCCCGCTAAAAAGTGAACCAGCTTCGTAGGACCGGAAACCCCTGAAGGTAGCTTGCTAAACGAAAATCTTGCTTCGTAGTATAGGCCCCAGGTTAGCCGCTCAGCATAAGTTACCATGGAGATCTAGCCCGCTAAGAAGTGAACCAGCGTCGTAGGATCGTAGTTTTCCCTGAAGTTAGCCCGCTAAGCGAAAGTCCGGCTTCGTCGTACAGGCCTCTGGTGAGTTGAAAGCAATAATATTACGTTTAAATAAAACATAATAGGTTCAACTTAATATTATAAATTAAAGTCAACGTTTCAGAATTTTCAGTGTACATTTCCACATTCAAATATCTCTTAAAATCACTGCACATATGTTATAATTTTTTTTAAGTTGTTTACTTTTACTATCCCAAATGTTGAGATTTTTCACACCTACAGTAGAGTGACCTGTCATTTGAATCAAGGTAAGAGTCCATTTTGCATTGTCGCCTCTGATGGCATCTTATCCCATTCCCGAATGCATCGGCTTTGTGGGTATTTGCCAGAAGCGGTTTAAATAGTTTTGATCCAGTTCTTATAACACATTTTAAAGATTTATTTTCACATCTCTGTCATTCTAATAAAATGTTTTAATCAGATAAAGTACTTTAGTTATATCTTTAATTCTCAGAGTAAGGAATTGAGAAAATGTTAGCGGTAGCTCATCTCGCAGCTAACTTTGTGCGTCCGTCTCTCGAATGGCTCATTGTAAAAACCTCCTGAACAATCATCAATAAAGGAATCCTATCCATCTTCCACCATTGCTATATGTGTTTTTTTATTGACAGACCCTTGGCAGTAGAAAACTACATAACGTACTATTTTTTGTGAACTTCAGCATGACTTCAGCAAGTCAAATGAAGTATGGATATGCAGATGAGAAATGGAAATGTCTTAAAGGTCCCCTATTATACTTATACCAACAATATAATATAGTTCTCAGTTATATAGAAAACATGTCTCTGAAGTGTTTGGCTCGAAATACCAAACAGATCATTGTAGCATCCCATAATCCCCTCTGTTTCAGCCCTGTTTCAAAAGTGCTGATTCTGTGTCTGTTACTTTAGATGAAAATAAGGAGCCACTCCCCTCTGAGAGAGATTTGGTTAAAAAGAACACAATAGTGCTCTAGGAGGAGATTCAGGTGATAAGGTGTGGGGGGGGGGGGGGGGGGGGGGGGGGTTACCTTGGTTGGGGATTGGCTAATGGTTACACAAGCCAAAAAAACATAATGACATCCCAAAGTGGCCAAAATCTGATCAGCTCATTTTCAGGTTTTTATATAGATGGATCAGGACAAAAAGAGAGCAAATATTTTTTTCCTGAAACTTTCAGAATCTCTTAACAGAGAGGGGAGCATTACTTATATAAAGTAATAAAAGACATGAAAAAGTGGATTTTGCATAATAGGTGACCTTTAAGTTTGTAAATGTTGTACAAGTATATGTGTACAGGTCTCTAAATGAGGAGAAGGAGTCCACTAAGTGCTGATAGAGGTTTTAGTTCCCCACAAGTCTCCCAGCAGCTGTATCAGGTGACATATGGGCGTTCACACCAAGTTATTTTCCCACAATAGTTCATGAGAACTCAGTTCATGAGAACTCTTTTAGTTCTGATGAACTAAAGCAGATCGCGTTCACACCGCAATGAGTTCCTGGGGGTGGACTAGGCAAATGAAGCCGCTGACGTCACTTCTTCTTCTTCTTCTGCTGCTTTGGGTTTACTGGCAGGCCGCAAACCACTTCACGGCGTATACTGCCACCCGGAGTCCCCGGCCGGAAGTCCCCGGAGTTGGGCACTGCTGGGAGTCCCAGCAGCTTCTACTGAAGCCTTCCGAGTAAATCGCCAGAACGCCGACACCTCCTCATCTCCACCGCTCCCATGTTTTCTTTTGTGTTGCCATAAGTTAGTCTCTCTGCGTTTGTGCGCTGGGCTAATGCTAATGCTAATAATGCTAATGCGAGGAAAATAAATATACTTGGATCTGACCATTTAAGCAGTTTTTCAGATGAGCTACTGGAATAATAGTGCAGTATGTCAATTGGGAGATGTCTATCAAAATGACAAAATCTATCACATGTCCCATCTACACAGATTATGATACAGATGTATGGAAAAACGTATATTTCTAAAACTATAATATCAACAAATGTATATTTTGGGAAAGTGGACAATATAGGATTATATATTTAACTGCTATTGAAGGGTTTAGCAGAGGTGTGGACTCGAGTCACATGACTTGGACTCGATTCAGACTCGAGTCACCAATTTGATGACTTTGGACTCGACTTGACAAAATGACAAAACACTTGCGACTCGACTTGGACTTGAACACCAATGACTCGGGACTTGACTTGGACTTGAGCCTTCTGACTTGAGGTGACTTGATCATTTAATTCAGAGGTCTCCAACACGCCGATCGCGAGATGCCGCTAGAAGAGCAGACTCCCGTCGGGGAGAGCAGAATCTTCAGCCGCTGCAACTCTTGCTGAGAATCCTTGCAGGCAGGGGCGGGTCTTTATTTAGCTGGGCCACCATGCGGCCAATCATATGTGAGGACACTAGGATCATACCATTATGTGAAAGAAGGGTGGGGGGCAGACGCTCCAAAGACAGCAGGTGTAGTGGTACAGGCCAGCTACACAGAGCCACGGGGAGACAGATTTAAATGCAAGCGCGTCGGAAAAAGTCAAGAAATTAGCGAAAAACGAAAAAAGAAGCAGCATCTGGCTGCATTTCAATGATATTGGAGAAAGCAAAGCTGAGTGCAGGATTTGTAAAATGAAAATAACCTTCAGAGCAAGGTTTTTTTTTGGTAACCACTCAGGATTTATTGTCAGAGGTGGGAGAAGTTCAGATCTTGTACTTGAGTAAAAGTACCAGAGTGTAGGAATACTCGGTTACAATAAAAAGTCCTGCATTCAAAATGTTACAAGTAAAGGTACAAAAGTATTAGCATCAAAATACAGTTAAAGTACCACCTGCAGAGGGATCTAGATTCAGGTGTTCTTTTCCCCATAAAGACCGCCTCGCTGCACATTATCCCTTGCATAAAGATAGGTTGTGGGTCCCTTATAACATGTTGTACACAGTGGAAATAAACATTCTGGTTACCTCAACATCAGGGATCTTATCAATTAAACTCCTTCTGAATCAAACCGTCACGGTAGCCTTACCTTACTGATCCCTCTTACAATAGAAGAAAACACGTTACTTTACCAGCAGAGAGAAAATAGATTATTACAGTATTAATGTGACTAATAAAGAGCAGTTTAATTATTAAGTATTATTCTGTTGATGGGTGTCATTACATTTGGTGAAAAGCACATAATGACTTGTTTAAGACTCGTTTTGTCAAAGTTTAGGACTTGGACTTGACTTGAACTTGCCCATCCTGACTTGAGACTTGACTCGGACTTGAGCGCAAAGACTTGAGACTTGACTCGGACTTGCAAAACAATGACTTGGTCCCACCTCTGGGGTTTAGTGTAACTATCCTTTTGTGTGATTGTTTTTACCAGCAATGACAGCAGCTGAAACCCAAAGCCAAGGAGATCCCAAGCTACGGGCAAGGGAAATATCAGGGTCAAGAGTTGAACACCTGCAACAGAACATCGGCAGGAAAGGATATCAGAAAAGACTAGTCGAGGATTAAAGTGAAGTGTCTTCGAATGTGTATCCCCCTCGCGCCGATCACCCCATATGAAAACTAACACAAGTTGCCCATTATATGTTATACTGTCACGTAATGTGATCACTATAATGTGGTGCAGTGCTGACATATTTTTGTAAGCCAACCCGAAAGTTAGCATCGCAAGGGTTCACTCCACGAAAAGCAATGGGATTTCACCATTGGATTTTGGTATATTGCAGAGAAAACGATCTGTGGCAAACATGTTGTACTGCGGGATAAACTCCACATATTAAAATCACTTTGTGATATTACAAGGATTCATTCTTTTGGCAGAAATTAAAGCTAACCCAAACTACATCAAGGTCGCATGGATGCGCATCACCACCGCTTAACTAAAGACGAACTTGTCGATGTGATGAAGTTCGGTCGTTTTTTAAAGTCACTTGTTAGCAACCGCCGTTTTTATGGCACAAAGAAGCTTCGGCCAATCACAAGTGGGGTAAACAGTAGCGTATTTTCTGTCGGGGAACAAAATGTGAACATCTTTTAAACCACAGATATTATTTCAGTCTTCAAACCAAAAACACATTAAAAAAACACTTACTTCGAGACGAGGGAACCGGGAGTGGTAAAATGAAGGGCTGTCCCCAATTAGTCGGCTAAAACAGTCTTAGTCGGATAATTTGTTATTACTCTATTAGTCAAAAAAAAAAACTCCATCCATCCGCGTGTGCTTTGACGCGTCAGTCAGAAAACCCTCGCACTTCATTCAGAGCTGTGCCTGGTCATTAAGTTCATTTTGTCGAGCAGGAAATCCTTAATTATCCCAGACAACCTCTGATTATTCTCATAATCGGAGGAAAACAGCAGCAGTGAGTCAGGCAGTAACCTAAGCTTGTATCAACATATATAGACCTATACTTTATTATAATTCTGACCTCAGAAAAACATAAATTAAAGTTTTCATTTTATGATGAAGACGTGATGCGAGGAGGTATTTTTGGCAACACGCAGATTTTCAGTGATTCCGTTCGCTGTGTAATATTTAAAGGGTTGTTATATTAAGATATGAATGATAGAATAAATGAACTAAATGTTCCGTGTGTCTTCGCTGATTGTTCTGAAACACATAAAGAATGTAGGCAGGCGGACCAGTCCGCTGTGACTCATGCGCTTTCTACGTGTAACATTTCATTTATATTATATTTATATTTCAAAGGTTAATTATTACAGTTTTATTGTATATGTTATATTAGCACAACATACCATGATGTTATAACAACGTTTTGTATCAGCCCTTGAAACTGAAACCATTTTGGGAGAAAAAATGTATCAATAATATTAATAATGATAGCTTATCACAAATGTGCTGGATTAGTCGAATAATCGCCTGAATTGACGACTATTGGTTGACTAGAAAGATCTTTAGTAAAATGCCCTAATAAAATTGAGCATAAAATGCTCAATCAAAAAAAAAAAATTGGCCATCCCCATTTCCATTGGGTCTTCTTCGGGGAAAACAAATCTGATCAACAGTCAAAACAATGCTCACACTGAAGCTAAATCCAGGGGATGTTTGGCATTTACACCAAATAGTCTCACTCTCTCTGTTGATCACCTCATGATTAATAAAAAAATGTCAGCACCTTCATTTTTCATAATCAGATTGAGGCCAGTTTTAACTAGCATGTATCTCACAGTAATCATCACAGAATCAGTGCTTATTGTGAGGGACCCTCATCAGCCCCCCGCTGTGTGGTTGTGCCTCACAGCCAGACAGGAGACTGAGGCCCCGCTCACACGGGACCGTTTGCGTTTATGCACAGTATGCGTATTCAAAAAAGTCTTCCGTTCACATGCATTCGTTTCATTTAACGTGTCTGTTCAAACGAGGCCGCTGGAAACGCTGTAGTACATATGCCGGGACTGTAAGTGGCGCTGTAACTTCCGCCAAAATACACCAAAAGCCGCGAAGAAGAGCAGCCCGAGCAGCCCCGCCGCAATGTTGCCATGGCTACCCTTCTGTTTAAGCCCCGCGGTGTATTTAGCAACATGTAGTTCATGTAATTCTCCATGTCCACTTGTTGCTGATGGTTGTGGGGCTGTAGATTTTGCACTAATATCTGTAGCATGGTCAGTAGCAGTAGCACTAGCAGTAGCTACTGACAGGAGGAAGTGTGTGTGGCGATTGCTGGTATTCAGCGGGATATAGTCATTTCCTCAGCATATGGATAAATGCAACGGGGAAGTTAACTGAAAGAAACCGAATCTGTGGATATTGCATCGACCGACCAAGAAGCACGTCTCCGTGGAGAGGACGGCTCAGAAAGAGAGATATTCTCTACAAACACCGGGTGAGATCACACCTTTGTCAATATAATGGATCAATGCATGAAATCTGACTCTGTTTATTTTGTTTAAGGAGTATATTGGGCGTTAACAATTCTGGTTTGCCTTTTATAATATTATTTCATTCAAGAACCCCTTGTGCGTTTAATTAACACAGCTATTTTTGATAGTTGCTACAGCAGTGAGCAGGAGAGGTGGGGAGAGGTGGGGCTATCGCTATTTTTTCAGGAAATATTCGTATAGAGGTGATTACACGGACTCGGTTGACCCCCCAGAGCGTTTCGTTTGCAAATCTATCCACCTTGGGACCCGTTATCGTTTGTGGGGTCAGTTTCTATCGGCCTCGTGTAAATAATAGGGCTATACGCACGCGAAACTATGCAGATACAAGCAGTTTTCTCCTCGTGTAAACGGCGCCTGAGACTCTCCTCCTCTGGGGTATCATAGCTTAATGAAGCAGCGTCAGAGAAGTGAATGCCCCGGTCACAGCGATGACGCATGAGGAGGAATCCTTGATCCTTTTGCCTGTTTAATTTGCTTTACTGTTGGCCATTGAAGCTGTAAACAACAATAGAAAGGTGCTGATACAAATCTCCCAAACAATAAACTGTGGAAGCAAGGTGTGTGTTTAAGCGTGAGGCTCTGTTCCCTGTGAGTCATAGAGGGATAAACGTGGCAGCATATGGATTATGTGCAGTGCTGTCTTCAAGGATGAGAGCTTATATCTCGGGTTCTCCCTTCTCTTCAATGATAAACATGTATTAAATTAACTCCCTCCTTTGGAGCCTAGATCCTTCCCTTTCTTAACAGCTCTCCAGATCCTCCAATTCAACTGGTGGGATTTTTCCTTCTCCTTCTTCTCTTTTTGTTTTTCCCCACACTAGAGTCTTTCAGTCTGTGCTTTACTTTGGCTTCTGTCTGTAGCAACAACAGCAGCCAGCCAGACTAGCACTGCAAACCTCTTGAAAGACGGAAAGAGGTAATAAATTGTAGCTGTGTCCACACTGTGCCAGTGCAGCAGAGCCACAGCTCAACAGGTCCAGCCAGGGGGCTGAATTCATCAGTAATGTTCGCAGCCAATCGATCAGTTTAGTCAGTGTCCGCGTCTGAGACTGGCTTCTGTTTCAGCCCCAGTGAAGACAACATGCTTACACAGACAGAAATGAATAGAGGCAGGAGAAAGAAAGAACGCCAATAATATTTCTACTTTAAAAAACAAGTCATGGTTTTTTTGCGAAGGCAGAAAAAGACTTGTCAATGCAACCTTTATGTCTTTGCGAGACTATAGTAAAGTTGTTAGTATGAATGCAATGCATCTTCTAAATGCCTACGCTCGTTAGATACCGTCTACCTACTGTACCTTCACTGAAGTTTATTACAAACCTTAAACCCTTACACACGCCTGCTCCTAGTTGGATGGTCTGCCCTGACCAGCCGTAGACTAAACCAATAGCATATTCTTATTTATAGGGCTGTTCTTTGAGTTCTACCACCTTATCTACAGATTTATATCCATTGGAATAGAACAGGAATTTACGGATGATGTTCTCTTGAGCTAGAAATGTGAACTTGTGACCCTTGAGAGCTTTACTTTTATACACACCTGTCGGAGTGTCTTGAGCATCTCCGTGGCCTCGTCCTGCTTGCCCTGCTTGGCCATCAGCATCATCTCCTGGATCATGCCGATGCGGCGCTGGTAAGGCGGCGGCGTCCCTCCACGCCCCAGCCGGTCCCCTGACTTCAGCATGAGGGAGGCCAGGATGTCCCCCCGCTCCCTGGTGGGGGTCCGCTTCCAGCTGTGCTGAGGGCTCGGTCCTCCGGGCTCCTGGCCTTTGGTCTGCTTGGCACCCATGGTGTTGCGTTTAATGTGAACTGTGAAAATAACAAGACCAGTCCTACCAAGAAGTCATGCCGAGGCAGGTTTGAGTAATGGTAAGACACTCAAAAAGCCTGCAGATCATCATATGTTTCGGCAGTTTGGGGCTAAAGCATCTGTGAGTAATACAACTCCAAACTGCGAAGGAAAAATGTTCAGTGTTACAAAGAAGAAGGAAAAGTCCAAGAATACAAAACACTACTCCATAACATTAGGAATTGGAGCTACTAGTTGTCTGCTTTCAGGAACTTGTAAATCCCAGAGAGAGCAGCTCAGGTCGGGAACAGCTCGGAGGATGCTGCCTGCAGCATGACCGCAAAACACGGACACAGCAGTCAGGATGCAGGATGCCTTCAGTGCAGACGGCTGCAGCCTCCTATCCCACACGCAACTTCACCACATCTCTAAAATAATGTACCTTCGGCAGCAGGGTTATTTTCCTACTCTTCTCTGCTGTTTTCTGTTAACAGTAGCTCGGAGGACAAGGAGGAGACGGATCGCAGAAGGTGGTGCATGCAGCAGGGCATGGCAATGTTTACGTCTCCTGAAGATCACCGCTGATGTCTGCTGCTCGCTCTGCCCTGTCCTTCCGCCGCTGGAAAGGCACGCATAGGCTGAAACAAACCCCGCATTCGTCCTTCTCCAAGGTTGAGTCTCCATCCGCTCCGGAGCAGGAAGCAGCCGCACTGGCGTCTCAGTTCGACACAGGCTGCGGCTCCGCGGGCTGACAGGCCGGGCTGGTGTTCCCTCGCTGGGACTGAATTATGTATCGCACCCTCTGTTCAACTGAATGGGGGGCGCGCGGAGAGTGCACATGAGCACAAGTCCACCCTCCTCGCAGAGTAATGGGTAGGGCTGGGCAGGAGCACGAGCACATCGCCAAGTTTGCAGTTTCAGCTCGACACGACACTTCTTCTCCGGCTGTGCCAATTTTCATTAATTAATGCGTCACTTTAATGTAGCGTTGCTGCTTTCCATACGTTGACAGGTTTGGTTCAAGATGACTCATACGTTGTTATATCCTTTATGGTCTTCTAGTTAATCGGCATAGGCCTATAGTTTATTAGACAGTTATTTTTTTTTATTATCGAATAAACAAATTGTGCAATGTGGCTGGCTAGCATAGTGGCGAGGGTAAATCCTGACACAACTTGACACAAAGATATGACCTTTGGATTATGTACCTTCATCTATAGTAGGCCTACTGAAAATACCTTTGTTAAATAGGCCTACGTAGCCTACAACTTAAAAATAGTTTAAATATGCGAAGTAGTGTCGAATGTATTATATCGCAGAGAAAACTATTAATTTGTAAATGTTTGTAAATGATTTGGTCTTCGTCATAAGCAACATAGCAATATTTAAAAGATAGATTTTCATATCGAGTTTGGCTTTTTGCATAGAAAATACAAGACACTATGTTCGGCCTACTCTTATATTTTCATTTAGCATGAACTAGAATAGAGATTTCTTTTTTTAATGCAAGAATTGTAGTTTTACCTCACCATTAAGTGCAAGTGAAATTTAAAAGATGTTCAGATAAACTGAAATAAAGCATATATAGACTATTCCATTCTACAAAGGAAGTATGTAGTTATTTTCATGTTATCAGCATGATTCAATGCCGTTTGATCACATGGTACATACACCTCTGATTTACAGTATATGTAGACAGAAAAATAAAGGAAAGATTGCACTGACCTCTGGTGGTGGCCGTTTGAAGTTCATAAACTAAATCATTTTAAAACAACAATCTTCATGTAGTAGTAATATTAGTAGTAGGCCTACTGTGTATGAGAAAGGAAGTCGATTTTTTTAAATGATTGAAGATCATTTAACAGATTAAGATTGTTTTTTCTTCTCTCATATCAACTGTATTGGCCTTGAGACTAACACAAGAAATGTCAACATGGGCTTTTCAAAAGGTATCATTTATTTGTTATGCCTTTACTTACATCTTTATTTACAGTAGAATTTCAACAATCAGTTACCTCAAATCACTTTGTTAGCTTTATTTGCTCACTTTACCAGGGAGAAAATCCAGGCTGAGAACTGTCCGTGTCACAGATCCAAATACAAACAATAGGCTTTAACCAGAGGTGTTCACGAGTTAAAACTTCATTCTTTTTTTTAATAAAGGTGTGCTGCATTTGTTATTCTAACACAAGAACTCAGCTCAACGCTCCGGCAAAGAAGGGATTCTTTTTTGGCTGCCAACACATACAGTTCACTCAGTTTGATCTTTGACACCATTGGATCACATGCGGATGGAAATCCCAGTTTTTGAAGCACCGATCAAGAGAATCACAGATCAAGAAAATCTCCTCAGAATGCATCTAAATGATGCAGACTAAAAATAAAGATTATCTGTAATATTGACAGATGTTTTGATAGTGTTCATCGAAATGTACGACTCAGAAAAGATACAAGAGCATTTCTGAGACAGCGCAAATGAGAAAGCGAAAAATCGTATTTTCTGTTGACGAGTGTCAAACCCTAATTCCATCCGCTGCGCTATAATGTTGTCAGACACTAACTTCAGCACTAAAAGCAGACCAGAATTTCATCCGATTTCCCTTCCATCAGCGGCCCACACAGCTCTGACACCACTGAACTGTGACCAGGCTTGATTAAAAACATGATCGTAAAATCGGGTCCAAAATAAAAGTAATGCGTGAATCCTAAATTCAAACAGAAAGTATCAAAGAATAGTTTGTAACACGTAGCTAAAGTGATGGCTTAATGTTCACTTAAAAGTGTCCTACTGAGGCCTCGGTGTGAAGCTCAGTGGGAGCTGTTTCTCTTTTCAGAGCTCAGCAGGAAATAAAACCAACCTGCGAAGATGTTCAGCTGTCAGATACTCAAAGTGTCCAGCTCAGCTTGGCAACAACAAATCAACCTCCCAGCACTGTTCCACTTGACTGCATGTCTCTTTAAACACACAGTGAAGATCTCTCTTCTATATCATACAAAGTGGCGCAGTCATGAGTTCTAAAATCAGGAAATTATTTTAGACCATTTCAGGTTCCCTTGTCTCAAAGTCATTGGGTTTTAAACATGTTTTTGGTTAGAAGCCTGAAATAAGGTCCGTGTTTTGTCCTACAACATAAAATATGTCATTAAACACCCAACTCGTGAATGTCCGTATCTTCTAGCTGTTCAGTATCATTAACGTGTGTTGGCCACAAAGCTTATTTTCCTCCATACATATTGAAAATCCCATTGCTTTCTGTCGAGGCAGCCCTTGTGATGCTAACTTTCAGGTTGACCTACACAAACATGCCATCACTACACCACTCTATATGATTAACCTAATGACATATTGCTGTTTGATGCACTCTCACAGTAAAGGGAAAGACGTGCCTTTGTTTGGATGATGAAGAAAATTATAATTCTCCTTTGCATAACTGACTCACGCTAGTCAGGCAGTGTTACAGAGGGAAGGACAAATCCAGACAACCCAGAGAGGACCAGGACTGACGGAGTGTCAGGGCCTCTCAGGCGGGGGGGGGGGAGACTACGGGCAGTTAGAACGTGTAGCCAGCAGGGGGCGCTTTGTCGTCTTTGTTGCTCTCCAGGGAGAAGGGGGGAATGCGTACATCGAAGTGAGAGCCGTCGGTTCTTTCAATACGAAACGTCCCCCTAAACATAAATAACAGAGTAAAGCATGAATTAGTTTCAGACATATGTACGAGCATATTTCAAGTTATGTTAAGCCTTTGAAGGTGAATATGAAACAGCAGAATATGAAGCAGTGATGTGATTTATTTAACAGTTGAGTGATGCAAGACGGAGCAAACTCACCACATATGTCCGCTGGGGGCTTGTAGAGACACATGGCTGCTGTACTGAAAGGCCGGCTGTTCTTTTGACAACACCGGCTCCTGTTACAGCACACACACAAACACACAAGAACAAAATGACAAGGTTACACAAATCATTGTTGATGCGCACTTTTGTCCTATAATGGAGAGGGAGAAGCTGCTCACAGCTAGAAAAAAAACATTAATAAATTGAAGGTTTTTTCAAAGATGTAGTTGGATTGACGTCTGATAACAAATGTATTTTATAGTTATCTGGACTTCCTAGGGAGTAGTTTTTAGTACGCATTAGGGACAAAACTAAACATTTTTTAACAGTATTGTTAACGTTAAAGATAGGATATTTAAAGTCAGTACCAGTAAAAATCCAGTAACATTTAAAATGACTCCTTTCATTACGTTTGCTTTGGCTGCGTTTTTAGGCCCATAAGCCAGTTGTATTGATTGTGTTGGTAGCGTAGCAGCTCTGCAAACAGAAAGTATTATGAATGTGCATGGCTTTATGATGTCATTATTTAGATAGCCTGCCTTTAAAAGCTCAGCCTTTAACTACACAGATCATATTTGACCGGAATTTCTCACATTTTCCAGGACATTAACATCTTACAGAAACTGAAAACCTGGTGTGAAGATGTTAAGATAACAAATATAATTCACAAGGTTAAAAATATAATTGTGTCATCATTTGTTTACAATAGTCATAATTAGCGCATTCATTTGTGTTTGTTGGCCAAAAATGTGTTTTATGAAGTCACCGAAATCTTGACCTTTGACCACCCAATTCAGTTCATCGTTGAGCGACTGAGGATGTTTGTTGCCAATTTGAAACAAAGTTCTCTCCCCGCCCTCCTGTGACATCGCATTCTCCTAAATAGGACCTAGGGGCCATTTGAAAAAATAAGGCCCCCATCTTTGGCTGTTGCTGCTGTGGATGTAAAACGGTGTAAACTGACACTTCTCCTGATGGTCTAGAACAGGCATCCACAAAGTCCGGACTCCGGTCCGGATCGAACCACAACTGTCTCTGGACTCTGAGCAAATTATACTTTTCATATGTATTATCTGTATTATCTGTATTATCTGCGAGACATCGCCACAACGCAACGAGTCAACATTCTCCGCTATGTCCACTGCAAACAGCGCTCTGCATCTCCGACTGTTCCACTGTCTGTGTGTGTCTGTCAACGCATTGGTCCAATCACATTCAGCATCCCGTCAGCGTTTTTCCCCCTCCACCAAAAGTCTGCAAATCAGAGGCACAGTAGGGCGGGTCTTCGCGGAATGCGGGTGGGAAAAATGCGTGTGTCGTGTCGTCTCTTTCAACCTGTCTGAGTCAGAGCGAGAGTTTAAAAAAAAAAAAGTCAGAGCGAGAGTTAACAGCTCATCTAGTTGCATCTGTACTGTAGCTAGTAGCCTAGTTTCACCTACCGGGGTGGCATGGGGGTGTGGCAACTGCCACCCTAAAAATAGGCCCTGCCACCCCAGTTGGCAGCTTTGTTTTGAAAGAAAAGGTGTGGCTCATCTGACATTTATGAGAGAAAGTCTCTAATGTCCGAGTGCAAGTGAATGCAGCACAAGATGCACGTCTTGTAACCCCTCCCCCGGCCCTGGCGCGAGCGTGGAAATATGATTGACCCAAGTACTGAAGGAATGAGGTATTTGCGGTCTACAATGACAGAGAAGAGACTGTCAAGTTTGGCTGTACTCAGCATTGAATCAAAACGCACTAAAGCTGTTGATCTTAATACGTTTGTGAGGCGTTTTGCTGAACAAGATGGTAATCGCCACATTCAGCTGTAATAGACATGTCAACTTGATGCTCTGCTCACGGATGAGCATACAACACCGTTAAGATGACCTTACGTGTGTAAATATATTTTTTTCTTTGTGGGGGTCTGCCCCCAAAAAACAGTTTTAAGTCCTGAGAAAGTCAAATAAGACGGTGTGTAAAACTACACTGCCCAGCCAAAAAAAAGTAACCACTTTGATTTAACTAAGCCAGTAGGTAAGGACATTCCACTGAATAATAACTGAAGTATAAAAGAATGCATGAACTGAAGTGATGGAGAC
Organism: Trematomus bernacchii; assembly: GCF_902827165.1. Lineage (NCBI taxonomy): Eukaryota > Metazoa > Chordata > Actinopteri > Perciformes > Nototheniidae > Trematomus > Trematomus bernacchii. The sequence continues at coordinate 4,394,292 of NW_022987851.1, read as the reverse complement.
CATGTTTGAAGGCAAACAAAAAGAGGAAATAACAGGTCAAATCAAGCAAATCCCCCTCTCAGATGCCACAGAAACCAGAACAACATAAATACTGGCTGGTGATTTGATTAATCAGCTTTGTGATGGAATAAAAAATGCACAGTGCATTTCCTTAGCTGTGGATGAGTCCACTGACACCACTGACAATGCTCAGTTGCTGGTGTTTGTGAGTTTTTATGATGAGGCAAAGGGGGAGTTGTTGAAGATGTGTTGGGCCTGACGAACCTCAGTGGACACACAAGGGGGCAAGACATTTATAAAGCAATAATGGGAATGCTAAATGAAAGAGGGTGCAGCTGCCTTTATTCATAGCTGTGCAGCTCACACTGCGACTCTGAGGGATCAAGCACAGACACAATAACAATGAAAACTGCTGCATACAGATTATTTTTGTTTTTGCAACCTCGTGTTAAGAATCTTGTTGCAATTGTTTAAAAGTTTGAATGACCGTAATAAATGGACCTTTGTCTTGTTTTTTTGGACCTTTAAGATTTGTATTTGAGTACCCCTGGTCTAGAACTCTGATACAGTGTGTGTGTGCGTGTATATGGGTGGGTGTTTTTGGTGTACTGACCCTCCCTACGACTCCTCGTCCTCTGACGGTCTCCAGGGTTCCTGAGAGGCTGAAGATCCTCCAGTGCCTCTCTCTCAGCTGAACCACCTCGGCGCCCATGTTCTCAAGACGGATACAGTACCGCCACTGCAGGGAGACAACACACACAAGCGTCAGAGTACTGAGTATGCAGACTAAGGTGGAATAAAGCAGTGCTTGTAGCTGGTGTTCATTTCCCAAAGTGACTACATATTCCCCACAGAAGAGAAACATCTGCTACTCACCCAGTATACATGGGAGTTCTGGGCCTCCTGAGAATCAGAGAGAATATCCATTAGCATTAACAGAACCAACCAAAACAGAAAACAACAAGAGTCACAGCCATAGTCTCGATTTGCAGACCTAAATTTAGGTCAGTGCGATGTGGCTAATACTCGAGCTAGTGTGCTACAGGCTGTGTTTGCAGCAGCTTCATATCTCTGAACTTAGATGCTGTTTGGTCATTTACCCTCATGCCCATGTAGAAGGGGATGACGGTGACCCGGATGTTCTCCGTGGTCTCCCTGTGGACATCTGACAGCTCCAGCCAGGGGTGGTTCTTCTCCTGCCACGCCTTCAGGGTGTCTCTGGGTGTAAATGGTGGAGCTACAGGACAAAGCACATGTTTACTCACAATACTGTTTTTTGTTACATCGACCACGTAAACGGTAAATGTCAATGGTCAGATCCGAACCAGAAGTGAAACTAAATATGACTCATTGTATCAGGGAAATACAATCATTCATTCGATATTGGCTTGTAAAACACTAGACAGCCAACCATCATAGCTATTTAGTGAATATTTCACCCACAAAAGGACCATTTGTATATCAAAACTCACAACGCGATACATTTATTTGCTTAGAAAATGTTTCTGGTTGGGCTTGACAGTGAACAAGGATCGAAAAACACATTAAGTTCTTAGGAATTGAATTAATAGGGGCTGTGTGAACAGCAGCAAAACAGTATCAATACATCATTTTACAAACTATGCATAGTTTTGCTTCTGTTTAACTAAGCTCTCATTTACTTCCATTCATATTGAACACTTATCCTTTTTGAATTCATGCAGAAATATCAACATTTTCTTAATTAATTCAAGGTATCACAGGGTAAGTAATTGATATTCAAATGGTCGTTTTGTGGGTAAAATATTGCTTTAATGGCTTTGAAAAAAAAGAATAATAACTAAACAGACAACTGCTTAAAGATCTACAATATTTAACTTAGAATAAAATACTATGACTACGATTAATAGCAATGACATTCGTTAACGATGGTTAATGACAAGACTAAAGTGAGACTCTGCATTGTAAAAGGTGTGTGAAGAATGATGTGGCCGCTCCAGAAGAGAGCGTACCTTTGGCAGGGTTGAACATGAGGAAGCGCTCAAACAGCTCGTGCTGGATGGGGATCTGCTCCGTAGAGTTATAGGGCAGGATGTCTTCATGGCTCACATAGTCCAGACCTGATGACAGAAACACACACACGGTCACATGGGGACGAGACGGAGAGCAATGAATGCCTCAAAGGGGAAGTGTAATATACTGTGGGAGCTAAACTGGTGAGTGGCCCGTCACATACAATGTGTTGGAGTGCTAGCACATACAAGCGTAAGTTTTACAAAGTGATGTCACTATGTTACGGTAGTAAACAAAGGAGTTCAATGGAGGTGTTTCAGGCGGGGGGGGAGTGTGGGGGAGAGAAACTCCCTCTGGAGGGAATAGAGAGATTTAAGCCTTTATGCACAGAAAAAAACCTATACAACACAATACATATAAAAATATATATATATATATATATATATATATATATATATTGAATCCTCTTTACAAGCTGAGCTGGACTATTTCCTCATAGCTTTTTATTTGTATTGTTTATCATGAATGCCCCATTCAAAACTGTTAGAAATGGGATATACAACAGTGATATGACAACATGTCCATCAGAGCAGACTCCGTAGTGAACAACTCACTAATGACAGTATTGGTGTTTTTAGCTAAGCTAGGGAGTATTTGCAAAAACAGATTGGCGTTTTACCCTCATTGTTCTCGTTAGAGTTTAATGGTTGTAATGTTGACCATGTGCATGTAATGGTGTGTGTATGGTAACCTAGAAGGCAATCTCGCCTTGTGCGCTCTGTTTAATTCAGTTAACACATCATCGTTTTGAAATTAAAGCTCAACTATGTCCTTCATCATTGTTTTGAATAAATGAAATAACAGCAGTAATAGGCCATCTAGCTTTAAAACATTGCTGTAGTGGATCTAATTTATCAAAATGTTAAGAGTGGGTGTTAAATACTTGAATCTTCAAAGGGAAATTTGACAATGGAAAGTGGTGTGGTGGTAGAATGAGTGTTTAATTAGGTCTGCTTAAAGCATTTAACCTGACAGAACCTTTGTAATGTATCATTGAAGTGCTATGTCCTGAACACTGTGCATACCTGGGATAGCGTACAGGGCTCTGCTGTCGTCATGGTTTGCCAGAAACGTCACTGCCTCCGTCTGGGACCTCTGAGACTGTCGAACACACAGAGACACACTGCTGACAGGACAACCAGAGCTAGATTCTAACACTGTTCTAGCTTTGTCTCCCTAGAGCATTAACACTCATTGCACTTCATGTTTACATGCTTAAATGGTCAAAAAGTGCTTTATATCCTGGCTCCAAAATGGTGGAATGAGCTCCCCATTGACATCAGGACAGCAGAAAGCTTACACATCTTCCGGCGCAGACTGAAAACTCATCTCTTTCGACTCCACTTCGAGCAATAAAATGAAAAAAATACAACTTATATACTAACAAAGGACTGGCTTATCTAAAGCCAGTTGAGTAGCACTTGAAATTGTTTGGCTCTATGAAACCTGATGTACTTATATGATTCTGTTTTCTTCAAGTTTGTATCTTCTTGGTCGAATGCACTTATTGTAAGTCGCTTTGGATAAAAGCGTCAGCTAAATGTATTGTAATATTTCTCATAAGAATTTGGGATTTTAGCCCTTATAGACCATTTACATGCACAAAAACCTATATAGCACAAAAACCTATATAGCACACTACAGGAAAGGGGAAACCCCCAAAAGCTTAATAGGGCCTCTTTAAGATATATTATAACCTCTCCAAGGACAATATGTGTTAAGGAAAAAAACGTCACATACTCTTATCAAATGTCTGTCCCAAAGGTCTGTGGAAGTGAGTGTAACAACTAGGAATTTAATTATTAGGATTTTATGGGTTTAAGAACAAGTATTCATTATTTATATTTTATTTTGAAGCAATGTGAATATGGCTTACTATTTTTTTAAATGTGAGGGATAGAGGATTTCCGTTGAAATCTGGACTTAAATGATGCAGTAAATATAAGGAATAATGGCAAAATGAATAGTTATTGAAATTCCAAATGTGTTACTGAGATTCAACCAGCTCCACTTTCTTGCTTGTCTTGACTTCCTCCGATGTATGTGCAATGTAAGGTGGTCCTAAAAAAACCCTACTGTAACTAGGGATGCATATCGTTGACTTTTTTACGATACCGATACCGATACCACTGAACGATACCGATACTCAACCGATACATATCGTGATACTTTCATGTTGCATAAGGGAAACATTTTATCATCCCGCAATTACTCCCATGAAGCGCTTTATTATATAGTTAACATGTCAAATGAATATTAAATTCAATTGTGGGACTTGGACCTTTTAGTACTGAACAAACAATGAAAAACACGTTATCTATGAAGAAAACTGATTCTGCAATATCATTTATAACAACCATCAGGCGGGAATAGTACATCTTGTCAATGGAAAAATAAAATAGCACCAGTATAATCAATATTCAACCTGAGATTCGACTGACCAGAGAACACATAAAGGATCATGAGATCTCGGCATTGCACATAAAACAAATAGCATCCTTAAAATCAACATTTGCCTGATGAAAGAAAACAAATCCCATCACAGTTCAGTTTTGTGCATTCATCTTCAAGAAGATGAGCATATCTGCTCTCTCTGGATCCAAACGGGCCCTTTCACAGCGTAGGATATCACCTGCTGAACTGAACTCTCTCTCGCTTGGCACGCTGCTTCCCTGAACACAAAGGTACTTGGTTGCCATACGAGACAGCATTGGTTGGAGATTGGATGTGTTGCCACCTTTCCCAGAAATAAACTTCTTGCAGTGGTTACAGACCCCACCATTCAGACTGGCAGTGGTTACAGACCCCACCATTCAGACTGGCAGTCATATGCAGCCACACTTTAGATTTTCAAAAGTGACTTGGTTGCGGAGTTTCACTGCGAAATTGACATCGTAATTCCGACGGTTTGGGCACAAGTTTAAGGATATTATGCCTCACTTTTATAAAAAAAAAAAAAAAAAAAGTATCGCAAACCGGATCTGATTTCGGTACGGTATACCGTAGCCACCAGTAACCGGTATTTCGGTAATACCGGGAACCGGTATGCACCCCTAACTGTAACTGTATAGTGACTTACTATATGAGGGCAGTCCCTGGTGTCAATCAGGACCTGGTAGTATGTGTGAGTCTTCCCCTTCACCTCCTTGGAGCCGTGTGCACCCGGAGCGTCAGGTTTACTGAGGGGAGAAAGTAAGAGATACAAAAAGATCTCAGTTAAACAAGCCTCCAAACAAGCCAATGAGGACTGTTCGGTGTAGTCTAAAGCCAGAAGTGGAGGTTTACCTTTCAGACATGGGAGGGGTGATGTCTCTGTCGTAGAGGCGGGCGTGCCAGGGGAACAGGACGATGCCTCTGTAGCCAAACACACTGTGGAGAAACAGCTGAGGAGAGAACAACAAGCACACATTGGATGAGTTGCTGTGAGATGACATCTGCAGGGGGCTTAATAAAAGAAAGTAGATGGGATTACAGTCACTTGACAGGATCACATCAATGTGCTATCATAACAAAACTAATTTAATGTTGTGTCAAAACTTAAAAACAGCCCAGAAAACATAGGATAATACAGTATTATTCAAAAGGAGGTCTGATAAGAGCTATCCAATTGGTGATGCGTTTGTTTTGTGTGACTCACCTGTCCCGTTTCATATTTGCCGTGCTGCTTCACAGCCTCAAACATTCCCACCGTCTCCAGAATCTTCCCTTCAGGCCTGCTCCTGCCAAACACAGGCAACACCATTACACACTGAACCCTGTGTGTGCATTCAAGGGTGTTTTAATAGGCCCGTTAACACTGGTGATTAATCTGGAAACCTTAACCTGCTAAAAAAATAACGCAATTTATTCACATTAGAAAGTTTGACCCAAAGTTGACCCGTAACTCCATCGCGGACGTGACAATGAGCTGCACGGCCGTGAAAAGGCAAAGAAAGCGTAGCGCCCATTATGCAGAGGGTCATTGCAATATGAATGCTACCATACGAGTATATGTCCTGTTTGGCGCACATTTGACAGAGGGTGATCGCAGCGGCTCTCGATGACAGCGGCTTTGTCGTTGCTTTAGCCAAGTGTCGGGAAATTGTGGGACTTCATGATATTAAAAGTCAAAAACCTCTGACTTGACCGTTTTTCATGCATTTCTTTATTAACACACCACACGTGTATTAGATGTATCTCCCACCAAAAATGGTGAATACTAGTGTGACTAACATGATTGAAATTGTTTTATTGATAGACAGCACTAGTTTAAAACCCACCTCAGAACACAAGACCACAAACTAACATACATAAGCAAAACAAGAGGACTTTGATCAAAACAACTTCCTGTGGACAAACACAAACAGTCCATAAGTCCCTGAGGAGCTTGGGCAGGGAATCCCTCAGTTCTGAAGAGAATAGGATTTCCCCTCCTATAGAGACGATTTACATTCATCCCTTTAGAAAATCCTGCTGCATCCTCCCATCACCCCCGCCCCCCTTCAGTCGTAATCTCAATCACAATTTTGACAGGATTGAATAAAACACCTCGACTTTTTAGATATCAACAAGAGGAATATAATTTGTCCTAATCTCAATGTTCTTGCCTGCAGCCTCACACACACACACACAAACTTATATATATTATAATATCACCACTGACAACAACAGCTGGTCACTTCTAATAAATAACACGCATACTTCTGTGCTCCCTGCAAAGCTAATCTTTACAACGGAGATGAAGAGGGGGGATTAATGAGGTGGATATATGTGGGATTAAATCCCACAATAGGTTGGTCTCAGGTTATTTTCTTATCATGGGTGTATTGAGCAAAAATAATCACAAGGTAACCTGATTTTACTATGAAAAATATGTTTCAAGTCCAACTTAAATCAAACCAATTGTCTCGTGTTAAGGACAATCAGTAGTTTTGCATTGATTCTTCAGACTACCATTACATATCCGACAATGTAGATGGAGATGATATTTGGAAACAGCCAATCATGTTAAATTACAACAATTGCAAAGCAGATATTTTTAAAATATGTTCAATACTGTGCTTTCTTTAAATCCATGTTCCCTTGCTAGGAGTCATGACTTCTTTAAAAAATAACTCCTACGGGTAAAAGTCTTGATAAAAACAGGTTGGTCTAACGGAGCTTCTTCCGGGCATTTATACTTTTAAAGATACGCAACATAGATGTGATGATTTCACATAATTAAATCATGTACACCAAGTTTTTTTTCTCAGGATTCTAAATATGTAAAAGAGGGACATTGTTGGTAATAAGGCCAAATATCTTAGGGACTGATTCATGATTCATTCATGCATTTCTTCTGATAAGCGCTTCCAACATGTCTTGACTGCAGCATTATATCTGCTTATATATACACACGTGTCTATTCATAGGATGCCAAGTAACACTATGTGCTGCCCTGAAGAGATGCTATGACTCATATCCATTGCACTGAATAGAGACATCTGAGATAAGGGGGGTGCTTTGTTTGACATAAGAAATATCAGAATTATAGCAATCAAAAAATCGTGTTTGGACTTAAAACAAACCCTACTTTAAATGTGTTTCACATGAAATGTATTTAATTGAGGGCTGTCAACTTTAAGGCTTGGGAATATTCTGGAAACTTTAATGTGCTAAAAAAAACATGTACGCAACTTGATCAGATTGCAAAGTTTGACCCCAACTTCCTGCCGTCGTACCAGCGGAGAGGTTTACCATGAAATGCATGGCAGAGAAAACGCCCATAAAGTAGAGGAACTGGCACAAACTAGGGCTTGCAGTTTGAAAGCGTTAGCAGGATTCCAGCATATGCACTGTGTTGTGCACATTATAAATCGCAGCAGCTCTCCATAACAACGGCTTTAACAATTGATTTAAGTCAAACAGATGACACTTCAGTCTGTTTAAACAAACATCACAATGGAAAAATGGTGGTAGCAAATCATTTTACGTCATATCATAAAGCCAGAAGTGATGATGGGTTTTGTTTTGAAACAACATTTTGAAGTGAGCCATGTTGGTTTTAAAAAAGTGGAATTTTCTAAATGAAATAGATCACCTTTGATTGTTGAGTGCTTTAGCGACGTGTCAGGATATTGACGGACTTAACTCCAATAATTCAGAAATCATGATATAAACAAGTTAAAAAAAAAACACTTTGATTTGTCTCTAGTTGTCATGTATTTCCGTAGAACAACACCACACGTTTATTAGTTTTATCCCCCCCCAAAAAAGTAAATACTACTATTTTAAAATTGTGCTGAAACCTGATTCATCATAGATTATTACGGATTAAAGTGAAAAAACATTATCGTTTGACAGCACTAATTTCATTATTTGAAATAGAAAACACTATGTAGATATCAATATATGATGCAAATGTGAAAGCAGTCATTCCACTTTGCAAACTTCTGTTCTGTCTCTACAACGATCTATCAATACACTGTTTGAGCAGAGATAACCAGATCTAAATATAGCTAACCCATTGCAAACCCTCAGCCCAAAGCGACCCTGGTAATTAGCCAAGTGCTCTCAGTAAACACAGGAACCATCCATTTCACTTCATCCTTTTCCTATTGTGAAGCCAGGTCAGTGTGCCACGGAGCTGTCATCATGTCGGAGAAAGGTTGCCAATAAGACAGGAGTGTTGTTTACACAGGTTACATACACCAAGTGAGAGCTGGTGCTGAATCCGTTCAGGTATTTCAAACTTAGAGGGGGCTGTGTGTACACCCACCTTAACTTCCTTTCACGGAGCTATATTTGACAAATACACAGCTTTCTGTCATTATCTGACCAAGTTTCTTACAGCTCTTTGTTTCTGTTTAGTAAAGTGGAGGCGGCTTCAGAAACTAAAAGGACCAACTGGTTTCTCACTGCACTAAATCACAGCCTTTGAAAGACAATGCTTCGGCTTCACACGACCTCACACAACAAATAGGAGCTGTCAGAAATAATATTTGTTTGCAACAGTTTGGCCTAAAATACTCAACACTACATTTTGTTTAGCTGATAATTTAATCAAAATCGACTTGGAGTTAGAGCAATGAACCAGGAGGAAACACATTTTGAAGAGATTAGCTATTCCATCTTAGAAAAATTAAAACCTTTTCTTTTTGAAATACTCGTTTTTTTAAGTTGCCTTTGCAATTTCTCCTCAGAAGAGTCCGTGTTTAGTCATCGCAACAGTCCCCATGTAACTGATGATAGTACTAAGTCTGAAAACTCTTGTCGTATCTGGAAATCTGACTGTTAAGAATTTTTCTTGGAACAAATACAATTGATCAAATTCAGCTTCATTTATATTTTGTACATATAACACAACTTTTAAAAGAACAAACATTGCCTAAAACACTAATAACAACTGTTTCTGCTGCACCATATTTTGGTTATCATTTTTAAATTTGCCTATTTTTAGATTATGTTTGAGAATGAATTTTGTCCTTTAGATTTGTCCGTTTCAATCTTGCAAATGGAGATGAGTGCCAAGTGCCTTAACTCAAAGATCTAGCCTTTTCTCAATTTGTGGCCATTTACCGTTTTACTCTGACAGGAAGTTCTACAACCCCAATCTGTGTGATGTCACATCCAATCAATGACTTGGTTGTTCAACACTTCAATCAAATTAAAGCTTAAATGATATTCAGACGATGCATAAGTGGCAGCAGGTAAATATATGTTATCTTTGACATATATATATATATCTTTCTCAGCTAGTGTTTAAGAATATTTCATCAGGGTCTTTTCACTACAGAGATCTGATACTGTGAAACAGTGAGAACATTCACATATCTTAATAATTGTGCTCTTTTGTTTCTGTTAGGGTAACAAAGTATTATTATTATTGATGTGTTTTTTATAAAAGCTGGTAAATGTAGAGCAAATTTGAATAACTTTATATACTGCTGCTGGATATATTAGCCTATAAATATATGTCAAAGTTCATTTAATACTTAATTTATATTAGTATTTTGTATTGTAATATCTAAATCTAAAATGAACCAGTAACGTACAGCTAAATAAATGAAGTGGAGTAAAAAGTACAATATTGGCTTCTAAAATGTGGTGGAGTAGAAGTATAGAGTAGCATAACCTGTGAATACTCTTGTAAAGTATAAGTATCTCAAAATTGTAAGTCAGCTCTTGAGTAAATGTACTTTGTTACTATCCACCACTGACAAGGCCTATGTACACAATCACTGATTACGCTACATCAAACCTAGACACAGTATAGTAAGAGTTTCCTGCATAAACAATGCCTTTGAGTAGTATGTCATGGTAGATTATCAGTGGTGGAATGTAACTAAGTACATTTACTCAAGTACTGTACTTAAGTACAATTGTGAGGTCCTTATACTTCACTTGAGTATTTTCATGTTATGCTAATGTAACTTTTACTTACTACATTTTGGATGCTATTTTGCACTTTTTACTCCACCTTTTTTGTATTAGTCAAATGTAGTTACTACCTACTTTGCAGGTATGGATTTATAAATCAGAATATAAATCAACCAACAAATCAGTATGTATTATTAAAGGTTAAGCTACCCAGCAGTGTATCAAGTAATTTAAATAATCCCCACCTTTACCAAGTGCAACATTGACATTTATGCAATAATAATTATAATACAAACATGTTATATTGTTAAATCTGATATGGGCCATACTATAAAATGAGTACTTTGAGTACTTGAGGTACATTTTGATGCCAATACTTTGGTACTTTTACTTGAGTACAATTTTGACTTGTAACAGAGTATGTTTACAATGAAGAATTGCTACTATAAAGATCTGAGTACTTCCTATACCTCTGTTGATAATGAACAGTTCGTTGCATCATAATGCCACTCATCTTAATAGTTCTTAATGCAATGAGAGGGTGTTAACTCCTAACAGTGGGCAGCACCTAGGGATGCACACATGTTTTGACATGTAACATGCTTTGACTCAGCAGGTTGCAGGCAGTTAGATCAGATGTTGCCCAATCCATGCTTCCTGGTTACCTTGCTAGCTAATGAAAAGCAGAGGACAACAGCATTTTCTCCTTTTTGCGCTGCTAATTGTTAGCTCATGTTTGCACACCACGTAGGCACCGTCTCGAGGAATGTGTCCCCTCAACAACAACGTGACCAGAGTTTGTTTTACGGTGTCATCTTGAAGGGCTTAGCTAAAGTCTTTAGCATGTTAGCATTGACAGAGGAGGACACTCTTACCGTGACGACATGAACCTCTTCTGCTGAAAGCCGCCGGACAGCCCGCAGGCTAAGCATTTAACCCGCGGTCTGAACGCCTCGGACCCGCTGCTGCTGTCCACCACACTCAGTATCCTGTGTACGTGTTTCTTGTTGTATTTACTGACAGTGCTCAGCAAGCCTCGGCGTAACGCGCAGGCCGCCATGTTTCTAGACCTGGCACGCTCAACACACACGCATTTACATTAGGGTACATGCTGCATTCAGGGGACGTCTAAAGAGTCGTATTTAGGACAATTATAAGCTTCAGATACACATGCATTTCTTTGTCCTTTTTTAACAGACAGTATTTTTGGTGTTATCATTACATGCTTGTTACAAAAAGAAACTTTCTTGTTACAGTCAAAGTATGATATTTGGAAAAGCATGTTGTTTCAATTACACGAATTTGTAGGAAATAGAGGTTATTCATTAATAAATTACGTTAAATAATTACGTTTAACAATTCCTTTAACATTTTGCATCGAATATATCCTTCAAAAGAATGATATTTAATCACTATAATAAATAAACGTAAACATATTATTAATCAAATGTAATTCTGTGAATTAGAAGAAGTTATATTAAGTCACTTTATTGTAATCAGATTGTTTGGTATGATGTTCGACACCATTTGAAAAATAAAACTAGGCAAATAATCAAAATCCACGTTAAAGACATGATGGTACTGAAGGTGATGAGATAGAAACAATTGTTGTCGTTTTTTTCTAAGGTTAATTTTGTGGGAAATTCCACATCCACAGGAATAGATGGACTGAATCCAAAGCGTTGTGTATTTTTTATTAAGAGCTGTGCATGCTAAAAATACAAAAATAAACATTTAGCAAGAAGGCGATAAAAGCAATATTTTATTTTCAAATAATTGCCCATCAGAAACATAAGGGACGTCACGCTTTTGGAATGACGAGTTTGTGAGCAGACCTTGAAGGCACCTCTGAGAGGATTTCAGACGTAGTGCAGCGAGAAACATTAGAGTTTGATAACGGAATAAAACATTATTTTGTCAAAAAATATAAGATACATTTGACAGTCAACAAAGACTTTAAATGAAATTTGACACATTGAAACAAAATGCGCAATGATAGTAACGGTTCTTTACCCATGAGTTGGTCACATGATCGAATGCATCATCATGTCACAAGGGAAACAACATGGCTGCTTACTTGTGTTTTATATTTATCTCTCGCGAGCGTTATTAGCTGATAAACGCCGAACTTAATTTATACAGTTAACGATATTATTGACGTCCTTTCAAGTAGGAATATGTTCACTGTGAAGTAGCTTGACAAAAGATATATTTCTCTAGACAGTTGCGAAGCTTTACAGCAGTCTTCCAGTCACAGTCAGGTGGATTTAGCCATGGCTTCGTCGTTTGTGGTCGGGGATTCATTCAGAAATAAGGTGGCCGAATTATTAGAGAAGACTGACTCGTGTCTGTCGCAGAGATTGAGGGAAGAACTGGAGGAGACACTTGGAAAAACAGAACCCACAACCCTGTCCTTCAGTACAGCCAGAACACTGAAGAAGTACCTCCAGGACAATGGTAAAGTTCTGTAATGTACTAACGTTAATGATACTGTTTCCTTAAACGACATATGTGGAGTAGGCCTATGTACCCTTTACATTAAAGGTATTTTATTCCTTTATATAGTTATCCTTATATATAGAGTAACCGTAAGGCAATAATAGTTATCTATGTATTTCTAAATTACCCTTGTAGAGGCACTTTTGGACGAGGCATTTTGTTTTTATCTGTGTATATATATAATTTACTTATGTATCTATTTATCTTTTCGAATGTTGAAGTTTAATTGCAGCTCTTACAATAAGTCCATAACAAACTGTATAGCCAAAATACAGAGACTCAGACCCTTGATGACAAAAAGTTCCCCTTGAAATCCATCAAAATAAATGTTCTTGCTAAGCTAAAAACACAATGTGTCTTTACAAACTGTAAACAAACTGCCACTCAAAAGGTTAAAATAAAAAATAAATATTTCGTATTCATTATGAAGAGTCAAGACTGATGATGGTTAAATACTTAAACTCTGTGAAAGTAAAGTATAATTTTATGGCGGATTTTGTACGAACTTAATATGAACTGTTGGTAATGTAAATATAAAGCTTTCACTGTATTATTTCATTTATCAACATCCCAAGATAAAGTCACAATTAATGTGATCAATATTAAAGACATAACTCCTGTCTTCAAGCTTTAGCAAACCAATGCTAAAGAGTTCTGACACGATATAAAATAGTCTCTACTAGAAGCCATGCCAGTAGTATGTAATGTTAAGTTATGTTTGTCTTTTTTCTTGCAGGGCATCCCTTCTACCTGCATGAGGTTTTGGAGGAAAGCTCGCTGTACCTGCCTGAGGTTGTGAAGCCTCCCAGAGTAAGTGAAACCATGGATACGCCCAATATACAGGCACTATTATGTCTGTTAAATCTCTAAAATGTCCATTAGTGTTTGTTGTAATCACAGCATGCAGGAAACAATGCAGCAAGCTAACAAGTTAAAATACCATTCACTTAAGCTCCATTGTGATAAAATAAACAGTTTAGTGTCTTTTGAGCCCACAGCTGCATCCTATCCCTATACACATTTAAGTGCAGTATTTTCCTTTCCAAGTATGCTCATAAACTTCAAGATGTTCCAAACAATTGAAATAAAATGGTGACTTTTCTCCCTCAGAACCCAGTTCTCGTCGCACGTCTTGAGAGGATCAAAGCCAAGCTGGCCAATGAGGAATACAACAGAATCACACGAAATGTCAACACTCAGGTAAATTTATCCTATAGTATACAATAACATTAAACATATAAAAAAGGCAAGATATAATTCATGCTATCAGACTGTATTACAGAAACACATCTAAATATTATAATGTATTCAACATACCATTCTTTCATTGAGTGAGACTTATTGCAGCCTTAAAGGTCCCATGTCATGCTTTTCCGGTTATTACCCGTCCCCTTGTGTGCTAGTGGAGCCTCGCAGATGGGGGTGCTGCAGCCCCCTCAGCAGCCCCCCTTCCCGTGTCCATGGTGCTCAGGCTGAGTTCAGGCTGAGTTTTGCGATGTCTTGCTGTCTCGCAGACCCCACGCAGCAACCAGGAAACGACACCAGTAATAGAGCTCACACTGTCCCCTCCTCACAGCAGCGAGCCGCGCAACGTCCCGCCAACACGGCACCCAGACCCCATGCATCATTCTCATCTGTTTGTCATTACTGGTGTCATTTTCTGGTTGCTAACTCCATTGCAACACATAATCACTGAAGTTCCGCTGTAACGGTGGTGGACTCATCAGAACAGAGTGGGCGAGCTGACCAATCAGAGCACACTGGGCTCATAGGGAGGGGGGGGCAGGAGCTCCAACAAGCCGTTTAGGACAGAGAGTGAATACACATACTATACAGAGATGCTGTATGAGAAACCAATGTGATTTTGGAAAATTGCACAATGTAAATCTATTCTAGTAGACCTCAACAATGGAATTATGATCAGTAGAAATGGCCATGACATGGGACCTTTAAAACCGACAGCATTTTACTATACTGTACGTGGAGAAAATACAATGCATTGATGATAATATTATGTGATACTTGATAAAAAATAAACATATTATATCTCAGAGGACTACATTGGTATTTTTGCCAATATTTTACCTTGTGATAAATATTTTTTTTTGTCTTCAGGAAATCAACCGCAATGGATCGCTAGCAGATTTTGGACGGGAAAGTGAGTGCGATACACATTTGCCATCGCTTATTATAGGATCCTAATTCTAGAAATCAGAGGCTGAATTATATATAATTTATGTATTTCATATTATAAAAGTTTGGGGGATGTAAAAATGTCTCTGGTTCATATCCCAGATGAGCCCCCATTTTAAACTAAACAAAGATAAATACTAGGTTTGGAGGCAGAACCACCAGCAGTCCCTCCATTAGACACCTCTCCCTTCTTCTGCTGGCACCGCAGCTTTTAAGCACTTCCTTCCCATCGTTGAAGCAATGCAGCACCATGCGCAAAACTACTGGAAGGAAACAGGCACCGGGAGCACATAAAGCCATGAAAGTATTACATTGAAAACTAGAAAAAGATGTCCAGTACAGTGCAGATCTTCCTCTGCCAATCAATTTTACTAGACTCTCCCTCCTCACTCCCTTACAGTCGTAATGCTGGTGAAGAAAACAGAAACGTGTATTTATTTATCGCCTAATCGCCTTACTAGTGTATTATAACACAGTGGGTATGGAACATGGCCAAACTGTGTCCTGAAACAGAATAGGTAAGGTTTAGGGCATAAGGTAGCGAATTGACGAAGATGCCTTTTGCTTAACCTGCCAGTTAAGAGGAGTCAACCAGTCAACCTGTGAATCAATCATCGCAACAACAACATCAAATTCCTTGAACATACAGTTATCAATGGGCACAATAAATATTAGGCTAATGGCCTAGTAAGTAGTTTGCGATATTAGCTGCGGACAGTCAGGCGGATAATCACATACACATAACCGAGGATTACTATTGCAACAACACATCATCAGTAGGGTAAAACGTACCTGTCTCATGACGGTTCAAACCAGACCCACGTTCCCTATTAGCGGGTGAACAATCCAACGCTTGGTGAATCTGCTTCACAACGATAGGAAGAGTGACGTCGCTATGAACGATGATCCCCTCCGGCCTTAGGAACTTCCTCTGAACTTGTGTTGGTTTTTTCTCTCCTCCAGTGCGATCAGTCAAAGCAGTGGTGGCGACAATATTCAACTTCCTGGTCACAGTGGTTGCTGCTTTTGCCTGTTCATATATGGGAAGTCAGTACCTGTTCACTGACACTGCAGCGGTAAGAGTACATTTCATTTTAAATCTGTACCATACATGTAATTGGCTTTTAAGTTAACGTAGCTACATGCAGTGCTGTTCATCTCGGCAGCTATGCACAGGCTTTTCTTTTTTAAAACCTATTGTTCCGGCTTCCTTCCTTTTGTTTCCTTAAGCAACACTTTCAAACAGACATTTGTAACGTATTTTCTTTATTAGTTTTACTCACAGTTGTGAGGACTTGTTGAGCTTCTGATGATGTGTTGATTTTGTATGACTTGTGGTTAGTTCAAAAATCAAACAAATCAAGACAAAAGATGCAAAACTCAGATACAATGATTAAAAAAACGTTCTATTATGTTGTACCTAATATGTTGTTAGTTAAAAAGTCAGATTTAAAGTTAAAACCGTCTCCACGGCATCTCCCACAAAGGTTGCACATATATGTGTCTCTCAAAGGCTGGAGCCGTAGAAATTGTAGTCTTTTACAGTCGATTTACTACATAGGTTTTATCACATCTTTGAATGTGTTTGTATTCACCAAAAGGTTAAGGTTAACTTTGGCTTTGTATTTGTTTTCCAGCGAGTATTAGCGGCTGTGATCGCTGCCTCTGTTGTGGGGCTCGCTGAGCTGTATGTGCTGGTCCGGACCATGGAGGGGGAACTAGGAGAACCATAGCCGCTATGCACACAGAACCAGGGACCTGTGTCAGAACTTAAAGCAGAACGTCGGCAGCCCAAACAGGCCGACTGATTCAGAACAGACATTTCACTTTGCCTAGGAAACCCTACAGACTTGTTTTCTTTTTATTTGACAGGAAAATATGTGAGATTTTTGTGCAAGGTTAGAGTTACTGAGAATTTAAAAACGGATACTAGAAGCAATAAATGGATGCTTCAACATTACAAGAAAGCTAATGGGTTCAAAATGAATATTGGTCGCTTTATCTGACATTACATACCACCTGACCAGACTTTCTTTTCATTACATTTAAATATATTTCTTATTTATTTACAATTTTAAATGTTCTTCATCCAACAACCTAAATATAAATGTTTATTTACTTAATGTACATTTTAAATTTTGTTCAGATCATGTAATCATATTTGTGTGTTTAATAAAATCATCTGGATTAACTAGAGCTTATTCCTAAAATTGGTAATCCACCAGTTAGTGTTGCCTTCCAGCGTTCACCCCGTGGGCTTGTGGTCGAGGACAGGTCAAATGCAGGCCGGGGGGCCGCTGCTCAATCTGTAGGGCTTGGCTTGGGAAACAAAGGGTTGCCTTTCATTTCCCAATCGGATCAAAAATACATAGTCTTGACTACTAGCTGCCAGTTCCTCTCCTGTGCGACGAAAAAACGAACAACCCCTTCGCTCTGACACGTCTATATCAGTGCATGTCACGACATTGGGCATATGTGTGTACAAAAACAGAGTAAAGAACTGAATTTCCCTCGGGGATTAATAAAGTGATCTTAATTTTAAAAACTCTTATCCTTTAGATTGTTTTTGTGTGAGTTGCAAAGTGTTGGTTTATTGGGCGTGGAGATTCTGCCTTCTTGGAACCAGATGGCCCTCGTTTCTTTGCACCATGGTGAAAAGTCTGAAACATTTGAGAACAGAAAGAGAGTTGTATTTGGACAGTATATTAGACTAATGGTGTTTAATGATTTATTTGAAACCGTTAAGGCTTTTTTAAATATCATGTTTTTGATATGGCCAAGTCAAATTGGTATCCAAGGTCCCTATTAAATATTAAATGAGCATTATTGTTCATTTTTAACAATCTAAAGAGTAGTTTTTCAAAAAAGTAGTTGACACAGTACAACAGAGCTGAGATGAGTACAAAAGCTCTTGAGTTATTTTTTCTTTTCTTTTTTACTCTGACTGGTTTTGACCTCCGTGTAATCCACCATCTGTGGCATATTACTAATAATATTTACTAAACTGTTTTTGAATTATTTTATCATCTTACTCCACCTGACAGATGTGCTAATGTTTGTCTTTGATATGTGCTTACTGTTTTGAAGTGATTTAAAAAGCCATCCCATTCTTGAAAAACAAACGATTACTGTGCCGCAGACACACAGAAGACTTAGCATCCTCAGGACAATAACACCATGTCTCTTATTTCTTACCACACATCCGATCTGATTTCTATGATCCCTTGTCACCGTATGAAATCTTATTTTTTTGGTAAACTTTCCCATCCTACTCTGATCAAGTCCTGTTATATCAGCGGAAAGATTAAAAGATGTCACTACATCTGGAACACACAAAAAAAGTATTTTCCGAAGATCTGAGATTTGACACCCGGATTAAAGGTTTATTGAAAGATTATTTGGTATTAAAGATGATTATGATATGCAGAGATCTCTGGACAAACAGTGTGCGCTGCTGTCCATCATATTGGCCTCTGTATTATACCTCTCATGTAATATTTCAAAACTTAAATCCAGGCAGAATTACAGAGCCTGTAAGCTGATAGACCCTGAGCTCCGGCTTTAATTTACTTCTTATTTTTCATTTTTTCCCCCTCCATCTAATGCTCCCGATACTTACAGTACAGAGAGATATGAGAAAAATATATTTTGATTTAGAAAATAATTATTCCTGTCATGGTATCTTACCACAAGGAATCATTTTAATCAGGATGTTTTGAAAGATAATACTCGCGGGGTCGCAGCATTAAACATGCCATGGTTGGCTTACAGCAGGAAAACAGGAGCAGGCATCTGTGAGAAGAATCCATGTCAAGAACATTACATTTATTAAAAAAAATATCAAAATGAGACGAGAAAAACACTGAAACTAAGTCCTAGGCTTATATATGACTCTAGACATATCTTACAGTGTCCTTTGGCTCAGTTTTCACAAAAAGAGTTTCAATTTGCAAGACTGTGATCACAAAACTCTTAATTAAAGAAAAGGAAATAAGATATTACATTATACAGTACATTTATTAGGGCATCACAACACTATGTGTGTGTGTATTATTATTTTTTATAAAAACTGCTCTCAAACAGAATCCAGCTCTCATTAAAACTGTGGTTTCCTCCATAGAACACAAATAGCAATTAGAAAAAGTGCAATTTCAATAAATGTCAGTATTTAAAGTATTATAGACTACAAATGACTTTTGAAAGCTTTCATTACATGTATCTGTTATGCTATCAGTATTAGAAAAGGTATTGTTATCAATGGATAACATTGAGTCTAATTTGGGGTTTTTGTATCTATTCATACAAGAAAAAACTAATACAATATTTCTGTGCTGAGTGACCAACGTTAGTATTGTTTGAGAGACCACACCATTGATGTTTCACTCCTTCACAAGTTTATCCTATAGTTACATTAATACTGTAATGGCTGAATACTGTACTGTACATGCCAGCCCGGTCCCCTAAAAATTGTTTTCCCAACAATAAAACTGCAGTGGTAATTTGCCTGACATGACATGTATTTTCTTCCAGGTAACGTTATTTTTTTGGCTTATCACAAATATGTTTTCTAATCAAGTTGTTAACTCAGGATACCACTGTGCCTAACATACTCAATGAACAGTATGTACAGTTGAGGCCTAAATGATTAGCCCCCCAGGAGTTATGGAACATTTTCCTAAAATTCTTCCCAATGTTTCCAGCATTGATAAAACTTTATATAATCAAACATTCACCAGTGCTATTTAGTAGCTTTTGGTAGATTTTGGAAAATAAAATGCGTTTTTAGGCTTGCTTTTTATCAAATATAGTGAAGAATGGGTTGGTCAAAAATATTAGCCCCCATGTGAATTTTTTTTCAAAACACACCTAATCAATCAATCAGCTTTCAAACCACACCTAATCAACCAATCAGCTTTCAAGCCACACCTGAGCATTCAATCAGCATAAAAGGACTCCAAGAAACAGGCACTTGAATACCTTATTGAGAGGGACTATACTACTACTCCTACTCACCATGCCAAAGACAAAGGAAATCAGTCTTGAGCTCAGAAAGAAGACAGTGGAGGCTCATGATAAGGGGGAAGGCTATACTGCTATTTCCAAGCGCTTCACAATGTCTAGAACTGCTGTACGTTGCATCATTGCGAAGTACAAGGAGACACATTTTGTAAGAAACAAACCTAGGCGTGGTCGAAAGCGCAAGATTTCAAGAACTCTGGAGAGGAAAATAGTCAGAGATGTCAGCAAGAATCCCCGGACATCTGCCAAGATGATTGTTGCTGACCTGGCCTCTTCTGGAGTTGATGTTTCAAGGAACACAGTTGTGAGGGCTCTTTATCGTGGTGGGCTTCAGGGCCATCGTCCCAGAAGAACCCCATTACTCAAAGAGTGGAACATCAGAGCCAGACTGAGGTTTGCCCGTGAACATTTGAAAGGTAAAGATGAGTTTTGTAAGTCTGTGCTTTGGTCTGATGAGACTAAACTGGAACTGTTTGGGCACATGGATGTTGCTTATGTTTGGCGAAGAAAGGGAGAGGCCTTCAACCCTAAGAACACATCATGCTGTGGGGCTGTTTTGCAGCCTCAGGCACAGGGAGCCTTGTTCGGGTGCAAGGCATCATGAAAATTTTAATTATGTTGACATTTTGAGGGATAATATGAAAAAATCTGGTCTTAGTCTTCGCTTAGGTCGTCGCTGGGTCTTCCAACAAGACAATGACCCAAAGCACACATCAAAATTGGTCCAACAGTTCCTAAAGGACACCAAAACCAAGGTGCTGGAGTGGCCCGCACATAGCCCAGATCTTAATCCTATTGAGAATCTGTGGCGGGTGCTCAAAGTGAATGTCCATGCTCGGAAACCACGCAATTTGGACTAGCTGGAACAATTTGCAATGGAAGAATGGGCCAAAATCCCTCAAGAGACCTGTGCCAACCTAGTAAAGAAATACTCTAAGAGGTTGTTGTCAGTTGTGGCTCAGAAAGGGTACACTATTGACTATTAATGGCCTTGGGGCTAATATTTTTTGACCAACCCATTTTTCACTATATTTGATATAAAGCAAGCCTAAAAATGTATTTTATTTTCCAAAATGTACCAAAAGCTATTAAATAGCACTGGTGAATGTTTGATTATATCAAGTTTTATCAATGCTGGAAACATTGGGAAGAATTTTAGGAAAATGTTCCATAACTCCTGGGGGGCTAATAATTTAGGCCTCAACTGTACGTAACTTGGGTTACATAACATACTTATTTTAACCCCAAAACATAATCTTTTACTAAACATAACTTTCTTTTTTCAATTTACAACGTGTTTTTAACATGTGTTAAATCTTGAGAAAATGTTTCCCCTTGAAATGTAATTAAAAAGCAGTTTCAATTTTGCAGGGTTGAGCAAATACCATCAAACAAAAGATCAACACAATAAAATTACACGGAAAACAAGAAAAATGTATTTCTTTACTTTGGTACATTTGATGCCCAAGGCAGAAGTAGTTCAGTCATTTGAATGAATTAAGTTAAAATAAGAAGAACGTTTTAAAAGTGTGTTACTTGTAATTCAGTGACTGTGCAATGCTATGCTAGCTTTCTGTAATCTGAGGGTTGAGCATGGGACTGTTGACTGTTATAATGACAGCCATTTTGTGTCTAAAGGTAAGATAATGGCAACCATTTTGGCCATTTGCATTGAAGGTTTAGCATGTTAAAACTGTGAAAACTGAGCCAGAAATATCTAAAAACCATCCAATTCTAACACATAATGTGTTTAAGGAACAATCTGGTAACACACACGACTGACGTAGAAGGAAGCTGTTTGACAGGAAATAAAAGGAGTCTGACAGAAATACTATTTCCCTTTCTTTGTTTTTTAAACTTTGTTTTATTGTTTTTCATTTTTGTAAAAAACAGACAGTGTGAACGTAGACAGGGTCATCGTGGGTAAAATGAAGTGCTTACTATCATGTAGAATGAAAGAAAATAATTTACATACAATACATACGCACACACCTATACATTTGAACACACATTTATCTACTTAGATACTTCTTGTATGTGACGTGTAGGCTAATGAAGGCAGGGTACATCACACCATCAGAGTCTTTGGGTCCTCTCTGTCCATGATTGACCTTTTCAATTATCTGTCCTGGGTCTGTGACCCCTCCATTCATAGATTAAGGTCCACCTTTTCAGCCCAAGTACAGGGCCAAGTAAAGCAAGCCTTCCAAACACAGAGAGTATGTGATAAGGACATCAGTTGGGTTTCAAATAGCATTTACAGTTTTTCAGTACTTTTCACATTTTAGTTATGTCTCAGAGAGAAAGTCAGTTGTTCCGTATGAATTTCCTGAACTATTGCTTTCCAGTCTGAAGTTCTTGGAGATTCTCTACTCTCTCTACTCTCTACATTTCCTGGTTATTTCTTTTTTGCTAGCTGCTAATATTATTTGTAACAAATATCAGTCTTGTTTTTCCAGACTGGTTGGGATGTTCCCAACATGACACTGAAACTACTATTTCCTCCACATCCGGATAACTGGATTGATCAGAACTCCAGGAAGTTGGTGACGATGGCGGCGTTGTAGATCAAGTCTGAGATGTAGCCCATGGAGGTCTGAGCTCCCATTTGTGGGTGGTGATTGTGGTGCGGGTGGTGGTGTCCTTGGCCCTGAGTCACCTCCCAGTACACCGGCTGGTGGTGGGAAGGGACCACCTGATCTATGGAGGTGTGGGCTCCACCTGCAGCGCCGCCTCCGTACACGGCCTGGTGAGGGGATGGAGCTATAGTCTGGGGTTTGAAGTTCCTGAAGGCCTGGTAGGAGCGGGCGGAGGCCGAGGGGTGAGGCTGCCTGCTGACGGGCTGGGGGAAAGAACCAGGAAGGAAGGCGGGGAGTGCTGGTCCCAGGTGCTGCCGCGGGTGGTGCTCATCCTCCCAGACATGAGAGTCTGAGGGTTTGCAGGGTTGGTGCTGGTGGAGGGAGGAGCAAGATGGCGGCGATGACACAGGGTTGCTGTAGATCTGGATCCAGTCAGAGTAAATCTGCTGCACCTCCTCACAGTGGCTCTGCTCGGGCCGGAATATGTCCGTCAGGGATGAGGAGCCGAGGAAGACGGAGGTGGGGGGATCACCTCTCCCTCCCAGGGGGGGTTTGGTGGACTTGGGGATTCTAACGGTCTTGATACTTCTAGCTCTTCTGTTTTGGAACCACACCTGGAACAAAAAAAAAGGTTAACATCGAGTGCATAGGACTTGTATTTTCCTTGAGCATTTCAATGTTAAGCACTATACTATATTCTACAACAGGTAAAATATTGTACTTTTTACTACTTCTTCTTACCTTACAGATTCAAATGTATACTTTGCAGGTTTAACTTAATATAATATTCATTAAATATGAAAATATTATCATTAGTAGTAGTAGTAGTAGTAGTAGTAGTAGTAGTAGTAGTAGTAGTAGTAGTAGTAGTAGTAGTAGTAGTAGTAGTAGTAGTAGTAGTAGTAGTAGTAGTAGTAGTAGTAGTAGTAGTAGTAGTAGTAGTAGTAGTAGTAGTAGTAGTAGTAGTATAGATTGAGGCAAGACAGGCACGTTTATTTAGATAGCATTTCAACCCAAGGCAATTTAAAGTCCTTAACAAAAAATTATATAAAATAACATTAAAAGCTTTAAGATATAATGCAACAGAAAAACAGAAAATGACATTTAAATACATGTAAAAAGAAATCAGAGAATAGAGAATAATGTAAAAATAAAACAAGCTAAAAGAGAACAAGACAGATATAAAATACAAAAATAAAAGTTAAGATAGATACCCATCAGCATGTAAAGTAAATAAAAATAAGCCTCTCCTTTACCAGATGCATAATTGAAGGGATAAAAACATTAATGCATCAATAATTATAATTCAGTTATATTATAGACTACACATGATTCTAAAAACTGCACAACGAATAATTGTCCTTTTATTTATTTTGATGCTAATTGTGCACTTTTTTGAACGCATGACTTTTACTAGAGTATTTGTATGAAGTAGGTTATTGATACTTACCTATACTTATTTACTTAGATATCTGAATTCAATTCCATCGCTAAATGCAATATTTGAAAAATATATATATATTTATTTATTCACCAAAACCAGCCATCACGCCACCTCTGACCTACAATACAGTCAGTAATTGTTTTTCTAAATGTAGTTTTCTGTTTTGGGGCAGTTTCAGAGCTGAGCCGCAGACACACTCACCTGTATCTTGCTCTCGGGAAGGTGTGTGTGTGCAGCCAGCCTCTCCCGCAGGGTGATGTCCGGGTACGGAGTCACAGCGAAGGCCTGCTCCAGCTCGGTGAGCTGGGCCCGGCTGAAGATGGTCCTCTTCCTCTTCCTCTGGCCCTCCATCGGCCCCGCGGCTCGCTCCGGCTCCGGGGAGGACAGCGCGCGCTCACTGCGGCCGTCTGAGAGAAAAGGCAAAAGGGAAGGATTAAAATTAAAATAATAGAAAAATATGCGTTTATAAAATAAAATAAAATAAAAAAGAATAAGTGGGAGAAAATAAAAAATGCTATTACATTTTGATGTATTTGTTTAATCTCGCCGAGTTGCGTTTTTATAGACCAATAGGAAACAATTAAAAGTTAAAGGGCTAATACAACAAAAATAAAATTAGCGAACTGTAAAAGACAGAACAAAATAAAACGTTTTTTTTTTTTTTCATTTTACAAAGAAAAAACACTTAAATATAAAAACTTAATAAATAACTTAGTTAAGCAATTTGCATTAGTTGTCTCTTATGTAGGCTTATATTGCCGATATGAGCTTGTGTTCGATAATTATTTTGGCTTTAAAGCAATTTTTTTTAACATCTACAAAAGCTATGGCTTTTGTAGAAGCCCTCTTTTTCCTTTAAACGATATCATATTGATCCACATTTATTTTAAAAACGAATTATTTAATTTGAAAGAGTTCCATGATCGTTTGCTCCCTTATCTTATTCAAGGATTCATTTACATCTGGTGTGGTTATTCAACTGAAATATATTACTGTCAATAGAAGATGACAACTAATTTGTTTAGGAGATGATGTCAATGATAATTGTACTAACCTTTACATTGTTCCGGTTCTCCATATAACGTCTTAAATTCCATCACGTCTTTGCACTGGTTCTGCCTGAGTGAAGACACGTCTGAGTCCATGAACAGAGACATCCTTCGTACCGACTGCTTACAGGGGAGGAGGAGGGACCGACTCTTATAGCCATCAGATCGGACACCCACCACCCAGCAGCCACACCCAGCTCCACCCAGCACCCACACAGCACATCCAGGTGTTGTTCACCTCTGACCCAATTTGAGAGAACCGAGCGAAACATTGTCATGCCGCATTGCATTATTTCTTGAGTTTTGAGGATACATTTCGGTTAAGTTAAAAATATATTGATGGATTCGAACCAAAAAACGAAATTATTTTAAACCCAAACAAACTCTCTCAACAACTGTAAATTAGACAACGAGCTAACGTAATGATTATCAAAATAAGATGTTTTGTGGAAATGGCTAAATAATTCCCCCTGATACAGTAAAATCACTCCACACATACATAGTATTGCTCTCCTCTTGGTTATACTACATGTAAATAAGTTATGAAAAAAAAATATTCCATTAGCCTACGCCACTATTAAGCAGAACATTGCTACCAAAATCACGTTGTGGTCTCCTGTTGGTTGAACAACACACAAGTTGATTTTGGAGAATTATGCATTACTACGGAACCCCTAAAGGGACATGGAAAAAAAAATTAAAAAAGAGAGAGAGAGAAAAAAAAGTCGCGATAAAGGGTTAGTTTGACCGGTGCGCCATGGAGGAAGTGGAGCACACACGAGACAACCATTTCATTGCAGACTGTTATGTTTACGTGGGGAAATGACAGTGAATACATATTTGAGATATGTTTCGAACTCAGACTTAATTTTAAGGACATTTCGCCAGGGGTGGAGAGCTATTTGTTTAAGCACCGGATTGGCAAAACAGGAGAGTCTGTAAACCAGTCTGCTCTGATCTATGAATTAATGTCCGTGACTCTCAGGTGCTTGCCCCACGGGAACGCATACGGCCGTTTGCGTAACTGTTTAGTGTCATATAGACCGTTCTGCCACACTAGGACGACCGAATATGGCAGTAAAACAACTGCGGTAACGATAACGGGTCCCAAGGTGGATAGAACGGCATCCGCAACGCTCTGGGGGGTCCAACGGCTCCGTGTAGGACCTATACGATCATTTTGTGATAATGATGACGCAATAGCCCTGCCTCCCCCCACCTCTGCTGCTCACCCCCGCAAAAGTAAACTGCACACTGAATTCAGATTATTTATCTTTCTCTCGATATGGACATAAACGCAAGTGAAGTCTAATCTGACACGACGCGACAAGCAGCTCCTCCCGCTGTGATGCAGCGGGAGGAGCAAAAACACACACTTCAAGTCAGATCATCACCCTTAGCTATTTTAATTACCTCTCAAACTACCTAAACTAGTTATACATATGTTTATTTTTTACTGTCGGCCGGGTCACTCATTACTGGATCAGCTGCTGCATGAGACAGACACTGACGCTGTCAGAAGAGAGGAAAAAGAGAGGCCAGGCTGCGTGTATATTATTATTATATATAGTCGTTATTCATTTGTTTTAAAGCTTAATAAATAACAAAGAAGACCTTTGACCAGCACTTTTATAATTTTGTCCGGAAGATTTAAACTTTTACACACGTTGGCGAAAAACTCTGCCCGGTTCCCTCGGCCCCCACCACGGTGAATAAACAGAAGGGCAACCATGACAACCATGCTTCTTCGCTGCTTTTGTGGAGGAAGTTACAGCGCCAGTACAGGCTCGGCATATGTACTGCAGCCTTTTCCAGCGGTTGGAGCTAAACGGAGCTGTCTCGTGTGAACAGACACTATCCGGTGTATATTGCGTGTGGACGGAAGCTTTTTTGCGATTGCGTTAATCCTATGCGTTTTGCCGTATGCGTTCCCGTGGGGCAAGCACCTCAGGCTGGTGCCCCACGAGGACGAAAACGGGTTGTATCCGCATATTTCTCTTGCGTATAGCCCTTTTTGCCACACGAGGCCGTAACAAAACGATAGAAACGGACCCCGCAAACGATAACGGGTCCCAAGGTGGATAGATCTGGAAACGGAGCGCTCTGGGGGGTCCAACGGCTCCGTGTGATCGCCTCTATACGATCATTTTCTGATAATGATGACGCAATAGCCCCGCCTCTCCCCACCTCTGCTGCTCACCCCCGCGTCAAAGTAAACTGCACACTGAAATCAGATTATTTATCTTTCTCTCGATATGGACATAAACGCGAGTGAAGTCTAATCTGACAGGACGGAGACACGCAGCTCTGCTCACCTGTAGCTCCTCCCGCTGTGATGCAGCGGTGAACGGAGCAAAACACACACTTCAAGTCCGATCATCACCCTTAGCTATTTTAATTACCTCTCAAACTACCTAAACTAGTTATAAATATGTTTATTTTTACTGTCGGGTCACTCATTACTGGATCAGCTGCTGCATGAGACAGACACTGACACTGTCAGAAGAGAGGGAGGAAAAAGAGAGGCTCCGTGTATTTTATTCTTATATTATTATATAGAGTCGTTATTCATTTGTTTTAAAGCTCAATAAATAACAAAGAAGACCTTTGACCGGCACTTTTATAATTTTGTCCGGAAGATTGAAACTTTAACACACGTTGACCGGCGAAAAACTCTGCCCGGTTCCCTCGGCCCCCACCGCGGAGAATAAACAGAAGGGCAACCATGACAACCATGCTTCCTCGCTGCTTTTGTGGAGGAAGCTACAGCGCCACGTTCAGGCTCGGCATATGTACTGCAGCTTTTCCAGTGGTTGGAGCTAAACTGAGCTGTCTCGTGTGAACAGACACTATCCGGTGTCTATTGCGTGTGGACGGAAGCCTTTTTTGCGATTGCGTTTGTGTATGCGTTTTCCCGTATGCGTCCTCGTGGGGCACCAGCCTCAGAGTACCTGCTGCCCGCAACTGTTTTATAGGGAAACAAACACTCAGAACACACACACACAGAGCGGAGCTGAGCAGAGCACACACAAACACATCATGCGCCTTGGTGACCGGACATCTCCTTTATAAAACTAATAAAAGGGGGAGTAATCGTGTGTGTGTGTGTGTGTGTGTGTGTGTGTGTGTGTGTGTGTGTGTGTGTGTGTGTGTGTGTGTGTGTGTGTGTGTGTGTGTGTGTGTGTGTGTGTGTGTGTGTGTGTGTGTGTGTGTGTGTGTGTGTGTGTGTGTGTGTGTGTGTGTGTGTGTGTGTGTGTGTGTGTGTGTGTGTGTGTGTGTGTGTGTGTGTGTGTGTGTGTGTGTGTGTGTGTGTGTGTGTGTGTGTGTGTGTGTGTGTGTGTGGTTAAAACGCAGCAGCCTGCGGTCACTCTTTAGCTGTTCTAATGAAGGTAAACACAGTGTAGGCGGTGCGTAAAAGCTCTTTGCGCGCTGGTGCAACTGCTCTTCTCAGTCTGAGTTATACGTCCCGCTGCCTCCTGGAGTGACCGCAGGCTGCTACGTTTTAACCACACACCCCTGGCCGAAATGTCCTTAAAATTAAGTCTGAGTTCGAAATATATCGTGTGCACAAATAATGTATGCACTGTCATTTCCCCACGTAAACATAACAGTCTGCAATGAAATGATTGTCTCCTATGTGCTCTACTTCCTCCATGGCGCACCGGTAACTTTTCTCTCTCTTTTTTTATTTTTGTGTCCCTTTAGCCAGTTTAGGGGCTCCATACATTCACTCAATTTTGGTGAATATTGTTTATGGTAAAACTAGCTAAATAAAAGCCACACATTGTTGGCCTCAAAGGTCCCATGTCATGCTTTTCCGGTTATTACCCGTCCCCTTGTGTGTTATGAAGGTTTTTATGCATGTAAACGGTCTGCAAAGTCACAAACCCTGAAAGTACACCCTGTAGCGAGTAAAACTCTAACACAGAAAATACCTGTCTATGCTGCCCCAGAACGCCTCGTTGGAGATTTCTCTTTTTCCATTGTTTTCTTCCTGGGTACAGTGATGTGCCCATACCCAAATGGACCCATTGGTCCAAATAGACCAATCCCTGGAGCCGTTACGTTACGTCCGTGGAGCCGTTACGTTAAGTCCGTGGATTGGTCCAAAAGGACCAATCCGCGGACGTCCTCACACACACACACACTCAATCTTTTCTCAGCTGCAGCTCCGCCGATTTCTCCTCCGAGACGGCGGGACGCGGCGAGGCTGTGAGTCGGTGTGTGAGCACACACACAAACTCCCAGCCAGGCTGCGGGTGTGTGTGTGTGTTCGGGCTGGGTTTCGCTGTGACTCGCTGTCTCGCAGACGGCCACTGGGCTCATAGGGAGGGGGGGGGCAGGAGCTCCAACAAGCCGTTTAGGACAGAGAGTGAATACACATACTATACAGAGATGCTGTATGAGAAACCAATGTGATTTTGGAAAATTGCACAATATACATCTATTCTAGTAGACCTCAACAATGGAATTATGATCAGTAGAAATGGCCATGACATAGGACCTTTAAACTCGCCCTCTCACCATCATTTCCAATGACAGGTCTAAAGCATCTTGTAACTCTTTTATGACGTGCTGGGGAGTCAAACTACTGACCCCCAGTGGTAGACATTAATTTACTCCTTGAGCCAAAGCCATCCAGACACTTTTCCTCACAATTTGAAATCATATTCTAATACGTAAGATGACAATGATCGGTTTTATTAAGTATTTTACGTAACAAAATACTCATACAGGAACTGCACTGGGGGCTAAAGAAGCGGGGGATGGAATAAAAGAATTGTGTTTAAAACACCCATTTTTGGCATTTCATTTTACTTTTTGCTTATGATCTTGAAACACTTTCAATAACCCTTATCTCGTCTGATATTGTAACACTGTCAGGCTGTTTCAATGCTTGGATTGGGGACTGCCTGGGAAAGGAATTATAATAGCAAAGATATTGTTAAAGACACAAGTAGGCCTACATTTGTTAAAACATTTCAGAAGTGGAACTTTTGAGAGGAAGGGAAATAATACAAAACACAATGAAATTGATAGATTGTATATCCGCCGTAGGAGTGTTGAGAGCCAAGAAAATATCGTAACAAAGATGTTGTTAAAACTTTGATTTAGTTGTGTTCACAGAATACAAGGCTACAAAGATGTTTGAGGCCAATGGCACTGGATCAAAGCTCACTCAATGTGTCCTAGAAGCTAAGCAGGGTCGGGCCGGGTCAGTACTTTGATGGGAAACTATAACTGAAGTTATTAAAAGTTTTCCTCAACAAAAAATTCACCAAAACGTTTCAAAATCATAATTCTTTACAATAAATGTTTTAGTGCAGCCAGCAGGAGACAAGTGATGTGTGGCGTAATTTTGAAAGCACAACACTGCATTCAAAAACTTATAATAACAATAAAGTTATTGAATGTTTTCACCAAATCACCAAAATTATTCAAAAGCTTGTTTCAGTATCACTACACTGTATAATAGTAAAGTTGTTAATATCGTGACACAAGGAAAAAACACTTAAATCATATAAAATCATATTCTTTCCAAATGTATAGTATACCCAGTAGGGTTTGGGGCTCCAACCACTAACCTTGCACTGGGCCACAACCAATCTTTTTATTAAAATACAGATACTTGTTTATTTGATGCCAAGTAATGAACACAATGTAGGTTTCAAACAGTTATTTTTCCATGTCTCATCCTCATCTCAATCGCAGAGTATCACATCATATGTGAATGTAAATATCAGTCAGCAACATATACTTTTTTATGCCCCAGCGCTTCATCGCAAACACTTTAGGTATACAGTTACTTTTTTGAAACATAAATCCAGCAATATGAAGGTTAATATGGCCACATTCAAACACGTGCGTGAATATAAAGATTTATACAACACAGAATATATTTGCACTTTTTGTATCTTCTCAAGTAAACACACACAAGCACATACACACTGTCAAAACTGTTGACAAACCAAACCAGACAAACAGTTACTATCACAGCACATACAGTATTATCCCATGAGTCAATCCACTGTGCCTCTGTGAAGTGAGCTGTGATGACTTTTCCTGCAGCATGTGGAGTAAAGTTCATCACTCCACCACCGGGGGGCAGTGTAGTCTTTCCAAAGTGCTCCACCATGCCAGCTGCTCAAAGTTTGGTAAATAGAAAGAATAAGAGGTTTTAAAAGGTCAAGTCTGAAGCTAGATGCTTTGGAGCTTCACTCAAACTTGCGCAGGTGGTTGTAGAGGGACTGGACGTAGGTGAAGACGCACATGGGGTCCGGTTTACGACCCATGATCATCATGTCGTCCACCTCGATCAGACGGTCGCAGCCGGCCTTCAACCTGGAGTCACAGACAGAGAGGATGGCAAAAGCAAAAAGCAAAAATAAAATAAAGGAAAAACAGTAACTCATTTACATTCAAATAATTTTAGAAAATGTAATAGATTAAATGTGGAAATAAATGTTATTTTTTATTGTCTCTAATTATATTTCTACATTTCTAAATTTTACTTCTTGATTCTTTTATTTTTTCCTCTCTATTCCTTTCTTTTTATGGCACTTCTATGACGCCACAGACTCAATTTAAGCTTTCTTTGGTCTATTGATAGGTGCACAAAAGGTCATGAAATTGTTGAAATATCACAATTAGCTAAAACACAAGATGACATATTGAAATCAGCAGTTTTAAAGTGAAAATGTAGCCACTTTACAATGACAAAGAACAGACAATGGATAATGTTTGTTCACCTATAAGAATTGATATGATTTGTTTTCTATTTTCTATAGTTTCAGCTCCTACATGATGTGACAGATGATCATATGATGAATATACCAATATAAGAAAACAGCCAATATCATCCTGATGTATCAGTCGAGACGCTTTTCTGCATCTAATATTGTGTCTTGGACAGTACTGATAAAAACACTATCCCTTTACACCCTCACAAACATGTTTTGAGAACTTTAAGTATAAAATATATACCGTAATAATTCATCTACATCTAGAGCCCTTTAAGTCTTTAGGGGTCAAATGTAAAGCTGCCACTATAGATAAAGGATTGATTCTGTGAGCAAGTGAATATTGTTTTTCAGTCAAATCAGCTTAATTCTGCAGCAGTGTTTTCGGCCATAGAATAACACAGTCTTAAATGGAGTGGCATTCTTTAAGCCGTGATACAGTACAATGTGTACATGGCCATATAGTATCTCTTTGTGGAAACCATAAGCAAGAGAGTCAGCACACCTTTCACCAAACAAGTCAAAGCAAAAGCATCACCATATAAAATGTTCTGGCATAAAGAGGTCTATAAAACAAAAGCAACAAAGAAAACCCATTAAGAGGCACAAAAACCACAATAAAGTTAAGTATTGCATTGTTGGTGCAGTCAAGCCAAATAAAAACTTCAAGGCTGTTTCAGCGAAATGTATAAACCACAACTGACTTTCTACCAACAAAAATGTGTTTTGCTGTTGTATAATGAAACCAATGAGTTCATGGTAGCTCAATTTCTACTGAGGCTTTAAAGGAATAATTTAACAATTTGGGTAATGCTTGGTTTCTTCTGGAGAGTTACATGAGAAGATTGATACCTCATGTGTGCTTGTTAAGTAAGCAGCAGCCCGGATGTGGCTAGCCTAGCTTAAAGAAAGGAAGCAGGGGGAAGCAGTTAGCATGTAAATAAATGTGTAAGAGTGATTACGCTACATAACTCTCAAGAATTGTTACAAATTGTGTTTTTTACAGAACTCATGATGTGTTGAAATGTGTATCTTTACACTTTAGATTAAGTAAGTTATTTCCTTCCTGTTTCTGATCTTTAAGCTAAGCTAGGCTAACTATGTCCCAGCTAAGACTGCATGCTGTGTTTTTCGCAGCATTTAATTGAAAACAAAAAAGGAAAACTTTTTAATAAGAAAATAAACTGCTATTTTGCCAATACTTTATTCTTGAATTTCAATATAATAATTAGTAGGTTAATATATTGCAAAACAATGTTTATTTCTGTTATAAAAATATATAGGCCTATTTGTAAGGTAAAATATTTTTATCAAACTCCAAATCTAACAGACTGAAAGTAAAAAATCAATATCAGCGGTGTTAAAGGTCCCATGTCATGCTTTTCTGGTTATTACCCGTCCCCTTGTGTGTTATGAAGGTTTTTCTGCATGTAAACGGTCTGCAGAGTCACAAACCCTCAAAGTACACCCTGTAGCGAGTAAAACTCTAACACAGAAAAGACGTGTCTATGCTGCCCCAGAACGCCTCGTTGGAGATTTTCTTTTTCCATTTTTTTCTTCCGGGAACCAAGTGACGTAACGACGATCCAAAAAGACCAATTGGTCCAAATGGACCAATCCGCGGAGCTCCTCACACACACACACTCAGCCAGCCTTATTTTTCTCAGCTGCAGCTCCGCGGATTTCTCAGCCCGGACACGGCGAGGCCCGGCCCGGGCCCGGTCCGAGCACACACACAGACCCACAGCCAGGCTGCGGGTATGTGTGTGTGTGCTCCAGCCGAGTGTATGTTATGTCTAGTTAATGTTAAAAGCCTCTGAAACAGCACTGTCTCACATATGATCAGATGTCACCATGTTTTAGTGTTAGCTCTTAATGCTAACCTTAATCAGCATACTTGTACAATGAATATCTAATTAATTAAAATGCCTAATTTCCATCATATCAGAGTGACCCCTAAAAGGTTATTCTGATATCACCATCACTCACTCGGCAGTTCCAAAGGCCAGTTCAAAGTTGTGTTTGCGGTTGGCAGGCAACAAAGAGGTGTAGTCAAACTCAGTGGGGAAGAACGAGTGGACCAAAGCACAGAAAGCCATCCCATCGCTCCAGCTGGACGAGAAGTTCTGGATTTCGATGTTCTAAAGAGGAACAGAGAAAAGGCAGATTTGGTGATGTTGTGGCAGTGGGGGAATTTTGTGTGCGTAGAGAAAAGCAGTGAAGGAGGTAAAAAAGTAACTGTCATTGTTACTTTTTAAAAACATCTCCCCATTCACTGTCTAGCCCATAGTTCTAATGAACAGAACAGACTTCTTCCCCTCCACTTCATCTGCTCTCCTGCTTTTGGTTCTGTTACATGCTTTTGAAATCATGTCATTTCAAAGGCTGCCCTTTATAAGTCTGGAGTTTGCTTTGAAATAAATCGCAACTTGTCAAGTCATCATCCCCTCTCTCTTTCGTGTGTGTGCTCCCAGTTAATAAGAGTCTTGGCTTTGCCTGGCTTGACTATAACCTAAGCCACATGGAGCGGCTGGCACAGGCTGCTGCGAAGGAAAGGGTACCAGAGTGCAGCAATGTGTCGGCGTTCTCAACCATGACTGAGACTATTTTAACCCTTATCCCCTAAAACACACACACACACCCCAATATTTTGAAGGAGCCTCACTTCCCTACACCTCTACGGTTGAGAGGAAGATAATTAGCACGTTAGCACTACCGCAATGTGTGCTAACAGGTTAAAGTTATATGAAAAACAGACTGGAGTTGGGCTCATTTACAACACTTTAGCTGTTTTGGTTATTTTATATCTTTCAGCATGTTTTCTAGTATTTTTCTAGTATAATTGTGTGCCCCTGTTTAAGGAATTGTTCAACATTATGGGAAAAATTGTAATTTGCTTTGTTGGCTGTCCAGTAAGTAAGGATGTGGAGCCGAGAGCGTTTAGCCTAGCTTAACCTTAAGGACCTGAGGCAGGTTCAAGTTTTTTTTTTAATCACATGCACAGAAACAAAGTCGTTCGCCAGGAAAATCTTAAGTGTCAGGTTTCCACCAACAATGCTCATTATATATAGAAAATAGAAAACTAAGATAATGCAAGTAAAATAAAAAATATTATGTAAGATACAATAATGGATGAAATAACTTAAATAAAGTTATTCAAATTAGGCAGTAATCGCAAATTACTAAACTGAATGTAAACAGAAGTGTAGTAAATATATATTTGAAATGTCCAGTATAAATGTACTAACAAACTTAACAACCTGAGTTTGATATCAAACTTCTAATTTATCCAAAAAAACCTAATAATTGTATTTAGGCAATCCATCACTGATATGTCAAATCTTATCTTTTATATGTATAAGTTGCATTATTGCGAAACAATTATTTGTCATGATCTTAGTTTTTGTGCTTTAGTTTACAATTTTATTTTCTTCCTGTGTCTCGTCCTGTTTTTACTTTCTGTGTTTTCCCTTCTGTGCCTGATTGTCTGATAGTGTTCACCTGCTGCCCCTGTGATTGCAGTAGAAATGAATTATCGATGTATCTTGCTATTTAAGCAAGCTAGCTGATAGCCTAGCATTTTCTATTCCACCCACTCATCAAAATATATTAACTTCTAGCTCCAATAAACTGATATAAAGAGAGCCAAAATGCCAAACTTGACACTTCCAAACTTTTATCGTCAGATCAATGGGTCACATCACAGTGGCTGCATGTACTTCTTGTGTACAGTCTATACATTTACCTGGTAGCCTATGGTCTTGGATCGGCACCACTCAAGAAGGATCTGCTTGATGCTGCTGGCGCTGGATACCCCAAAACTCTGAGACCGCTTCAGTTTAGGTTTAGAGTCTACTGGTTTGGGGCGACTGTACAAAAGTAGACACAGAGAAAGTATACATGAGAGAGTTTCAATGCTAAGAAATCGACCATAATTGTCAACATGACACAAATGCACTTTGCTTGTACCTGTTATTGGCTTCAGAGTCGAGCCTTTCGAAGATAGATCGACGGGCCTGGGCACCAATGTTACGTGGCAGAGTCTGAGACCTCACAAGCTCCCGCCTCCTCTCTCCTACCTGACCAAAGGATCTGTCACTGCTTACATCACCGTCTCTGCAGGACGGGAGCACAGAAGGGTCAGACAAACACATTTTACCTACCCTAAAAGTTTCATGAGTCACCTTTCACTCACCTGTCATGCTGCACAAGTCCTGAGTAGGTGACAGACTTTGCTGGGACGGAATTAGCTTTCTCTGCAAAAGACAACAAGTCAGTAAATGATATCCATGATATTGTGTCAAAGAGGGTAGCACGTGTGTCTTAAAGCTTGTCTCACCTTGAAGGCGGGGAGATCCCAGTGCTCTGATAGGTGTGGGGGTCAACGTAGAAGATACTAACAGCCACGAAGAAAAGGCAAAATTACGATGGCATAACAGTATAGATGGTAAAATCTTTCATCTGTCCATTGAGTAGTTAGAGTTAGAACTGAGACCATGACCCACCTGGTTGAATTGGAAACTCCTCTATTGGTTGGATCCAGTTAGTGCTAGCAGCTGATTGGCCAGTAGGTGAGTCATCAGAGACTGGAGAGGAACGAGAAGCAGAAGGGCTGCTGGGAGAGTCGGGGCCCTTCATTTCTGCCGTCTTGGTTGTAGCGGTGATGGGGAGGTGGGGCATCCTCATGGCGACAGGGGCCGTGTGCTCGTGTGGGAAGTTATTCGGGGGAGAGACTTTTCCGTGTAGCAACTCTAACGGTTCTGGTAGGATAAAACAAATAGTCTATTTAGTCACTTATTTGCAACCACAGTTTATATGACACATAGAAGCTTCGGAGATTCCTGAGTGGGGTATTACGGAGGTTTTTTATATCGTAGAACAAAACGGGAACATTTCTTAAGCTTAAGAGCAGACCTTATTTCAGGATTTGACTGCAAACACATTAAAAAACGATGACTTCAAGACAAGAGAACCGGAAGTGGTTAAATGCTAACTAATTTCCTGGTTTTAAGACTCATTACTCCACCACTCTTTTATGTCTACCATTCCGAATAACCAACCAACAGATAATTATCACCAGAATTTCCCTCACAAAAATCCCAATTGTTTTAGTTCTGTCAACTCACGTGTTTCTTAATATGTTTATTATAAGCAGCATATAGTTTGAGTTTGGCGTCTAGGCTCGGGCCTCATCAGTCCACAGATTTACAAAGAACATTGAGTGATGATTAGATAAATATCCCCCGAGCCTACAGGTGGAAGCTGGGGTGGAGCTGGGGTGGTGGTGGGGCAGGCGAGCAGCAGCAACATGAAACACAGCAGCAGGAACATGAACATGAACGCAGCAATGCAAGTGAACACAGCAGTGGCAGCAGCAGCATGAGCGAGGCAGGGGCAGGAAGACCTGGCAGCTTACATAGAGCAGCATGTTTAGGAGAATGTGTTTGGTTGGTTGTAAGAGGGACGAGGTGCGTCACGTGTTAATGTATCATTGGTGCTCGAGTTGACTGCCTGAACTAGCTCGCAGGCTTCGCCCCATTTCTTGCCGTAAAAATTCGTTATGATTCAAATGCAAAAGAAAAATGCACTACAGGAAACTTTACTGTTATGTTTTATGATACATTTGTTGTTTACTATAAATGGTCTACAACTGCCGTGAGACCGGGTTGGCATGAAAGATACTTCTAATTGAATACATTGTTTTAAAAACCGTTCTGTGAAACACAGAAAAAAAGGGAAACTCGTGTGCGTGACCACACATCAATAGATGAAATCACGTGAGTATTTCACACTGCTCTGTTGCGTTGTGCGACCACGTGTTTTAGTTTTATAATAATCTATCTTTGAATCCTTCTTGGGGTGACTTCTCCAATGTCATGCAATTATAAGAAAGAAATAAGCCTTAATCATCCCTATTAACTCTACTAACAAATATAAAGTTAGTCAGTTATTTGGAATTTAACTTCCATTAAGACAGGGGACACAAACACTCTGAGTTCAGAACGGTATGAGTCAAGCGCCAAACACCTCACCTTACCATTATCCCTTATGACATCATCAGGGTTGTTTTTCCAGACTTCACAAAGCTTGACTTTCATGTGTAAAATCGGCAGGTGACGTAGTTACCTGTGGTAGCAGCGTGTCCATTCTCCAGTCCAGCATGTGTTGGGGTGGGGTCCACCTCTATGGGCTCCTCTCGCTCAATACTCTGAAACACATAGAATCAGAGTGAAAAACAACACTAGCACCCTTCATGGTTTCAAAAAGGCAAATTAATTCATGTTTGACCTTTACTAGTAAGAGGGTTGTTTGTGGAGGGTTTTAACTGCAGTAAGTTAAAAACATTCGTCGTGAAAGAAAGCTTTTTAATAAGAACCAGGTGGAATAATCACTGTGGTTGCACTGAGTTGAATGATTGCCAAACCTTATTTTTTATAATTGTCCTGGTTGCCCCTGTAATACTGTGGATATTCTGTCATAAACAAAAAAGTTGTGTTTTGATCTCAGAGTCAGGGCATCATGTTGCTCTGGTTTGAACAAAGAAATAATTCCAGATGTCCGATGCTCATTGAGTCATTGTTGGACCATTTCACTCTTTTCAGGTTCTGGACTTTTTGGACGACATATGGGCTTTTTTGACAGGACTTCAGACAAAACAAATCCAACAAACAAATTGCAGAGGCATGACACAACCTCCGTACTTCAAAGTCTGCCAGATAAATAAGTTGGTTGAAGACATGAAAGGCACCAGAAGGTTCTGTGTCTCAGCGGCAGAGCCGTCTATTTCCTGTATCTGTATTCCTGCAGCGATGCCCCCCCCCCCCCCTTCTCCAAACACAATCAGCTTCATGGAAACAGCTAATCACTTTCCTGAGCAGATACCTCTATCTCACACTCTCAACCACATGGTGCTGCTGACCCACATCGGTTGTGGGTCAAGCTGTCACTTTCCATGTGGCCCTGTCAGAACGATAGATATAGCTCAATGTGTTTATAGTCGGCCCCTTTGGCACGGAACAACACTTCTCGGGTCACTAGTGCAACGCTGATAGCTATGCACGTTTTCTCCATGTCAGTATCAAACCACATGTCACATTGTATCTGTGTTGGACTCACAGAAAATGAAAGAGGCTTTCAGGAGACGTAATTCACCCTTTTTCTTACCCTTTTGGCGACTAATAACTCTTAACAGCTGCTTGTGACCCAAACTTGGCTATCACTGTGGAAGTAAATAGCCGAGGCTGATTTGAGTGCTGTGTTTGACCCAAACACATTATTTCACCCTGCATGCAGCTCTGTGTTTGCATAACGTCAGCATGTTTGGAGGCAGAGTAGCAGCATCTGGTCAGCGTGTCCCTGCTGTCAGAAACATCTACATCTAAAAACAGAGCAACGTTAGCAACAGTAGGTTTTGTGTACACTTGCTGAAATAAAGTTTTTAGTTTTGGCCTTTTGAAGAAAGTGGGTTTATCAGAGCTTTTTCCCTTAAAAAAGCTGTTTCTAGATCAACACTTTTAAGGGAGATTAATCAAATCAGTGATGCTGCAGGCCCTAAAAACAAAAAAAATAAGCTTAAAGATGCTAAAAGGCATCATTCATATAGGCTCAAAAAGTAGAAGGATATCTCAAACCTCTACAAAGAGGTCTCCCTTGAAAAAGAGATCAATGATCTCAATGGGATACACCTGGATAAATAAAGGTTTAAAATGAAATGAAAAAGAAAACCCAAACGTTTTTTTCTGCTTGGCTGGATACCACTACAGATAAGGGTACTAGGAAAACGTTTTGGAATTTGCGTAAATAAATCTGTTAGGAAGTGAAGAAAACAATTTGGGTTTTTATTACCAGCCAGAAGATAACGTCTCTAGCAAGTCTGAAACCTAACACCACGACTGTATCCCCTCCTGTCTCACATATACATGCAGGCAGAAAAAAAACAATATACTGCTCTAGCTGTGAGATTGCATGCTGTGCACATTTCAGGAAAGTGTGTAAACGTGTCTGTGTTTTTCACTGAGCTCACCATATAGGAATGCATGTGGGGAGTGTGTGTTAAAGCAAGGCAAGAAGAGTGTGTGTGTGGGGGGGTCGTCACTTTATAAAGAGCGAGGGGTGACACACCTAGAGGGGAATAAGGGAAAAAGTGAGGACATTATGTATGAGAAGGTGAGCAAGGCAGAGGGGAGAAGTTGTATATTGCATGATGGGAAATGAGGCAGAGGGTCTGGGGGAGTGAGGTGGAAACAGCTGGCCATCCAGCAGGAGGAGGGAGACAAATTGCACAATGTCTGGCTTTGGAGAGGGGAGCTTTCCCAGCTTAAGTACTCAGATCGTCAGATGTCGGAGTGGGAAACGTGATAGCGGAGCTGCTGAGGGTCCTGTAAACTCTCTGGTATCTGGAGGTCTTACTGGCAGAACACACTGGTGCTCGACACTTAACGTGGCACAGTACTGCCCAGGGACCTGAGGACATGCTGCAGCCAGGACATTGCTGCACATATGTGGCTTACAACAACACAAGTACACAAACACTTTGGCACCACAGCCTCATGAGTATGCATACAAACATCAACAGCTATTTGTTGGATTTACTCCGCAC
Source organism: Trematomus bernacchii (assembly GCF_902827165.1). Taxonomy (NCBI): domain Eukaryota; kingdom Metazoa; phylum Chordata; class Actinopteri; order Perciformes; family Nototheniidae; genus Trematomus; species Trematomus bernacchii. The sequence continues at coordinate 4,353,781 of NW_022987851.1, read as the reverse complement.
TATACGGAAACCCTGAAAGGCAAGTGAGATTCATCTTATCCAATGATCCATTCTCTAAGTCTGATCTAAATATTTTCTCTCTGTGTTACTGACTTATGAGTAAGATGTGTTTCCATCTCTGACTCAGTGAAAAAGGAAACAAAGACTAATTTATACTTTAAAGGGGACATATCATGCAAAATGAAGACTTCTCACAGAATCAGCCCTTGCAAAAACAGGGCTGGAAAAGAGCAAATGGAGCGAAATGAGGCATGGCTAAAATGCATGATCTGTTTGGTATTTTGAAAAAAAAACTTCACAGACATATTTTATATAGGTATGGCCCTACAATATATTATTCAAATATAGCATGATAGGTCCACTTTAAGTATTATGACCTGTTATTAATTAAGAATAGCAAACAGGTTCTCCTATTGAATGGAAACAGTCCTGTATGGTTTTCCCCCTGCTTCCTGGCAAACATTGCATTTATTCCTCCAATTTCATACATTTTCTTTATGTTTGTTTATGTGCTAAATATTTGATTTGGAGACCATTTTATTATAAGATTGAATGAAGAAATAAAAATGCACATTTCTCCATTGTCTTAATCAAAGCACAAGACCAGCTAAAAAGGACCATCAGCAACCTCTGATCTTTTATCGTAGCCAGGAAACTCTCAAGTGCAATGTTCTACCCAAAGGTCAATATTGCGGCTAGCAGCTGCTACACGGCAAATATTTATACATTGAGAAGTGTGGATATATAAGACCATCGCCAGCAATGTAAACCAGTGTAAATATACTGAAGCTGCTCTGAAGCTTCCCACTGGGCATATTAACTTCTATCTGCTTCTGTTTAAACAAATGCTACACAACGGGAAAAATGTGACAGAGTTCAACATTTTCCAAGACACACAAAGTCTGTGTAGCCATAGCATAGCTTAGATATAACTTATAGATAAAATATCACATATTTCAGCTTTTTTAGTGACAGTTCCTGAGAACAAAGTGAAATGTGTTGTCAGCTCTGTAAATTATGACATTTTCCTCCACCTCAGTTGTTCTGTGTACTCTGTTTAGTGCCAATTAGCAACCGTTAGCATGCCAACACTATAGGTTAGGAGCAAAAATGACTCGCCTCTGACTGGTTTATTCAAGCAGAGTGACTTTCATGACTGTAGTTCATTATTCTTTTTACTAAGAATTGTTTTGGAGGATAGCAATCGAACTGACTACCTCCACTGAATACTTCCCATACTTCCTTGGAGTGCATCATTGCACCATGAGTGGGGAACTATACAATTATTTTGGACGAAATGAGTGAAACAGAGCATGAAATGTGGGAAAGCATGAGAGCAGAGAAGGAAGAAGAGGATAAGGATGAAATGTTAAGAAAGGAAAACGAAATTGATCATGCCACCTCCAGAAGCTTTTCCGTTATCCTGAACCAAACCAAACTGAAAACTTAAAGGGGAACTATCATGCAAAATGCACTTTTGTACGTCTTTTATACATGAATATGTGTCCCCGGTGTTCCAGGGAACTCACCAAGTGTCAGAAAACACAACCCTCTCTCTTTTCCTCCATACCCAAATCTCTAAAAACGGGGCTGCAATGGACCTGATACAGACTGATCCAGATTTGAACATTTCTCTGACGTCAGGACGGAGGAGCTGACCTATCAGGGGAATGAGAGGTTGCCGTGGCATGGTAACAGCATGGTAACAGCATGGTAACAGCATGGTAACAGCATGGTAACATGACGCTCGTAACTCGGCCCCCTCCTTTTCAGGGGGGCGTGGTCAGCTGCAGCGCATGCAAAGACAGGGTGGAGGAGAGCAAAATAGAGTGAAATGAGGCATGGCTAAAATGCATGATCTGTTTGGTATTTTGAAAAAGAAAACATATAAATATACCTTATATAGGTATGGCCCTACAATATATTATTCAAATATAGCATGATAGGTCCACTTTAAGGAATACTGAACCAACAATAAGAAAGAGGTAACTAAAGACAATTCCCATTCATCTTCCAATGTTAACTCAGTGGAAGTTAGGACATGTAATGTGAACAAAAAACAAATGTAGGTCTATAACAGAATATTTGCAGATGCTACAATATCGGCTGTTTGCTTTGAGACAAAGTGCCCTGGGAAACCCGTCTATTCAAACAGGAGGAGGTATGTGCTGGGCGTTCAGTCAGAGGACAATGTTTAGCTGTCAGAGGCACCTTCATCACTGACACTTTCATAAAGACCCTGTCGGGGTGGGGGTGAGGTGTGGACGGGACGACTCGGCCGCTGGAGGGTGACAGTTTGACAAAGATACACTGTAGGCTGCTGGGAAACGCAGTGCACTCAGAAAGTGGTGTTCGGTTTGTAGAGCAGCAACATCAGCAGTATAAGGGCAGATGCATTTTCTGGTGTACGCAATGCTTCTTTAAAGAAATCCGCTGGGTTGTCCTCAGCTATCAGAGGAAACAGCTAGTGACAGAGGTTACTGGTCTGTAATTTCCTTTTGGGAGTCTACAGAGGAATCCTCTCGGAGGAAGAAAGACACAGTCAAACCACCTGTTCTTCAAATACATCCACGCAGCCTGCAATTTATTTTGCTCGAAAAATCGCAGGGAATACCACTTTGAGTTTAGTGTGGAAATATGCGCAGCCTTTGAACTGAGAGGATATAAAAACATAATTGCAGGTGAGAGCTACTGTACAGAGAAAAGTTCTCTTCATAAACACAGTACTGCTAAATGCAGGATACAGTCTCAGGTGGAGACAAGACACCATTTTAAGTGCATCTTAAAACCAAGAATGTATTTATGATTTTGAGGTATGTAACAATCTGTTGCATTCTCTTTTAATGTAAGAGATAGAGACAGTTCTTACTTTACTGGTGGCAAAGACAATGGATGGGAAGTGCATTTGTCTCTTTTGATCAAGAGCAACAGCAACTGCTTCTAGTGTTTTCTATGGCCACAATGGCATCGTTGCAATCAACATGAAACCATAATGTTGTCCTGGATATACCAGGACTTTTTTAGCAGCTTATGATTAATAATGAATTAAAAATAATTGAACATTGACTTAAGGTTTCACCTGCTACAGCAAACTCCTGTGCTACGGCAAAGTCCTGTGTTTGTACCTATATCCAACCCAACCTCCTTCCTCATTGGACTTTCCTTGACTATGATTACAAACGTGGTTGTGATCCTGGACAAAATACCTTTCACAAGAAACCTGATTGGCTATGCAGTTTCTTTGTAGGAAAAATACATTTTTAGAATACATTTGTATCGTTTTTTCATCTTAAAGAAAGAAAGAAAGAACGACAGACTTTTATTTATCCCAGAGGGGAAATTCAGGGTTTCACTCTGGTTTTATTTACATTAAACATATAGCTGATATGCATATGAACTCAGCCTTGCTTAAGTGCCTAGGAGGTGAACTGGTACCTCTCTACCTACGAGTCCACATTACGTATTTTGGTCCTTACGGGCCAAGTCCCTACAGACTGAACTACTGCCATCATAAATTAAATAATAAATAATAATGAATATTTCATCCATATTCTTTATTTTATGAGACTCGCTGATAAACCTCACAAACATTACTTAAATGCCTTATGTACGTGATGTATGTTAAGTATTCTACGTTACGTACATAAGTTTAAAAATTCAGTTGCACAAACAATTAGTTGGTTTTACATGAGACATGCAATCTCATAGGGGAAAGTCCTATGTTTGTTTCTGTCCAACACAACCTCCTACTTTTATAGATGAGTCGCTTTGGTCTACCTTTGGTCACCAGACCTCCTCCATTACAATGGCCCTGCAGGTCCAAAACTGACACTTAAGGGGCAAAAGGCTGCAATATTTGACGAGTTTGGATTCAGAATACTATGAACTGTATATAGATACATACAGTATATACTGTAACACTTGCTCAACTGGCCCCATTGTCCAATCAGGCTGTTGACTGTTTAAAGATTTGTAAGAACCATGGAAAATAACAGTATGGTTTCAGTCTCTTTCAGGCCAAGTATCTACGAGAGAAAGGTCCTGCTAGCTGTAGGGGAAAATATCATTTTTCATTCTATTACTCCCTCGTTGCTCCAAAATATGTTAACAATAGAGAGTGACTCTCCTTGTCTTCCACAGTCCTCCTCTCCTACTGTTCCTGGCATTGAGGCAGAAAGAGGGGGAGGCAGAGGAGGGGGGAGTCTGACACTCTGACCTCTGGTGGGGGAGAGGTCCGGGAACACAGACAGTCTGTATCACCTCTTCCCTCACATCTATTTGGGGTACTTCCAATCTGGTTCCAGACTTATCCAGCTCAAATACGATGGATATGATGCGATTGATTGATTTTCTTTTTCAGCTATCAATGCCAATGGCTGCCGGTGGACCACTAGGGTCCAGAACGACTGTATGTAAGAAGTTTACGAAATCACTGATTTTCAATGTTTTTTGCAACCAGGAGTCCTGAAGTTAAAACCCACTATGAAAGGGTTAAGGTTCTTAGACAGAAACACGGACAAGACCTAATCCAGAAAGTTACCGCCCTGTCAATCACAAGGTAGCTTTGCTTTGAGCATAACATCATTCTGTATTGAAGAAGACTTCAATACCTAGAATTGATCTATAAACTCATTAAGAATATGTTCACTAAGGTAATAAATCAAGTTAGAAGTAGGGTAATTTTCTCATAGACCTTTATATAATCATACTTTTTCCTTTGTAAACAATGGAGTTGCCCCTTGCTGGCTATAAGAAAGAATGCAGGTTTAAGGCACATAAGCCATAGGCCATGAAATGTGGTTTGCACATTCATGAACCACTTAAGATGAATGCATTTTTTGCAAGTACAGGACTTTGGTTGATGACCATTTACCTGCATAACTAATGACATTCCCATCCGCCTCAGCTGTACAGTATTGTGTGTTTAAAGTGTCAGCGAACTAAGATTGTGAGTGACACAAACATTATGAACTGATGATTCATGACTGATAAGCACTTCAAAGTTATCAGACACCAGACAGCAGACGTTCCATAACGTCATTCATCATATAAACTACTCAGTCTGCAGACATCATGGCCTGAATCGTGTTTATACTTGGACCTGAGGCTAGTAACAGAGCACATAAACACATCTATAAAAGATGGAGAAGCAGCAGAACCAGATATTACCACCCTGAGAATTTAGATTCACAGTTCCTCAGAGAAAAAGTAGAGGAGGCGATCTGGAAACGTTACACTTTGAATTTCCTCTTCGGAGGTTTGACAGACAGATAGCTCATATTCATACTCCTCCTGACCCCAGAAATGCCCAAAGTAGCAGTTTTATCTGGGTCACCTTCCTGTGTTGGTTATGATTATGTCTGACAAAAGCAGAAACCTATGCTCTCCCATATTATCCCGCGCTGGTGTCACCCAACCTCTAAAACCAATTCTCCTCAAAGTGCCTTCTGGGCATTAATCCAAAACACTGGATTTGCAGTTAAATGACTTTGTGTTCACATGGTGGATTGAGCTGACGAAGCCAGAGGTAACCTTAAAATCCCCCTCCTCAAGTTGACTTCCAGTAAGGCTTACTGGTTCCAGAGGGCAGCAGGGGCCAACTGTCCCACCGGCCAGTCAGTTATTAACCTGTTTCCACAGAGATGATGACGGGAACACGGCCTATTGTCTGGAAGTCATTAAGAGAGCCAGGGGTAGCCAGGGAGTGGCCGCATACCTCTGTTAAACCCCCAGCATGTGTACACACACACACACACACACACACACACACACACACACACACACACACACACACACACACACACACACACACACACACACACACACACACACACACACACACACACACACACACACACACACACACACACACACTTCACTGCATTTGTGCCATGTTTTCAATTTCTTTCTACATCATTCCAAATCTATTTAAACTTCTAACTTAAAATATGTCTTTATCAGAATAAGTATTGCCAAACCAGAATTCAAAATGGTTTTAGTAATTTGTAGTTGCATTGTCAAATAATTCATCCAAATTAATAACAGGCTGTCAGATGGAAAGTGTAGAGCTGATTTTGAAATACTACGGGTTTTAAATCAAAGTTATGATTCTTAAGTCAGCCTGTATTTTAGTAAACAATATAAATGTTTATGAGTGTTTGACGCTCTGTTTTCTGTGTTGCTGTATTAATAGCCACATAGGGGGGTTGGTGCCAGGAATCCAGCCTTAAAATGCAGCTGAGGCCTGTGAGGGAGATTGGGGGAGGGGTAAAAGGGTGAGGAAGGGGCCACAGAGCCAGGGAGGAGTTCTTGGATGGACGGATAGATGGATAAGTACTTCCAGTATCTGTGTACACAGATTTTAGCAGTTGTACGTCACCGTGCCTGATACAGTCAGCTGGCTAAGCCGGGGGTGTCTCCAGACAGTGTGTAAATGTCAAATGTCTTCGTCATGGGGATAAACAAAACTAAACCACGCCCTCTAAAAACCTTCGTACTTCGGAGCTTACACACAGAATCAAACACACTTTCACTTATTTAATTATCAGTAAAAGTGACTTGCTGGATCTAGACCAGGCTGCCAACCCTGGGTCTCAAAAGTGAAAGTAATGCAGATGTGTCTCAAATGTAAATGATTGCTAATGGCCAGCAGTACTCCACTGGATGCAAAAGAAGTGTGATTATATCGAAGTTTATGAGGTAATGACTGATTATGTCGATAACCATTTTCAAGCAAGAGCAGCTCGATCCAATCTCAACCTTGCAGTAATGTTGTGGATCTCAACCACAATATCTCTGTCTAGATATAGAGCACTTATCGCCCACACAGTTTATCAATTTCATTAATCTATCATGATAATAGCCTAGTCACATTTCTAAAGATGTGTCATTCTGTAAAAGGAAAGAAGATTGGCAGGTGAGTGTTATTGGCTTATTAATTGTAAGATATTTTTCATGGGGGTGCAGCTAGCTTGTAGGTTTAGCTGATGTTAGCTAGCAAGCTAGTGGTACTTTTCCAGGTGGTTGTATTTCTGTCTACAAACATAGACATAACCATGCAAGATGCATCCAAGAACCTTTACAAATGTGTAGTTGAGATCAAATAAAGGCTGATTATGAAGATGGGTGTGGTTCCGAGCAAGATTTCTGAAGTTATGAATCGCTCATTACTAGCCTAAATTTAGCAGTGTACAGTTGGCTTTATACTCTTGTGTTTAGGGGGTTAATCTACGTTTCCTAGCCCTGACGGGAGCTGTGCACCTCCTCAAAAACAAAACCATCTGTTAAGCTAAGGTGGCTACGGATAAACCATGTGCTTGGGCTGCTTGTGTTTTTTCTTTTGCATCCTGGTGAAGATTGTAGATAGTGAAGATAACATTAAGGAATTTGGTGAAATGGCATCTTGAGATGATATTCCGAGTTTGAACGTCAATATATAATTTCTGGCAAATAACTTTCCACTTTTGGCAACAATTGTTTCAAAGACGAGAGTAGAGAGAATGGGTAGCTTCTGTCTCGCAGCAGTGGTGTTGTGAGTACAGATGTTTGTCAAATTTAAACCACACTACCCATAAATCATGTTACTTTTGGCAAGAAACTGTTTTAATTTTGTGTTTCAGCCACCACCAACTAAAAACGCCTCCTCAGTTTGTCCCAAAGGGATGACCGTAGGAAAACCTCAAAAGGATCATAGTAACAATTTACTGGAGTTAAATCACTAAATTATGAGGAAATGTATATGACATCCATAAAGCCTGACCTTTTTTTAAAGAAATCCCCTCTTACGTAACATGTGATGCAAGTGCTGAACTGAGCTATAAATCAGGCACACTTAGTGTCAGTGAATTGATAACGAACAGTAGATAAACCTCTGTCCTGTCAGAGCTAATCTGATCATTTGCGTATGAACACACACATGCGTTGAAAGAGGAATGTACTATCTAAAGCTCTGCTGCACCATTGGAGCCTTGAGTGGTACAGGTGTGGTTTGGCAAGGTATTTTTAGGAAAGAAGGAAAATTAAGTGTTTTTGTGACAGTATATGAAACGGAGAGATAAAGAAATGTCATCGTAATTGTGTGAAATTTCAAATAATAGTATTTTTTTCTCACAAGCAATCTTAAACATGCACTTAAGTATGACATTTTCTTAAGATTCACAAGAGACAATTAAGAATGTTCAAAGTCAAGCAAAAGAGGTCGACAAATTACTCTTAGTCTCTGTTAAGCTCGTAAATACACAAGAATCCTACATTTCTCAAAATGCAACTCAGTGTTGGCAAATCCCCAAATCTTTCATACTCCACAACTTAATTTGTATCAGAGACTTTCCATTATAAAGTTGACAATATGTTGGTATTGGACGTGTTCTGGTTTCCGTTTGTAGTCAGTTTGTAGTAGTAGTGCTGAGCAATCACGTTGATCTAATAATATCGCTTTGACATCTATCCATTTTCTCAGACATGTCAAATCTGTGCAGTCCCAATTTACCTAAAGATACATTTATTGGGTTAGAGTTTTACTCTCTATACCGGCATATGACCACCTGTTATCACATGACCAAAGTAACCACCTTAGATCATCTGATAACAACCGAGCCGCTGAACAAGATAGTGTGAGATGATGAACATTTTGAAAGAACCTTTTAAGTGGACATTATATTAAGTTTGTTTTAGGTTTACAGTTTCTACTATAAGAAGTATATAGCTTACTGCCTGAACATTAATTAATCAGAACCGATTGCCAATGCCTCAACCAATCACAAGAATGTGTCATATCTGCACAAACTGTCAGCCCCTAGTTAAACATTTGTGGAGTTGAGTCAAGGGTGCGGGTAGGAGACGTAGAGGAATGAGTCAGAGAGGAGGGTCGATTCTGTAATCCTTCCACTCAATGTATTCCCAATGAAGCACAAGAAGCCACACAATGGATCATTGAGATGGCTACTTTGCCACTGTAATTGGCAACATTTTGTCTGCAGTCTTGTGTGTGTGTGTGTGTGTGTGTATGTGTATGTGTATGTGTATGTGTATGTGTGTGTGTGTGTGTGTGTGTGTGTGTGTGTCAGGAGGAAGACAAAACATTGTTGAGGAGGCTTAGCTCTTTGCCCTAAACCTAATCTTGACTAATTCCTGTTGCCCAGAACCATTATAGGACAGAAAAGAGGCACACAGCTGCCTCTTCACAGACCTCAAAAACCCTCCAGATGGAAACACACACACACACACACACTATCACACACACAGCTGGGTTTCCATTCAAGAATTTATACGCAAATTCCAATGTACTGAATCAGAAAAGTGAAACGGAAGCAGCAAATTATGACAACATTGACAAAATATTGCTGTTTATCAGGGTTTTTGTCCATAAAAACCGAATGAGCTTGAATAAACCTACATATGAGCAGATGAAATTGGACCAAATGTTTGATTTGATACCTTATTTGAAGAGAGAGAAGAACAAAGGGGATTTATTTGTATCATGTTGTGCTATCTACAATCATAAGAAATCATAGAAAACTGGCTAGCAGCTAAAGCTAACACTGTTATTATCCTCCTTAGCTCCAACTGTTGAACAAATAATATATAGAATGAATATGCCGATGCTCCAGTTCAAAATGAGACCTAACTTTTTATGGATGTAAGTTTTACAAAAATGAAAAAGCTACACATGTAGCTTATAGAAGGTTTAGCCTAGCCGATTGCCAAATATGCAACACAGTCTCACGGCATTTCGTGTTATAGTCACGAAATTAATCTATTGATTCGTGTTCACCAACACGATTTCGCCATTTTTTTCGTGTCAAACTGAAATATTTTAAAAGCAATGTAAATAATAACAAATTAGAAGGAAATAAAATACAGATTTCAGTATTCTGACACAGAACGATTTTAGAAGCAATGTATTTCTATTGGTAGTATGTTTCGTGCCTGCACCAAATAATAACAAATTCGAAGGAAAAAAAGATGACGAAAAATACAGATTTCAGTATTCTGAGGCTCTTTAACCCATTTCTTTTCCTCGTGGACGGCAAAAAAACTCAGACATTATACAATTTAAAATAAAAGGGATAGGGTTAGGCTTAGGGTAAGATATTGAGTAAGAAAATGTTTTTATGAACCACACCGCTTCTGGTCTTCCAAGACCCGACCGGACAAAAAGACGTGGTGCAGGCACGAAACATACTACCAATAGAAATACATTGCTTTTACAATCGTTCTGTGTGACACGAAAAAAACGCGAAAATCGTGTTGGTGAACACGAATCAATAGATTCAATTAATTTCGTGACTATAACACGAAATGCCGTGAGACTGAGTTGAAATATGCCTTAAAGGTCCCATGTCATGGCCATTTCTACTGATCATAATTCCATTGTTGAGGTCTACTAGAATAGATTTACATTGTGCAATTTTCCATACTCACATTGGTTTCTCATACAGCATCTCTATATAGTATGTGTATTCACTCTCTGTCCTAAACGGCTTGTTGGAGCTCCTGCCCCCCCCCTCCCTATGAGCCCACTGTGCTCTGATTGGTCAGCTCGCCCACTCACCATCACCACCGTTACAGCGGAACATCAGTGATTATGTGTTACAATGGCGTTAGCAACCAGAAAATGACACCAGTAATGACAAATAGATAAGAATGCTGCGTGGGGTCCGGGTGCCGTGTTGGCGGGACGTTGCGCGGCTCGCGAGGAGCGGACAGTGTGAGCTGGGTTCATTTCCTGCTTGCTGCGTGGGGTCTGCGAGACAGCGAGACATTGCGAATGGACGCGGGAAGGAGGGGATGCTGTGGGGGCTGCAGCACCCCCATCTGCGAGGCTCCACTAGCACCCGCACCCCCAAACGCGGTGCACCTACAGTGTAAGCGCGCCACAGTTTTGCCGCTGCGAGGCTCCACTAGCACCCGCCCCCCCCCAGCGCGTCACAGTTTCGCCGCAGAGAGAGTGTGTGTGTGTGAGGAGCTCCACGGATTGGTCCATTTGGGTATGGGCACGTCACTGTACCCAGGAAGAAAAAGAGAAATCTCCAACGAGGCGTTCTGGGGCAGCATAGACAGGTCTTTTCTGTGTTAGAGTTTTACTCGCTACAGGGTGTACTTTGAGGGTTTGTGACTCTGCAGACCGTTTACATGCATAACAACCTTCATAACACACAAGGGGACGGGTAATAACCGGAAAAGCATGACATGGGACCTTTAAGCATTGAAGCAGCTGCTGAACACTTACTGTATGATAAATGCACAGTAAGATACACAAATATGAGCACAAGCGCATTATCTCTCCAAGCCTGGCAGAGATATAAAGAAATAATATTAAATATTCATGATTTACTGATGCTACAGGTGTGATTTCCATATGAACGAGGTCATGCTAATGTGCTGCAGGTGTGTTTTAAGGTTTGTGTGCAGGTGTGTATGGCAGCTTAGATGGGTCAGGTGAAGTTGCACTGTAACAGCTGGAGAGCAGGCTGGAACACATCTCTCTGGCTCAGATGGATTTAGCTTGGATTCCAGCCAATACAAATACCTGCAATGTGTCGCTGTGTGTGCGTTAATGTACGTGTATCATGTCAATCAGGCCTGTTTGAACAGTCAGCTGAACTTTATGTACTGTCTCCACTTCACAGACGGTTGAGGATCATAGCAGGAAGAGTGATCTGCAAGTTTTATTAAGATCTGACTACTGAAAGTGGGTCAATAAAATGAAATTAAGCTCATTTCCATACCGTAGGAGGCAGCATATACATGTGAACCTTTGTGCACTCGTACATAATTTGACAGTGTATTTTTGTCTCAAGTTTTAACTGTGTGTTTCTGCAGCGCTGTGTTTGGCTGACAGTGGGGGATCTCCCACGGCAGACACAGGCAGAAACAAAGGTGCCCTTGTGTTGATTCGCTCTGACCACATGATTTCACAGAAGATAAAATTCCTCTGTTGTATCCACTGCATAGTTTCGTAATTACAGATACACGACCAACAGATATTTGCATAATGTGTGCATGTGATTCTTAAAAAGCTGTGTGGGTCTCAGTTGTATCTGTGTAGATGTGGATCTTTGTCTGCAAAATGTTTGGTCTTGAAGAAATGTTGCTACATAACAGGAGTTCCAGAACACATTGCGAAGAAAAACGATGCGCGATCTTGTTGACGTTTGCGACATCAGCGGCGGCGACAATCCAACTGGAAACAACGACGTTGAAAAGTTATCAATAGCTCCTGTGTCTGAAAAAATATGCAAGATCTTGTCTAGATGCTGCTGTGAAAAAAATAATTTCCCAAACTGGGTTCAATAAAAGTATATTTGATCTTATCTTATCTTAAAATTGCTTCAACGTTCTTGCAATTAATGCAGAGATTGGTTACATTTGCCTTCATGTCACAATTTCTGAAATGTATTATTGGGCTGGGTTATGACTGAAACACGCTCAAGCATACAAATGTAAAAGCAAAATAAATATATATATATATATATATATAAATATTTAGGTACTTTGGACAAAATGTCCTTTCTGTTCTGAAAACCCTATAAACAGGATCAGGAAGGAATGAGTGATGCAGCAACCAAAGGATGGATGGAAGCCAAGAGATTTTCTTTTTGGTTTCATCAGAAGCAAGGCAAGCCAAGGGCAGAAACAAATTCAACTATGCAACTATTACAGCTCAGGAATCCTAGAAGAGTTACAAGTCCAACTCCACAGGACACACTTCCATGAACATGCATCCCAAGGTGACAGTGAAATTTGAACCCTGATAGTAACTTTGACACCACTGAGCCATACAACAGAGACACGGGCCATCAGTGCTGTAATTGAGTATGATCTTACTCAGGCACAGACACAACATGAAAACAATTGTGACACAAACATGCTTTGTATCAGCTTTCCAAGAAATTTCAAATCTGGCTTTTTTTCAACTCAAACCCTCAGTTTTTGAATTTATTCAGAAACGTTTAGGAACCAAACAATTGGTTGGAATCTCTTCAAACCAGAATCTTGTAATTGTTCAGGTTAGGCTAAAACATAAAATATTCCAAACCTGGACCCACATGATTTGCACAGGACGACAGCAATAATGACTAACCAGACCCTACATTTCACGGTGCTTATTTCACATAATTGACTCAGGTCTGAAAACCACAAGACCACACTAACCTCACCTCCCAGGAGCCTAGTCGACTCATGTTACTGCTCTTCATAAATCCTTAAGCATCCCGGTGGAGGGCCTTTGTGCAACCGCAATGACAGCCAGTGCCTCGTATGACAGATCCACACAGCCAACGCAACACTGCTCCAGTCCAACTCACATTCTGCCTATTTGACCACATTGGCCCTTTCCCAACCAAGAAAAATTACATCATAATTACTGGATTACCTCCTTTGCTGGTATATATTATATTTCCATCCATGTGAAAAATGTATCTGGCACTGGATTGTGAAGTGGTGGGTCAAATATGTCAAGAGTGTCTGTGTGCAAAAGCCCAGGAGGACACAAACTACAAATTGTCTTGGAATTCTAGAGACATGTCCATGTAAAGCAATAATTTGTATCCTGGGTACCTCAGGGGGTATTCTGCAGTTGACAGGATACATAAAAAGAAACAGCTAAACAAATGTGAATATATGCACATATTGAGTCTGACTATTGCACCTGAACATGTGTTGAAAGATCTAACTCAAATGTTGTAATCTGCCGCGTTGGCGTACACTTTCTTATATTTGTCTCTTAGTGAGTGTTTCGAATGCGCATGCTCCTGTATAGTTCAAAACTTGAGTAGAGTTGGTGGTGTATGCTCCACTAGATACTTTGCCAAGAGGAAAAATAAAAAGATAACAAACTGAATGCCCGGATGTCATTAGCTCAGTTGGTGGCAGTAGCCAGTTACGACTCACACCGCTCTGTAGCAGTATCCTAATGCTATGATGGGTTAAATTCAAAGTTTAAATGTCACTGTACACAACAAAAAGAGGATTTATATCCATTGATAGCTGGTTTTTAATTAAGGTCAGTAGATACCGACAAACATTTGGCTAAAAACAATGGAAAAATATTTGGAATAGAAAGCTAGAGGTAATAAATAAACAGTTAACTTGGCTAAGAGTCATAGATTAATATTTGAAATAATTAGCTACATTTAATGAATAAATGGTTTAAAAGGTTTGCTAAAAGACATCCATAAATGTTCGTAATAGGTAAACAAAAAAATTAGTAGTGTATCAATTTTGAAGTGAATAGCTGTAACTAGGCCCTAATGGATAAAGAGGTAGAGTTACAATTGTAAAAAAAAGTAAAAGGAATACAAATTTGAAAGAAGTAATGTAACCAAACAGAAGAACCTTTTTATCGAAGATTTATATAACTTTATATAATCAGTAGTGTTAAATACCATTAAATCTAAAATCAATGCAGACACATGTCAAACTCTGATGGGTGAAATTGTTAATTGTGGCAACGAAAAATAATAGAATGATGTGCCATCTCTTCTCTACAAACATACAGTACTCACATTAGTCTTGCTTGAAACTGCAAATGTGGCTCGGCTGGAGAAGCGGGCAGTGGAGGGGCTGCTGCTTGACACCGGGCCCGTCACCATGGAGGAAACTCTGGAGCCCACAGGAGGGCTGCTGGAGATGGGCGAGGATAAGAAGGTAGAAGGTGTGGACGCCTGGCTGCTGAGGCCACTGGTCTGGGCTTGGCCCCCCAGAACACAGGGCTGGACGTGGAGGAGAGCCTCACCCTTCCCATAGATCACCTCTTTTACCTCCTGATGGTTCTCCTGAATGTCACTGAGGAGGTTCTTGTGATTCGAACTGTGATTGTGGCCGTTGAGCGCGGTGCTCCTGTCACATGTCATCCCACTAAGGAGCTCCACCTGTAGAGTAAGAGCCTCCAGCTGACTCCTGAGCTGCCGGTTCTCCTGCTGGAGCTGAGCCACCGCTCGTCCAAGAGGCCCGCTCAGGTTGGCTGTCTCCTCCAGACGACACTCCATGCCCAGCTTAAATGCACTGACATCCACGTGGATCTCCCTGATAGCGTCCCGGAGAGTATTCTCATAACGGGCTAAAGCTGCACATACGGTCTCCCCCTCTGGAGAAGAAGACCGGGGGCAACACAAGTCTCCCATCCCAGCCAGGGTAGGGGCTTCCATCGGTGCAGATGTAGCCAGACAGCCTCTCAGTCTGAGATCTCACGTCTAACAGTCAGATCGTCTGGAGAATGCGATGCTTCAGTCAGGGTTTGGCTGCAGGATAGAGGTTAGGAGGTGAAAGTTTGCCGGTACAGATGTCTCACTGTCTGAAAGCACAAAAGGGAAAAGACTTGACCTTTAGCTTGTGGACAGCTGTCGAACTCTTCGAAGTTCCCACCAGCCAACGAGACAATGCAGTGGTGTAAAGTAACTATGTACATCAAGTACAGTACTTAAGTACAAGACACTTTGAGAGACTTGTACTTTACTTGAGTATTTCAATGTCTTGCTACTTTGTTCTTCATGTACTTTTACTCTACTACATTAATTAAATAGCCTACCTTTAGTTAGTTTGCAGATATGGATTAATGATGTGAAATATAATCAACGCTTAAATCAGACTTTAATTCCACCTGGAGTAAATTCACAAGCTACCCTGCAGTATACAAAGTCATTAAAACTAGCTGCACCTTTACCAGCTTTGATAACACTTTAATGATCAATAATTATAATCAAAACATATAATATATATTATTCTGAAATGGGCCAATGAGTACTTTTTCTTTTGGTACTTTAAGTGTATTTTGATGTCAATACTTTTGTACTTTTACTTGAGTAACATTTGGATAGCACTTTTACTTGTAATTACTATTGTATAGTATTCTTACACTCTGGTACTTCTACTTTTACTATAAGGTCTGAGTAATTCCCCCACCACTGGACAAATGTGATGTCCTGTGCAAAAACGCCGCTATAAACAAGATAGTAACAATGAAATCAAGGCTTGTAATTATGGAACTCAACAAAACATCACAAACTTAAGTCAAACACTGAACTGAACAAGATCATCTACTTTGACAGAATGACAGAGAGTAAGCATACATCTTTTAAGCCATCTAACTTTTTTTTACAACTGCTGTGTTGTATAATCTCTACTCAAAGCTGCATCAAATTTACCTCAGCTGTACTCTCCGGTGAGTTCCCTTAGCGCTGAACAGCTGTATGAGTGTGTGTGTGTGTGATAGTGTGTGTGAGCTCTGCTCTGCGCTGCCGGCTCTCTGGTTTGTTTAAACTCTCAGGTTGATCACTCCTCTATCTGGCTCGGAGGAGGGAGGAGAAAGGGAGGGATAAAGGAGGAGGGCAGTGGTGGTAGTGGAGTGAAGAAACAACATGGTAGGAGTAGTAAATCTGAGGGGAGGGGAAGGAGGCGGGCCTGGGGAGCTTTAATACCCTTGCACTGTGTAAACTTTAGAGAGGGAGACTCCTCCTTCTCTCCTTTCTAACATAGGTATGTCTTTTCCTCAGTGCCATCTTTTTCTTTTTCTCTCATCCACTCCTTTCCATACTTTTGTTAACCTTGCCAGGCGTAATATAACTCCAAACGGCTAATCTTCCATGCTAACCTAACCTGAATTTCCCCTGTATGATAAAATAATAATCAGCCTAATATTTGTAGTGTTCATGTATAGTAGAGGAACTAAGGCCCCTAAAAGTGGAGGTACCCCTACCCGAGGTAGAACAAAGCACAACCATGTTTTTTCATTACTTTAAAGGGCCCATGTCATGGCCATTTCCACTGATCATAATTCCATTGTTGAGGTATACTAGAATAGATTTATATTGTGCATTTTTCCAAACTCACATTGGTTTCGCATACAGCATCTCTGTAAACTATGTGTATTCACTGAATTTCACTCTCTGCCTTTAACGGCTCGTTGTAGCTCCAATAGCTCCAGCCCCCACCCTTCCCTGTGAGCACAGTGTGCTCTGATTGGTCGGGACGTTGTGAATCGCGCTGAGCTCCGTGGAGGTGTTGTTTCCTTGTTTAGGATACATAGCGAAACACAGCCAAACTCATCCTGAGCACACACAAAGTCACAGCCGAAGTAAAAACAATAAGTGTGGCTTGATATTGAGTAAGAAAAAGGTTGATAAACGCTGTGAGAATGGGTCTGCAGAGAGAATTTAGCCGCGATCCCAACTGTCTGTTATCAGCCTGCAGCCAGGGAGGAGAAATCAGCTGAGCTGCCTGCTCCCTGCACACAGATGTGTGTGTGAGGAAGTCCGTGGATTGGTCAATTTGGACCAATCAGCGGGGGCTTAACGTAACGGCTCCGCGGACGTAACGTAACGGCTCCACGGATTGGTCCATTTCGTTCCGGGTATGGCTTGACATCATGCCGTACCCGGAACGAAATGGAAGAATCAAATGGACAATGACGTATCTCCAACGAGGCGTTTTGGGGAGGTATTTTCTGTGTTAGAGTTTTACTCGCTACAGGGTGTACTTTGAGGGTTTGTGACTCTGCACACCGTTTACATGCATAAAAACCTTCATAACACACAAGGGGACGGGTAATAACCGGAAAAGCATGACATGGGCCCTTTAATATGTCTAGTTTATGAAACGGATGGTTGTATCCAAATATTTTTGTCAGGGTTGAGCAAAGCAGGCAGGACCCAAATGCAGGTTTAACTGAAAAAATACCTTTATTTCAATAGACACATACAACTAGATACAACTAGACATACAGAGCAGAAATCTCTCCCCTGTGAACACATTCAAAAAACAACAAGGATCTCACAACGACTAACAGAAAAAGCAGAACCTAAATGCACACAGGACTAATCAAACAAACAAGACACAGGTGAGGAGGGAGGAGAAAACACAGGGGCACAAGGTGAACACAATCGGGTAATCAGGCAGGAGGCAACACAGAGACAGGAAGCAACAGACAAGACAGGGGTTGAACACTTTTCAAACTAAAACAGGAAACCAAAAAGACAGATCTACACAGGACAAAAATAAAACACAGACAGATCGTGACAATTTTACTGCAAAATTATTTGTTTTGGTTAATGTTTGGAACTTTCCCATAACCGAAAATAGTGAAAATGTAGGCTCCTCTGAAGGGGGCCGTGTTGGCCTCATCCAATCTATCCAAAAAGTATTAAACGGCATTTTCCAAGGTATTACATTTTGTACTGTAGCTTGTTTTCAATAAGTATATCAATTGACCAAAGAGGTTGTATTCTAAAGTTTGCCTGAATGTAATCATTGCGTAGGTGTGTAGTGTGATTCTGTGTAGTTTATTTATGGCATCCCGTTGGATTTGATGTCATCTGAACAGGACATCGCACGCTCACTGCTTGATAGCGCGCAAAGGTCTGTTTACGCCGGTTGTTAAACAACATCGTTATGGGGAAATGCAAGTTTGCGTCCAAATGGTTGGAAGATAAGGAGGAAGGACAATCAATACTAAATAGTAAATGTGAGGTAAAGTGTGTCACCAATGTAACCGAGGTCTTAAAATGTATGGAAAGGGTCTTAAAAAAGGTCTTAAAAGGTATTACATTTGACTTCAGGATGCCTGCATATACCCTGTTGTTGGCTGTGCTTGTCCTTAACCTTGGACATGTGAAGGAAACTACACATATTAAAGTAATGAAAAAAGATGGTTGTGCTTTGTTCTACCTCGGGTAGGGGTATCTCGATAACTAAAGCCTTTTTTGGGGGTTTGTTCCTCTACTAGTATGACTCTATGCTCTTTTGCAGTCGCAGTGGTTCACAATCTTTGAAAAATTATAACATTTTCATTCTCATTGACTTCACATTCCTCACTCCTTATAACCAGCAAGTAGGGGCCCTAATGATCAGTAACTGGTAGAAAAAGGCATTTCCTGCCAACTGATATTCACAAGCCTTAGATGCCTTTCTCATGATATGTGATTTGGTTGGACGCAGAGTCTTCGGTGAAAACATCTAGTCAAGTTTTGTTTCTATGGTTACCGTCCGTGCTAGCTTGCGGCGCTACATACTGTACAACTCTACTCTGATTGGTTGCATGTTAAAAGGTCAGCGCTAAAAGTGGTCAAAGTTGATCATTTTAACTTTGAACTCAGCGCTTGGCGATCATTTTGAGTGGTGCGCAGTTGAGGTTAGCGCTTCCGCCTAGTTGGGTGGCACCACTCTCTAGTCTCTACATAAAAACGCAATGTCAGCGCAGAGCCGTTTTACCGCATAGCCTATCATGCAAATGCAGTTTTACCTGGTCTTCTAGCGACACATTTGGCCAAAAATGAGTTAAGAAAACAATGTCCATAGAAAAGTTTGGTCTTATTGTGAATACCGGTAAAATACCCGGTATTTTATGATCCACTAAAGTCAGATACGATATGAGATGAATAAATCTACAATTTTGTTTGTTATCTTCACCACCCTCTTGATGGATAATAGAGCTGGGAGGGACTGTTGAGTGGGATTTGAAAAAATGTTGTTTAGAAAGTAGAGAAGGAGACACACTTGGTGAAGATCTGCTCCCCTGAACACACTTTTTTTGTTTGGTAATATAGACAAATAAACCCTCTTAATAATGGACACATCACTTTATAATATTCTGATTCACATAGTAGTGTGATATCTCAATCCCTACATCAGCTTGTTTCACAGAGCCAATCCAAACACACTTCCCCCCCAAAGCCTGTGTCTCCCTCTGGTCTCTATCTGTAGTTCTACATCATTATCTTCCCATTACGCTCTAATGGTATTTTGTTAAGATAAGGACTCCAATTGTCCAAGACGGAATATCTGACAGTAGGTTTGTCACAATAATGCATTGTTGAATAAAAAAAACAAGCTCCTGTCAGTTATCATATTGAGGCAATCAGCCACAGGGACACATTTTATTACAAAAAAGCAGTATAATGCTACTTCAACATATAGGGTATATGTGCATACATATACATATTCATTGGATACCACTTATTGTACAAATGTTGTACAGGCTTCAACTTACACGTTTCTATTATCCTATACTCTATTGTAGCTGTGTGCTTTATGTAAGGATGAGACGGACACGCTTGCTGCAGAGAAACCCCCCCCCCCCCCCCCCCCCCCCGTAACTGGACCCCAACAGAGCAAACATTAGACACCAGATAGCAAATGTGTGTGTGTGTGTGTGTGTGTGTGTGTGTGTGTGTGTGTGTGTGTGTGTGTGTGTGTGTGTGTGTGTGTGTGTGTGTGTGTGTGTGTGTGTGTGTGTGTGTGTGTGTGTGTGTGTGTGTGTGTGTGCAAGTGTGTGTGTGTGCAAGTGTGCCTGTGCAACAGACACTCATGCAAATACTTTGACATTCCACCCTCCTCTTACTATCAACAGTGTGTGTGTTTGTGTGTGTGTGTGTGTGTGTGTGTGTGTGTGTGTGTGTGTGTGTGTGTGTGTGTGTGTGTGTGTGTGTGTGTGTGTGTGTGTGTGAGAGAGAGAGGGGGCTTGGTGAGGTGATTTACCGGAAGATTGTACCCCCTCCTTTCCCTCTCTTTCTCCCTCACATACTCAATAGCCCCTCGGGGTTTTATGGAGTCTGCTGGGGGCAGAACAAGACAGACGTCAACAAAACACTGCAGACGTCAGAGGTCACGGTATCAGCTTCATCTGACATCTGAGGGGTTTAAACACAAAGAGTAGCCTGCTTTCCATCAAAGTATTGCACATTTCAGCCACATTTGATGAAATTGGCTAAATAATGAATGCATTTTTTTGGAACAGATAACATTGAAGCTCACTTGGCAGAGCTAGCGACCCATTTGTTGTGGCTTGGTCTGTAAGCGGGGGACTGCGGTTCGGATCCAGACTGGGACCATTTTTGTTGTGCATCATCAAAGAAAACTTTTTAAAAAACACCAGTCAAACCTAAAAACAATGTAGAAGACTGAAATATGAGTGTAATCCTTTTCCAGCAGAAGCAGAGAGACATCTGTACTGATTTTGATTGTTGATGATTCTCTATTTAAAAACATAGACAAAACAGTAAGTCAGTACACGAGTAGCAACATATATCTGTTAAATGCATATTAACAATAAATTAAAAAGTACCCAATAACCACAACAAATTGTATTTTAGCTAGTTTTCTTTAAAAAAATAATAAAACTAATTCTGCATTCAAAATAACTACATTTCTAATTTGTAATAATGCTCCTTAGGGCGGAACAAGTTGTGAATTCAATGTGTCTGAAATCCTATAATGCAGAGTATTTACCTTAATGTGAAGTCAGTGAATTCTGACTTGAGCCATGTAGGAAATGAAACTGAAATGTTTCCAGGTTATATGGAGACAAAACTCTGCAACTCACACCAAAACTATTTAGATGCATAGATAACACTTCCTGGAAAAGGAAACATGTATGTTTGACTTTGGGGTGAATTTACTCTTTAAAGCACCCTGAAATTCCCATTATTCCCCACTTTGGGAAACCACTGCTTTCCAGTAACAATGAGTCAAAAATATAACGTGGTATGACCCCCTTGAATCAGAACGTATGAAGACAATTCTTTAGCTGTCATCGCAACAATAGATCCATGAACTGCCTCCCACAATCGTGGTTTCCAGTGTTTTCATAATGACTGAATGTTTTTACTTTTGTAATGCTGGCTCTCTCTGTGCATTACAGAGGTCTTGCATGTCCAGTGTGATTATTGAGGAAGAACATTCCCAAACTTAGATTTTCTACAAATCTGGTCTACAACCAGTAAAATATTTGTTGATATTACAGAGGCATTTTCAAACTCACTTATTCCTCTGTGTGGAATATCTGCCGAAACTGATTAAGTGTGGATTAGGTCACTGCCACACTTAGGGACAAAAATATATATCACAACTGTCAAGAGCCAAACATCTGCCAAAAGTAAAGCCGGTGTTGTCCAGGGTGGGAGTTCTCACTGTCTGCGTTTTACTGCTTTAACCCCTTCACAGTGTGCTTTCACTTCATCCGCTTCAGTTCTTCTTTGCTCCAACCTTAAACAAAAACAAAATGGCGACTCAAAACGTTAAGCTTGGGTGACGTCACTGCTGCTACATCCACTTCCTAATTACTGTCTAGGTTTTTAACCATTGAATAAATGACTATATGTAATATAAAAGAGGATGCAAATAATTACTACCCAACGTAGCAGATACCCTTAGCTTAAACAGGACGTTTACAAAAATACATATCTTATTGGTTTTTAGGCCTTTAACTTTTCTGTGTTGGTTTAACAGTTTCCAGGCTATTGTGTTTCAGCAAATGTTCTATGGGACGCCTCTACTGGAAACGTTTTAGTTTTTCCCACAATTAGATGTTGCCAGTATTAAACACATTGGTGTTATCAAATTTAAAACATATAATTAATAAATGGGTGAAATTGCTTGTGTCCATAATGGGCAGCATTAATATATATAATATATACCCACATGACAGCTCATTGTTACTTTGTAATTCTACTCGACTACAATTCAGAGGTTAACCTGGTATTTTTAATCCACTACATTTATTTTAGTTACTTTGCAGATTCTGATTAATGATGTGAAATATAAACAACCCTTAAATCAGACTTTAGTTACACCTGAGTAAAATTCAGGGAAGGTGATTGTCAAGTGCCAACAATCAGGCGAGTTAGTTGATGCTTGAGAAGACTAAACATTTATCTGCAGATCCCTATAAAGTATATTCATTACTCGTTATTCTCTACTAATAGTTAATTAAAGACTGTATATAATGGGTATTTTGAACATCCCTTTCAAGATTTCCAAAGGTTTATTGACATATCATATATACAACTACGTTGAAGTTATGCAATGAATGAAAAACTTGGGTCGCAGGTTCCTCAACAGTGCATTACAAGACATCTATCAATATGTGTGTATTCCTCCACCATTAAACTGTCATATTCTGCACATTTCTTATACTATCTACATACATCTTATAAGAGTATAATTATTATGTATAATATCAGTTAAAATAAGTGCTTCAACATAGTTAACATTGCAGGAAAGCAATATATTAGACGTTAAGTACTTTGTCAGGCTTAATATTTATCTGTAGATACCCCCACAGCTTTTTTCTTATTTAAAAGAAGACCTTAACCTAAAGTATTATTTAATATTTGAATAAAGGTTAATTAGTTTGTCTGTTTTGCAAATCCTCATATTAATATCTTTGTACATCCGGCACTAAACTGTTTTATTGTGGGATCACTTACAGTATCTTCTTGATTTTTTATATTCTATATGTCTATCATTGACCTTCTACTTTCCCCCTAATTTGTATGTACTCTTAATATCTTTTTCATCAAATATAACATATTTCAAAAATAATTCAATAACTTGCTTTAACCACTAGGCGATGCACACAAGGTACACACAGCATACAATGCCATAATATTACATGTTACTTGTTTTTATCCAAAGCGACTTACATACTCAATACTGTGGAAAATCCCCACAGGAGCAATTTGGGGTGAAGTGTCTTGCCCAGGGACACAACGACATGCTGACTGCAGTAGGGTTTGAACCTGTGACCCCCTGATCCGAACACCTACACACAACCCACTGCGCCACACACCTCCTGATAACTTTGTATTATTAGTGTAGGACACTTATGTATGTATAACATCTGAAGATGTGTCGTTTTATTCATGTTTTCACATAATTTTACAGGATATTGCTATATTATTTCACATGTTTTACTTCACATTAATATCTGATTTGTAAAACATCACAGACAGAAAGGTATATCCGACATTTAATGGTAAGCTATTGAAATTCTGATTCCATAGATGTGTCTCCCATCACCCAAAACCCCTGACTATTCTCTCAACTCAGTATTTACGTTCTAATATTTAAAGAAAATCAGTAATATCTTTAAAAACAACAAGTCCTTTTCTATCAGCTGTACACCGTTATGGGGTAAATATAACATATCTACCAATTGGATCAAATATAAAAGTCAGCCGAATTAATGTTGATACTGCAAGGAGACGTATTGTGTGAAGAGAAATTGAAGATGTTGTTTAATTGCTGATATATTTATGATCCACGTCACATATTCAGTTTCGGTGGCAGTTCTTCCAGTTTGTCTAGAAGTCTTCTAATCAGGGCTCTATAAATAACTACGGCAGGTGTGTAATATTTAATGCAGCCGAACCGTGTATTACAATGCCGTTATGTGATGACTTCCAAAGAGAAAAGCAAGCACACTCGGATTAAAGTATTATTATTATTTTTTTTAAATGTTTTTCGGATATCCCAACGGGCATTGCGGCTAAACAATCCAATCACCGAGCTTCAACCATAGATGAGGATCTTGGGTAATCAGTTCAGTGGGTTTCTGGAATCTGTTTGTTATTTTATTTTGAAATTCAGTTCCTGACGGATTTCAGTATTCTGAGGCTCTGGCTCTAAAAACAATAATCGTGGCTTGATATTGAGTAAGAACATGTTTTTATGAACCACACAGCTTCCGGTCTTCCAAAACCCGACCGGACAAAAAGACGTGTTGCAGGCACGAAACACACTACCAATAGAAATACATTGCTTTTAAAATCGTTCTGTGTGACATGAAAAAAAGGGGAAAATCGTGTTGGTGAACACGAATCAATAGTTTAAATGTCGTGACTATAACACGAAATGCCGTGAGACTGGGTTGAAATAAATCAAGTTGATATCATTATAACGTTCACATCTGAAAAACGAAACTAATGAAGATGAGCTTACTTCCACGCTTTTTGTACAATTTCTAATCCATTGAATGTATTTAGGATACACAACAACATAGCTTCTTAATATCCTATTATCCAACAATGTCTAAAGTTGAAATAATACAAACACAATACTTATACAAATACATATTATGGCATTTACCCTGTTATCATAAGACAATTATATAATATAATAGCACTAGTGTCATATAAATGTAGAGTTTAGTAGGATTCTATTCCATTATGTGCGCTAGCAGCTAGCATCCCTGCTAGGATCAAGCAGGCTTTGTTGTTTTTTGTTCCAATATTTGCTAACTAATTCCATTACTCTTTGGCATATTAATCACTGTCAAATCCTATGAACAGCAAATCTCTCTTGCCAGACGGCCTCCATTCAGAGCAGATTCAGAGGCTTTAACACATTCTGGTTAAGATGTAGCTCTGTGATACTCTCGAATAAGCCTATTCATCAGGACAGATATGCATGGGAACGTCTCGGACTGTGGCAACAGTGAAACCAAGCTGAAAGAACACAGATCTAACCAGTTAAAACACATATCTTTGATGCATTCCGGTGCATCTCATGTTGCACAATATGTCAAAACAAGAGCAGACAAACATGGGTCAAATAGATGACACATCCTGAAGTAATGAAGGTTCTCACACCTTGATTTTCACTGGAAGTGTAATGACAGCATGATACAGGTCATAAAATATCAACATACAAATCCAAAGCACCTTTTTGTATTTCCCAGAAATGGGTTAAAGTACAGCTATTTATGATTTGACATCATCATTAACTATTCTCTGATCAAGTTATGCTTTATATAACCATTTTCTTTTATTCTAAAAAAGCCAAAAAGAACTACCCGAAATTACTCGGAAATTATATCTGTAATAATATATATCATCAGGACAGAAATTATATCTGTCCTGATGAATAGGCTTATGCTGCTGGTTTATAAAGCATTGAATGGTTTAGGCCCAAAATACATTTCTGACCTCCTGCGAAATTATGAACCATCCAGAACTCTCAGGTCTTCAGGGACTGGTCAGCTCTCTGTCCCCAGAGTCAGAACTAAACATGGAGAAGCAGCATTCAGTTATTATGCTCCAAATATCTGGAACAAACTCCCAGAAACCTGCAAATCTGCTGCAACTCTTACTACTTTTAAATCCAGGCTGAAGACTTTTCTTTGTGCTGCTGCTTTTAATTGAACTATTCACATCTTAAACTGCACTGTAACTTTTATCGATGTATTTTTTCTTTTAATGCTTATTTTATTATCTTTGCTTTTTAACGACTGTTTTTAAATGCCATTTTCTTAATGTCTTTCATTTTTGTAAAGCACTTTGAATTGCCTTGTGTTGAAAGGTGCTATATAAATAAACTTGCCTTGCCTTGCCTTGCCTTACTCTTGTACCAACAGTTTATGTACGTTTTGAGTTGTCATTGAACTGATGTACAACATGCAGTTTTGAATGTCATGAAAATGTGCATCTAGTCCAGAAGCAGGGAAAGGCAGGATGTAAATCTTATGAAATTTTTTTTTTTTTATTTAGTAGGAAGGCTCTTTTTGGATTCAGTTTTTTTCCGTGTCCCATATGGTTTTATTTCAGCGCATGTTTTGGCATCAGTTCACAGCTGGCAACATGAAAGGACTATTGAGTACTGTATTTAAGTAAATAACGTTTGATAGAGGGTCATTAGGGAATAAGTTGTTTACAATTATGCTGTTAATTATAGGTGTGTTAGTATGAACATAGTGAAACCGTACAGACGAAATTGCCTAACTCAACCACACAGTGCCTTGCTCTTCTTTGATTTCCCCTACGTCATTATCCACATCCTCTGTACAGTATCTCATATATATATACACACACACACACACACACACACACACACACACACACACACACACACACACACACACACACACACACACACACACACACACACACATACAGACTGCTGGTTACAGACTGTAAAGGTTTACAAGAGGGCTGTGAGTTCGCCCACAGAGAACAGTGTACGTCATCGGCGCTTTAAACAGAACACAAATATGTCCACGCTCCCTCAGACTCCCATAAACCCATAAACACACACACACACACACTTACAGATGCAAACACTGCCTGAAGAAAGCAGAACAGTTTGAGAGCTTACTGCCAAATGTGTCTGAACATGAAAATGAGTCAGGCTACATGTTAGCTTGAAACCATAATTTCTGGGATGATTTGAATGATCTAATGTAAATTTGAAATTTGCATTCACTCATGGACTGTGCCCTGTTTACCACGTAAGGCACAGCTTGAAAGGACAAAAACATGATGCAGAATAACAGACTAAATAAAATAACAATTATAATACTAATCCTGTTTTTCAAGAAATAATAATTATTAAAGAAAACATTATAATATTAAAATATTGCATTCACAAACATATCTGCTAACCGTCCCCACCCAACGCTGCGTCACCATTGGTGCTCGGGCTTTTAGCTGCACTGCTCCCAGACTCTGGAACTCCCCCTCCCCCCATTATTATAAAGGGTCATTGCGATTGTGAAATCACCAATTCCAAACAGTTTCACCTACAGTAAATTCCAATGTATTGAAATAATCAATAAAGATTTGTAGTATATTAAAATACAGCTCAACATTTATGGTAATATAAATATTTAGTCTCTTGACAACAGAGGGTAAATATGAAGTAACAGCCAGTAGGCAGTTAGTATAGATGACTAACAGCACCTTTTTCTTCAGTTCTACACATGCACAGTTATCAACAAATTAACTATCAAAAAAACGTATTGACCATCACTTTGTTTTATTTTTTTGGCAAAATCCCTGAAGATTATGTATTCAGCAAGAAATACAAATCTATGCATTTCAAAATATAGGATAGGCTACTATATATACTACTCATACATTTTTTAAGCGCTTTGGGCTCTAACAAACACAGTTGAAGCTGACAAATTAAATCCAGTATGTTAATAACCCCCCCCTCCATTAAAGTTTTCACACTTTGTGCTTAGTTAACATGTTTATTATTTCCCCTTGCTCACAGTCTAATGCTACATGCTAATCCACACATTATTCCAGCTCTGTACTTTACTATATTTCTTATATAAAATGTCCCAAATTAAATGTCTAAAAACAACTTACATTGCTTGTTTCCAACGATTGTTCGAACCTAGAATAATCTTTATACATATTATATTTATTCAAGATGACTGTATTTGATGTAACATCCCAGGGAAACATGTACAACACTAATGGAATTGTTTTACTATTGTTATATACAGTATAGCACAGATTAAAAAAATGTGTCACACAGATACATTTTTGGGGAAAATCTTAATTGCATGCTGTTTTGCAACACAATTAAAGTGGAACCCTTATTAATTGATCTGATGTTTTGATATTTGTCCTACAATGATAAGCAACTCATGACACCGTGTGAGATAATGTGTATGTTACATTAAAACATTGATAAAACAAAATGTAACAAGCTCATAAAGTTATTTTCAGTGTGATTGTTTTGAAGCACTTGGCTACTACCTGATTGTATCACCGGCGCCGCATACATTTCAACTTTATATTATTGCTGTCAACTAACCTATACAGTAATGTGGAATCTGTTTCACATAATACTGTCAAGGTTTACAGCAGAATGCAGACCCAAATGCAGACAGACAACTGTTCAAACTAAAAATACATTTATTCAGGAAAGGCCAGGCGAAAAAAAATTGATGAAGCTCTACGTAACCCACTTCCACATAAGACACACAAGGATCTGACCACCACCAACAGAAAACCAGAACTTAAATACATAGACTAATCACAAGGACAAAACACAGCTGGGGAGGGAAGGAAAAACACAAAGGCACCAGGTGAACAGAATCAGGTAATCAAACAGGAGGGAAAACACAGAGACAGGAAGTAAAAACAGACATAACACAGGGGGTGAAGATCTTTTTTTTAATAATACAGGAAACTGGTATGACAGATCGTGACAAATACATTTAATCAAAGTCAATGGTTTCAGTACAATTCGCCTTCTAAAGCATTTAAAGCATTTTTATCAGCCACGATGCCACAATTCTTCTTGACGTCGATCTTTTGTCATTGCAGTGAATGAGAATCCCCTAGTAGCAGAAATGTACTTTCTGTTGGAGCTATATATTGATTATGTTATTAACCTGTTAAGCTCTGAGCCTGTTTTTCAGGTCTCAGGCTCGAAAATGACATTCCCAGAACAAATTACCATATCTTCCCTTCTAAAAGGGTTAAATTAATAATCTTTTTTCTCAAAGTAATGATAAACCTGTGAGTTGGATGTAGAAAAGTCAGAATCAATATAGATGTTTTTTATTTTAAAGAAAATTCAGATTTTACATAGTAAAAAACTGTGGATGTGGATGATGGTAAGGTAGACTAAAAGCTTTAGGAATCCAAAGTACAACATATAATAAGTACCCTGTATCAAGATTGATGCAAAACAAGTGACATTTGACCTTTTTAGAGAGATTTAGCAAAAAGAAACCACTTCTGGGGTCATTTGGGTGGATTTTCCATATCTCTGGCCTCCCTTGCTCGATTTTGATGGTTGACACCTCTTTCTGACCGTTAGAGCCAATAGAATCGAAGGGGGAGTCCCCCACACACACACGTTGTGAAGAGAAGATGTGGGGGCTTCGTGCATGCAGTTTTGCATCAGAATGAACCTATCTCTAGCTTTGACATCTGGAAACGGAAAAGCAGTTTTATTGCTTATGGATTATCAGAAATCATTTCAAAGGGACACAGACACATTGGATTAACCTATGGATTAACTTCAGCAGCGTTTTTATCGTTTTAATGCCATTGAAGACCACTTTGGAGAGACTACAGAGCCAAGGTAAAAATGTTAGCATTTTTAGCTACCTAGCGTCACCTGTTTTGATGTCCGTTTTTGCTTATAACGTCGCAAATTCGTATAATTCAGTGATAATGAGGGTACCCATCGATTCTGTGTCATCTCACGATGTGAAACGATGTCATGGATGTAGAGAAGAGATAAATAATAAGGTTTTGTGAGTGATTATCGGTGCAGTAAGGTGTTAGCATTTTTTGCTCGTTGCTAATTCAGAGGCTCAGTGTTAGCATTGTGGGTTTTCTTTTGAAAAAAAAAAAGATCAGTTAGATGAGTTTCTTCCCGTTACATACATGGATATAAAACATTCATAGTTTATTAAATGAACATGCCCTCAGACACTGTTGGGGGGGGGCTTAACAGGTTAAGTAATTCATATTTCATTTTCTAGCTGTTTTTTGTTTATATTAAGGTTTTGGACACCGGGTTAGTTCGGCACCTGGTGATTATTTTATATAGGACACCTGAGGCCTGTATTACGAAGCCCGTTCAACATAACCTGGATATGTTTGAGTTACCCGGTTTACATAATCCAAAACAAACGCGCTCTCGCTAAACTGTCCTACGACGCTGGTTATCAACTCGTTAACTCAAGCCAGCTTTGTCCTATCTAGTTAGGTGCGCGTTCACATGAAAGGGGTGGTATTTGGAGCATTCGACCAATCACAAACATGGACAAGCGTACTGACAGCGCAGCGCGTCATACTTCCTGAATGAAAAGTCAACTATAATATTAGACAAATATGAAGACGTTAAACTTTAAACATCCATGACTTAAACACTTTATCCAGGATAAAAGCCACATAGCTGCACCTGCAAGGTGAATACAGCTGGTAAAAGAAAAAGTGTTTGAATGCGTACATTAACAGATTTATGATATCACTGCCCCGTCTAAGACACGAGTGGATCTGACTTTAATTACATTTGACTCGAGTGTTTCGTCAACTTAATGTGTTGCTTAAAATAATACTTCTGCATACAGTATGTGACACTGTAAGTGTTGCACGGCCAGATACGGCTCAAGAAGCTGACTCAGATAAGGAAATATATGATACATTAAGATGTGATATGAATGATAATGGAACATATCGACGTCTGCACTCACAGTGCCGCGGACTGTACGTAATGTTACTTTGATCCGGTTACTTATGTTGTGGCAGATATTTAAGTAAGCTTTCTTAACGCTAATGTTATAATAGTCAGATTGCTCTGAAGATGGGAGGTGATATTCTATTCATTTTCATGTTCACACAGTCGGTGATTTTTGACGGCCGTCTTTCCTGGCAGTCTAAACTGTATTTCCTTTCTCCTGTAATATGACTTGATCGCTTTAACCTGTTAAGCCAGAGAGACCCCGGTACCGGGGCACTGCCGCAACATCTTGCAGGAAACAGTGTCTGAGGGCATGTTCATTTAATAAACTATGAATGTTTTATATCCATGTAACGGGAAGAAACTCATCTAACTGATCATTTTTATTTTTTTTTCAAAAGAAAACCCACAATGCTAATACTGAGCCTCTGAATTAGCAACGAGCGAAAAATGCTAACAGATTACTGCACCGAAAATCACTCACAAAACCTTATTATTTATCTTTTCTCCACATCCATGACATCGATTCACATCGTGAGGTGACACAGAATCGATGGGTACCCTCATTATCACTGAATTATACGAAATCGCGACGTTATAAGCAAAAACAGACATCAAAACATTTGACGCTAGGTAGCTAAAAATGCTAACAAGGTTACCTTGGCTCTGTAGTCTCTCCAAAGTGGTCTTCAATGGCATTAAAACGATAAAAACGCTGCTGAAGTTAATCCATAGGTTAATCCAATGTGTCTGTGTCCCTTTGAAATGATTTCTGATAATCCATGAGCAATAAAACGGATAATCCATGCTTTTCCGTTTCTAGATATCAGAGTTAGAGTGTAGCTTAACTCTAATGCTTAATTACATGCGCAAAGCCCCCACCTTTTTGTTTCACAATGATTGTGTGTGGGGGTCAACCATCAAAATCGAGCAAGGGGGGCCAGAGATATGGAAAATCCACCCAAATGACCCCAGAAGTGGTTTTCTTTTGCTAAATCTATCTAAAAAGGTCAAATGTCACTTGTTTTGCATCAATCTTGATACAGGGTACTTATTATATGTTGTACTTTGGATTCCTAAAGCTTTTAGTCTACTAACCCATCATCCAAGGGTAGTTTTCACTATAAGTAAAAAATAATTTTTGGACGGACACTATAATTTACAGTTTTTTACTATGTAAAATCTGAATTTTCTTTAAAATAAAAAACATCTATATTGATTCTGACTTTTCTACATCCAACTCACAGGTTTATCATTACTTTGAGAAAAAAGATTATTAATTTAACCCTTTTAGAAGGGAAGATATGGTCATTTGTTCTGGGAATGTCATTTTCGAGCCTGAGACCTGAAAAACAGGCTCAGGGCTTAACAGGTTAAACTCCACAAACTGAGCTCTGATTGGTCAGCAGGCAGTGCTTTCACTGAGTTGATCTCTTATCCTGGAACCTAACCTGCTCCGGACCAGGCTAGCCGTTCAGCATAAGTTACCATGGAGATCTAGCCCGCTAATTTATTTATTTAATCGTTTATTTGGCAGGGACAATGCACAGTAATGAACACTTAAAACATTAAAATGTGTCAAGCGTAACAGTGCCAGATTTAGCTTTGAGCTAGTTTCCATCCGCAGTCCCTCACATTAAACATTTAAGAAAATTACATTTCACAAACATGGAAAAAACAAAATACATGATATGCAAAAAGTGCAAAAGAGCAAGAGCAGCACACACAAGTATTTATGACATGGCAGTACAATATAGCAGCAACGACATATAAAGTGCAAGAAAAGATAAAAGTGCTACATAAAGTGCAAGAGGAGATACCCCTGTGTTAAAGTGCATTTAGCAGTGATTGCACATCTGTTTGTCTCTCAACCATTCCCTGAGTTGACCTTTAAAACTATTGAGAGTGGGACAATCCCGTATCTCAGTAGGGAGGCTGTTCCACAATGAGCTGCCTTTAATGGAGAGGACATTTTGACCAAAAGTGGTCCGTCTACGGTGGACATCAGTCTCCTCTGGTTTCTGACCTAGTGCAGCGTCCAGTGTGTTTATTGTGGATGAATTCCCTTAAGGGAGGGGGAGGGGGGCCAGTCCATGTAAACATTTATAAATAAAACACATACTTTTAAAAGACTTAAAATTGTCAAAACTCAAGAAATTGTGTTTTTCAAGGATGGCACAGTGGTGGTATGAATTTGGCTTTCTGTCAAAAACCTTGATAGCTCTCTTGTACAGCTGTTCTATCGGTTTCAGGTTTGTGGCACAAGCAAACGACCAGTTTGTAAAACAGTATTCAACTAAGAAGTGAACCAGCGTCATAGGAATGGAAACCCAGAGTTTTCCCTGAAGTTAGCTCGCTAAGCGAAAATCCGGCTTCGTACAGGCCTCAGGTGTTTTTACGAGGAAAAACATGGGTAAGGCTAAAGGTGAGACGATTGTTGTTGATGAATTGTATTATTGGAATAGAAGAAAATAAATGAATAAAGACAACGTTCTCGTCTGGACATTGAAGTTTTTCCTGCGTTAAGATTTGCTTACTGGTGCCCCAGCGGAAGTTTTAGTTAAAGTTACGTTTCTATTTTATTTCTTCATTTAGCCGCATTTAGACATTGGTGCAAAGGATAGATTTTGGGTCATTTATCAGGCCAAGTACTTTCCCAAGGAAAACTGCTCTTTCTATCCGACTTTAACTCACACCGTGATTCCAGGACAGCTTGGCTCTGACATCTCTGCCTGGTGAGATGCAATAACACACAGCAGATCATGCCAGGAAGTCCGTTGTATGAGTCTTCGGTTTGACAGACAGGCTACCTGCTGGCTGTGATCCCAGTTCTCTGACACAGCTCTGCTCTTGCCGGTTCATGTGTTAACAGATATCACATTTGAACAGAAATCAGACTTAAAAAAAATATCCTACTCCAACTTGCCTCGCCTTGCCTCATCCCCCCATGACATCATAGTTTCCATGGGAACTTGTCTGGCCTAAACAAGGCCGCAGGGGCGGTAGCCAAGATTATGTCATTGACACTTCAAAGAAAAACTTTAATGAACTGCATGTGGTGCTGAGAGAAGGCGAGCAAAAAAGAAAAAAATGCATTTATTGCAATCAGTACAAATTTGCTATTAAAGTGTCATGTTTCTACTGGATCTTATTAAGTTCCACTCATGTTTTGGCAAAGTAGATTCATTACCAGTAAGGCCACCCAGATAAATAGGAGGATCATTTCAATAATAGAGTCAATATACCTTTCTCTATAACTCAAATACTTGGTTTGAATAATATGAGATTAGTAAGTGAGTAATTAGCTTAACTCCGTTCGCAAACAGACATGTTTTGAGAAATTAGCAAGCGTAACTTTCACCACATGCCAAAACAGTGTGCATTGGGCTGTGGTGGGAGTCATTCTCTTTTATGCTGCGTTCACACCGGACGCGATGCGACTATTCGCTTCGCTCTAATCGCTCCTATCCCATCGCTCTAAACGCTGGAGTTTCACCGCGGCTGCCAGCTGTGTTTACTCGCATCATTCAAACAAGACGCGCTGGCTCGGGAGCTACAACTACAACAAATGAACATATTTTACCGTGATTAAATTGTAATACACGTTTCTAAATGATGCCGAAGTAACAACATACTGATACCGGTTAGTAACAACCATGAATTAATGCTTTGACAAGTCTGCAGACAAGACGGCAGGCAAAACACCTTTTAAAATGCTTGTTTTCTGAATGAAGATCGGGTCGACCAGGCTAAGCTAACGTTGTATATGCTCATTCCACACTCATAACAACGGCCTACAGACATAAATAAAGCAGCGACTGTATTCGCCATGGCACAGACAGTCTGTGGTTTGTACTTGTTTAACTTTTGTCCAGTTTCTGAACATATGAGGAGCTGTGAGCTCTGTGTGCTAACTGCTAACAGCTAACGGCTGATGTTGTGTGGTTGAACGTCAGTGACGGCGGCTGATATCCTCACCGCTGATTGGCTTCCGCGAGAACGCGTCACGTGAATTTGACGCTCGAGTTGAAAAAATTGAACTCTCGCGTTTAACGCGGCACCGTTCAATCGCCTCAATCGCGTGATTCGCGCCGCATCCACCGCTTCATGCGCGCCGTCGGAGCGAATTCGCGTCTGTCCGCGTCTCTGCATTGACTTTACATGTAATCGCGCTGCCCCCAAACATCGCATCGCGTCCGGTGTGAACGCAGCATTAGTATCTAAAGTAACTTGTTGTAATCACCATCCCAAAAAAAAACAATCAAACAAAGATGAAAGTCTTCATCTGCACGTAAACTGCATTAGCATGCTAATTATGTTACTGGCATTAGGTCCAAATGCAAATAGGTTCTGTCATTAGTGAATAATATTTTTTATGGAATTACACTTTACGCTAGAAAAGCCATATATCGGAGTTTAAAGTGCTCCTTATTGAGTTTACGCTCTAACTTGGATTAGTTTAAACTCAATGGTTGCTTATCATTAAATCCTTATCTCTTGGTGAAAAGTAAAATATACTCTTTGAAATTATGAACATTAATCATACACATGACTTTTTAGCAAGTTATAGTCTAAAAACAAATGCAATGGCTTTGTCAGAATAAATAAAATGTTTAGTCCAAATATCGTACAATGAACACAAGGACTAGGTAGCTGCATCCTGCACAAATCTAGCAAGACTGCTCCTTATTTCGATGTCTTCTCATTACTTAAGTGGCATGGATGCTCATTTTTAGGCTAGGACATGCAGCTTTAGCCTCAGTCTTTTAGAATATCCATTATTTGTACACTGTAAAATATTACCATGATTCCACAATATTTAGCTGTAATATTTTACAATAAATTACTGTTTTACCACTTTACAGTCTTTACCTGTAATGTAATGTTGTAATTAGTTAATTACTGTGAATGTACAGGATAAATGATTACCAGGATTTCACAACATGTTACTGTATTATTTCACAGTAAAATACTGTATTCAGACCATCCTCTGTGATAACACAACAAATTAAGCGATTTTCTTGCTTTTATCGCTCTTGCTTGACTTTAAATACTAATTTCTTTCTTTGGTGCAGGTTTTACTTACATTGAAAGGGGCACCACTGCATGTGCCTTAAAATAAACGATGCAACATATAAATCTATGTAAAATTGAAATTGTTGTCTTGGCTTATTGTTTTCAGTGCTTCCTGGGCATTAATCCTGAGACGGGCTCGAAAGCCAAAAAGAGGCATGGCAATTTAAACCTGCATGTCAGCACATTCTTCAGAGTGGATGTCAGTGTGTAGACAAGTGTTACGTGCTCCCCTCCTGGTTTTCTTTCTGTCTCCCTGCTGCAGGGGCACCTGGTCTGCCCCTGGCTCCGCCTCTGCGCAGGTGCACCTGGTCTGCCCCTGGCTCCGCCTCTGACCAGGTGCACCTGGTCTGCCCCTGGCTCCGCCTCTGACCAGGTGCACCTGGTCTGCCCCTGGCTCCGCCTCTGCCCAGGTGTTCCAAATTCCACTCAGCCGTGTATATATAAAGAGAAGCTGGAGGAGAAGGAGGTCTCGCCTATCCTAATGCCGGAAGACCCTCTCCTTAGAATACCTCTTTGCCATTTTGAGCTGTAGGCCATATTTTTGCAGATGTGTTTATGTTTAGCCTGGAGGACCTGGTAGTCCAGTTTTTGCGGCTTTATTTTGTTTCCCATAGGGTTTATATTTGATTTCTGGTTAGGGGGGGGAGCTCTGGGTCCTACGGCCCGTGGTGTGGCTGGCTCGGGTTCCCTCCTTCTGTTTGTTCCTTTTGGCCAGTCCTCCAGACCTCTTTTTGTTTCCCGTTTAGCTTGTGTGAGCAAACGGCTGCTTATCAATAAATGCTCATTACCAAGTACCGGTTATTGCGTGTATTCTTTCATGTTGCGGGTCTCAGCACGAGCCACTACCGCGGAGTAGAGGTTGGGGCCGTAACAACATGTCCAAGACACTGTGAAATGTACTTTGCACTTCAATGGAGTAATACAAAGTTAAAATGGGCATTTTCTTTGTTTTTCTTTGATGATTGAGCTGATTGAATTGTGTAGTTAAAATCCCAGTTAACTAGTCAAATTTACAATATATTATCGTATTATTTACATTTGTATATTTACAGTAAATTACTGGCTACTGTGTTGCATTACTTCTTCAGTAAAAGTGTGAAAATACAGGTAATTACTGTAATTTATGTACAGCAAGGTACCATAATACCACAGCTCTGTACTGCTATATCACAGTAATTCCATGGGCATGGCAACTGTAAAGTCACAGTATTTAGCTGTACTTTTTTTTTTGTACTATTCTAATATACTGTAAAATATCTACAGTAAATTACTGTGAAATATTTACAGTCAATTACTGTGAAATATTTACAGTACATTACTGTGAAATCCATGCAACTAGTAGCCAGTAATTTACTGTAATTTTACAGCCAAACATTTTACACTGTATCCATCAGGTATTAAGACTCTCGTTTTAAAATAAACGGTCACGTTCTTGCTAGCAACATCAATTTTAGCCAAGACCACGACTACCGTTCACCGGAAAAGGCTTTTGTTTTCCTGAAAAGTAACAGTGACTAATGGCAGGGCTTAGAAACTGGTCAATTGACCCTGCCCTGGGAAAAATACAGTTTCCGTTTTTTAAAAGACAAGGAAGATGAGCTCGAGGTGAGAGTGCCTGGTTGGGGGAAGAAAGAGGATGGTTGACGAAGTGCAGACGAAGGGAGGATGAGAAATGACAAGACTTTTAGATTTAAACTGATCCAGGCAAAGAGCAGGGGAGGAGAAGTTGTGTATCATAGATCTTATTCCTTCTTTTCATATTTTTCCACGAAGGGTGTGTAGTATCTTGACAGAGAAGGTTTGAGAGAGGTTAATATTGTACTAAGTGTTTTTTTGAAATGGTTGCATTTAGATTTAGTCGACAAACTACTCAGACCTTTCCAAAAAGAGATTATTATTTACATAATCACATTACATTATCATGCTGTATGTATGAAGACTTGAAAACAGAAAGAGTTTAAGGCACGTCCGCATTGGCTTTACTTTAAAGGAACGGAGGTTTGACTGCAATGTTGCTGTTGAGTTCTAAATGTCAATTTTTCAATGTTGTTCGACCCCCAAACAATGTAAACTCAATGACATAGAATTTCAATGGAATCAGAATGCCTTTATTAGTCCCACAGAGGGGGACATTTACATTAGCCGCGTTCACACCGGAGTACTTTTCACCGTACTTTTCGCGTTTAGTTCCGTTAGTACCCCTTATGTCAGGTAATTACCGGACTATGACCTGATATGGCTAATAACACAGGAGTAACGGATCCCCTCTTTTCCTCTCTCCCTCCCTCTCTCCTGACAGCCCGTTAGTTTCTCATGCAGCTCGCTAAAACTTCACTCGCGTTTATGTCCATATCGATCAGATCCAGCTCTCCTGTTCGGCCTTTATAGAGAGCACCGATCAAACTATTAAGAGTGAATATCGGCCGATAATGACCGGCGGGGCTCCCCCCGTTGACAGTTCACTGTCTAGCACTGGCTTCGTAGTGCACTGATCGATTAGGCTAAGCTAGCAGTAAATGAACACACTCAGTGTGTGTGTGTATATATATATATATTTTATGCTATTTGATCCGATATTATCTTCTACTATACACCTGCATTGTGTACACTGTCTTGTCCCGGCCTGCACCCTGTCCAATGTTGACTAGTAAACACATTCCTAGTATGTTGTAAAACTACATGGCGACTAAACAGATCTTGTATCTTGCTTATTTTCCCTCTTAGGAAAGCGGGCACGGGATGTGAATTTCTTTGACGAGGTGTTGGAGGACCGGCGTGCCGTGGTGAAAGAGTCGATGCACGGGGATCAGATGGTGCTGTTAACCAAGGCCCAGGAAACGGAGGACAAGATGCTCACGATGATGGAGCGCCAGGCTGAAGTGTTGAAGCGGCAGATGGAGCGCCAGGAGCACCAGGATGAAGTGTAGGTGCAGGATGAACGACAAACCACTTTTCAGAATGGGTTTCTGGAAGTGCTTTCCCAGCTAGTGAAAGCCAACAGGTCTTCCTCCCTATAGTTGCCACTGTTAACAATGTCTGCTGCTGAGCCTATCCCTACACCTGGGACAGTTCATTTTGTATTGTTTTTATTAATACTGACACACAACTTTGCACTAAGGTGTGTATGCTGCTGAGCCTATCCCTACACCTGGGACAGTTTATTTTATATTATTGTTATTACTGTTATTATATAGTCTTGATACAACTGACACTTTATTTTATATTGATAATGTTAACTTACATGTACAACTTCTATTTTATTTACATTAAAAATGTGAACTTCTATTTACTGTTATGTCTTGAGAGTGCAATAAAGAGAACCTCCATGGCGATTAAACAGATCCTGTATCTTGCTTATTTCTCCTGACACTTTATCTTTAGTGACCTGTGTATCATCCTATACATCACATGTAAGTGATTATTCTGATACCATCATGTTTCATCGGTTATAAACTGGCGAAGCTTTATTTGTCATCAATGTTGCAACCTTGTGGAGGAATGGCAGGGGCACATACACAAATATGATAATTTATATCATTTTAAATATTATTTGACCTAAAACTAAATGTTTTTATGATTATCCTCTGAGGAGGACATGGGGATTTGCAAACTTTTAATTCCCCCCCCATTTTACACAACACAAAATGGAGTCCACTATGGGCCGAAACTAACATGTAGGTTTCCATAGTGTTTATGGCAGACGGATGCAGTGGGTCTCAGGAAGATATATAATAAATAATAAAGGTGGGTTTGCTGCTGAGCCTATTTACTGTGCATACAACACACCTGGCACAGTTTATTGTTATTATATTGCCACACTGTACACTATTGTAATGTTGCCTGTCTTGACTGGAAAATAAAAGAGAGAAACAAAAGCACTGTACAAAAGATCAGCTTTATTGTCAAAATGTTTACAATGTACAATTTACACGCTGTTCAGATGCCTCATAAGGGCTGTGCGCGTGTCTTGCCCCCCAGCCTCGGCAATGGCTGGCGCTGGCCCATCAAGCTGGGTCGCCGGTAAGGCAGTCCATTC
The DNA here is from genome assembly GCF_902827165.1 of Trematomus bernacchii. Lineage (NCBI taxonomy): Eukaryota > Metazoa > Chordata > Actinopteri > Perciformes > Nototheniidae > Trematomus > Trematomus bernacchii. The sequence continues at coordinate 4,313,964 of NW_022987851.1, read as the reverse complement.
GTCCCTGTACTCATCATCATTACTTTCACAAAGGTTATGTAATATGCAACATGCTGCCATCTGGATTTTGATCTTGTCCATCTTGCAGTCGTTTCTTTGCATCAAGCACCGCCACCTGCCCTTCAGTCTGCCAAAAGCGTTCTCCACCACCACTCGTGCTCGGCTTGTTTTGTTATTGTACGCAAGTTGCTCAGGCTGCATTAACTGAGTTACAAAGCTGTATAACATGAGCACAAACAGCACAACTTCAGTCGACTCCATCTCCATCATGTCTGAGGTCGGAAGGTAAACAACAGACGCCTAATGTACAGCGAGTGGGTGGGCGTCGCAGTATACGCGGGAAGTTTTTCTTCTTCTTCTTCTCTTGTTTTTGTAGCGGATTGCAAACAACTTTAAGGTGCATACCGCCACCTACTGTACTCGCCGTGAAGTGGTTTGTGGCCTGCCAGTAAACCCAAAGCAGAAGAAGAAGAAGAAGTGACGTCAGCAACTCATTTGCGTAATCTTCCCTCAGGGAAAAGTACTCCGGTGTGAACGCGATTGGTACTTAGTGCCCTGGGGTAAAAAGTGCCGGGGCACTGAGTGCCGGAACTAAGTACTGCAAAGTACTTGGTGTGAACGCGCCTATTGTTACAGCAGAAAAGAGCCAAAGACAGCTTAATGTTACCTAAGTAGCATGCATAAGAAAAGGGAAGCAGAAATCTCAGAGACAACTGCTATTTGATTTTTCAACAGAAGACAGATATATCAAGAATATCCAGTGTTATTCTCAAGTTAACCAGTGTGCAAAGTTTCAATTTGGACAAATAGATAACGTGTGTATGACTTTAATTTAGTGGTAAATTGTTAGACACATTAAAGCTAACCTTTTAACCTGAGTTTATGAAGCTCACACTGGCCAGCTGAAGCACTTTGCAGCAAGGACACTGACATCTAAGAGACATTGAGCAGACGGAGGGAGACACAATGACAGTGAATACATCTGGACTGGGTGTCCTCTGTGGGACAGCTTCAGGATAAGATAGGTGTGGAAGTGGACCGGCCCCTAATGTCAAGAGTACAGAGGATACTGGGGACCTCTGTGAGGATGTGACCTCAAGAACTTGATGGACTTTGGGAAGTTAACTGCATGTGAATAAGCAAGAAGATAAAAGACAAGAACCAACATGCGCACACTATGGTTACATTTTACAAAGCCGGTATTTCTTTCTTTGTTTCTGCTACTATTTTTACCTGTATATGGACGTCCTCACCTAGCTGCCTGGTCCTCTAAATAGTATGTATGTACTGTAGAAAAACTCCCAATCATGTTTCAAGGGCAAACTGTTTCTGTACCTTTCTGTTTTTGAGAAAACCCCAAAACGCTTCTTATAAGTCACTAAACAAACTTATTTCATGCATAACCATGATCTTTTAAGAAACCTAGCCAGTTTTTTGGTTGGCTAAGTAGTTTTGTTTGGTTTCCAATTTTGCTTTGTTAAAATGTACAGCATTTATCGCATAAACCGGTTAAAATATGATATAAGGACGTCATTTTACATAAATGAGACAGGGTTGTACATAAGACATTTTGTGGCAAAAAAAAGGTTTTCCCTCACACTCCTGCTTCCATGTTGTAACAGCCTAAAGAAAATGTATAACCCCCCCACCCCAGACACACTGCACATGGTGTGAGTAAATCATATGTTTTCCTAGAAGCACACACTAAAAAATGATCACTGATTCTTCAACAAGTTTGAATGAGAATGTGAGTTTGTGCAAGATGATGTCATTCACTTGAACTGAGCCAAAATACAACTCAGTCATATCCATCAATTGTTCTTACTTTGCTATCGGCACACACACAAACACACACGGAAGTTGGCTGCTGTATCAAACCCCACGTTACTAATCAGCCTTTCAGCTGTCTGCGAGGCCCTGATCCAGCATTACATCACCCTTCCCTCATCCAGGCCCTGGAGCCGAACACAAACTCACGCACGTAAGCACAGAACCAATTAGTAGGGCTGTTAGAGAACATCCATCACGCCAAGCCATGGTTCCTCAGAGCTAAAGTTTGGAAAGAAAACATCATTAGCTCTGGCCAGCAGCAGAGAAACATGTAATCTGTGAACACTTCTAAAAACACAGGAGGAGATTTATCAAAGCCAGACGTCATACGCTGCAGTGCCACTTATCCTGCAGTCAAAACCAAGGCCAGAGCTAAGGACACATGTAGATCTTCATATGGGAACATAAGGAATTAATAAACCTAGTTGCATGTAATAAAATATAAAATAAAAAAAAACCACAAAGGATGTCACAGTGCAGTATGGAGATCATATGACATAACACATATATGTAAAAGTAGCCTTTGAGTTTTTCACTTATTTTGCTATTTGCTAGCATGCTACTTTCTCAATGTTAACAACAGCTATCGCTAGCCTGCTACTTCCTCCATGTTAACCAGAGCTATGGCTAGCATGCTACTTTCTCCCTGTTAACAAAACAACTAGCGCTAACATGCTACTTTGTCCCTTTAACAACAGCTTTCGCTAGCGTGGTACTTTTCTCGAAGTTAAAAACAGCTATCGCTAGCATGTTACCATTGTCAGATACTTCCATACTAATGCCACTTTTTATAAAGTGAAATTGTGTTATTATCCTGTTGTTTACAGATGTGTCAGGAATCTATAACATCTATGCCGACAAGGTGCTACCACCACCGTCCTGCAGCGCTCCTCTAGCTTGTCCAGCTCATCCCAACACTGCAAGCTCTCTGAGGGTTGGCATGGACACAAGATTTACAGTGGTCATACTTGTCATAATTGACCATGCCATACTCCTATCACCACTTACTCAAATACAAAAGAAAATGTTTTCTGCTTTTTTTCATTCACAGTTACAATTGGTCTGTTAACAATTGACTGGCACATTGAAAGGGAAGTCTTGGAGCACAAATCTGCTACACCAGAACTCAAAAAATATTTCTTCATGTTGCAAGGTTCATCTTAAAATAAGTACATTGTTACATTCTTATAGTCTTGGACATTAATTTAAAACTCAACATTGGTTTTCCTGTTAATCACACAAACAATGGTCTTTCAAAACGTAATTGAAAATGCAGTTTGTTGTAAGGGAACATAATTTCTAGGAGACCAGGCTGCCTTTAGGGCTGCTCATATTGTTACAAAATATTAGTATTAAAATACCATTTCCAAGTTTTAATGTAAGGTGCAGCAATAGCTACAGATACAAGAGAGATGATGAACTAAGATCCGGGAAGACCAAATTCATAAATAACCGTACATTGCAGTGATTTGTTATTGTGCATGTATTTGATTTGCAGCGCCTTGCTTAATGTTGTCTTCTTGCATTTAAATCATATAACAAAAGAAACAAGTGGCATAGCACTGACAAAAACATGTCAGTTGCAGAAAACACAATGCGTTTAGTTATTTAAAATTACGAAAGTGTTGCAAAAGAGTACACACATAATCACACACACAAACTCACTGCCCGCCCATGCTAACCCACAGTCCGTGTCTGTCTGTTCCATCTTCCAGCAGTACAAATGAGGTCATTCAGGATGGGTTTTATCAGGGGCCCTGGAGAGCCAGTAAATCAGGAGTGTGTTGTCTTTACACCATGCATGCGTGTGTGTCTGTGTGAGTGTGAAACACAGACCCACCAAGAGAGACAGACATGCAGAGAGAGAACATAAATGAATTTAGTTCACTGAACGTCCATTCTCGCTGTTTAACAGTCTGGGAATCCGTCATTCTGACCTTTCCCTTGTTACGCCGTTGGGGGCACTGCGACATTTTTCCACACACACACACTTGCACGCACACACATCTGGCTTCCTCATTACAAATTAGGACTGAGCCTAATCCCAGTGTCAGCAGGAATTACAATGTGGTTGCTAAATGCTTTAAGACCACAGAGTGTTTTTTTCTGCTCTGAATCTCCTACCCTTCAGTTATTCAAATCCTCCCTCCATATAGGGATCCATCCTGAATACCACCTACTCATAATATCACCCGTGGATTCCACTTTAGTGGTATTTGGACGTCTGCTTTTAAATTATAGTGTTCAACATTTGGAGAGATGCTGTTTGCAAAAGAGAAGACCATCTTTCAACAATAATATTTTGAAGCCAGTTTTTCTGCTGACAAGGCTTCTTTGAAAATGTAATCAGAAATATGTTGGATTGAGCGGGTTGGAGTAAGGGAGGTTTCCATACAAGTCTTGGAAAATGTATAGTGATTAAGAAGAAGGGTTATTTTACATGAGGACAAGCCTGAGATATAGTCAAGATTTTTTTCATGGATAGGAGACAAATCTCGTTGGGTATTACTGAGCAGAAGGATCTGGGAGTTATGGAAAGTGTTGATAACTCAGAGAAACATAAAATATATAGGGTGGTCATTTCTTCATGCAGATATAATGTTTATATAGTTTGTAAAGTGATTAAAGGTAAAGTCAAAGAAATGGAAAATGCAACAACTTTTTTCTTTCAACTGTAAAATCATTTTCTTTATCGGTCTGTTTTTTTAAAAGTGCTTAAAGCAGAACTTGTTAAGCATATACTGTAAGTCAGAGATTGAAATCACTAAATGGCTGGGGACTTCTATACTAGTTTACTTTACTCTGAAATGCATTTATATATATATCCTCATTTCCCCTTGTTACGTGTCTGTGTTCGGTATATCTTACCTGTTTTAAACCAATGTTTAGACCCATGAAGTCAATGTTTTCGTACATAAGTAGTTAGTTTGAATACATCTTATTTGTAGGGTATTTGGGAAGAGTTATGTTTCTGTAAAACAAACCCTTCAATTCTAGTGTTAGTAATATATAATGTAGATACTTTATGTTTAGTGCGGGGCCACTGATCTCTAACTTTTGATTAGATTTTTGATTCAAATATAAACCTACATTAGCATTCATTTAGAGTCATGTTTCTGGCCACTTGGTCTGACAAGTATGAAGTCAATGTTGTTCTTCACCAAATGCCTCACCAATGCATCACTTCCACTGCGTGAACTAGACACAACTCCACTCACTAATGGTACCCGGGTCATTTTGATTTCCCTCTCAGTGTAAACAGGATCCTCAGCTGTTCACCAGCATTCTAAACTTGGCAACCAGGGAGAGTTACTTAATTTGTGTTGAAGAAGGTCTTGTGGGCTTCCATTTAAAAAACCCATCTGAATAAAGAGAGTGAAAAAAAACTGTGATAGTCTGTATAACTCAAATTTCACCCAAAACAAAATCACAAAATAGATATAGATTGTTTCATTAGAGGTAAACATGTCATAATTCATAAGCGTTTAAACACACCCTTTTCAAAGCCAAAGGACTGTATATATTGGGGATTGAATTTGAGTTCGTTTTTTAAAAAAGTAACACAAACACAAGCACTTCAAAAAGATCTAATGTCTCCTCAAAGCGTTTGAGCCACGTTGAGTGCCAGCTGACATAACAGGCTGCCATAAGTTCAAATAATCACCATGAGGACTGTTGTGTTTCTGTGTTGCCATCAACAAACACAACACTTTACAAAGCAGAGCGTGGTAGTCATGGATCCTCTTCATCAACTGCCCTATTGCTTCCCCCCCCAGCTGACACCTGCTTCTGGAAGTGTCCATGTCACTTTGAGACCCCCAGAGTTTCACACTATGTGCCCTGCAAGTGTTTAGTTAAGTTGTAAACACCCAGTCAAATTTAAAGCAGATAACAACCATTTCAAAGGTATGGCAAAGAATTAGGACATTTAAGGGGAAACCTTACAGGTGAATAATGTTAATGTAAGGTCATTACTTACTTAAGCTTCATCGAATGCTAATTTAGGATTTTCTAATGCTAACTTAGAATTTGGCATAAATCTACAGACACATATGGACACATTTTGTACAATAAATTCCTGAGGACGCCTGTCCACATATAGCTTTTTTTCGTATTGAGAAAAAGCACTGCTCCCTGTATCATTTTTCTGAGCACTCCTTTTGTGCTATAGTTCACTCAAGGTGAAAATATTTTAACTTTTGAGAAAGCTCGGGTGACGTAACTGTAAAGATTGGATGAAATATGTGGTTTTGGCCATGTCTGTCAGACAGTAAGAATGGTATCTGAGACTGAGACGCCTGTTTGTTGGATCAGACCAGTCGGGTGGACCCTGACTGTTGCTTCCAGTGACTGTTAGACTTTTATCTCCGCTCTACGGCTGTCAGACGGCTTTGAGCGGTGAAGCTCATTCATACGCAGTGTGAGAGCATCTTCAAGTTGGTCCTCATGGTGAACAAAACAATGTGAAACAGATATAGTAGCACAAACAGATGATAAAATCGAAGGGGCGATGTGAGTTTGTCATAAAACAGTGGTTGATGGTGATACGTTGGCGAGATTTTGTCATGGAAATAAGAAAAAAGGGAAAGTATTTTTTATTTAATGCTGAGAGGATCTGCAGAGCAACCTGCCGCCACCCTTCTGTCAGAAAAAAGGTATTTGTAGACACATGCTCTTACCAGTCGGAAAGAAGAGAAGTAATGAAAGCAAAAGAGGCTCAAATTAAGTAAAAATAATAATGTTAATGCAAGTAGGGTTTCAATTTAAAACTCAACTGACAAGTGTTTACTAGCCAAGTGGCAGTAACACGCTGTTTATACACACATACATACACACAATCACACACACACTCCGGTCTCCGAGGGCCACTATCAATTACAGTTACCCCTTCCCGTTTCCATATCAATAAAAACAGAGAGAAAATAGAAGTTAAAAATACTCATAGTTAGGAATGTCAATATGAAGCAAAACTATTGTTTCACAATAACATCCCAGTGATTATCTCGTCAACGTCACCACATAAATCTAATTCCTTTGTGCTCGTGATGGCAACACTTCCACGCACAATCTTTTTTGACAATAGTTTAGCAAAAAACACAGCCAAGAAATTCCCCAGTGATCTGATCCGGCTATTTTCATTCGAACAGTTTTATGGAGCTTGCGGCATAGCTGTGTGATGACACATCATCTTTTACAATCTGACTTAAATATTGGTTTCCAGCATGCCAAATAAATCATATTTCACTCTCTCAGTCTCTTATGCAACCGTGCTGTTTCCAAGTGAAAACCCAGAGCCAGAAACTACTTGCATGAGCTCATCGCCTCGAAGCTGCTGCATGTATTATATTTTTTCAGTACTTGGTGAGACCTAATGCAACCCGACCTCACAGAGAAACTGTTGGGGCAGACAGGTATAACCTATACCACATGAGTCAAGGTCTGTCAGCGACAACAGTGATAGCAATTAGCTGCTTTGCTTTTCCAAACACCCTTTCTGTTGGAAACCAGTCGAGTGTTATTCCAGATTTGTCACAACAGCTCAGGAGAAGAGAGTTAGACGGTCCGACCCTCATTAGAGCTGTTTATTATCCAACGATCACAGGAACGCTGTGCTCCTAGCTTAAAGGGGAGAGACAGAAAGAGAACAGAGAAAAAAAAATGGGGTATTTGTGGTGAGGAGGAAAAGGAGATGGGGAGGAAAGTGTAGGGTTGATTCCACACACGGATTAAACCTCAACAGAATGATAGAAAGTGGCACACACACTCTCAAAACACACTTTTCAACATAACTTTCCACTTGCTCCACATGGATCCTTATTAGGCATGCAGGAGTTAAGTGTTTGGCCAGAGGTTTGGTCGCAGGGTCTTGTGAGGTACACACACAAATACACACAGATGGGATCTTCCCTGCTCTTGACATGATATTTCCACTGAGTTAAAGTTACCAGTTTATTGCTGAGACACAGCAGGATCAGATGGTCAGTCTGCAAAACTTAGACACACTATGACATATACAGTATGCACCCTTAATACACTTTAGCAATGCCCTCCATATCAACCTTCTGACTCACAGACAAGGATAATTGATTGATTGATTTAGCAATTTTTATTTTTATTATGATACAAGAACACAAATCAAAAGGATAGGATGTAATTGGAAAAATGTCCAATAAGATCCAGAAAAAATTGAAGACAGTGAAAACAAAGAAGCTCAAGACATATAAAACAACCCCTAAATGCAAAAAAGAAAGTCACCAAAATGAAAAAATATATAATAATAAAAACATCAATACAACATTTAATTACAATTTCCATTATAAATCAGTTTCCCTGTTTCAAAGAAACATTCTAGCCTGACTTATATAAACCCCTGTCATATAAAAAGACATGGAAACAGTCAAAAAAAGGGAAGTGTACAATAAGGCCCAAAGATGAGGATCAAATAATATAATTGAGCAAGCATTGGGCCAACAGTAAAGCAAGGTGCAGGAGGTCAATGAGTTGCTTACCCAATTGTATACAGTATGATAATGTTTAAATTCCAAAAAACATACCTACACTCCGACTAGGGGATGGTCGCGTATTTTAAACAGAAACATATTTTTGGTCATCACAGGTTTGCAGTGAGTTCGGATGTTATTTTTAAGTCAAGGCGGGCGTGTCCAGAATCTTAGGAACAGAGATAAAAACGTCAGAGGTGTCTGTTTACTGATTGCCTGCCAGTTCTCTCGCCACACTGTGTCGCAGAACCCCCAGGAAGTGTGCTCCCAAAACGACGGTACTACAACTTCAGTGTCAGTCCATAACGTCATTGGGCCATTGATTTTGGACTGACTGAATAGATTGACTTAAAGGTCTCCTATCATGCAAAATGCACTTTTTGACGTCTTTTATATATAAATATGTGTCCCCGGTGTGTCAGGGAACTCACAAAGGGTCAGAAAACAAAACCCTCTCTCTTTTCCTCCGTACCCAAATCTCTAAAAACGGGGGTACAACGAAGCTGATCCAGATTTGCGTCCGATAAAACGTTGCTATCAGAAACAATGCCCGACGTGTTTTGGACGTAATATGGTCTTTGTTTACATTAGCAAGCATCGCTAACACTCAGAGCTAATCTGTACTGGAGAGAGAGTGTGTAAAAAAGCAGGAAATTAAAAAAGGAACTCACCTTGTGGTAAACCCACAAGAGAAAAAGCATTGGAGCTCCATACTGTTTCAGAAATAATCCTTGATGTGGTTTGGAACATGATATGGCATTTAATCACGGCAGCATTTAGCTGTATATCGTAGAATTCTGAGCGGGCACAAGCTCCCCCTCCTCTTTTTCTTTTTTTCAAGCTGAGGACCCCAGATCAGCCATTCTCTAACAGGGCTTAAATAGAGGGATATGAGGGATGTCTAAAATGCATGATCTGTTTGGTATTTTGAGCAAAACACATCATAGACATGTTTTTTATATATTTTTATATCTGAGACCCATAATATATTCCTAAAAATAGCATAATAGGAGATCTTTAAGAGAAAAAAAGAGTCTGTTATTATTGAAATCATCGGGGTCTACAAGTTGTTTGATGATCTAAAGGCCGAATCCAGAGTTATGTTTCCTCTTCATTCATTTGACTGAGCCAAGACAGGCGGATGGGAGGCGGGGCTTACAGAAAAATGAAAGTGCACATGGATGTCTCTGGATGACCAGGATATTTGTTGTACCTTCAGTTAGTCTATTTTTGACTTATTTCACAACTTCAACAGGAATGAACAGGGCCCCCCCCTTCAATGCTGTATCAAGTTCTCTTCATACATCCATGCAGAACCCCCTAACCATTCTCACTCCTCATGCCAAAACCTTATCAACCAAAGCAACAAAGGCAAGCAGCACTAGCAAATCAGATGCAGAGTAAGGTGAAGGCATGACCTGGCCTACTCTCCGTTGTATGGCTGTTTGTGTTTGAGATAACAGGCACACATAGGCTTTCAGTTTAAAGGGACATTTCCTGACTATTGGGGTTTTGGAAGAATGGGTCTATGGAAAGGTTAATATTCAAGGTTTTAAGTAAAATGTCAAGGAAAACTATCCATTACATTTGGAACAAACATTGTACAACTTTGGTTCATGACCAAATCAAACAAAAAAAGTCAGATTCGGCAGGACTTTTAGTTTAGTGCTAGTATGAACAATATTACCATGCTAATACTCACATGTTAAATTGTTGAACATAGTAAACATTAAATATCAAAATGTTAGCATTTCCATTATGAGCAACATGCATGTTAGATTTTAGCTCAAATATTGTCAAGCGTAATATCGTCTCAAAAATCCTCAGGCATGGCTCTAGATTTGTTGATTGTGATGAATTTTGACATTAGGTTTTCATGGATGTATTAGTTTTTCTTCCATCATATACAGCATGTCTCTTTTTGAAAATTACAACTATGAATTAGAACACTTAGTCCTAATCATATCCATGTAACCTTTCATTAAACTTTCCTTGAAAGTTCTAGCGAGATCTTGTTTGGACATGGGTTGGAAAAAGGTTAACCTTTGAAAAAGAAAAAAAAGGAGATATTTGGGTTCTGGGTTGGAAATATTTACAACATGTCATTAAATCCTATCAAGGACTAATGGCTCTTTATTTACCCATCAGACTTTCCCTCATATTGCTGCTTCCCTATAACAGCACACCTAGAGACACCAGATCCCGGGTCCCGCAGACAAACAGCAGGACGGATAGAACTAAAGCAGCATTACATCATCTACAGCCTCCTGCATTATGCTGAGATACTTGTTTTCTGTTCAGTTACAACATACATGGATCAGAGTGTGTGTGCTACACTTTATCTACACTGAGCCTCAAGCACCAGACCTGGCTGGCCTCCGATCTTTCAAAAGGCTTATCATCTAAAGATCGGGAACTTGATTGAGTCACTGCAATTATAAAGAACTGATGAAACCTTTAGTACCCCCTGTTTCCTAGCAATAATCATTCATGTTCTGTTGTGTTTTATTCACCCTGACCTGAAACTACGTAATATGTTATTTTTCTTTTTATTGGATTGAGGTTTTCCCAGCAGAGTTTTTAGTGTAAATGTAAACCTCTGCCAGCCCCACTCAGGCCATCTATGGCTGCTTTATTAGGACCAGTACAAGCATTGATGTTTTTTTCTTACTGAAGCTTCCCCAGGCAAGATTTCTGCCTATTTTCATCATTTCTACTTATTGGTTTTCTTGCCAAAAATAGTTTTCAGTATTCCCACAGACAGTATTTTAGTATTGTCAGTGTGGGAAAGCCTCTGTAATATCATGTACGACAGAGGAATCACCATCTGTGTATATTTAAGTCTTAAGAAGTATTTAATAAATAGCTGGATAATAAAGTATTATTCAATTACATTCAAGGTACTTTAGCCTTATAGATATTTAGGATAAATACATCCTGTGTCAAAATCTGGTCTTTACGTCATCATCTTCTCAGGAATGGTGAGTCATTTCCAGGAATTTTTAGGAGTTGCACAATGCAACATGTAGTGTGAGAAAAGAGCGTGTAGCACTGTATGGTGTTTATTTGAGACATTAGTAAAGTTACTATACAAAAGTGGCTGTATTAGCGGGCTTCTTGGCCACACTAAATATTAATGATGTATGTAATGTGTAAGATCAGCCAAATGTTTCTGAAACAGCGGATTGTTTGTATCGGAAGAAGCTTTACACCACAACCATGAGTATTTTGTAGGCCCTCTCCGTCTGAACGCCTTGCGTAGCTTAGCTTTCAGGAGTTGCAGACTTCCAATTAAACCTTCTGTAATATTGTATCAATAATTTAAGTGTTTCAACTTTATGGTTTTTAATCAGGAACTTCAGATTACGATCAAACAGCTTGTGAGAAATAGGGTGTGTCATGTTTAGAAGGCTACAGCTCTTATCCCAATGTTTCAGATCCATATTTATTAATCAGTTACCCGTTAAAGGGGCCCTATTAATAAGCTTTTTGGGGTTTTCCCTTTCCTGGAGTGTGTTATATAGGTTTTTGTGCATGTAAATGGTCTGCAAAGGCTAAAATCCCAAAGTTCCGTCCAGAGGGTGTGTTTTCTCTCACACACAAATAAAGACCCTTTTGAACATTCACATTATAGGCTAAAAATACAATTGATAAACCTGAAAATGAATATAATAGGGCCCCTCCAGGACAAGAAAATTGAAGGACTCAGATCGAGACATCCTTAGGGAATCTGTTGGGCAGCTGTGTGTACATTTTTAGAGTTAGATTTTTATTTTTTTTCTATTTTGCCATGGCAATTCCATAAAAAACATCAAAGGTCAAACATTTTTAAAGCTTTTTTTCCGTTCTCAGTAGTGCTGCTCTACTCTGTTTGTGATAAAACCTGGGCCCCACACACACAAAAAACACACACACTGCCCCCTTAGGGCACAGGCAGCTCACACACAAACACATCTGGTCTCAGTCTGAGTAAAGCTCTGTTTATCCCTGTAAATGGACTCAGACTGACCAGTTTAGGTGTCCTCTCTGTGGAGGCTCGTCTTCATCAGTCCACTTCAAAGCTGACGGCTGACATATTTACGATCAGTGAGGCTCAGCAAGTCTTACGAGCATGTTCTTTTTTTGTGTGTGTGTTCTGTGTTTTTACAATTTTACAAGAAGTTTACATTTAACTTGTATGTTTGAAGTTCAATATAGGTTTAAGGAGAGAAACTACAGGTGAATAGGATAAAGATACAGATAGATATCACCATGAAACCAACCCAGTTGATTACTGTACTTACATTGAGACGATTATTATCGTATTATAATACAAGTATTATCATTGAGTTAAGTTCATTTCTTATCATTGTACAGGTACAATGACAATGACATTAACAAAATCTAAATATATTTTTAATATGTTAAGCTTTATCTCATTAAATATATAACATTTCCATACATTCCCAAATCGGAAGACTGCACAAAGGTTTTTAAGGAAGGAATTAACTTTGGATATCTCTTTGTATCACGCCATTAAATAAGAAAATACTATCGCTAGCCATTAAAATAAATCACCATGTTTTACGACAAAAATATGACTTTAATCAGGCAATGAATGATATATGAACCCTCTGTAAAGGCTTTACGCATATACTGTAGATAGAGAGATAATGAAACTCGAAATGTGTATATATGTAAGTGCCACTAAAGTGGAGATTTTTGGATCACAATATGAGAAAAATGTATCAGATTGAGAAAACGGGGGGTTACGTATTGTAACCCTAGTTATATAAGCACAGGCGGAGCCCTCTACTGGACTCTATGGGTACTACCCTCAATCATATGCGAGTATTCACCTACTGAGATATCTATAAATGTAGCGGGGCGGGCCTACCTGAATGCGCGCGCAAGCCCACCGTATATAAGGCGGCCACGCCTCCTGACTGTCATCCTTTTCTCTTCAGCGAGCGAGCAACAACTGAAGCAGAGAAAGTAAAACGTTTGAAAGAAGAGAAAGAGTTATCATACCTTCAAGGAGTCGCCACTTCGAGAGACCCGGGCCTGTCCTTCGTGCCCTGGCTTAATAGCGGGCGCCGATCCCCACCACCTCTGCTTCGAGTGTTTGGGGGACCAGGATATGGCCGAGGCGGTGCCATTCACGTTCGCCATTCCAGCGGGGCGGATGGCTCCGTTTGCCAGGGAGGAGGATGACGAGGACTTCTCATTGTCGGGCACTTCCGGGTCCGGCGTCCATGGAAGTCCACCGCCCAGGTCTGTACTCCATCCTGCCTGTTGATGTAAGCCACTGTGGTGCGTTTGTCGCTCCTCACCAGCACATGTTTGCCCTGTAGTAAGGGTTTGCAGTGCTGTAGGAGCAGTACTAATGCCCGTAGCTCTAGAAAGTTGATGTGCCGAGTTTCTGTCAGAGGCCAGCCACCACCTATAGCTCTCTCTAGGCAGGTCCCCCCCCATCCTGTCACGGATGCATCTTGAACACCGTGACATAGGAGGTCACCCGCCCTAGCGGAGTTCCCCTCCGCAGATGCTTTGGGGACCCCCAGTATCGGAGGTTGCCCTCCACTGAGGGAGGGGGATGGTCACCAGGCGTCGTTTGTGCCTTTTGGGATCTAAACGAAGGCCGGAAAACCACCTCTGCAGGCGAGTAAGTAACCCCAGCGGTACCACGAGGTGAGCAGCCGCCATGAGACCCAGAGTCTGCATGATGGTCAAAGCTGTCACCGTTGCCCCCTGTCACAGTCTGCAAACTGCCTGAAGCAGGGATGCCTGTCTGACAGGGTGGCACGTAGTCTGCCTGCATCGAGCAAAAATCCCCAGATACCCCACCTGCTGGTGAGGTATGGGACTGCTCTTCTTCCAATTGACCGCAATCCACTTGGATCAATTGGGCTGTGTTTGCCTCTTCCCTGGACCTGGCCATGACAATGAGGTCGTATTACAAAACCCTCATGCCATGGTCGCGAAGCTGAATTTGCTGAACGTGCGTGGGGATAGGGAGTAGCCAAACGGTAGTCTGTTGTACTCGTAGGCTACCCCCCTGGAAGGCAAAACGCAAATACTTTCTGTGCTTTGGAGCAATTTTCGACATGAAAGTAAGCGTCCTTCAGGTCGATGGTTGTGAACCAATCGCCCGGCTGCCGTAGTTCCAGTAATTGGCTTACACATGGAACTTTTCACAGGCAATGTGCTGATTCAGGCTGCGAAGATCCAGAATGGGTCTGAATTCTCCTGTCTTCTTGGGAACCAGGAAGTACATGGAGTAAAGCCCCTTTTCTCTGTCCTGAGAGTGCACACTGTTGAAAGGAAACCTATCTCCTCCTGGATGATAGATTTGCCTGAATGGAGGAGGGACGCTGCAAAACTGGAGTGAGTACCCCAGTTTCAGTGTCCTGTCTATCCATTCTGTCAGTACACAGCTGAGCTTCTATTCCCCATAAAACTGTGTTTAGGGGACATGCAAGCAGCTGTGGAGCCGCAGCTAAGAAGCTGTAATACTCTCTGGTGGCCTACTCCGCTGCCAAACCTTCCATAACAGGAAGTTTGGCCCACAGAAGGGGCCGATTTTCTACTGAGGTCCTTGAATGCACTGCGGCACGCTCTTGGTGCCGCGGCTCTGTCATAATGCCGCCTCTTTGAAACGGACATTATTGGGAAATGTGGGATTGTGGAGAGAGATGACTCTTACTCTGGGATAAATGCAATCATTTTTACTGAATACATTTTTCACACACACATCCCTCTAGAACTAGGGTTACAATACGTAACCCACCGTTCTTCTGCAGAGGTCCTTGAACGCACCTTCGTATTAATGCTGTGTTTCACATTCAACAGTGAAACGCATTAATCGGAGCTATTATACCAGGCAAGGTGTGTTTTCTGACAACAGCACACCGGCAATAGCGTCTCTTGAACCCGCACAGTGCTTTGACAGCACTTTCTGCGGTTTATTCCACTCACTTGCGCGCCCACCTGCTGTTTCCTTTACTGGAGTTTACAGCGGGGCGGCGAGTGTGGGACAGTGTTCTTTCCTCTGAGGATGAGCAAGAAGCAGCATACGCCAACCTGCGACTACTCCCCATCCACATGACCAAGGCATTCGATCCAAAGAGCCCTTCCGTATACACGGGGGCTCCCAGGAGATCATCACCGTAGACCAAGCTATTAATTCGGCCGATGCTGCGGCCAAATAATCGCTCTGATCTGGTGAGGTGGGGGCATCTTGCGGAAGAGCAATGATCGAGACGCCCAACACACCCGTGTTTATTTGCAGCCGCCCTGTCATGTGGCAGCGGGGCAGAGGCTCTCTGCCCAGCCTGCTGCCTGCTGGGAGCAGATGGGCTGCCACGTTCCGCCGCCATGGTCATCACCTAGGGGGAAGTACAGACCTGGGCGGTGGACTTCCATGGACGCCGGACCCGGAAGTGCCCGACAACGAGAAGTCCTCGTCATCCTCCTCCCCGGCAAATGGAGCCATCCGCCCCGCTGGAATGGCGAACGTGAATGGCGAACGTGAATGGCGAACGTGAATGGCACCGCCTCGGCCATATCCTGGTCCCCCAAACACTCGAAGCAGAGGTGGTGGGGATCGGCGCCCGCTATTAAGCCAGGGCACGAAGGACAGGCCCGGGTCTCTCGAAGTGGCGACTCCTTGAAGGTATGATAACTCTTTCTCTTCTTTCAAACGTTTTACTTTCTCTGCTTCAGTTGTTGCTCGCTCGCTGAAGAGAAAAGGATGACAGTCAGGAGGCGTGGCCGCCTTATATACGGTGGGCTTGCGCGCGCATTCAGGTAGGCCCGCCCCGAGGGGCCGGCTATGTTTATAGATATCTCAGAAGGTGAATACTCGCATAGCATGATTGAGGGTAGTACCCATAGAGTCCAGTAGAGGGCGGAGCCTGTGAGAGATATAACAGGATTTAAAGTTTTTAATGTGTTGTTAAATGTCTTAAAATAAAAGGTAAATAAATGTAACTAATACATAACAATATGAAGCTTCCTCACTTGATTACTTGCGACAATAATTTGTTGTATTACTGTTAAGTTTAAATATGTAATGATCTAATAATAACCTTGCGTGAATTTATGGAGAAATCTAGGGATGCAAATAGACAAAGTAAGTCAAATACACCAACATTTGATTTTTTTATGTTTCCTTTTTAATATAGCAGAATGAAAGAAGACATTTTAGAAAAACAAAAACGGCCAAACACTGAAAATTGAACATTTTCGTAAATTTTTTTCCTTTGAGAGAAAGCTGATGTTTCAAGAATTACACTTGAAAATGCCCGTAAGAGCTAATTCTGGAGAAGTTGTTTGCTAAAGTGATCAAAATCGAGCGGCTGTCTTACTTACAGTGAAGTGTCAAGTTTCAAAGGAACATTTAAAATCACATGAAACATCTTATGTTTATTAATCGCAGGGAAGCAGCTCACACATGGAATCATTTTTCCATAAAATGAACTATCTGGTGCAGATATATGTTGGGCTTGTTCCAGTACCAAAAAAACGTTAACGTTTTTGGATCACATGAAGAATCACACTCAAAGTACCATCGTGTTTATTAAATGCCTTCAATAAGAAATATTGTATTTACACTGTGTGCATATCTTTGATATTCATCTTGTTCATACAGTGGATACATGTTACTTGATAGGGCTCCTTGTTGTTTCTGAGGTAACAGAGATTTTCTGTTGTATACTACATTTCGTTTTTGAGTACACACTTATATTCAATAAAATAAAATGAACAATGCAACTGCAGTTCGGTGGGCTATGGATTGCACCACTGCTTTTTGCAGATGATGTGGTTCTAATGGCTTCATCGGTCTGCGACCTTCAGCACTCACTGGATCAGTTCACAGCCGAGAGTGAAGCGGCTGGGATGAGGATCAGCACCTCCAAATCTGAGGCCATGGTTCTCAGCAGGAAACCGATGGACTGTCCACTCCAAGTAGGGAATGAGTCCTTACCCCAAGCGAAGGAGTTCAAGTATCTCGGGGTCTTGGTCTCGAGGGAGGGAACAATGGAGCGTGAGATGGGCCGGAGAATCGGAGCAGCGGGAGCGGTACTGCAGTCGCTTTACCGCACCGTTGTGACGAAAAGAGAGCTGAGCCAGAAGGCAAAGCTCTCTGTCTACCTGGCCATTTTCGTTCCTACCCTCACCTATGGTCATGAAGGATGGGTCATGACCGAAAGAACGAGATCGCGGATACAAGCGGCCGAGATGGGTTTTCTCCGCAGGGTAGCTGGCATCTCCCTTAGGGATAAGGTGAGAAGTTCAGTCATCCGGGAGGGACTCAGAGCAGAACCGCTCCTCCTTCGCGTTGAAATGAGCCAGTTGAGGTGGTTCGGGCACCTAGTAAGGATGCCACCCTAGGGAGGTGTTCCAGGCTGGGAGGAGACCGAGGGGTAGACCGAGGACCAGGTGGAGGGATTATATCTCTTCGCTGGCCTGGGAGCACCTTGGAATCCCCCAGTCAGAGCTGGATGATGTGGCCGGGGAAAGGGAGGTTTGGGGCTCTCTGCTGGAACAGCTACTTCCGCGACCCGACCACGGATAAGTGGGAGAAGATGGATGGGTGGAAAATGAACAATATAGATAAAACACTGTAGTCCTATGTGCCCAAATATAGTTAGATTCAGTATTTCTCAATAAGTGTGAAGTCTAACAAATGTGTTGAATATATTTACCTTCTCAGAGTTTCATTATTTATTTAATTCTTCAAATCGTGTTTTATTTACATCCATGTTTGCTGTCCTTCAGTATTGGAGTATTTGCTTGCTGTGCTGCCTGTGTACAGAACTTTGCATGTGCATCAACAAACGTTGCTCTATTAAACTACTACTACTATGCATGAACCCGTAAACTGTTGCATTTTCCCCTGTTTGATCATTCAATATCAAGCTTTTTTAGCATGAGCAAAATCTATGCAACAACAAAAACAAACCTTCACCATAAAACATACACACACACACACACCAATCAAATGAGTCTCTGAAACAAACTGACGAGGTAGGAGGTTCGCCGTTACCGCTTCATCTGCTCACTCTTCCAAGGCTGCTGCTCAGTATAGTCGGTTCTGCTCGATACACACACAAAGAAAAAAATCAGATTGTATAAAAGTCTATAGGAAAATAATTTTACTTCTCACATGATTTATTATTTCAGGAAATATTTAACTGTTGTGATTATGGTCTCAATTATAGTTTAAAGTCTTCAACACAGAATGATGTTGGTTTCCTGTCTGATAATTAGCTGATCAGATTTGGCAATGTTGTGACATCACAACAGATGTTTGGGTTGTGCAACAATTAGCCAATAACCAACCAAGGTAACACCCGCCCACCTTATCACCTGAATCTCCTCTTAGAGCGCTATTATGTTTTTTTAACCAATTAATTCACAAAGGGGCGTGGCCAGCAGCAGCTCATTATATTTTTAAGCTACAGACACAGAATCAGCACTTTTGAAACAGGGCTGAAACAGAGGGGATTATAGCAACAATGCATGATCTGTTTGGTACTTTGAGCCAAACAATTCAGAAACATGTTTTGTATATAACTGAGAACTATAATATAGTGTTGAAAAAGAGCATAATAGGGGACCTTTTAGGCATGGCTAACTTATGATTGACACGTCGCTACCATGTCTGGTTTGGGTCTTTTCTGTGGTTTTGTCTAAACACATTAACCCTTTAAACAGTGGGAACAAAACATGTTTTGTTATAAGATCATCCTACCTGTCATGCTTTTCTTCTTGCTGTGGAGAAAATAAATGACAGTCATTTTTTCAGGCATCAACAGTGGTGGAAAGAAATAGCCTGTCCTGCATTCATGTTTAAGTAAAAGTACAATGGTATGCAGAATGGTCCTTTTCAGAATAGTACATATCACATTGATGGAATACGTTTATTGATGCATTAATATGTTTATTCCTTTTGCCGCTAATAAAGGTAAGGCGGAGCTCATTTCAATGACTTTGTCTGAGGGACCCCACACTCACCTGAGTGCAGGTAACACAGCATCACACACAGGGTGAGCAGCAGCGAGATGACAATGAAAAGCATCCAGCCGGTTGGCTCTGAGGAGAAAACAGAAAACCAACATGACCTTTATATAAATGTATACAGTCTATAGCGGTCAGACTTTAAAACCACCACAGACCCTGGTAGACCCCACACACATATAACAACACATACTATCTAACTAACACTCCTGTTGTGCAATACTACTTATGTGCAATATATATATATATATATATATATATACCGTAAATAGCTGTGCAATTTATACTACCATCTTTTATACTTTCACCTGGCTGCTATATCCCTTAACTGTTATTGGTACTGGATGTGTATCTTGTAAATTGTGTAATTTCTAGTTTTTTATCTTTATTTTTTTTTTTATGCATGCTTCTTGAGAGATATTAAGATATCTTTGGCTCTTTGCTGGAACAGGTGTACATTTCTCCTCTGTGGGACGAATAAAGGTATTCTGAATAAAATAAACATTACTATTTTATTGGTTTTATATGTCCTACATATATTATGTAGCATTGTTGGAGGAGTCTGGTACTTAAGATTTCCATTGCCATATCTACACTGTAGCTACTGTGCACATGACAATGAAGCCTTGCATTGAATCTTGAATCTAGTGTTAGATATGCTCTTCTGCTGCTGTTCAGTGGTAGCTCACAGAACTGCAGTGTATTAGGTGTTACTAGTGCGTTATGGTCCTATTGCTGCTACATTATGGCAGAAGTCATAACAAATATTTTGGTCAATATTGACTGATTGAAAAATCGACATATTGACCTATTGTTAATTGACTTTGCAAATATAAGGTGGATTTTCTTGAATATATATTTATATACATACATTATTTATTTGAATATATATATATACATACATGATGTGGAGATAAAATATATATATATACAAAAAAATGTGTATATGTTTGACAATGTACGTATATGTACATATTTAAATAAATATATTGTATTTTCTTAAGGATACAAAATATTTATTTATTGAATAAAATAAATATATTTTTTGTTTTTTCATTAAAAAAGATAATTCTGGTGTAAGGGCACAACTGTAAAGGAAAGGGGCGATACGCTGGATTAAAAACACAACTAAAATTTGTGTGATTAAAACAAAATGTGGCACAATAATCGTTTTATCCGGATTGTCTTGTTTCATAATCAATATCATCATTACAAATAAACCTAATAAGCTTATTAACTCAGCCCTCCTCCACTCACCCTCCACAGTCAGGGTGAAGCTCTTTTTGATGGGCACCCTCAGGGACTTATGGGATACTCTGCATGTGAACTCCCTTCCTGAGTGCTTGAGTGCAGCCTGCAGGTAGAAGAAGGCCGTCAGCGAGTACGTCTTGTCGTTGTTGTGTTTGTGGCTGGACAGCAGAACGTTCTGGAGCTTCTCGGGGAGAGGAGCGCCCACCCTCTGTCCCGCCACCGCCGGGTCCTGCATGTACCACCCGATCTCCACATCCAGAGGGTAGTAACTGTCTGCCTCACATGTCACCCTCTGCTCCCCGCCCTCCAGCAGTGTCAGAGTGGGTCCAACGTTGAGGGAGACCCTGGGAGCCTCTGAGGAGAGGAGAGAATAAAGTCAGATCCTCTCAGCAAAAGGGTTCCATTATGAGTTTGACTCCAGCTGCCAATCCTGTGTGCAAAAGCAAGTATGTTTTAGGTGGTACAGTTACTTCAATAGAGTGGTGCAGGGATGACGTGATTTTATAGGCCGACTCGAAAGTTAGCATCGCAAGGGCTCCTTTGACAAAAAGCATCGGATTGTTTTCGGATTTTGGTGTATTGCAGAGAATAAGATCTGAGGCAAATGCACGTTTATGCAGGGTTGCCAACTCTCACGCATCTGGCGTGTGACACACGCTTTCACTCTCAATCTCACGCTCTCACGCTGCCCAAACTATTCTCACGCCAAAAACAAGAATACCGAAGACTAGAAACGGTTTTGAAAACTTTTGTCACGTAGTGATCGTCTTCTCAATAGAACATCTTTGATAATGTCTTCTGGCCAATCAGAATCACGATAACGGCGTGGAGTTGTTGCAGGAAGTCCCGACGGAGAATACTTTTGCGGTAGTACATCTCTATACATCGATACAACATTATGTGTTGATAGAAATCAACACGTAATGAAATAAGACCCCACGGTTTGATGATTGATAGGTGTGTGGGCTGTCTTTCATTTTGACACACAGAACAATGGGGGCTATCCACCCTTATCCACAATGTAAAGTAATTCACACAGCCTCTTCCCTCTGCTCTCTGTGAGGAGCAGCAGGTTCAGCTTTCAGAACAAAGTAACAAAAAACTAAAATGGCATTCATTTTTTTAAATATGTCGTGTAGTAATAGATTTATTAATTTTTCTTCTCAAGAGAGTACCAGAATGTGTATTTTATGTTAGTATTTTAAAAAATCTCCTGGGGGAGAATCCCTCCAGACCCCCCTGCAGGGGTTGGGTTTTCAGCATGTGAACTCTTTCACCTGTGGGGAAATTGCAGGATTGGCTCCAGGTCGCCCTTTTTATTTACTACAAGACAAATGTGCCTTTTTATTTCATACAGTTCAATTTGGATTGAAACAGGGAAATAATCTAAACCTCACGCGTGGCGTTTCACTGTCGGGGGGAGCGTGTATGTAATTACATTGCAAATACTGACTTGAGCCCCACCACTGTATGGGTTAGCCTACCATATGGGGCGTTCACACCAAGTACTTTTCCCACAGTAGTTCATGAGAACTTTAGTTCATGAGAGTTCTTTTAGTTCTGATGAACTAAAGCAGATCGCGTTCACACCAAAATGAGTTCCTGGGGGTGGATTAGGCAAATGAGCCGCTGACGTCACTTCTTCTTCTTCTGCTTTGGGTTTACTGGCAGGCCGCAAACAACTTCACGGCGAGTACAGTAGGTGGCGGTATGCACCTTAAAGTTGCAATCCGCCAAAAAATCGAGAGAAGAAGAAGAAAATAAAAAAACTTCCGCTTCCGCTGTATGCTTCTGTTTACCTTCCGACCTCAGTCAGACACGCTATGGAGTTGACTGAAGTTGTGGTTTTGGTGCTCGTGTTACACAGCTTCGTAACTGAGTTATTTAAGCCAATAACTCAGCCACAAATACAGATCGACCATTCAAATGCAATAGCAATGCTGATTCGGAGGGGGTTAAGAAGCCTTAACAAAAGGACTGGACGGCGACAAGCACACGCTAGATTACCCAACAAAAATACTCTGGAGCCGCAACTGCCGACCCGTATTGCGCATGCGCAGATCTAAGATCCAGTAGAAATGATAAAAAAGTAAAAGTCTGCTGCTTATTGTTCTACTAGGCCAGTGATTCTCAAATGGGGGTACGCGGACCCCTAGGGGTACGTGGGGGTACTGCAGGGGTACGCGAGAGAAAACAATAAAAAAGGTTAATAAAAAAAATGCTTTTTTGCTTATGCTTGGTACAACTTGTATTTGCCGTACTCGCCATTAACTGTTATTGCTCAGGTTATTCTCGCCCCCTCCGACGTAAGGAGCCAACAGCTCAATGAAACCAGCGCACCTCCAGAGACATCTCAGCACCAAACACCTGCGTCACGTTGGTAAGCCACCGGAGTTTTTCAAAAGAAAACTTGCTGAGTATAGATCCTCCCAAGAGATTATGCGAAAAGCCTCCACAACATCAGCCAAAGCACTGGAGGCATCGTATGCGGTATCACTGCTCATCGCTAAGGCCAAAAAGCCGTTCACGATCGCTGAGGACCTGTTACTCCCAGCTGCTGTTGTTTTGGCGGAGACGATGCTGGACAGAAGTGCAAGGAGAAGTTCAAAATGGTGCCTCTTTCTAATGACACCGTTTCACGCAGAATAGAACGAATGGGAGCAGATATTGTTGAACAAGTTGTGGGAAAACTTGGCGAAACATTTTCACTCTAGCTTGATGAATCGACCGATGTCAGCGGTAAGGCTCAGCTCATTGCTTTCGTGAGATACGTGGATACTGACGACATTTATGAAAATGTGCTTTTCTGCAAGACCTTAGAAGGGAAAACAACGGGGGAGGACATTTTTAATGTTGTGAATGATTTCTTTATTGAAAACGAGCTGGACTGGAGAAACTGCATGAGTGTCTGTACTGACAGAGCTGCCTCAGTGACGGGCCGATTTAAAGGGCTCATGGCACGTATTAGGGATAAAAATCCAGAAGTGCAGTGGAATCACTGTGTCATACACAGGGAAGCACTGGCGGCCAAAAAGCTGAGTCCTGTGTTGCATGACGTTTTGAACAACAGCATCAAAGGGATTAACTTCATAAAGTCAAGGCCACTCAATGCGCATCTGTTTCACCGCCTTTGCGAGGACATGGGAGCTGAACACACCCAACTACTGCTACACACAGAAGTGCGCTGGCTCTCTCGGGGGAGGATACTGAGCAGGCTGTTGGAGCTACGATCGGAGGTGCACACCTTTCTGTCAGAGCAAGGATCTCCCTATGCCACACTGTTTGAGGACACAGATTGGCTTGCAAAGCTTTGCTATCTGGCAGACATATTCAGCAAATTGAATGAGCTGAATGTGTGCATGCAGGGAAAGAACACCAACATTCTGAACCTGTATGACAAGGTGGGTGGTTTCGTAAAGAAAGCAGAGTTGTGGAAACGGGCATGTGCACAGGGGGATCTCACCTGCTTTCCTCAGGTAGATGCTTTCCTCTCCAGTGAGGATGTGCAGAGCGCTCCAGTCAAGTCCATTATAGAGGAACACTTGGCCAACCTGATAGTTAGTTTCAAGTCGTACTTTCCTGACATGGAGGATAAACCTGCACAGCTTGATTGGGTAAGAAACCCATTTCTTCTGTCAGAAGCAAACAGAGAAAAGCTTCCTCTCTGTCACCAGGAAAAACTCTTGGATGTGTCATCTGACCGCGGCCTAAAGATGACATTTGAAAACTCCACTCTCACGCAGTTTTGGGTGTGTGTGAAAAAGGAGCATCCTGAGCTGGGAAAACAGCTTTGGAGCAGCTACTGCCCTTTGGATCCACCTATTTGTGTGAGGCCTCCTTCTCTGCAATGACTCTGATCAAAACAAAGCAGAGAAATAGACTGGGCCTGGAAAAGAGTCTGATCACTGCTGTGTCCTCTCTGCCACCAAGGATGACCAAGATGCTCAGTGAAGGACAAGCACACGTTTCACACTAAATTGAGTGCTAAAGTGCTCTTATTGTTACTTGTTAGTGTTATTGCAATTTATAATTTATTTATTATTACAATTGTTTAGTTTTTTTGCCAATGTTTTGACACTAAATTGTATTTTCTATTTTCAAATGCAGTTTAATGCACCTAAAACTCATTAATAGTGTCATTGCAGTGTTATTACGTAGTTTTTATTGTAATTGCACATTTTTGTTACAATGTTTTGTTTTTAACCCTTTCATGCATTGTGACTGCTTATTTAATGCTGTTTTCTTGTTTATGCATGGGGTTTTGGATGGTAGCACATCAGGCACCACATTTTATTATAATATTTGTTTATTGTATTTTATAGTTTTTGCATAATATAACATTTTGTTCATTGGTTCATTAAACATATAATTATTACTTAAAAATCTGTCGTTATGTTCTTTGTTTGTTGTAATTCATGGATGAAGGAGTTCATAAATCACACACTGATGGAACATCACTATATTGTAATTATTTATATAGGCTTTTTCTATCAAAAATGTTCGGGGTCGGTCAGGGGGTACTTGGCTGAGAAAATGTTTCAGAGGGGGTACATTACGGAAAAAGGTTTGAGAAGCACTGTACTAGGCGATAAACGATAATATTGTCGGCACCGTTGTATGACCATTTTAGACCACTGACATAATGATAATATATAATAATATTTCAAGTACATCCTTTCAAACTGCTAGTCACATCCTCATGTAAATGGCAATTTCTCGAGGTCAGAAAAGTTATCGAGTTCACACAAGGCACACAATAAAACAGTGGAAACAAACATGTTTGACTTTCATTAGTGAATGAAACTGTGTGCCCTTTATAGTCTGTGTCCATTATTGTGTATTTGTATATATTGTATATATATATCCTATATGCTAAGGTCCCGCTGCTGACACGATAGCAGTCATTTCGTGCGCATATGTGTAATTAAACCGAATTAAACCCATGACATCAAAATCTCACTCCAGCCAGGTACCCAAAGTTGGCAACCCTGGTTTATGATACTTAATACGTTTTGTTTAGCAGGATAATCTCCATATATTAACACCACTTTGTGATTTTTTCAGCATAAAGCAATCGCCAGAAGTAAAAAGCTAACGTCATGCTATTCACAAACTACTGTACATCAGGGTCGCATGGCTGCACATCACCACCGCTAAGCTAAAGGAGGACTCGTGTCAGCGTGATGAGGTTTAGTAGTCTCATTTAGTCACTGATTAGCAACCGCCGTTTTCAAGACACATAGCTTTCAATATTCATGAGTTGAGTATTTTATTTTCTGAAGTATTTTATGTTTTAGAACATAACTGGAAAATACTGTAAGCTAGCCAAAACCTTGTGATGTTTCTAACTACAAAGTAACACAATAAAAAAAACGTTGACTTCGAGAGGATGAAACCGGGTTTTAGGACTCATTCTTGCACCACTGAATTCAGTGTCAATACCATGTTTGTACATTTAATATAAACTGGTGTGAATAAAACTGTTAGCTTAGCACATCACTTGAAACAGCTAGCCTAGAAGAAACATACAAGCAAAGCAGGCAGCACAGGTATTTCATTGTAACTTAGTTTTGTCTGTCACTGTAAATTCCCTCTCTTCTTAAGTCATTGTCACATTGTTTTTATTATTATATATATTATTTATCCCTGTGACAAAAACAGTCCAAAACAGGCTTCCCTACCAATTACTACGGTGACGTCACTAGTGCTTTCACTGAAAAGTTGAAATATTTGACACTCGAAGCGCTCGGAAGGGACACACAAACAAGGTGAAGCACTCGCTACCGACGGCATGGATTGGAATCATTGAATCATCATTGGAATCCATTTTAAAAGAATGCTGGCAAGTTGCAAGTTTTCTTATTTCTGAAACAGATACTCTTTAACTATGAAAGATTCTTCACATTTATCCTTTTTTGTCATACAGAAAAACAGACGTTCATTTTATAACTCACATTATTAATAGCCCAGAAATGTCAGTCTGGTCTGATCCTCTCTTTGACTCTTCCTTACCTTCGATTTGCAGAACAATATCCATACTGACGAACAGTGGAAGCACGGACACTGAACAGATGTACGTCCCTTCACTGCTCAACTTGGTGAAGGGAAGGTTATAGGAAGCGTCCCCGTCTGCCAGGCTCCTAAGTACGACCCCGGACCCCTTGCTCTGTACTGAGCGGCTGCTGTGACTGAAGAGGCTGGTTCTCTCTCCATGCTGCTGCAGGAGCCACTCCACATAAAAGTTTGGTCCATGGTGGTCGACAGCAAACTGGCAGTGGAGCTTCTGTTTGGAGCCTAGGCCTGCTCTCACTGATGGAGTTAGTGTTTTCATTACCATGGCAGCTATGGACACGGAAGAGACAAGACACAGGCACACAGAGACACACTTAGTTCTTAAAGCAAAAAATGGCCAGCATTACATTTCAATATGGAACTGACGTTAAATTAGAAGTTAAAAGTGTTATATCTTGCATATCTTCAAGGTGACGAAATAATCAAAAAACAAAGATAATGTTTGATGATTTGGAGTAAATGGGGACAACGTTTAACTTCAGCAAAACGTTATCAACACAGTACTAATCCTGGAGTTCACTGCAAGAATTCTTTTGAGTAATTTTGAATTTATTAATTGCGGCCCTCATTCACTTCCACTCACAGGACTTTTTCTCTGATTGTGGATTCTCTTTTACCGAGAAGACATGCAATAAGAACAACATTTCCCTCAGGATATATATCATTCCAATAACTTGTATATAGACTCGTACTGCACTATTCCACATCATAACTTTATTTCATTTTTATAACTATTATTATTTTTGTATTGCTCATGCTCTTATTGTTATTATGTTATGTTATTATGTTGCATTGTTGGAGAAGCCTGTGACATAAGATTTTCAACTGCATAATTACTCTGTAGCTATGTCAGATTGACAATAAAGAACCTTGAACCTTGAACCTTGAGGATTTGAAGGTAACAATAATAATTCATATCTGTGTTTTGTGCCTCTACTGTGACATGTTTACATGCTTTAATGTTCAGAAAGCTCTTGATTTTTCTCATTCTGCCTGTGCTGCAACACCTGTTTTCACCCTCTGTCTGAAACCAGAGCCCAGTATCCTCTGATTGGTCAGCTGGCATGCTCTGTTGCGATTGGTCAACCGCTTAAAGAGGTCCCGTCCCTTAGCTTATCACGTACAATGTGTAAGGAGTGCTAGCCAATAGAAATGTTGTGGGTAAAGTTTTTCTTTAACTGTGTGAAAACTCCACCTTTTGAGTGGTTGCTAACATGACGTTTCGAGCAGATCTCATAAGATCCATGAGAGTGTCCTATAAACATCATTACCATGATGACGATCTTGATGAATAAAGTTGTACCAAAACTTTCACTTGTGAATTTACAATACAATTTTGCATCCCAAAATGATTGAATAGAAAGACATGTGTTGAGTGTTACTTGTTGTGACGAGCATCTCTTTGTCCCCGATGGGAGTCCAGCTGTTGTAGTCCTGCTGTCCCGGGGCTGCTTTGTCCGATGGGTGTCTGAGGAAGCCTGTGATTCTGAACAGGCCGTTGGTGTGTTTCAGGGTGCAGGTGAACCAGTGGTTGTACTCCCGGGCCCCCAGCACTGGCCAGCGAACATGGATGCCCGCTGTGCTGTACCTACGCAGCTCACACTGCAACTGCTCAGCCTCCACTCCCTCCAAGTATCGCCGCAGGTCCAATTTAGAGACTACAACACAAAAGATTACATTAGAAAACAATAGATTTTAGTCTGTAACTCAATAGGCTGCAGGTCTTACCAGTAATCAGGAAAGTGATTCCATGTGGATTAACAGCAGCATCTCCTATTTGACCAAACTGCAGCAGGGCCTCTCTGTGGATGAGCTGAGTCTCCGTGTGACCCTCTTCATTCTTAAACACGTGTTCATCAGTGAACGGACAGGGCAGCCATGACACCTGATGGACACACTGCACACCTGAGAGACACAGAGGGAGTCAGTGTAGTTCACAAACATATAGTTCAGTATAATGTAGTGATATACTCAGGCTTGGCGAGTAAGTAATTTCATGTACCAGGATTCACGACACAAAACAAAAAAGGGTTACAATGTTACCTTAAATGTTTTAAATGAAGAAACAATATATTGTTGGAAATATACTGAAACATGAAAAAAACCCTGATGAAAATGCAGGGCCGTCCCTCCCTACAGGCCGATCATGCAGGCTGCATGGGGCCTCGGCTTATGAGCTCGGCTTGTGGGCAGTTCTCAATTGCCATATTAAAACATCAGCTGCAATTCACGACATGAAGAAGGCAGTCTCTGCATAGCATATAGGCTAATGGAGATGCAGTTATTTCCAGCATTCTTTATTTACCATTCATTCAAGTATTGTATGCCTTTTATCTGCTAATGTACAGGAGGAAGAGTGATAAACTGTCTGTCTAGTTGGCTTACATAACAGTTCAAGTTTACAGCCTAAAAAACATGGAGCATTTTTTCCCCTTTTATTCCTTTTTATGTCAATTTGCACATTTCATGGTGATGCTCAGCCTCTCCCCTTAACTCCTAACAGTCATCATTATGTCAACCACAACACAGAGAAATACTGATAGAAATGTGTGTGTAGTTGTTGATACATTGCTGACAGAGGGAACTACATTTGAATACAGATATAAGAAATATCAGTTTTTTAGCATGTAATAAGCATGTTTTGTCATGACTATATTACAACTATATTATAATAAAATAATATAGTATTTATATTATTGAATTGATTATGATTATGATTATTAGTAGAAGTAGTTTATTTGCATTAATTATATTTTAATCTTTTTGAGGCTAGTATTTGGCAGGAAATTCAGACGTATTCACCTGTAAACGCATACTGAACGACATACATGCACATTTACCATTTACCTCACTGTATAAAAATGTAACTGTTCCCAAAAAAAATTGTTTCACTCCTGTCGGTTGGGGGGAGGGTGGGCCTCATCTCACAATGTCGCTTGGGGCCCCAAGTTGGCCAGGGACGGCCCTGTGAAAATGTCTGCTTTCTTTTTTATAGTTAAAGGTGGGGTAGGTATTTTTGGAGAAACCAGCTCGAGTGCGCTAGAATTTGAAAATACACAACAGGAAAAAATCTGCCCCTTCCTTCAGACTTCCTTACAGAGCCCCTCCTCCAACACACACGAACGCGCACAGGACCAATGAGGGCACGAGATAAGTTTGTGCACAGATGGAAGGCTGACAGGCAGGTAGGCCATCCAGTTATTTTAGCCGCCGGCTAAAATGATTGGTCGTGCTTTTTACAGTACTACGGCTTCCACAGATGACATTTTTTTATGGATTTTTTGTCAAAGCACTTAAGATATTCATTGCTATCGGGATGTTAAGAGCATTCCATGGAATATAACAAAAAGTGTATCTCGAGCCGGTTTATCCCACCTTTAAATTGTGCAATGTTTTCACATGCACATAATAATTAAAGTTAGTTAAAATTAGGAAAAGTCATTTAATTGTATTTGAAGTGACGTCAAACCACAGGACATGCTGTCACACCACAGGACGAGATGAGACGTATGAACATTGTATGATTTGTCAAATGTATTAAGTGCTTTTTTAACAAACAAATCAATTGCAATTTTAACATTTAACAAAATATAAATGAAATATTGTTTCTTAGAAAATTTATTTGAACTAAAAGTGAACAAGACATACTGAATAATCAACATATTAGCCATCACTTATACTATACATAGTAGAGTAGAAGAATGTATAGCAGTTTAGTTTACTGTTAGTATTATATATTAGTAATGTGTAATATGGTAAAATACAATTAGTAGGCTACAGTACAGTACTTCGTAGTATAGTAATTTCATTCATTATGGGCTAATTAACAAGCCAAAATATGTAAAAAAGCGAAAGAAAATAACTTACCTGCACAAAGATATAAGAAACTCAATATCTTTAAGATTAAATACATGATTATTTATTCGTAGAAATATCTACTTGCTGCTCGAACGCAACAACGACTTCTCTAGTACAAATATACTTTCACTTTCATTTATAACTTGCTTTGCCTGCGGCCTGCCTCCCACATCACGTGTTAGGCAGATCGAATGTCACTGACGACGAAGGTATGTTTTGACTGTTTGTTTTTATTGGTATATTTGAAACAATTGTTTTTCAATTTTGCCCCAAAAAAAACAACCGGAAATTCAGCTCGTGTTTTCGTTTTTCTGTTCTTACTGTTAAAACCATACATCATGGTTAAAACAAGAATACCACTCAATGTTTCGATTCGTTCCCATATAAGGGCGTGGGTCTCCAGTGCATCCTTGCTTCTGATTGGCTAGTTTGCGCTGTACTCTTCAAAATAAAGGTTCATAATATTTGCCTTTAGATAGGGCGTGTTAACACAAATATATATTGAATATATGGCTACATGCAAAACATACAGAAGACAGTCTGCCTCTGTGTGTGTGTGTGTGTGTGTGTGTGTGTGTGTGTGTGTGTGTGTGTGTGTGTGTGTGTGTGTGTGTGTGTGTCTTTGTGTCTGTCTGTCTGTCTGTCTCACGATCTGTCTATCTGCCTTGCACTGTCAGCCATGATCTTATAAAGTATGAGTATAGTTTGATGTTACTGTTGAATTGACACTGCGGTCGTATTTCCCGTTTGCGTGGTCGAGTCAGCATCGAGCTGGGTTTTTTCTTCAAAACTTTATTAAAACAGATTGGAGGTTGAGGATTGATAAATACTATTTAGAGTACTTTTATTGTGTACTTATTGAGTGATCCTCTGTTAAACTCTCCTCCTGAGTACAATAATGCATGTTTTCTGCTATCTTTGATGAGGGATCAAATATGTTTTGCCATAAGTTCTTAATGAGGTTGATATTGTTGGACTCAGTACTAATTAAAGGTAGGGTATGTAAATTTGAGAAACCGGCTCGAGATCGCTAGAATTTGAAAATACACGACCGGAGAAAATCTGCCACTTCCTTATAGAGCCCCTCCTCCAACACACACAAACGCGCACATGACCAATGAGGGCACGAGATAAGTTTGTGCACAGATAGAAGGCTGACAGGCAGGTAGGCCCAGTGGCGACTGGTCATTAGGGGCAGGTGGGGCACAGCCCCACCTAGTGTCAGCAGAAAGTATTACAAATAATGATTACAAAAATGCAAAAAAATAAATAAAAAAATATATAAAATATATTTTAAGATCATGTTTAATCATCTGATTCGTCTGTACATTGCTGTTTTAGTCTGTGTTCTTCTAATTACTGTGTCTACAGTCACAGTGTGTGCCTATTGAGCTGTTTAGAGCCATGTGGGACAAAACCTGATTATGCCCCTTCCTCTCGCTGTGAAGTCAACGGTGACTGTAAAAACTTCACTGCGCATGCTCAGAGTATTTTGTAATGAAATGTGTGTGGCAAAAAAATAATGACCAGAGGGGCATGGAGCTACCATCCCCACCATACCTCATCTCAAATCATTCAGAGCTGATTGGCTGTAAGTACGTGTGCCGCGAAAAGTGTGCTGTGTGAAGAGGAGACGAGAGAGCTGCAGTGGCGCGTCCTAAAACCAGGAAGTAAGCACAAAAAAGCAATGAGATTTCTCCAGAGGATTTTAGAAAATAGCTCGAAATAAGATCTGTGGGAAACGTACCTGTTAGATAAATGCACGTTTTGATTAGCCGGATAACATCCACATGTCTACCCTACTTATATAATTTTTTTATCATAAATCTATGGATTAGATTTATGATAGACTTTTGAAACTACAAGAACATAAGGAGGACTTTTACAAAAAAGTAATAGAAATGTTTGTCCAGAAGGATAGGCAAATGGACTTCATCTTCAAGTCAAGGTAAGACCGCCATTTTATTGAAAATGGGATCTTACTAAGAGAGAACAATTCAATATTTAAATGATAAAATGACATTTTTTGGGTATCCTTTTGTTGAACTGTCTGTTTAAAATTAATCGAAGCATCAGACAAAAAAAGCTTTTGAAAATAATATTATATTTTGGTTTAGGTCAAAATATAATATTTGTAAACCTGAAGAGTCAGTGCCAGTGCCTCACCAGCCATGAACCTCACTGCACGTCACTGCAGAAGCTTATATATAGACATCTAAGTTTTTTGTGCCCCACCACTTTTGTACATATAAAAACGCCACTGGGTAGGCCATCCAGTTATTTTAGCCGGGCCGGCTAAAATGATTGGTCGTGCTTTTTACAGTACTACGGCTTCCACAGATGACATTTTTTAATGGATTTTTTGTCAAAGCACTTAAGATATTCATTGCTATCGGGATGTTAAGAGCATTCCATGGAATATAACAAAAAGTGTATCTCGAGCCGGTTTTTCAAACTTACATACCCTACCTTTAAACTACACCCACAAGTAATATGAAGTACTTTTACTGTGTACTTTTTGAGTAATCCTCTGTCAAAGTCACCTCCTGAGTACAAAAATGCACGTTTTCTGCTATATTTAATAAGCGTAAGAAAAAATGTTCTTCACAATACTGATATTGTTGGACAGAGTATTTTAAGAGGATATGGTAGACATGATATCAACACTCGTTCCAGTCAGTACTCCAGCAGCAGCATTTTTACCTCTTGGAAAGTCTAGCCTGGATAGCTGGGTTGCAGTCGAATAGTCCAAAAATCAGCTCCTAACGTCTATCCCTATCGTCTATCCCTTGACCTCTGTGTGAAACGTCACGGGGTTAAGGGATAGTGGATAGGAGAATTCAAAAGGATTTAGGAGAAGAGACTGCGGTACTTTAGAGAATCCGACTGCACTTTCACTATCCGACGTGTTTATGATGCGCCAGCGGACGTCATAAATTGCGTCTGCTGCTGTGGGGAAACTATGGAAACTACAGTTTTCTATACAGCGGACTACAATATGGATGTATAATAAGACCGACGGACTACTGTAAACTCATATAGAGACTCTGCACCGTGCTCTGATGCTGTTGTTTTATGCTTTATGAACGTGGACAACAGAGAAACATATTCTTCATGACCAAAGTTGGAATTCAAATAAAAAAGGAAAGTGAAACTTATTAGTCCTTAACATCTATCACTGTGTATATCACCATTCAAACATCTTTTAAAAGTTGAACAAACCCCACACAGCTCAGTAAAGACTGTGAAATGTTGACTTTATTTGATCATTTCAGTAAAAAACTAACGTTCATATTTCTCTTTTTGATTATAATACTGATGAACGTTAAAAACAAAGCACTTTGGCAAGTTACCACATACGTTATAAAATGCTTAATAAGCACTGTAACTTTCATGATATCATTTCTCGGTCATAATCGGTTGTTTCCGTGAACGGCCGACTGTTGTGTGACGGCAAATGCTGCGGCCGCAAGGCATTGTGGGGCAGCATTTTCTCCTCTCCTTTCGTAAAGGGAGGTACAGTGGTTCCTAAGCTAAAGGAGGTTATAAAGGAAGTTTGAAACCTCCTTTCCTATCATTTTAGAGAATTCGAACGGCACTTATCATGGCTGCCACTGACGTACTTCCGGGTCATTTCACTCCGTTAGGAAGGTTCCTAAGCAAAATGGACTATTCGACTGCAACCCTGGCCTATCCTTCAGCAAAGTGACACACTCTGTCACTCTGGTTGGCCTCTTATGATGCTGTTGTCTTTTAATATATGATTATTTCTCAGCCCCTAGTTCGTTCCTCGCAGATTCCTCAGTCTCATCATTCCATCAGTCCCAGTCAACGCATTAGTCTCCAGCAAACTTCCAGTGTCTGACTCCATAGAGATATTAGGCGCTTTCACACCAGAGTACTTTTCCCCGTACTTTTCCCTTTTAGTTCCGATAGTTCCTGGGATTTTGCGTTCACACCAAAAAGAGAACTTAGTTCATGAGAACTTTTACGAGAGCAGGTACGCCCCGTAAAACTCTGAAAAGTTTTGTGGAGCCGCCATTGTATTTGCTGGCATTAGCATTATTAGCATTAGCATTAGCCCAGTGCACCAACAGAGAGAGACTAACTTATGGCAACACAAAAAAAAACATGGGAGCGGTGGAGTGATGAGGAGGTGTCGGCGTTCAACTCCAGGGACTTCCGGCCGGGGACTTCGGGTGGCAGTGTAGATCGTGTTTGTTGTTCCCGAGTCCAGGAGGAAGTTAAAAAGAGACAATTGGAGTCTCGGAAAAGTTAAAATGAGTAATTTAATTAAAGGGGACCTATCATGCAAAATGCACTTTTGTACGTCTTTTATACATGAATATGTGTCCCCGGTGTTCCAGGGAACTCACCAAGTGTCAGAAAAAACAACCCTCTCTCTTTTCCTCCATACCCAAATCTCTAAAAACGGGGCTGCAACGGATCTGATACAGACTGATCCAGATTTGAACATTTCTCTGACGTCAGGACGGAGGAGCTGACCTATCAGGGGAATGAGAGGTTGCCGTGGCATGGTAACAGCATGGTAACACGACGCTCGTAACTCGGCCCCCTCCTTTGCAGGGGGGCGTGGTCAGCTGCAGCGCATGCAAAGACAGGGTGGAGGAGAGCAAAATAGAGCGAAATGAGGCATGGCTAAAATGCATGATCTGTTTGGTATTTTGAAAAAGAAAATGTATAAATATACCTTATATAGGTATGGCCCTACAATATATTATTCAAATATAGCATGATAGGTCCACTTTAAGTAACGTGGTTTTGAAACAAGTGTATATCCGATTCCTGGCTCCTCTTCTCATTGGCTGCTTCGACGATGGGCGGGTCTTCCTCCCCTTCGTTTCTCTGGATTCATTTCGCATAAAATAAGAAGATTTAGACGTTGTGTGTTTAATGTGTAACACCACAAGCCTTTCCTCCTCATATTCTCATTCATGACTTTTTATTCTATACATTCTGACGGCTGTAAACATAGATTACGTGTAGCCGGAAGTGACGTCATGTCACACCGGAAGTGACGTCATGCAAACGACAGGGTTGTCCTTCAAATAAGCTTTTCAAAATAAAACGGTGCATCCATTCAATATTCAAGTATCATATTGATTTTAATTTCTTACAATCCCTCCTTACATACCTTTCAAGGTATGTAAAATAATACTGAAATCAATGTGTTCTTCATCTGAACATTGCATAGTACATAATTCATATAAAAAATATACAATCAAAAATGGAAAAATTCATAACCTTCGTCAAAAAAATACATTGGTTCATCATCAAACATAAACGTTTTTTCATTGAGCATAACTTCTAGTTTAAACCTTCAATGTCACTCTTAAAAATAGGAGCAATTAGCTTGGTATTAGAACATTTCTTACTCCCTCCTTTCACAGAAATCGTTCTTATACTACATTCAGTGTTAAGGCACTTTGTTTTCACAAAGTATAAAAAGAAACAAACTATTTTAGAAATAGCAAAAAGTAATAAAAGAATACACTATATTAGAATAGTGAAAGATAAAATGAAATGAATTTACACTATATTAGATTTCATCATTTGAAGAATCTCATCATTTGGACATTCTTTGAACAATCTCATCATTGAATTCAAGATCTGCATATGGGGGTGGGTCGTCTTGTTCTGTTAGCATTTGAAACTGTTCCCTCATGAGAAATTGACCCTGAATGTGTTCCCGGCTGAGGCCGTGGTGATCAGTCGGTTCGCTAGGGTGCGGATACATGTAATGCAACAACAACAACACAGTGCCAGTATTCTGACATAGCCATCATCCCACTCAATACCAGATTCTTATATTTACCAAACAGACCATCAAAGAAATCCCCAAGGGGGTTGTTCTCTATCCCACTGTTGTCTGCTAACTCCATGCTCAGAGTAGTGAGTCCCTTTAGCACCCTGGTTACTGATCCATTTGTCATTGTTAGGAATGAAAGTACAGCACAATGTTCCAAAAAATGTGCATACACCCCCTTTTTCAGCCAGAATCATGTCCAGAGCCATCCTGTTCTGCAAAGCCATCAGGCTGTTTTTTTCCAGTTGTTCGTGCAGACCCCTAATTGCGTCTCTGGTGTGGTTTATGAATCTCTGCTGATTGTAGTAGATATAGTTAATCCAGTCGACATTCTTATTTACAGTGGGCCAGAGAAATATGGATTCCAACCCAGCCAAGATCTGGTTTCTAGCTTTAAACTCATCTGGAACTCCCCTGGGCACCCCTATGCTGTCCATGTACACTGTGGAGCCAAAACTCCCTCCCGGGACTGACCTCTTGGGCCTGCGGGATCTGGGGTGGTCTGCCATTTTAATTAGTTGATCGGCTGTCATTGGTACTGCATAAAAAGGCATCACTAGCTGTACTAGAGCACAGGTCCCAGTCCAATCCTGTGGCAAGAGTGGGTACAAGGTTTTAGTACCACAATACCACCAAACATCTGCTCTGGGATACTGCATATTGGGCATAGTTATTCCTGGGAGAAAATCCTGGTCGGTTACAGCAGTTGTAGAATTGCACCACCCAAGAGTTCCTACTTCAGTACCTTTTGAATGGTTTTTCATAATGTAGTCATAGAGTCCCTGATAAGGCGTAAAGGTCGATTATTTTTACCAAAATTGATCCTAATGGATCTTTACCAGGAACTTCTATTCCTATTATTAAGTGAAATGCAGTTACTTTTCCCTTTTTCTCAAAAAGTGTGAGTGCGTTTTGAAAGCAATTATTATTGGGTTATGTCTGCTACTATCTCCATTATGGTGACCTTTGGAAAAGGATAGCTGAGACCTAAACGCTAAACTAGGGGGATTATTATTTCCTTCAGTCCTAGCACTCCAGTATACCTTCTCTGAATTAGGGCACCATGAATTATCATCTGGCCGTCCCCAAGCATGAATACACCCACAAACGTCATGGCCTGTTGCGTCTTGCATCTCTCCACAAACAACTACATCACACACATCAAGACTGACCATAACCGCTTCACCTCTGGGAATGAGTATTTCTAACCCCTCCTCCTGTTGCTCAGCTGATCTTTTGGCTCTGGGGATAAGCGAAAGTCTCTGAAACACAGCTGGAGTTTTATTAGTGATGTGGGCCTTTTCTATGAGTGCACGAATGGATTCATGTTGTTCATGGTGTTGAACTCCCCACCCAACCAGAAAGGCGCCCATTGTCATGAACACAATTAACAATGCTATTATGACTCTTATCCCTAGGGGACCCCATAATTGCTTCGGCTTTGTTAATGGCATTTCATCTATTTTATCCATGGTTGTGTCAGTTACAGAATTTAAAATGATGAGTACAAAAATAACGTATACAAAAACGATACAAACAAAACGTTGGACTCTTTTTACAGTGAAACACAAAAAATAGGTTTTAACTTTAGTGAACAAACTATAAAATCTAAAGACAATTCGTCTTTTGAGCTGTTTCTATCTCAATGTCTCTTGTTCTTATTTTTATTTATTGTTTTGTTCCAGCTCTGCCAAATCAGTCCTAACTTCCGAGAGATTTGTGGAAGGTGCCAGTGAAGGGTGCCAATGTGTGAGGTGGTGCCAATTTGCTCCTTTTTTACCTTTGACGCGTTTGAAGTTCGTTCAACAACCTCCCACGGTCCCGACCACCGGGGATCAGCCCACTTTCTTTTGTGAACTTTCACCCTCACCCAATCATCTGGCCGAACAGGAGTCTCTTCTGGTGTTTCCTCTGGTATCTCTGCAGTTTTCTGAGCCTGTGTAGACAAAACTTGGATAATATTACTCAGAGCTCTGACATATTCATCCACTTCTATTTGTCTAATATCTAAAACTGGACCACTCCCTCCTTATCTAGGAGGCCCAGGCTTTGGTCTACCAGAGGCCCAGGCATTGGTCTACCAGTTACTTTTGTTGTTCTGAGACCTATTGTCTACAGAATTTTATTATTTATTAATATTTATTAACTACAACGTCATATAATTCAATTCTCTGATAATCATTACATTCCCTCCTTTGAGCATAAAATGCTCAATTAACATTACAATGATTGTCCTATCATGAATAAACAAGGAAAACTCATAACCTTGCATTTAGTAAATATAAATTCTCCGTGTGCCCACAAGGCTACACATAGTAGTTTTGCAGCTCATGCCTTAAAACAGAAGCTATAAAAAGATTTGTTATGTAAAATAAGCGATTCTAACTTTTTTACATCAACCTAGATTAGTTTGAATATGTTTCCCACTTTGACTGAATCTATGTGGAAAGTGGGTACAAATGAATTCTGTGGTATGATTTCATAATTGTTTTACTATAAAGAGAACTATAGTTCAAAAACGCATGAAGTTCCCCTTAAACACAGCCCCTGTCTCCTGAAGGGATCTATTATGTGCTGGATGGTCAATGTTGTGTCAGTTTCTGTCGCTGTGTCACTGTTCTCCCGCTAACATTCACTCTCTAGTTCTGCTGGGTTCTTGTTGATTTCTTCACTGGTTTGAGACAAGTGGCCCTATCGGTAACACCTCCCTTTGTAGCCAGACTTCACCACAGCAGATTTGAGTTTCTGTCTTTTAGGTCTCAACAGCACCACGGTCAGGTATATCTTCGCCCCTTGAACTGCAGTCAGTGTAAACAGGAGGACTTGTTAAGGACCCTCCCTCTTGGGCGAGTGCCAGGTTTTCCTCTTCATTATTTGGATGAAAACCCATCGTCTTGACCTCACTAGCTGTGTGGACACAATAGTTTTCCGTTTGTTTTCCTCAATCAACTGGTTGGATTTACTGGTTAGGATTCTCACCTCATACTCCAATTCTTTGGCACTTCTAGCTGTGGGGACTCCCTCCAAATCCAATAGTCCTCCCAGAACACCAAAACTTGGGGCTTGAATTGAAGGTTGGGAAAAAGGGTTGTTCTCTGATATGTAGGGAGGTGGCGCTTCGGTCAGGCTTGGATACAGCTTCGGGGTTTGGATAACTGGAGCCTCGTCTGTTTTTTCTGCTGTGTCTTCCTTTACTGGCAGATCTGCTGCTTGAACCACATATATGCTGTCTGTCAATCCTTGGCTGGCATATTTCAGATGGAGTACTAGACTTGTAACTCTTGTTTTTCTTTTTTCTTTCTTCAGATTTGCCCCAGTTTGCGACTCTTACAACCTCAGATCCAGTGCCTGGATACGGTTCCAGGTACCTGCTGTGCGGACTGAGGCTGGAAAAAGGAGTCTTTTTTATTATGGTCCTTGGTCTTGGAATGACCTTCAATCAAGCCTAAAACTGATGGCACTTGTCTCTATATCATGTTTTAAATTGAAGTTGTCTGAAGTCCTCACCACCAGCTGCTCTTGCAGTAACAAGTAGTGTACCTTTCTTACTGTCCTAATGTGCACAATGCAGTGACTGCTTTTTCGTCTTTGGTTTTCTTAGTTATGTTCTCTGTATTTTATATGTTTGTGTTATGTGTTATGTGTAACGTTGCTGCCTTCTTGGCCAGGTCAGCATTGAAAATGAGATTTTATCTCAATGTTTTTTATCTGGTTAAATAAAGGTTAAATTAAAAAATTAAAAAAATGTTCAGCTATGTTCATAGCGTTTTGTTCAGATCCATACCAAGAGGGTCGTCCGGCTTTCATCCATGCATTTTCCTGTTGTAGGTATTCTCATATTCAATTACAGCTTTTCTATGGGTTCTAGTTCCAGATCCTTTTGGTGTGAACGCAAAATCCCAGGAACTATCGGAACTATTCCTGGGAAAAGTACGCCTATTGTCCTGATGCTGTACAAGGGTGGTGCCCCATGATCACAAAATGATCCCTGGGGAGTCTGAGTGCCAATGACCTCATATTACATGTCACTTGTTGGATGCTTTTACCCAAAGCGACTTACATACACTCAATACTGTGGGGCAAAGTGTCTTGCCCAGGGACACAAGGACATACTGGCCGTTTCTCAATGTCGAGTAAAGCTGTTGCAGAGCCACTATTTCAAGTATACTACGTCATCGAGTGGCGCCGAATGCTGGGCATTTAAACAGTCCTTCGGCGCCACTCGATTACGTAGTATACTTGTAATAGTGGGTCTGCAGCAGCTTTACTCGACATTGAGAAACGGCCGCTGACTGCAGTGGGGATTGAACCAGTGCTCCCCTGATCCGAAGATCGGCACACTAACGAATTGAGCCACAGCCTCCCTAGCCATATTATGTCTGTCATTAATGTTACATCACCCCTTATAACAATTGTATTGCCTTTATTCTCTTTTTATCTTCCGTTGACTGAATTTTAAAAGTCCAGTCTTCAAGCAATACCATTTTAAGTCCTTTTCCTGCACCTTTTTAAGGCTATGTTTGCAATATTTATTAAAATGTCACTAGTTATTTAAATAAATCAATATCTGAGGTTAGCAAACATATACTGCCTTTGCCATTGTCACCCATGAAGAATTGATCCCCCTGCAAATATCTTCATCTGATGTATTAATCAAATTGCCACGTGTTTTCAAATTGAAAACTAGGGACTATCAGCCCAGAACATTATACAAAAATATTTTTTTTTAAAGGGATCCGTAAGGCGAAATCAATGATATATATGTATCTTTATATAATATCAATATTATAATTAATTTCAACCAAAGTCATTTTCAGGTGTGGTGTTTGACATGTGTAATATATTTTGCATTTTGTACTCATTTGTAGCCAATTTGGACAACTATGTTTCGCAAGAAAAATATCCTTTGATTGCATTATGGTGTGAATATATATACCCTACTAACTCACTGTTATTTTAGGTAAAATTTATATTTTAAATTTAATGTAAAAGCCAACTCAATAGTGTATTAAAAATAGACAAAAAACAGCTATATAATGTATTCTTAACCCTCCTATATCTTCACATTTGCTTTACACCCTCTATTGGGGGTCATTTTGACCCCAGGAGTTTAAACCTCAAGAAAATGATCATATTAAAAATTGTTACCAAAATATATGTTTCAGGTGCTTTATGTTTCTTTATCTAAATATTCATTTAAAGTGGACCTATCATGCTATATTTTAATAATATATTGTAGGGCCATACCTATATAAGGTATATTTATACGTTTCTGTTTTCAAAATACCAAACAGATCATGCATTTTAGCCATGCCTCATTTCGCTCTATTTGCTGTTTGCTGTCTACGGGGCTGATTCTGTGAGCTGCAGCTGACCACGCCCCCCTGCAGGAGAGGGGAGCCGTGCTCTGATGAAGTCAGAAGAGGGGGAGAAAAAGAGATCTCCGTGTTTTATTATATAGAGTCGTTATTAATTTGTTTTAAAGCTCAATAAATAACAAAGAAGACCTTTGACCGGCACTTTTCTAATTTTGTCCGGAAGATTTAAACTTTAACGGACATCTTGACCGGCGAAAGAAACTGAAACTCTGCCGCACGGTCCCCTCGTTCCTTGGAAGAGGCGGAGAGGTGGGTGTTTGTCATCTGCTGGTGGACTAACCAGAGAGAATTACAGTGCTTGCCTCGACGGGGAGGGATTGCATTGAATTAAAGCAGTGGGAGCAAACGCTTGCCTCGGGGAGGGAGAAAAAAAGCCACAGCGGAGAATAAACAGAAGGGTAACCATGGTAACCATGCGCGGGAAGTCTTCTTCGCTGCTTTTGTGGCAGACTACAGCGCCACTTACAGGCCTGGCATATGTACTACAGCGTCTCCAGCGCTTTCGAGAGGCAATGGCCTCTGATAGGTGCAGAGTTGGCCCAATAGCCGTATAGCGCCACTGTCCTGACGTCAGTAAAGTGTTCAAATCTGGATCATTTTTCATCAGATCCGTTGCAGCCCCTTTTTTAGAGATTTGGGTATGGAGGAAAATAGAGAGGGTTGTGTTTTCTGACACTTGGTGAGTTCCCTGGAACACCGGGGACACATATTCATGTATAAAAGACGTACAAAAGTACATTTTGCATGATAGGTCCCCTTTAAATAAAACACTACTCCAACCTCCCCCTCCACTTACAGCATTAGCAAAAGTATTTTAATCCCTCGTCTTAATTGGCAGAAGTGGCTAATTCTAGGGGACACAGTATAACTCAAAAAAGTACACAGTAAAAGTACTCTTAAGTAGCATTGTATTTTTGGTAGTTAACTAGTATTGAGTCCAACATTATCAGTCTCATGAAGAACGTATGGCCAAAAACAATGTTATCGCTCATCAAAGATAGCAGAAGTGTGTTATTTTTGCACCGTCTAAAAGCAAAGATTATGAACCTATACCTAAGTACAGCGCAAACATGGGGCAAACTAGCCAATCAGAAGCAAGGGTGCCCTGGAGACGCACCCACCTATGGAAACGAAACATTGAGTGGTATACTTGTTTTAACAGTAAGAACTAAATTGGGGAAAAATTGAAAAACAAAAAAACTACCCGTTTCTGTTTTTGTTTTGTTTCAATTATACCAAAAAAACAGACCGTTGCAACGTACCTTCGTCGCCAGAGTACCGTGTTTATTAAATGTCTTCAATATGAAATATTGTATTTACACTGTGCATATCTTTGATATTCATCTTGTTCATACAGTGGATACATGTTACTTGATAGGGCTCCTTGTTGTTTCTGAGGTAAGAGATTTTCTTTCTTTTTTGTCTTTGAGCACACATATACACAATATAGATAAAACACTGTAGTCCTATGTGCCCAAATATAGTTAGATTCAGTGTTTCTCAATAAGTGTGTCGCTGAAGTCTAACAAATGTGTTGAATATATTTACCTTCTCAGAGTTTCATTATTTATTATTTCATTCTTCAAATCATGTTTTATTTACATCCATGTTTGCTGTCCTTCAGTATTGGAGTATTTGCTTGCTGTGCTGCCTGTGTACAGAACTTTGCATGTGCATCAAAAAGCGTTGCTCTATTTAACTACTACTACTATGCATGAACCTGTAAACTGTTGCATTTTCAAGTTTGATAATTCAATTTAATTGTTTTATTAGCATTAGCAAAATCAATGCGACATCAATACAAACATTCATCTTAATATAAACACACACACACACCAATAAAATTAGTCTGAAACAAACTGAGGAGGTAGGGGGACAGTTCGCCTTTACCGCTCCATCTTCTCACTCTTCCAAGGCTGCTGCTCAGTATAGTCGGTTCTACACACACAAAGAAAAAGAGTCAGATTGTATAAAAGTCTATAGGAAAATAATCTTACTTCTCACATGATTTATTA
This sequence comes from Trematomus bernacchii, assembly GCF_902827165.1. Lineage (NCBI taxonomy): Eukaryota > Metazoa > Chordata > Actinopteri > Perciformes > Nototheniidae > Trematomus > Trematomus bernacchii. The sequence goes on along the minus strand of NW_022987851.1, from coordinate 4,270,229 downwards.
CTTCAGGAAATATTTAAAGGTCCCATGACATGGCCATTTCTACTGATCATAATTCCATTGTTGAGGTCTACTAGAATAGATTTACATTGTTCAATGTTCCAAAATCACATTGGTTTCTCATACAGCATCTCTGTATAGTATGTGTATTCACTCTCTGTCCTAAACGGCTTGTTGGAGCTCCTGCCCCCCCCCCCCCAAACTCAGCCTGAACTCAGCCTGAGCACACACACAAACTCACTGTCTCAGGCCCCGGCTCCACGGGAACGCATACGGCAAAACGCATCGGAGTAACGCAAACGCAACCGCAAAAGACCTTCCGCCCACACGCAATATACACCGGATTGTGTCAAGCTCCACGAGACGGCTCCGTTTACATCCAACCGCTGGAAAAGCTGCAGTACATATGCCGAACCTGTACGTGGCGCTGTAACTTCCTCCACAAAAAGCAGCAACTTCCTCCACAAAAGCAGCGAAGAAGAATGGTTGTCATGGCTGCACTTCTGTTTATTCTCCGCGGTGGGGGCCGAGGGAACCGCGCAGAGTTTTTCGCCGGTCAACGTGTGTTAAAGTTTAAATCTTCCTCATGCAGCAGCTGATCCAGTAAGTAAACCCGACAGTAAAAATGAACATATTTATAACTAGTTTAGGTAGTTTGAGAGGTAATTAAAATAGCTAAGGGTGGTGATCTGACTTGAAGTGTGTGTTTTGCTCCCGCTGCATCACAGCGGGAGGAGCTGCGTGTCTCCGTCCTGTCAGATTAGACTTCACTCGCGTTTATGTCCATATTGAGATAAAGATAAATAATCTGAATTCAGTGTGCAGTGTACTTTTGCGGGGGTGAACAGCAGAGGTGGGGAGAGGCGGGGCTATTGAGTCGTCATTATCACAAACGGATGACCGTATAGGCGACCACACGGCCCCGTTGGACCCCCCAGAGCGCTCCGTTCCCAGATCTATCCACCTTTGCACCCGTTGTCGTTTGCAGGGTCTGTTTCTACGTTTCCGTTACGGCGTCGTCGATCTTAAAGGGCTATACGCATGAGAAATATGCGGATTCAACCCGTTTTCGTTCCCGTGGAGCCTAGGCCTCAGGCTGAGTTCAGGCTGAGAAATCCGCGGAGCAGCGGCTGAGAAAAGATAAGGCTGAGTGAGTGTGTGTGTGTGAGGTCACCATACTCAGGAAGAAAAAAATGGAAAACTAAAAATCTCCAATGAGGCGTTCTGGGGCAGCATAGACAGGTCTTTTCTGTGTTAGAGTTTTACTCGCTACAGGGTGTACTTTGAGGGTTTGTGACTTTGCAGACCGTTTACGGGTAATAACCGGAAAAGCATGACATGGGACCTTTAACTGTTGTGATTATGGTCTCAATTATAATTTAAAGTCTTCAATACAGAATGATGTTGGCTTCGTAAATGATGCTCCCATTTAGAAAAAGATAGTGTATGCTTTAAAGGTCACCTATTATACAAAATCCACCTTTACATGTCTTTTATACATAAATATGCGTCCCCAGTGTCTTAACCTGTTAAGCCCTGAGCCTGTTTTTCAGGTCTCAGGCTCGAAAATGACATTCCCAGAACAAATGACCATATCTTCCCTTCTAAAAGGGTTAAATTAATAATCTTTTTTCTCAAAGTAATGATAAACCTGTGAGTTGGATGTAGAAAAGTCAGAATCAATATAGATGTTTTTTATTTTAAAGAAAATTCAGATTTTACATAGTAAAAAACTGTAAATTATAGTGTCCGTCCAAAAATTATATTTTACTTATAGTGAAAACTACCCTTGGATGATGGTAAGGTAGACTAAAAGCTTTAGGAATCCAAAGTACAACATATAATAAGTACCCTGTATCAAGATTGATGCAAAACAAGTGACATTTGACCTTTTTAGAGAGGTTTAGCCAAAAGAAACCACTTCTGGGGTCATTTGGGTGGATTTTCCATATCTCTGGCCCCCCTTGCTCGATTTTGATGGTTGACACCTCTTTCTGACCGTTAGAGCCAATACAATCAAAGGGGGAGTCCCCCACACACACTCATTGTGAAAAGAAAAGGTGGGGGCTTCGCGCATGCAGTTTTGCATCAGAGCGAACCTATCTTTAGCTCTGACATCTGGAAACGGAAAAGCAGTTTTATTGCTCATGGATTATCAGAAATCATTTCAAAGGGACACAGACACATTGGATTAACCTATGGATTAACTTCAGCAGCGTTTTTATCGTTTTAATGCCATTGAAGACCACTTTGGAGAGACTACAGAGCCAAGGTAAAAATGTTAGCATTTTTAGCTACCTAGCGTCACCTGTTTTGATGTCCGTTTTTGCTTATAACGTCGCAAATACGTATAATTCAGTGATAATGAGGGTACCCATAGATTCTGTGTCACCTCTCGATGTGAAACGATGTCATAGATGTAGAGAAAAGATAAATAATAAGGTTTTGTGAGTGATTTTCAGTGCAGTAATCTGTTAGCATTTTTCGCTCGTTGCTAATTCAGAGGCTCAGTGTTAGCATTGTGGGTCTTCTTTTGAAAAAAAAAAAAAAATGATCAGTTAGATGAGTTTCTTCCCGTTACATGGATATAAAACATTCATAGTTTATTAAATGAACATGCCCTCAGACACTGTTTCCTGCAAGATGTTGCGGCAGTGCCCCGGTACCGGGGTCTCTCGGGCTTAACAGGTTAAGAGATTCAGAAAGTTTCAGAAAAAAACAATGTCTCTCTTTCACTACTGATCCATTTATATAAAAACCTGTCTGATAATTAGCTGATCAGATTTGGCAATGGTGTGACATCACAACACACGCCCACCTTATAACCTAAATCTACTCCTAGAGCACTATTGTGGTTTTTTTAACCAATCGATTCACAGAGGGGTGTGGCCAGCAGCAGCGCATTACCATTTAAAGCTACAGACACAGAATCAGCAGTTTTGAAACGTGTCTGAAACAGAGGGGTTTATGGCAACTGTTAGAGCCATTTTCATTGAGTTATTATTGTCTGATAGTTAGGCTTGATAATAATATAAATTAGATTAAACTCACCATCTAAAGGTATTTTCGTGAGTCATACTATGGTTTAAAATGTATTAATTTAAGGCTCACTTATTATTTGTTATATGTGCGTCAGTATCACGTGCATGGCTATATGCCTATATATGGTAGGTTGATAGGACACAGCTGATGTTGATGAGACGGGGAAACGGAAAAGTCTTTTGACCGTGTTCTTTTTGTTTTTTTAGAGACTGTTAACTTTGATTTAGTATGAAGCGAAGAAATGTGTCCTGCTGTTTATATGCCGTCTGGACTAACGAATAAAGCTCATCTGATTCAACCACGTTCTCAGCTCATTTGTTTGGAAACAAAGAGAGGCACGTCAAAACCCACAACCCCGATAGAGGTGGCTATTAAATTGTAGACAAGGATTAAAACGCCACCACATTAGTCAAAAGACTTCGTAAGCTGTGGATAAAAACTTTGAAGGACAAGCACAGGATTCGTGTGGATTTCAGCTCTGCTTTGAAAACAGCGATCGGACGTTCTAAAGTGCCGTGAGGAGGAGGCCGTGAGTAAACCATGCCGGCCCGGAATCTATGAATGAAACGCTGTGTACATTTATATTTACATTTAAATAAATAATATCAAAATAATAAATACCAATAAAAAAGATCAACAAATATTTTGGTGCGCACTTCAACAAGCTACTAAACATATATAAATATGATAAATAAATTAGACTATAAAATAAATGAGATCAAATATGTTGCAGTGCACTGTCACAACCTAGCAAAGCAAAATAATCGTTTTTTTCGATTATGTTGTTTTTGTAATTGTGGCAGGCCAAAATCGTAATTGCGATTAAAAAACGATTACTTGCACAGCCCTAGACTGATGTGTGCATAGTTACGGATGTTTGACAAAACGAAACGGGAAATCCATCCAGTGATATCATGATGCTTACTGGGGATGATATGAAATGAAGATAATCCGCAATTGCTGTTGGAATGCTTAAACAATGAAATGCATGAATGAACTATCACGCAGTTAAGGAAGCGGACGTTAAAGGAATGTTTGGCACAAAAACAGGATTCACGAAGAACTGTTCTTGGAAATATTAATGACTTTATTTCATGTGGATTAATTGAAGAAAAAACAACAAAAAAAAGAAACAATGGATCCTGATATTCCTCCAGCTGATGTTGCAGCGGCAGAGGAGAGATTTAAAACTCTCAGCCAATCACGAAGAGGAAAACTTGGAGCATGCACCCGCAGAATGAATGAAATTAAACCATTACTGGTGCGAGGTGGAAATATGGAAAAGGTGGATGAAGCTGTTGCAACGTTCAAGATGTTACTCAATGAATTTATTGAGTGTCATGGACATGTTCAAATGCTTTTATCTGAGGAAATAAGGGAAACTGAGAGAATGGATTGGTATGAACCAAAAATGTCTGCATTCACGAATTTCCTTAAGGATGTGGAAATGTGGAAAAGCTCTCAAATGGATCCTCAGATACTGATTGAACCCCATGACAGTGTTTCCAATGCATCACACAGGAGGAGCTCAAAAGCAGGATCAACAACTTCTTCTGCTTCCTCAACCCACCTCAAAATAGCCACAGACAGAGCTGCCCTCCTTGCCCGGGCAGCAGGATTAAAGGAAAAGCATGCACTTGAAATGGAAAAGGCTCAACAGCAAGCTAGATTCGAACGGATGGAAATGGAAGCCAGCCTAGCTGAATCTGATGCAAAAATGAAAGTTCTGGAGCATTTTGAGACTGGTTCACAAAATCCAACACAAGACGGCATGAATGACTATGTAAAAGACTACAGAGTAAAACCACATATGTCAATGGATGCAGAGCCGTCTCCAATTACCTTTGCTGAGTTTGGAGCCATTCCCAAAACACCACTTCAAAGGCTTCTATACCAACAACCAAGACCACCAGAAAATATTGATAATACAAACCAAAGCCCTCAACACACAGCTAGAGATGCAGGAATTACAGGGACAAATAATAATGACAATTTCCTGACTGTGATGCAAAGACAAAATGACATTGTTAATTTACTTGTACTTCAACAAAAACAAACATCACTGCCCACTAGGGAAATCCCAGTCTTTGATGGCAATCCCCTGAATTATCAAATATTTGTGAGGGCATTTCAACATGGCATTGAGGAGAAAACCACCAGTAACCAGGATCGATTATATTACCTGGAACAATATACTTCGGGATCCTGCAGGGAACTGGTGAGAAGCTGCCTTCATATGGATGCTAATAGTGGCTTTGCTGAAGCTAAGAGACTGCTAAAAGTGCATTTTGGAGATGAGCTCAAGATAGCAAACGCATATATGGGGAAAGCTCTTAACTGGAACACTATAAAGGCAGAGGATGGAAAGTCACTGCACTGTTATGCACTTTTTCTGAGAGGCTGCTGTAATGCAATGAGGGATCTGCAGGACATGGAGGAGCTGGACCTGCCATCCAACCTACGGCTCATTCTTTCAAAGCTACCTTACAAACTAAGGGAGAAGTGGAGAACAGCAGCTTGTGACATTCTGGATCGGAACCATCAAAGAGCAAAATTGCATGACCTTGTTGTATTTATTGAAAGACAAGCTAGAATACTTCAAGACCCTCTCTTTGGTGACATTCACGATCATCAACTTAACAGTACAAAGACTTTCATTACAACTCCTGCTGATTTAAGCCGAAATAAGTGCAAGGGAAGCAGTTTTGCTACCACAGTGGCTATAGTGTCAGACAGCCATGCAGAGAAACCCAAAGAAGACAATTATCTTGTTAAAAGCTACATTTCCTCCACTAACAATGACACCTCATGTACCTTTTGTACCAGCATGCATCCTTTAGCTGAATGCCATACAATACATTCAATATCTCATGAAGCTAAAATTGAGTTTCTGAAAGAGAAAGGACTATGCTTTGGCTGCCTGAAGGTGGGGCACTTGAGCAGGAACTGTAACAGGAGAATGACCTGTCAAATCTGTCATGCTAGACACCCAACTATTCTGCACATTAAAAGATCTTCTAAGCCTGAAACTGAGAACTTTAAAGATGATAAGGCAGAGCAGAAGAGTGGAGGAGCAAGGCCTGAAGAGACATCCATCAGCAGTGCTCTTGTTTCAGTAGGAGAAGGTGAAGGAATCGGGGCTGGTAAAGACAGCATACTTGCCATAGTGCCAGTGAAGGTGAAACTCTGCCATGGAAATAAAAGTATACTGACCTATGCATTCCTGGACCCTGGTAGTACCGACACATTTTGCACAGAGGGGCTCATGAGGCAGCTTGGTGCTAGAAGACGGAGAACTGAAGTCCTTCTTCAAACGATGGGAACAGAGAAAACAGTCAGGAGTTTTGAGGTAACGGGTCTAGAAGTGGGCAATGTGGAAGATGGCACATATATAAAGTTGCCCAAGGTTTACACTCCGAACAAAATCCCTGTTACCAAAAGAAACATTCTTACCCAGGCGGACCTCAAGAAATGGCCTTATCTGCAGGAAATCCAAATAAGAGAATTAGATGACGTGGGACTTCTTATTGGAGTAAATACTCCAAAGGCTATGGAACCATGGAAAGTTATAAATACCCAAGGAAACGGCCCATATGCAGTGAAAACACTGTTAGGATGGGTCGTTAATGGTCCACAGATCCGGATGATGAAACCCCTGTGGCAGTAGTGAACAGGACCTCAATTGTTCACCTTGAGAAGCTTAATGAAAGACAATATATTAATGACTTTCCAGAAAACGAGTATGAAGAGGAAAGACAAATGTCAGCTGATGACCGAAAGCTCCTGCAGAGGAGAGAAAAGAGGAAAGATTGCTCCACTGATCTTGGAGTAAAGCAGGATAAAGGAAAGCGACTGAAGGATCAGATGCTTCTGCTCAAAAGGCCTACAGCTAATGCACTAAGACTTTCAGTAGAGGACACGGAAAATGCTGAAAAGGCCATTATTTGCCACGAGCAGAGACAGCATTTCAAAGAGGATTTTGCCTTGCTGGAAAAAGCCAAACAGTGCAATAGAGGAAGCTCCCTATACAAGCTGGACTCTATCATTGATGCTGGGATTCTGGGAGTTGGAGGAAGAACTACAAAGATGGCTATGCCAACTGACTTCAAACATCCAATGATTCTTCTTAAACATTCTCGTATTTCCAAGTTGATACTAAGCCACATACATCATCAAGTTGGTCACTCAGGTCACATGCTCTCCAAACTCCTTCAACGTTACTGGCTATCAGCTGCAAACTCTTCAGCCAGGAGGCAGGTGCAATACCTTGCTGACCTGTTTTGGAAGCGCTGGACCAGGGAATACCTTCCTTTGATGCAAGAACGGCCCAACTGGAATACTATCAAAAGAAACTTCACCCCCGGAGACCTGGTCGTCATCGTTGATGAGAACGCACCGAGGATCACTTGGCTCCTGGGACGTGTAGTTAAGACCCTTCCTGGATCAACATGACTTGTTAGGAGTGTCCTGGTTAAAACCAAGACAAGTACCATTGAAAGACCCATAACTAAGTTATGTCTGCTCCTGGAGGCAACAGACTGAGCCTACTAAGCCTTAGCCTTTCAGTCACGTGCACCTCTGACTTTTAGACCAAAGGACTAGACTCTTGGTCTCCTACCTCCCCATCAAAGGCTGCCTTTTGAACAGCAGAACATTACAGACAATTAGTACTAGACCTACACATTCAGTACTGGTCTTACTGTGGACTTGAAAGTATGCAACATACTATGGACTTGAAAGTATGCAATATACTATGGACTTGAAAGTATGCAATATACTATGCTACGTATGGATGTTATATGTTTTGTTAAAATGACTCTTGATATATTATAATTGGTAATTGCTATGTAATAAGCAATTAGGGGCTGGTATGTTAGAGCCATTTTCATTGAGTTATTATTGTCTGATAGTTAGGCTTGATAATAATATAAATTAGATTAAACTCACCATCTAAAGGTATTTTTGTGAGTCATACTATGGTTTAAAATGTATTAATTTAAGGCTCACTTATTATTTGTTATATGTGCGTCAGTATCACTTGCATGGCTATATGCCTATATATGGTAGGTTGATAGGACACAGCTGATGGTGATGAGACGGGGAAACGGAAAAGTCTTTTGACCGTGTTCTTTTTGTTCTTTTGGAGACTGTTAACTTTGATTTAGTATGAAGCGAAGAAATGTGTCCTGCTGTTTATATGCCGTCTGGACTAACGAATAAAGCTCATCTGATTCAACCACATTCTCAGCTCATTTGTTTGGAAACAAAGAGAGGCGCGTCAAAACTCACAACCCCGATAGAGGTGGCTATTAAATTGTAGACAAGGATTAAAACGCCACCACAGCAACAATGCATGATCTGTTTGGTACTTTGAGCCAAACACTTCAGAGACATGTTTTCTATACATCTGAGACCTATAATATATACAATTTAAAAAAGTATAATAGGGGACCTTTAAGGCATGGCTACCTTATGATTGACAGGTCACTACCGTGTCTGGTTTGGGTCTTGTCTGTGGTTTTGTCTCAGAACATTAACCCTTTCACTGTGGGTTTTCAGTCCAGGAAAGGTCCAAGTGTCACTCCTGCTTGCCAAAAACAAACCCAAAAGGGTCGAAAGTGGTAACTACGTCATCTTCCTATACACAGTCGATCTGGCCCCAAGGGGTACAGCGATAGACAATAGAATTGTAAGCTAAAAATGCAAATCGATCGAATAAAATCATATCCATTGTATTTAAGTGGGATAAGTCTGTTGGGACTACATTTGATATAAATGAGATAAAACACTATTATTACCCCAGATAGATGTTCTAATCCTACTACTGTTGCAGAGGGCCTTCACACAAACACACACACACGTGAAATATTGGTTGATGGCAACGGTTAAATAAAAAAAAGTGTTGTTTTAAGATCATCTTACCTGTCGTGATCGTCTTCTTGCTGTGAAGAAAAAAAATGATAATAATTTTTGAAGGTATCAACAGTGGTGGAAAGAACATATTTTCATGAAGTATGAATAGCACGTCCTGGATTCATGTTTAAGTAAAAGTACAACGGTATGCAGAATGGTCCTTTTCAGAGTACATATCACATTGATGGAATACGTTTATTGATGCGTTTATGTGCTTATCACCTTGCCGCTAATAAAGGTAAGGCGGAGCTCATTTCAATGACTTTGTCTGAGGGACCCCACACTCACCTAAGTGCAGGTAACACAGCAGCACACACAGGGTGAGCAGCAGCGAGATGACAATGAAAAGCATCCAGCCGGTTGGCTCTGAGGAGAAAACAGAAAGCCAACATGACCTTTATATAAATGTCTATATACATTCTATAGCTGTCAGACTTTACAACCACCACGGCCCCTGGTAGACCCCACACACATATAACAACAAAGAATATAACACTCCTGTTGTCCAATACTACTTATGTGCAATATATATACAGTATATCTACCGTAAAAAGCTGTGCAATTTATATTATCAACTTGATTGACTTTCACCTGGCTGCTATATCGCTAAACTGTTATTGGTACTGGATGTGTATTTTGTAAATTGTGTAATTTCTAGTTTTTTACCTTCAAAACATGTTTTATGCATGCTTCTTAAGAGATATTAAACTGTCTTTGGCTCTTTGTTGTAACAATTGTACATTTCCCCTTTGTGGGACGAATAAAGGTATTCTGATTCTGATAAACATGACGTTAGGGTCAGATATGCTTCTCTGCTGCCATTCAGTGGTAGCTCACAAAACTGCAGTGTATTAGGTGTTACTAGTGTGTTATGGCCCGACGGGGGCTGCTACATTATGGCAAAAGTCATACAAAATATTATTTTGGTCAATATTGACACATTGAAAAAATTGACCATATTGCTCATTGACTTCGCAAATATAATGTGGATTTTCTTGAAATACTTTTATATACATACATTATTTTTTTGAATATATATATACATATATAATGTGGATTCTTTTGAATATATACATATTTAAAAAGAGATCAAATATATATTAAAAAACATATATATATATGCTCGACAAAATACATATATGCACATATTTAAATAAATATATTGGTTTTTTTTTATGGATGAAATATATATATTTATAGATTAAAATAAATATATGTTGTGTTTTTTCATAAAAAAGATAATTCTGGTGTAAGCGCACAACTGTAAAGGAAAGGTTGGATGTACTGGATTAATAACACATCAACAAATTGTGTGATTAAAACAGAATGTGGCACAATAATCGTTTTATCCGGATTGTCTTGTTTCATAATCAATATCATCATTACAAATAAACCTAATAAGCTTATTAACTCAGCCCTCCTCCACTCACCCTCCACAGTCAGGGTGAAGCTCTTTTTGATGGGCACCCTCAGGGACTTATGGGATACTCTGCATGTGAACTCCCTTCCTGAGTGCTTGAGTGCAGCCTGCAGGTAGAAGAAGGCCGTCAGCGAGTACGTCTTGTCGTTGTTGTGTTTGTGGCTGGACAGCAGAACGTTCTGGAGCTTCTCGGGGAGAGGAGCGCCCACCCTCTGTCCCGCCACCGCCGGGTCCTGCATGTACCACCCAATCTCCACATCCAGAGGGTAGTAACTGTCTGCCTCACATGTCACCCTCTGCTCCCCGCCCTCCAGCAGTATCAGAGTGGGTCCAACGTTGAGGGAGACCCTGGGAGCCTCTGAGGAGAGGAGAGAATAAAGTCAGATCCTCTCAGCAAAAGGGTTCCATTATGAGTTTGACTCCAGCTGCCAATCTTGAGTGCAAAAGCAAGTATGTTTTAGGTGGTACAGTTACTTCAATAGAGTGGTGCAGGGATGACGTGATTTTATAGGCCGACTCGAAAGTTAGCATCGCAAGGGCTCCTTTGACAAAAAGCATCGGATTGTTTTCGGATTTTGGTGTATTGCAGAGAATAACATCTGAGGCAAATGCACGTTTATGATACTTAATACGTTTTGTTTAGCAGGATAATCTCCATATATTAACACCACTTTGTGATTTTTGAAGCATAAAGCAATCGCCAGAAGTAAAAAGCTAACGTCATGCTATTCACAAACTACTGTACATCAGGGTCACATGGCTGCACATCACCACCGCTAAGCTAAAGGAGGACTCGTGTCAGCGTGATGATGTTTAGTAGTCTCATTTAGTCAATGATTAGCAACCGCCGTTTTCAAGACACATAGCTTTCAATATTCATGAGTTGAGTATTTTATTTTCTGAAGTATTTTATGTTTTAGAACATAACTGGAAAATATTGTAAGCTAGCCAAAACCTTGTGATGTTTCTAACTACAAAGTAACACAATAAAAAAAACGTTGACTTCGAGAGGATGAAACCGGGGGAAAAATGCTTACTCATTTCTGGGTTTTAGGACTCATTCTTGCACCACTGAATTCAGTGTCAATACCATGTTTGTACATTTAATATAAACTGGTGTGAATACAACTGTTAGCTTAGCACATCACTTGAAACAGCTAGCCTAGAAGAAACATACAAGCAAAGCAGGCAGCACAGGTATTTCATTGTAACTTAGTTTTGTCTGTCACTGTAAATTCCCTCTCTTCTTAAGTCATTGTCACATTGTTTTTATTATTATATATATTATTTATCCCTGTGACAAAAACAGTCCAAAACAGGCTTCCCTACCAATTACTACGGTGACGTCACTAGTGCTTTCACTGAAAAGTTGAAATATTTTACACTCGAAGCGCTCGGAAGGGACACACAAACAAGGTGAAGCACTCGCTACCGACGGCATGGATTGGAATCATTGAATCATCATTGGAATCCATTTTAAAAGAATGCTGGCAAGTTGCAAGTTTTCTTATTTCTGAAACAGATACTCTTTAACTATGAAAGATTCTTCACATTTATCCTTTTTTGTCACACAGAAAAACAGACGTTCATTTTATAACTCACATTATTAATAGCCCAGAAATGTCAGTCTGGTCTGATCCTCTCTTTGACTCTTCCTTACCTTCGATTTGCAGAACAATATCCATACTGACGAACAGTGGAAGCACGGACACTGAACAGATGTACGTCCCTTCACTGCTCAACTTGGTGAAGGGAAGGGTATAGGAAGCGTCCCCGTCTGCCAGGCTCCTAAGTACGACCCCGGACCCCTTGCTCTTTTCTGAGCGGCTGCTGTGATTGAAGAGGCTGGTTCTCTCTCCACGCTGCTGCAGGAGCCACTCCACATTGAAGTTTGGTCCATGGTGGTCGACAGCAAACTGGCAGTGGAGCCTCTGTTTGGAGCCCAGGCCTGCTCTCACTGATGGAGTTAGTGTTTTCATTACCATGGCAGCTATGGACACGGAAGAGACAAGACACAGGCACACACTTAGTTCTTAAACCAAAAAATGGCCAGCATTACATTTCAATATGGAACTGACGTTAAATTAGAAGTTAAAAGTGTTATTTGTTGCATATCTTCAAGGTGACGAGAGAATCCAAAAACAAAGACAATTTCTTATGATTTTGAGTAAATGGGGACAACGTTTCACAGCAACAAAACGTTATCAAACCATCCATTTACAAACCGTCAGAAACTCATGCAGTATCATCACAGTCTCATATGCTCAGTACTACCCAAACACATGCATTTTCACTGAAACCTTGCTATTCAAAACACAACAGTACTGATCTTGGAGTTCACTGCAAGAGTGTTTAAGAGTAATTTTGATTTTGTTAATTTTGGCCCCCATTCACTTCCACTCACAGGACTTTTTCTCTGATTGTGGATTCTCTTTTACCGAGAAGACATGCAATAAGAACAACATTTCCCTCAGGATTTGAAGGTAACAATAATAATTCATATCTGTGTTTTGTGCCTCTACTGTGACATGTTTACATGCTTTAATGTTCAGAAAGCTCTTTCTCATTCTGCCTGTGCTTCAACACCTGTTTTCACCCTCTTTCTGAAACCAGAGCCCAGTATCCTCTGATTGGTTAGCTGGCATGCTCTGTTGCGATTGGCCAACCGCTTAACCCTCCTGTTGTCTTCGGGTCAAATCTGACCGATTTACTACTTTCATCAATCATAACTTTTTTGTTTTAGATTCGATTGCATTAAAGCTTTATGATATCCTTCTAGGGGTGTTGAAAATAATCGTTTCTACGATGCATTGCGATGCGGACGTGGACGATTCGGTATCGATGCAGTGACGGAAGATAATCGATTATAGCGTAGTAACGTTGCTTCCATATTTTCTGGCCGCGGCTTTACTATAACGTTTTTTTTTCTGTCACTTTAATATCAAATCGGTCGGTGACGCAGAGATCAGGGAACAGACGTGACAGCGGCACAGCTGCACAGCAACACCAAACACGGAGCAGTCTGCTTTATCCACCAACACAAGAACACCAGTCCAGAACCAACAGCAGAAGGACCCGCTCTGAATCAGTCCGTGTCGCTGCGGCTCAGAGACACAGGGATTTATGTTTTTTAAAAATACTCACGTAACAATCATGTCAGGTTTTTGGTGGATTTAATGAAGTCTTGGATTGCAGAGTATGAATGTCCTCTTGCTATTTTCAGACGATATTATACGTGTGTTTGGTGTGTAAAGTTTGTGAAGGCAGGAGGAAAAAAGCTTCCGCGATCACCGTCTCCTCTCCGTTCCTTCGAACCCCGCCCCCTCCCTGAAAATAATGAGTGACAGGCTGATAGTGACCTGATAGAAACTTTATTATTCACTTAATCACTGATTGAGATATAATGAAGCTAACTTAATCTCATACATTCATGGGATTTATGTAACAGTAAGACAGAGAATGTAAGTGTGCACCCACATGCAGTATTTGAAAGGGTGTTAAATGAAATTTGGTGATGATTAATGGTTTTTGTGTTAATGTAATAGCAGTTCAAACAGGACCGGTCAAATTTGACCGCGAACACCAAAGTAAGGGGGGGAAACGAAGACAATATATTGGGTTAAAGATGTCCCGTCCCTTAGCTTATCACGTACAATGTGTTGGAGTGCTAGCCAATAGAAATTTAGCGGGTAAAGTCTTTCTTTAACTGTGTGAAAACTCCACCTTTTGAGTGGTTGCTAACATGACGTTTCGAGCAGATCTCATAAGATCCATGAGAGTGTCCTATAAACATCATTACCATGATGACGATCTTGATGAATAAAGTTGTACCAAAACTTTCACTTGTGAATTTACAATACAATTTTGCATCCCAAAATGATTGAATAGAAAGACATGTGTTGAGTGTTACTTGTTGTGACGAGCATCTCTTTGTCCCCGATGGGAGTCCAGCTGTTGTAGTCCTGCTGTCCCGGGGCTGCTGTGTCCGATGGGTGTCTGAGGAAGCCTGTGATTCTGAACAGGCCGTTGGTGTGTTTCAGGGTGCAGGTGAACCAGTGGTTGTACTCCCGGGCCCCCAGCGCTGGCCAGCGAACATGGATGCCCGCTGTGCTGTACCTACGCAGCTCACACTCCAACTGCTCAGCCTCCACTCCCTCCAAGTATCGCCGCAGGTCCAATTTAGAGGCTACAACACAAAAGATTACATTAGAAAACAATAGATTTTAGTCTGTAACTCAATAGGCTGCAGGTCTTACCAGTAATCAGGAAAGTGATCCCATGTGGATTAACAGCAGCATCTCCTATTTGACCAAACTGCAGCAGGGCCTCTCTGTGGATGAGCTGAGTCTCTGTGTGACCCTCTTCATTCTTAAACACGTGTTCATCAGTGAACGGACAGGGCAGCCATGACACCTGATGGACACACTGCACACCTGAGAGACACAGAGGGAGTCAGTGTAGTTCACAAACATATAGTACAGTATAATGTAGTGTTAGCAGGCTTGGGGAGTAAGGAATTTCATGTAACAGGATTTATGAATCAGGAAACGAAAAAAGGTCACTATTCCCTTAAAGTTACATAAGTAAAAGACGTAATCAGATTACTGTTACATTAAAAAAAAATTGGGGATTATTAGCAAGACTACAAGGTTACAATACATTTTTTAAATGAAGAAACAATATATAATTGTTTAGACTTCACGAGAATTACAACACCAAGAGGCACACGTCTCGATAGAGCCTAACTGTATGTATTAAACAAAAACAAAGCATTTCCTATTTGCTAAGGTTTTTATTTATGCCTTTTAAACTGTAGTATGTGTTCATGTGTTTAATTGTTGGTCGATACAGCCTGAATTTGTTGGAGGAAAACTTTAAAGAATCGCTGTGCAGAGGAAAACAAAGTATCTTGGTTTCTTCCTTTTTAAGTTGACATTGTTCTGTTATCTTACATAATACATTTTTTTTTCTTTTCTCGTCTTTATTTGCATTGCATTAGATATTAAGGTAATCCAAAAGTATGTTTTATGGTGATCCTTAGAATAGGGTACTACAGATTCCTTTCCAGAGTTTTGAGTACAGTATATTGCAGAATAACAAACTTAAATACAGCGTAGTATAATATAGGCTTCTGAAAATGGTTCCTTTTGCATAGTATATTACAGTACAGTTTAGTATAGTGTTTAAAATCGTATACACATTATTTAATTATAGTACAGTATAGTACAACATAATACACTATAATGAAGAGTAGTATAGTGTAGCACAGTATAGTATACAGTAGTATAACACATTTAAGTATAGTACAGTGTTGAACAGTAGAGTGCAAAAAAGTACAACTCTTTTTTTTTTCTGGGGTCTAAAAGTCAGATTTATCTAGAAGTTAAAATGCATGCTGAGTACTTTGTCTAAATTTGACTGAAATGTGCTCACCACACCTCCCAGGATGCAAATTGCCCTCACCTGAAACAACGGCCTGTTAACAGGTTTAACCAGGGATTTTTAGTCTTTGCAGTCCAAAACATCCAAACTAAAGTTCAGTATTGAAAGCTTGAAATTAGGTTTAACCCATGGTTTAACCTTAGCAGAATTTACAACAATTCGCAACAACAGAGTTCAACAGAAGAACGCTTGTAAAGCTATATACTCGTATTTTAGGCAGTGAAAAAGTCAGACTTATCCAGAAGTGCAAATGTACTATAGGCTACCTGTAGTAGAGTACATCATAGTAGAGTATAGTAGAGTAGAAGAGTGTATAGCACAGTTTAGTTTACTGATAGTATTATATATATAGTATTGTGTAATATAGTCAAATACAATAGTAGGCTGCAGTACAGTACATCGTAGGAGTATAGTAATTTCATTCATGATGTATGGGCTAATTCACAAGCCAAAATATGTAAAAAAGCTAAAGAAAATAACTTACCGGCACAAAGATACAAGAAACTAAGTATTTTTAAGATGAAATACATGATCATCTATTGGTAGAACTATATACTTGCTGCTCGAGCCCAACAACGACTTCTCTACGGTTGAAAATTGACTTTCACTTTCATTTCACAGGGAATATGTCTTGCTTTGCCTGCCTCTTACACATCACGTGATTGAATGTCACTGAGAAGACATTTTCTGATGTTTAAGTGGGTGCATTTATAATCCGTGGATAATAGTCCATTTGTTTTTCTTTATTAAACAAGTAAACGGAAGAGCGTCTGAGAGGCGTTTTTGCTTTATGCTTTTTACCTTACTAATCTGGTCAAATGGTCCTTGGAGCGAGGGGCGGGGCGAAACTCACGGAAGTGATTTCAAAACAAAAGCACTCGTTTTCTTGGAACGGTGATAATATTATAAACAAGGGGGAAACAAGGTGAATTTAGCGATCACAACGAAAACGGCCAAGACACATATTGAGCCCAGAAAATGAATGTTATTACGGGCTGTAAATATAATAAGCCTGTGTCTAAAATGGATAACTTTTACGGTGTACTTTGTGAGTAATCCTCTGTCAGAGTCCCCTCCATAATGCATGTTTTCTGCTATATTTGATGAGTGATAAAAAGACAATTTTACCATTAGTTCTTAATGATATTGATACTGCTGGACTAAGTAGTCTTACACCTACTACCACAATACAATGAAGTACTTCTAGTGTGTTGTTTAAAAAATCCTCTGTCAATGTCCCCTCCTGAGAACAAAATCAAGCCACTTCTGCTAAGTTTGTTGAGGGAAAAAAATATGTTTGCCATTAGTTCTTCGTGAGATTGACACTGTTGGACTCAGTACTAGTGAAACTACTCCCACAAGTACTATGAAGTACTTTTACTGTGTACTTTTTGAGTAATCCTCTGTCAATGTCCCCTCCTGAGTACAAGAATGTTTCTCTGCTATTTTGAATCAGCGTTAAAACACCTTTCTTCATGAGACTTATATTGTTGGACAGAGTATTTTAAGAGGATATGACATGATATCAGCAATACTTCCAGTCAGTACTCCGGCAGGAGCATTTTTACACCTTGGAAAGTCTTTAGAGACTGGCCTTCAGCAAAGTGACAAACCCCTACTCTTGTTGGCCTCTTATGAATGCTGTCTTTTAAATAGGACTATTTCTCTACTCCTAGTTCATTCCTCGCAGATTCTTCCATCAGTCCCAGTCATCGCATGTCAGTCAATAGAGATTCAAAAAATGTGTCCAATTCAACAAAATGTTTTTTTGTGAGTGAAGGTCAGAGCTAAATTATAGAGTGTTTGATTGTGTAATTACAAGGTGAGAGAAAACAATTCCACATCCTCCTATGAAACGTATTTTATTTCCTTCAGAAGGAAATAAAATACGTTTCATAGGAGGATGTGGAATTGTTTTCTAGGAGTAGAGAAATAGTCCTATTTAAAAGACAGCATTCATAAGAGGCCAACAAGAGTCACAGGGGTTTGTCACTTTGCTGAAGGCCAGTCTCTAAAGACTTTCCAAGGTGTAAAAATGCTCCTGCCGGAGTACTGACTGGAAGTATTGCTGATATCATGTCATATCCTCTTAAAATACTCTGTCCAACAATATAAGTCTCATGAAGAAAGGTGTTTTAACGCTGATTCAAAATAGCAGAGAAACATTCTTGTACTCAGGAGGGGACATTGACAGAGGATTACTCAAAAAGTACACAGTAAAAGTACTTCATAGTACTTGTGGGAGTAGTTTCACTAGTACTGAGTCCAACAGTGTCAATCTCACGAAGAACTAATGGCAAACATATTTTTTTCCCTCAACAAACTTAGCAGAAGTGGCTTGATTTTGTTCTCAGGAGGGGACATTGACAGAGGATTTTTTAAACAACACACTAGAAGTACTTCATTGTATTGTGGTAGTAGGTGTAAGACTACTGAGTCCAGCAGTATCAATATCATTAAGAACTAATGGTAAAATTGTCTTTTTATCACTCATCAAATATAGCAGAAAACATGCATTATGGAGGGGACTCTGACAGAGGATTACTCACAAAGTACACCGTAAAAGTTATCCATTTTAGACACAGGCTTATTATATTTACAGCCCGTAATAACATTCATTTTCTGGGCTCAATATGTGTCTTGGCCGTTTTCGTTGTGATCGCTAAATTCACCTTGTTTCCCCTTGTTTATAATATTATCACCGTTCCAAGAAAACGAGTGCTTTTGTTTTGAAATCACTTCCGTGAGTTCCGCCCCGCCCCTCGCTCCAAGGACCATTTGACGTTTTAGTAAGGTAAAATCATAGGGTAAAATGCAAAAAGCAAAAACGCCTCTCAGACGCTCTTCCGTTTACGTGCTTAATAAAGAAAAACAATTGGACGGTAGATACATGGATTATTTATGTTGAAGACACACATACATCGCTAACGTCCTTATTACAGCTAATTCTGCAATGAGTTATTATTATTTATCAGGTTTCGTTTTTACACCGCGCCACACTTGCAGTACCGGCCTCCTCCTGCGGTGTCGCTGTGAAGATGTCTGAACTCTGCGGGTCCCTCTTCATGTCACCACACGTTGATGTGACCAGCGGAAGCGCTTGATACAAAACTGTTGACATGCTTCTAAAATCGTGTGAAAAACGAATTATGTTAGCAGACTTTATCTGTTTGTTATGCTATACTCCGGTATAATGTGCAGAACTGGTGGTTTTGTGAAATAAATACTGACCGCCTGTTGTGGTACAGCTCATGAATGGGAATTGAAATACCGAACTAAATTAGCACAATAGCTAACCTGCGAACTAACTTCAGCAGTTATGGCATTGATGGACAAAGGTAATGTACACCTTATACACCATATAGACATACACAAATGTATTAAATATTGTAAATGTGACACTGCAGTTTATTCAAAGTCTTTAAAGCTTCACTCATTATCATAATTTGAAACGCAATGTGCAGAAAATAAAGGGAAATACAGTATGTTCTTTCATAAAATTGTCTTACATTTTGCTATTAATAATGCGACATATGCAAAGCCTAATTGCAAACAGTTTAAAAATAAATAAATGGTTAATGCTGTTTTCGCCTGAAAAATATGTTAAGAAATATTTTATCATGTTCTATATTTTGATAGAAGTTATCTTTAACATGTATTGTTCTACATCAGAAATGCAATATTTGAATAATGGATTAGTCAAATTACAGATAATGAAGTAAGGGATAATGTTATTGACCCTATCCCTTTTCTAATAATGCAGCTGCTTTCATTTGTCATTTGATATTAAACTGAATATCTTTGGATAATTAAGAGTAAACGCTAAACAATAATAAAATCCATGCAGCTAGCTTGGGCTCTTATTTGTTGGTCAAACAATGAATTGAGACCAGATTATCTTCCTTCTGGGAGCTAACATCCAGTGTCAGAATTGGATGTGTACTTGTGAAAGATTGTATTTTTTAATTGGTATTGATGCTTGCTTTCTTGTGCTTTCAGATTCTGCGGTTCTTCAGGGTGCTTTCCTCCTGGCTGATAAACTGTCTCTCCCCTCGTCCCTGTCCTCCCTTCAGAAGGCTGACTGGAGCAGGGTGGGCCATCTGGTCCTGGAAGCAGTGAGGGAAATCTGCGGACAGGAAGAACTCGGTGTTCACCTCCCTGCAGCGGCTGTGAGCTGTATAAAGAAATTAGTTTGTGCTGTTTGGCTGAAGGTGTTATGCAGGGAGGCTGTAACGGACGTAGAGCTGTCCTGGAGGGAGAACCCTTTCTTCCCCCTCCAGAACGGCCTCCCCGAAGTCAACTATGTTGTCCTGCTGGAAGTGGTGAGGTCGCTAGCAGCTGCTCCTATATTTGCCCGTTTCCTCTTGCATCTTCCCCAGTCTCAGATCGCTACTGAGCTTGAAAGGTTGGTGCAACACGTGAGGTGCGGCCCCACTAGAGAGGACGATGTTCGATTTCTCCTGGAGGTGTGGTGGGAACTGTGGAAAGGGCAAGATGAGCAGAAAGAGGAAGGAGAGGATAGCATAGAGAAGACGTTTGCCGGACAGTTTGCTCGGCTCTCGTCTAAATCTTCCAGTCTTTCCCCTCAGGCTGCCAAGAGGCTCAAGCTAGACGCTTCAGATCTACCTGCATCGCCGCCAACCGCTGATGTCGTAAACATCCTCCTTCATGCACTTAAAGACATAAAAGATAACATATCTACAACAGATCTCTGCCTCCAGGCTCTTTCCATTGCTCTAGATACTCTGTACACGGCCTTCCTAATAGACGGAGCAGTCGTACTTCCTGCGATAGAGAAGATGCATATCCTGTCAAAAGTGGTCAGCATCAGAGAACAGAATGGCGAGAAACTGACTGCTGAACTTTTAAAGGAGGCTCTGAGAGACCTACATGCGTCTCACACACCATCTCAGTTTGAACCCACCAGGATAAAGCTTGGTGAAGCCTTGAAGATTATAACAGATCTGGCTCAGTTCTGGCAAAGCAATGGGCTCCTGGGCACCTCTGAATCTAGCGGCTCAGCATTTAAACTAGAACAAAGTGTCCAGAGAGTCCTGACGGGTCTACAGGAAGCCGAAGCGCCTGAAACTACGAATGAAATAGACCTTCAGAAGTCTGAGAAAAACATTCTCAGAGGTTTCCTGGAGTCACTATCTTTCCCCGCCGCAGAGAGCACCCCTGAGCTGAACGCCCGGGTAACAGCAGTCATCATCAAACACCGTCTGGACGACTACCAGAACTTCGCAGAGTTATTTGCCAGTGAGAAGAGTTGGGCCGCCCAAGATGAGCTCTGGTTCGACTGCCTGGAGAAGAACCAGGCAGCCTTCCAGCGGCAGGAAACAATGATCAATCTGACCTCCACCATCGTGAGTAAACTCCACAGCGAGAGCTCCAACGTGAGCCAGTGCAGGAAGCTGATGAAAGTGGTTGCGGACATTTTCTCAGCACTTTCACTAGAAGACAAGAACAAAGCATTGGCTGCCATGCTGAGACTGTCCAGCCGGGGCTTCTTTGGCGGCTCCGTCCCCTCCGCGGTGACCGTCGCGTTCGAACAGGAGCTTAACATGGCCTTCAACTGCATCATCCAAGGGAGGGGCGGAGCGTCGGCAGCAGCGTCGCAGGCCAATCTTAACACAGCAGTGTCTTTGGTAGCTCGAGTCGTGTTCCAGAACCCTGAAGCCGCTTTGAGGTCTTGTTGTCATTCCGCTGTGTTCAATAAAGGTGCTTTCACTCTGATGGCCAAGATCCTGCAGCAGCTGCCAGGACTCAGAGGACCGAGGGGAAGAGAGGATGACCTACAAAACGATGAAGACGCAAGCAAAAAGGCAGAAGAAGAAGAAGACACTCAGAGTGGTAGCGCTCTGCTCTGCAGGTGTCTACAGGAGATGACGAAGACCAAATCGTTGTCAGCCAATGAGAGAGAGCAGCTGCTCAAGTTTCTGGGTCTGCTGATGATGCCTGTCATGGCCGCTGAGGGAGAAGAAGAAAGGATGGAAAGCTTTTTGACACCTCAGGAGGTCGTGAACGTCTTCGTCCTGCCTAACCTCTCCACCACAGGTGAGAGTTTTGTCCTATTTATAATGCTTTTAAACAAATCTGTTTTCCAGGCAGGTTTGCAATCATAGTGTAAGAATCTTTTAAAACAATATACTTTTTTGTACATGAATGAGCAAATTCAACAAATCACCTCCCAGCCCCGTCCCCTTTCTTAAACCTCAACATTGACACAAAAAACAACACTTAAGGTGCAAAATGCTCCACATTATTCTCCAATTAGGTGCTAACTCTGAGCGGAGCGCTAACTCTGAGCGGAGCGCTGAGAAGGAAAGTGGGCAAAGAAATAAATAATAATGCCAAAATGCTCGGTACGGCTGCAGAGTTGTATATTCTCTGTGTTTGCCAACACAGTTTACAAACTACACCTTTAAAGGTCCCATGTCATGGCCATTTCTACTGATCATAATTCCATTGTTGAGGTCTACGAGAATAGATTTAAATTGTGCAATTTTCCAAAATCACATTGGTTTCTCATACAGCATCTCTGTATAGTATGTGTAGTAAGCCAAGTAACGGCTTGTTGGAGCTCCTGCCCCCCCCCCCCTCCCTATGAGCCCAGTGTGCTCTGATTGGTCGGGACGTTGCGAGGCTCGTTGCTGCGAGGAGCGGACAGGTTTCCGGGTCGGCGATACAGCGAGAACAAGCGAAACTCATCCTGAGCACACACAAACACTCACAGCCGAAGTAAAAACAATAAGTGTGGCTTGATATTGAGTTAGAAAAAGGTTTATAACGCTGTGAGAATGGGTCTGCGGAGAGCATTTCTCCGCCATCCCAACTTGTCTATTACCAGCGTTCAGGGAGCTCTATGCAAGTCAATGGGGACTCCCTGTTAGTTAGCCAAGGGATCCTGGTGTGTGAGGTGCTCTGCGGATTGGTCCATTTGTTGTTGATTTGGGTATTCACACGTCACAGAACCCAGGAAGAAAACAATGGAAAAAGAGAAATCTCCAACGAGGCGTTCTGGGGCAGCATAGACAGGTCTTTTCTGTGTTAGAGTTTTACTCGCTACAGGGTGTACTTTGAGGGTTTGTGACTCTGCAGACCGTTTACATGCATAAAAACCTTCATAACACACAAGGGGACGGGTAATAACCGGAAAAGCATGACATGGGACCTTTAACACATGTAGTTGTTTGACCCATTGCTAATGTAATCTTTATCTTTCCTCCAGGTCACCGCTGCTTCGACATAGAGCTGAGTCTGCAGCTCCTGCACACGGCTCTGTCTGTGGACGCTCCCGTCTCTCCTCACTGGGTGTTGGGCTGCTCTCCCTTCCCCCTCCTCTATGTCCTCGCCCAGCTGCTAAACCAGACTCTCAGGTTTGTAAGATGCGTGCACTCATTTCAATGGGAGTGCTACAAGGTTTAATTCTTGGACCACTGTTGTTGAGCATATATATATTAATGATAATGGTCATGTACATTCATATTAGCTCTCAGTAATGCTACACAAAGTGGCTCAATGGCTCAGTGACTGTGAAAACGATAGTATATTTCATAGGGATGCGCCGATACATCAGTAAGGGACGCATGCTGCAGGACTTTTGCCCTGTATAGCGAATGTTTTCAGGATCGGTTAATGAAGTCCAACATTCAATGTTCCTAGGTGGCCGTTGTTTATATTTGTGACTTTGTTATACTGCTGCTACTCCTGTTCACTTCCAGAAACACAATACGCTCACTCACTCACTCTCTCTCTCTCGCTCCACACATGCACGCGCGACACAAGTATCCCTATATCATCTTTTTTTAAATCTGAATGTTATGCATGGTTCTTGTTTAAAAAAGACCTAATAACTTAATTGCATTCTATATAATATTTGATTTAGATATATCTCCATCCTCTGCTAGGTGCTGGGAGCAGACACCAGAGGGCGCTGTGCACCGCTGGTCCATGGACACCAAGGAGCTGCTGGAGGCTTTGCTGACCCGGCTGGGGCAGCTGGTGGGGGCAGAGGTGGCAGCGTCCCCCAGCAGCTGGTCCAGAGCTCTGTTCTGGCTCTACCACAAGATGGAGAGACTGGACTGGACCATTCGCTTCCACCTCAAGCCCGTCTGGAGGGATCACTTCAAAAACGAGGTTCCCGCCTCTCTGCTGACTGTGTGTGATCTGCCGGAGCAGGTAAGATGATCTGTCTCTATGTGCATGCCGCTTCACCCAATGACAGCTTGTCTCTATCTTTTCTTGGTCACTCTACGTTAAGGCTTCTGGGACTTTAAAGGGATCTGGTTGACCATACAGTACATGACCTTCTGTGGATATTTCTGTATCCTATTGAGTGGTGCTGAAACAAGTAGTAATAATAATCTAAATTAAATCGGCCTCAGTCCAGTCAGAATTTCAATTTTCTTTTATTATTAATGCTGTACATGCCACAGTTTTCCTGATAAAAAAAAACTGAGATTTATTAATGATTAGCAAAAACATAATACAGCAGCAATAGTGGAAACCAGGAAAACGGCATGTATTGACCCCAAAGGGCAAAAACTACAAAACGTCTCAATCTGGTGAAAAACTACAAAACTGCAATCTAAAAGCAAGGGCTCTGGAGTGAAACCAGATAAGATAGAATGGCCGTTGGATATCAAATGTGGCTTCAATTGGGACATTTGTATCCTCCACGGTCACTGTACTTTAGCTACAGTTTGTTTTTGAGTTATCCTAGAAGCCGAACGTCCAAAATCAGATGTCCACCTACTACATTCAAAATTATATTTATTTGTATTGTAACATTGTTATGCTGCTGGTGATCCCCATTTTTTAAAAAGTAGAATATAATAAAAAATGTTTTAACTGTAAGGGAAAACAATAACTTTTTTTTGTATCCTCATTACGTAATCCTGTTACATGTATCGGTTACTCCCCAAGCCATTGAGGCACAAGGGTTCACACCAATGAGGTTTTGCTTGAATCAAGATCTCCAGTAACATTTGTATTGCAAAAATCTTTAGACAATAAACTGAGTGAACTTTGTTCTTGGAGACTCAGCAGACCAGCTGGCAGAGTCAATATTTAATGGCAGTAACTGCGGTGGCAGCTGAAATGTGACATTTTTACTGCTAAAGGGGATAACATCATTTTGTCAGTTCTGCCATGCTTGACTCCTGCTGATAACATCTGCCTCCCCCCCGTAGGAGTGGTCCGGGGTGGATCTGCCTCAGTACGGACAGGGCACCGGGCTGCTGGCCTGGATGGAGTGCTGCTGTGCGTCAGACTCCCTGAGGACCACCATGCTGTCCCGCCTCTCTCTGGACCAGCGGCGGGCCGACCACGTGGGCATGTTCAGCAAAGGCATGCTGGTGGCCGTGACCCAGACGCTGCCCTGGTGCTCCGTCAGCCAGTGGGGACGGCTGCTGGGGGTCCTGAGGGAGCTCATCACCTCGGCCCGCCTCCACGTCCCCTTCTCGCTGGAGTACGTGGAGTACCTGCCCCTCCTGGACCTGAGGAGGTTCTCCTGCGAGCTGCGCCTGTCCGTCCTCCTGCTCCGGGTCCTGCAGCTGCTCTGTGGGTCCAGCTGCTCTGACTGGCTGTCCGCTGAGGGGTGGGGGCACGTCGGCAGGTTATACTCCCACGCCGTGAGGGAGGTGATGAACTCAGTCAGAGCCAAGCTGCCCCTTCCTGCCTCGGCTCCTCTGACCGTCTCCACGCCTCCTAAAATGTCCAAAGAGCTTCGTCAAGAATCCCTGCTGAAGTCCAAAGAGTCCCACATGGAGGAGGAGGGGGAGACAGCTCCCTGCCAAGAGGTCCTCTTTGTCCTCAGCCAGCTCTTCTGCCATGTGCAGCACATCCAGGTAAGAGTTATCAACACCGCTGCCACTGAGAAGTCTGGATTCTGATTGGCTGGGAGGTTGAGCTAAAGATCACAGAGCTAGGGTTTATGTCTTTTTGGATAAAAGCGTCAACAAATGACATGTAATAATGTAATGTAATAACTGTTAAAGTTACCAAAAGTAACAGTCAATATGTGACCCACTCTATCAAAAATAGTTGGATGTTAAAGCAGCTCATTCTGAGATGATCGTGGATTTATGTTTCCAAACTAGTGGTTGATTTCAAACAAACCCATTTTTGGGTGTCAGAATATGATACTGTTATAGCCATATTCGGACCATACATTTACAGAATATCATATATTTTATATGCACAAAATACATGTTAGTGTTAAATTAAATCCAGTAAAAGGTATGATATTAACCTCTGAAATGTAGTGGAGTACTATAAAGTAGCTTTAGATGGAAATACTAAAGTAGTACAAATATGTCAAAAACAATACCTAAGTATATTTACCTAGTTACTTTCTAATTAACTAATTTATCTGAAGATCAGGATATAATTGGAAAGCTAAGAATCTCCTCTCTTCAACAGTGTAGTAACACTCACTTGTCGATGCGTCTGACTTCTGTGACTGAGTGGTAGGCCTACTCCTGTAATGTTTCTAAATATATATCTCATTGGCCCTCCTCTTCCAGGTGATGATGCCAGGAGGCCAGTGCGAGCCGCTGTTCCTGTGCAGCCTGGAGATCCTCAGCCACTACGAGGCCATCATGGCGGCGTTCCCTCACAGCAGCAGCTCTCTGGAGAGCGACAACACCCGCCACTTCTTCTCCACCATCACTGACAACCTGCAGAGCCAGGAGATGAAGGCGGTGCTGCAGCAGAAGATCGCTCAGCTGGTGTCAGCGGCAGCTTGACACACCGAGCTCCTGTGAAATAATGATGATGTCATACACTGCACTTATGAGGGTGATGGGAAAGGAGTTTGAGAGAATAAAATATATTTCACAGCAAATGTCTTTTTGTGCTGCGCCTCTCTCAAACTGTAAAGGGTTCTTGACAGGGTTCCTACGGTCATTAAAAACCTGGAAAAGTCATGGAAATTCAAAATGCAAATTCCAGGCCCTGGAAAAGTCATGGAAATGTAACTAAAGTTGCATCAAATATAATTTATATTTTATCTAATCGCCGAAATAGTAATACTATAATGATAATAAATACTGTATCGTATAGTAATGAAACGTAAAATGGCATTTAACTGTCGAGGTATTTTGCTGGTGAGAGATGTGAGTTGCTTTAGCGTGTAGAAGCTAGTAAGCCTACTATTTGATTTGTTTCAGACTTTATTTTCCTGTTCCATGTTAAAATAAACCATTTTCAGTGGTATCGCTGAGAAAGAGTCATTTGGTCATGGAAAATTAGGTAAAGGTCATGGAGAAGTCATGGAAAAGTTATTGAAAATCATTGGTGAAAAAGTGTATGAACCCTGTCTTGAACAAGATGTTGAGGCTGCGATGTAACTAATGTTAGATCAACTGTTCTACCTGGCGCTCCCTGTGTTTAGGACAGGTATACATTAGTACTCTCAACCACAGAATTAGCAAAACATATTTTTTATCAAGTAAAGAGTATTTGTTTTATTGGTACAAAAGTATTCTCTGCAAACAGTAAAGCTCCAGTAATAACATATCATTTACGGTAGTTTCTCAAGTACATACAGCAGACAAACAAATCATTTCCAGTTATAAAGCTACATTATGCCGTAGTGCATGATGATTGAACATTGGAGCCAGTCATTGAAAGTCATACATTTAAAGAAAAAAAGTATTATTTTGAGAAAGTGATAATATTCCAGAATAATCTCTAAAGTTACATTTTTAGAAAAATAAAAAGTGGGAAAAGTTGGCAAGTGTTTCGAAAGTAACAGCATTTCAGAAATAGAAATATTATTCATATTATAGAATGTAATGAAAAATAGTAATTAAGTATTACTAACTATCTAATAAGTTATTGCTAGGTATATTTCGAATTCTTCCATTTAACTCAGATCAAATATTACCTTAAATATAAAAGAAGAAAAAAAATGAAGTTCTCAAAATATTACAACATAAATCTCAAACTATTACTTTTTTCCACATGATAGTAACACCTTTTCCAAGAAAGACCACATTCCTGAATATATTAGATTTATAGATCACTTTTCATTCCTCCTTAATGGCTTTGTCCTATCTTTAGCCTCAGTCCGTCTTCCGCCCGGTTCCGTCCCCCCCCCCCTCGGCTCTGTCTCAGGTACAGTCTCTTAGCTTTCCTCAGCAGCAGGATGAACCAGTAGACCTGAGGAGCCAGGATGGCCAGATTACCCACGTTGCAGTGCAGCGGCAGATGGAAGGCCACTCTGTGCAGGGGAACCCCAAACTGCCGGCCGTACATCCAGTACATGAAGGGGAAGAGCAGGATCCGACAGGTGAAGAAGCTCCAGAGGATGATGACGCCGTTGATCCGGTGCAGCCTGGTGTCATCGAGGCCCAGCTGAAGACCAGGGGACAAGAATGAATTCCCTCTGGAAGAGCTGAATAGCTTTTATCTAACACTCTTTACAATTAACATCTCATTCACTACAGATGGTAGCAAGCCAGCGTGCAGGGTGTTGATCTGCGCGTTTGGAGCAATTTGGGGTTCAAGGTCTTGCCCACTTCAACAGGTGGATAGGAGAATAGGAGGGTGAGCGGAAACTCCACCTCCTCCTTTTCTACCTCACACAACTGCCAGTTTTGGCACTAAAGTCGATTCAGTAACGGGAAATGTGCACACAGGGAATGACGCTTCAAAATGTGTGTGCGATACTTAGATGGGGCAAAGTAATTGGTATGGAAGCCCAGTTTCTTTATGATGGATAAAGATAAAGAAATAAAAACAGCGGTTACTAACAAGTGAATAAATAAACTACTAAACATCATCACGCCGAACATTAGCCGCCTTTAGCTTAGCAGTGGTGATGCACAAACATGAGACTATGATCTATAGTTTGATTGCAGCAATACCACTAAATATGGCTAAAATGTTTTGATGTCTTAATAGTTTACCTGGATGAGAATCTTTCCTACAGAGACGAAAGGTGTGCTGAACTCTGTGGTGAACAAGCAGCCGATGAAGAAATCCCCCAGTCCCCTCCTGAAGAACTGCAGATCAGATGAGACACAGGAATCAGTGTTTGTACCAAACTGGTCAAACACACTACGTCAGGGATTCCTCCTGCAGACTCACCAGAGTGATGGGCATAAAAATGAGTAGCAGCACCAGGTGATGGAGGACCAACATCCAGTCCTTACTGAGGAAGGCCTTCACCGTCTGAAGAGAGTGGCCGCTCAATGAGCTGGAATGACCTCTGACCCTCTGAGTGTGGTAGTGGCTCAGATACATGGCGAAGATGTCAAAGGCCATATAGGGAGCTCCGAACAAAACAAACCAGTTGACCAGCCAGTGACTGCATGGTGACACAGAGAGCATCTGCACTTAAATAACAGTGTTATGCAAACCTTAAATCTAACGTAAAAAGACACAGACCAACTTGATTTTGTTTGGCGACAAAAACCCATAGGCCTACTGGTTAAATGATTTTAATTGCAGTAGTGTAAATGATATTAATGGTGATACAAAATGCATTAAAAAAATATATTGAAATCATATTAATATTAATTCAAACATGACTCTCCTACCTGTCAGTGATGACGTCATTGCAGGATGCCACCACTGTGACTCCAGCTGCAGTAGCCAGAAATGCATGGATGGCGGAAACCAGCCTGAAGAAACATTTAAAATAATACATTCTACTTTTTTAGTCTTATGCAGAAAAAAAGAGACAGCAAACACATGGCTTGGGGGAAATTACACGACACATGCGAATTTAATAGATTTCTTGCTTTTTGGCAAAATGCATAGGCCTACATAAGTAACAATGTATTTAGTACTTATTCCTTTCTGAGATTGAATGTGATATCTTCGGCCAATTGTACACACATATGACCGAATCATTGCAAAAGTTCTAACTTGTCATACGGTTCATAACAACATGTGTAGCCTGTGTATTGTAAGAAAATTATGATTATTTTAAATCCGTGCCGAATTCACAAGCTCTTTATATAAACTAATAACAAACAGTTAGTAAATCTCCATAACGCATTTATATTGATAGATAAGCAAGAACTCATTAAATCGGCGCATGTCTTAATGGAGTTCGGTGTGTGTGCTGACCTCTCACTGACGCAAACTACGTCAGCTTCACTCCAGTGTGTGAACGTGTCTCTCAGTCCTTTCCTGAAGCTAAAGAAAAGTCCTGGAAACACGACAGCTCCGCAAAGCAAGGTGGTCAACATGATCTCAGCCGAGTTCTTCCTCTTCCTGTAGCCGCCGACTTCGAATGATTATTCAGGATGGCCCAATCCCAAACCACGCACTACACCCTACCCCTACACACTCGCAGCTCAACGAGGCTCCCTCCTGTCAGATGGAGGGAGTAAATACAGCGGTCTCCAGTCAGCACCGCTGCAGACTCGCTGTTTGAGGGCTTGATAACCCACTCCCCCTCCACACCGCTCCACACTCGTTGGTTTGGAACAGTACTTAATGTGGCGGACCCTCCGCGCGAACGCGCAAACGGAGGGGTAGTGTGTAGGGGTAGAGTGTAGGGCAGGGGTACTCAAACTTTTTTATTAAAGGTCCACTTGTGAACTTTATACAAGGTCAATGGTCCGGATCAATGCCAGTAAAGTCACCCCCCCCCCCCCCCCGGAGCGGAGCAACGAAACTGAAATTAAGAAAATGTTTCTTACGGCGCTCTATGCATGGGGCCCCCATGAGGGGGTTTCCCGACATGTCGTTGCAGTAAATTAAAGGGTGTTTCATGTTGTCGTTGCTGTGGACCTTCTTAATCTACTTTCTTTGGGGCCCCCTTCTGGTCCAAGCACTTGCCTGCCTTGCCTGTCGGCAAACGGCGCCCCTGTAATATACACACACACATTCAATAGAGTGGCGAAGTCCCTCCCACTTACTTCCGGGGTATGGGACCTTATTCCGGAAAAGTTATGCATTGAAGTCAATGGGGAGAGAAAACTTATCTTTCGATCCCGTTTGAATTGTGCCATGAATTACACATATGATGTTTGTCAATCTTAAAAAATCATTTCCATGTCAAAAAAGTCACAGTTTGTCGTAAAACTGTTGAAATATAAGACTATGAAAAATACGTAACTAGAAAGACTACAAATCCCAGAGTCGCGTAAGTGATGTCACAATTGTTTACCTCCACCATTCAGATACCTAAGATCAGCGCAATATAGATATAATCTATCTATATGGCGCTGGCTAAGATAAGATAACTTTAACAAGATGCCTGTGTGCTTAGTACCAGGTTGTTATTATACCAGCAATGGGTCTTGCTCGTTCTTTTGCTTCCCGTCTGATGAAACGACCAGGAGTGGCTTGATCAAGTTAGCTACCTAGCTAGTAGCTAGCACGTTAGTTAGCATTACAGCCTTGTCATTTTTATTAGCCTTAACATGAAGTAACATTAAGTAACCCAAAATGTTAAACAGTAAGAGTAGTAGTCATATTTCGTGAACCCTTTGAATAGTACTGTCACCGGTGTGATCATTCTATAATACACCATTTAATTCCGGGGGAGAAATGCTAACGCTAACGTTAGCATCGGCGATCTTTTCTACTTCATGCTATCTGCACAAATGGTTGACATTAAACATTAAAACGACCAGGCAGTTCAGAGAGAATCAAAGGAAGGCAGGCTTTGCATGACATTCTTCAGGACGTGTTTCATTGTGGTGATAGTCAATCGTTTGTTGACAAGACAGTAGTGATGGCCATCTTGGTGACGTGTGTGGTTGACCAGAGATGTAGTTCATTGAGCCTTTCACACAAACAAATGTGTTACTTCACAGTTTTACGACACATTTTAATTTTTTTGACTTGCAAAATTATCTTTTAAATTGACAAACATCATATGTGTAATTCGTGGCACAATTCAAACGGGATCGAAAGATAATCTTTCTCTCTCCATTGACTTCAATGCATAACTTTTCCGAAATAAGGTCCCATGGGGCTCAACCGGAAGGGGAGGGACTTCGCCACTCTATACATACATACAGTCAAGGGCGCCGGAAGCGGGGGGGCCAGGGGGCCATTGGCCCCCCCACTTTTCAGCCCTGCCCCACATTTTCGCAGCGGCGGATGCCGTGGAACACTGTACAAATCCCGTTTCAATAATTCCCCTCTACTCTAAAGTCGCATCTAAAACGCGATCTGATATAGCTGTGTATATTTTGTTATGTTTGATTGTTATATTCAATCTCATTAGCTACAGGCATTTTTTTAAGCTTGTAAAGCTCTCACTCGCCACTCTGCTGTTCCACAGCGCCGCTTCCCCTCCCTCTGCTGAAATTATGAATGTAAGGCGTATAGTAATCATAGATAACACGGCAGGGTCCGTTACAGTTTGTTTTTATCTGATTTCAAATAAACAAAGTCTTGGCTTTCAGAATATTAAACTTGTTTTGGCAAATTCAGATGATAAATACAACTTTGAAGCTTGTAACGGCATAATTACAAGCAACGGAGTAACTTTACGTCACTGCAGGCATAACAGCAGCCGTGTTTCTCGTGAGTGTTTTCCCCGGGAAACAAACACAATACACACAAACGCATAAATACACAAACACACACGTATATACACGCACACACTCGCGGGCTTCCCCTATCTTCCCTTCGTACTATTTTGATCATTTGCTCCGCTAATAATCAATCAGATCGATCCAGAGAAGAGGAAACTTTAAAGGCCTTTTTCTCAAAATGATGACTCTGTAACAGTCATTATATAATGTGACATATTTTGCTTAATATTTGGAGTAGCCTACAACAACAATCCTGATATCATTAGAAAGCTATGAATCTCCTCTTTCCAACAGTGTATGCAACTCAAAATGTGTCTTCGGGTCAATGCGACTGATTTCGATGGAGCAGGTCACTTTGCATTAGGTAAAATAAAGCAGGCAGACATAACAGGAAGAATATGTAAATTTTAACCCAATCAAATAGGACATTGTCACACCATTCAAATGTATCCATGTAAATTACAACCAATAAAAAAGCTTAGATTTGTTTATTCGTTACGTTGTTTACTTTATTTGTCACGTTGTTCTGTGTGTCAGCCGTTAACCTAGATAGAAAAAATATATACACTTGCAAACACGTCAGAAGAACCAGCGCAGAAGAAAACTATACAGTCAATCTAAACTTAAATTAACAACTGGAAGGTCACATCCCTGACATCCACGTCTCAGGAGCCTGGACCTTCATCAATCATAGAACCAGCGAAGCCAGATAAACCCAAAAGCAGCAGCTCTGCGGCCGCAGAGACTGTCAAAACCGCCGCCACCGCCGTCGTTGAACCGAAACAGGCTGGTTCCGACTGCATGGAGGTTTGTTGTCGGGACATTGAGATGGGTAAAGCTGCAGCTAACTGACCGCTAGATTATTTGGGCAAAGAGAAAGGTACTTCAACGCAGAATGGTACAAAAACAGAGAGTGGTTAATTCTTTGCAAAACCACTAAACGGGCCTTCTGTGAAATATGCAGATTTGCTGCTGTCAAACGGCTTGTAACTTTCTCAAAATGTGGAGATGATAGCTTTGTTAATATCGGAGTTAATAACTGGAAAAAGTGCCCAAGCCTCCTGGGCAGCCACGAAAAGTCTAATTTCCACAGAGAGTGTATTAAAAAAAAGTGCGCTTTCTTCAGTTAAACACCAGTCAACATACAGCTTGTCAAACAACAGCGTATTGAGCAGGAAAAAAGAAGAGATGGAATGATGGAGCAACTGCACAATTTCCAAAATAACTCGTATCTGAGAAAAACCCCACTCTGAAGAGCTTCATGCTCACCGGGAAATATGCATCACGAGACAATTAATGAACTTATAAATCTAATGTATCGGGAGTCTCTCACCACTATATTAACTGAAATTTAAAAGCAATGCAAAACATGCAGTTATTGTGCTTCCAGCAAACATCCACTGATAAACTGCGATGTTAACAACCTCATGATAACCTCATATGTTTTTAACTTAGGATCTACCATGTGTTTAGTCTAGAAAAAGGTAAATGTGTGCATTTTATTATAAAGTTGTGTATATTTACAGACTGTTGCAAAAACTAAGAAACTTATAAACATCAGGTTTAAAACTAAAAGAGCTTTACAAAAAAGTAACACAATTAGAGATGTTTGGAGTTTTATTTTAGTTATTAATTTACATTTTTTGTCAAAGAGATGCTGATTTGATACCGTTGATACAGTTACGGCATTTCCTGTTTCTGCCGGAGAGAGGGGAGTTTGTCCCAAAGCTTGCTGCTGTATCTACTCCCTCCATCTTACAGGAGGGAGCCTCATGTGTCACTCCACGGAGTTCACTCCGTCACGGAGGGGGAGTGTGTAGGGGTAGGGTGTAGGGCGTGGTTTGGGATTGGGCCATACACACGCACTTTTTTGGCCCCCCCACTTCTAAAATGAATCCGGCGCGCCTGCATACAGTATGATGGCTTGAACTAGTGGGAGAAATGGCACTGTTTGTCTGTAGCCAATGCCTTGAACCTCGGCAAAAAAGGCATTAGAAGCATTAGAAAGTCAAGGTAAACTTGCGGTTAACTTGCGGTCTGCAATGCGTGTCACGCTCGCGCACACAAGTATATGCACGTTCATTCTCACAATCAGACACGCGTCAGACACAAGACGCGCGTACACAATGATGTACATATATTTATCAGAATCAGATTTTTTTTTTTTTTTATATATATATATTTTTTTATAATGGGACACAGGGTTCGGTCCGGATTGATTTGCAGTTCGGTCCGGATCCGGACCTTGGTCCGGAGGTTGAGAAGCCCTGGTGTAGGGGTAGGGTGTAGGGGGCAGTTTGGGATTGGGCCGAAGTCAGGATCGATGCAGACTCGCTGTTTGAGGGCTTGATAACCCACTCCCCCTCCACACTCGTTGGTTTGGAACAGCACTTAATGTGGTGGACCCTCCGCGCTAACGCGCAAACGGAGGGGTAGTGTGTAGGGTGTAGGGTGTAGGGGGTGGTTTGGAAATGGGCCTTTAAGTAACACCTGTCCGACTGCCCGACTACCAAAGGTAACTCTGCATGAAGTTTAAATTGAGTTTGGATCAATACCTTTATTCTGATATACACACATGATGTACATATACATGTAATATGAACAAATACAAGTATAAATTACAATTTTATATATATAAATAACATGATTGTGTGATTCTCCAATCAGACCTGTATGTATTTCTACAGGCTAAAACACTTCAAAATGGCACATTAAATACAAATAAAAACTCTGGGCACTTTGCCTGTATGAAACTGAAATAAGCTGGGGAATGTTATGGGATCTCATTGTCATCAATGTGATGGAGAAACAAAGGATTCTGTAATTCACTGAAATAAACTTTCTCTAAAATAATGACTAATATCTTATATGGATTCCCATTGGATTTCGTTATATTGCAGAAAATATGCTGTTTGGCTAACACATCTTTATAATACTTACAAAGTTTTGTTCAGCAGGATAATCTTTCTTTACATATTAACACTACTTTGTGCTTTTTAAAGCGTAAATGCAGATGCCAGAAGTTAAAAGCTAACGCTAGGCTAACTGCATCACAATTGCACCCATGCTAAGCTTAAGGCAGACTTGTGTCGGCGTGATGGCGTTCAGTAGTTTATTTAGTCACTTGTTAGCAAATGTCATTTTTATCATACAAGACATTTTGGGAAATTCACGATTTGGGTAATTACCGACATATTTTATGTCGTAAAAACAAAGTATTAAAATATCTTCAGCTTGTGTTAACCACAGACCTTATTTCAGGCATTTAACGAAAAACACGTTAAAAAAAGGTCTGATTCCAGACAAGGGAACTGGAAGTTGTAAAATGCTAACTAATTTCCAGGTTTTAGGACTCGTTCTTGCACCACTAACTATCATTGCTCTAGTTGCTCCACCATGTGCAGCAGCTGCTGTACTTGAGTCCGGTCTCCTGTATTTGTGCGAAACACTTGGTGCCTTTGTCCACATCTGCCCAGCAGCCACTGCAGAGGCTCTCCACTCTGCTCGATGTGATTCTCCACTGTCTTTCCTCTCAGCTCCTCTCCGTAGGTGAACAACACCACAGTGCTTCTCCATACATCCTGCCCCAAAAGGCTGAGGTGCATCTCCACCGCTCTCCTGTCTTTCTCTCTGAAGGAGCCCACCGGTACAGCCAGAATGAACATGACTTTGCTCCACACGGGGCAAAGGGAAGGGCTTCGACTGATCTCCATCCTGACCTGCTTGGAATTGGCCAGACCAAACAGGCTCCACCCGGGGGAGTCCACCACGATCACAGGCCACCCCGATACTTCCCCATGGCGTACAGAGCACCTGGTGGTCTTTGTGTCGGTCTGAAACTCCTCACTGTCCAGGATCACGTTGCCTGCTGAGCTCTTTCCTGACTTGCTCCTTCCCAGCAGGATGAGGGCAAGAGCAGGTTTGAAACTAGCCGACCCTGCTGGGAGTCCTGCAATGACATAATGCAGCGATTTTTACATTTCAAATATTTGTTCCTTTCCGATCAAGGGCGGAATTAGAAATATCTCAGATGAGACACATTCAGAAACAAGTATGCGAACACTGCAACTCTTTATATTTTTCTCGGTAGAGTTCACAAAAAGTTAGCGTTAGATAATCCATATTTTAAATTATATACAATTCCAAAATAATATCGCCTCAATGTTAGTAATGATTTTGGGGGGTTTCATGGTGATATTTATTATCTAGAATGATGTCCCTCATTCCCCTAGTCTCTTGCAAAAGGTATGACCTTACCTTAACAAATCTGTAAATACAGTGTTTCTTACAAATTAGTTAGCCACTTTTGTAGCACATACTGTAATTATCATTAATAACCTGATTTATTTCACTATCATGTTTAAACAGGTGAATATTATTTTTAACACACTTTTTGTGGTGATACAAAGAGATGATTTAAAAAGAAGATAACAAAATGTCAGTGTGAAAAAACATTTAACTCATATGTCAACAAATTGAAACGAAAACGCTGAACCCGGCTTACCTCTGGGTATATGTAGTTGTTTGGAGGCCATCTGCTTTCTTTGCCATGGCCTCCCATCATGCATATCATGCATGACTCTCATTTCTATGTCTTCTTGTCTTCCTTGCGACCTCCTCGCCTCCCTTAAGCTCACTTCTCGTCTGAGCTGGGTGTACATCCTGTCCTGGACTCCTCTGGGACTCTTGTTCGCCTCTATCATCTTCTGGATCTTCTGAAACAGCTCTGCCACCTGAGCCTCTGAGGCCCCAGGCTGGTTGCTCACTACCTGGTACCTGTTCCCACATCGCTCCAGCAGCCAACGAAGAGTTTGACCTTGGCGCCTAACGTGCTCCTTGATAGGGAGGCCTCCTGTAGAAGAGATCACCTCATTGGTTGAGTCAAACATCAATGGACAGAGCCAAAGGACCATCACTTTAGTTATGAAGGAAAGTCTACAGCCTAATGCTAAAGTCAGCAAGACACAATGAAAATGATGTTTAGCAGGTATTATGATAACCATCTTACTTTGTGTTAGTATGCTGACATTTGCTAATTATCCCAAGCGCACAGAGTACAGCTTAGTCTGATGGCTAAGTTTTGCAGTATTTGGTTCAAAACGATGACATTTTGACTGGATTATGGAACTTTTATTCATCCTGAGATGAATATCGCAAATATCTAAACCAAATTTATAGTCAATCTATCTAAACATCAAGACATTTAAGGTTATTTTAAGCTAATAAAAAGACAATAGCTGTTGGGTTCCAAACATTGCATTTTGGCCAATATGTTCCGCCTTTTTTACTTTCAACAAGGACCTTTAAATGCATGGACCAAAGCCTGATCAAACACGATTGGTCAATACTACTCAGATTACAAACAGAAACCAAAAAGCTTCCAGTACCTAAATCTTGATCCGTTGCATACATATTTTGCATTCGTGCAGAGATCTGTTTGAACAGATTAGGGGCCACCAAAGTCAATAAACATCTGAACCCAGTTTCAATCCAATCAATGATATTGTTGCAATATTTCGATCTGAAATGTTCATAAAAGGCCAAAATGAGTTATGTATACCCTCACCCCCTGGTTTCTGATCAACTCTTTGGACAGCAGAAACTCTGCATATCTTCGGTCGAAATCTGAAAACGCATCTATTTTGATTGTACCTTGGCAATTAAATTATTGCTGGGGGAAAAAAAAACACAAAGTACTTGTTGTGTTAATTTAGGCCTTGTAACTAATTCACCAGAAACTTTCTATCTGACTTTTATTCACTGGCGAGTTAAGTGTGCGTCAATTACATCAATATAGCGGGTCCTCAGTGGCTTAAAGTGTTGGCTTAGCCTCTTAGTAGTCAGTCTTATTGCCATTTGGCCAATTAGCATTTCGATTCTGTCACATGAACAGTGAGCATTATGTCATATAAAATGTTTATTAGTTTACCTAACAGGTCTCCATGAGTGAAGAGGACCATAGCTCGCTGCCAGATGGGGGTTTGGAGCAGTCTGAGCTGGGCCTCCATGGCCCTCCACTCCTCCGGGCCAAAGGTGGAGGTGGTGGGCAGCACCAGCAGGATGACATGGGGCTCTGGCTGGCAGAGGGACACGCCTCTGCACAGATCCTGGGACACCCTGTCTGGAGTGGTGCAGCTGGTCAGCCACCCTGGGGTGTCCACCACTGTCACCTGATTGATCAAATGAAGTGAGTGAAGAGGAGATTTTGAGGTAAAATTAGTCAATCAAAGCTGTAAAATTGTATATTTACTTGTATTCCAAAGATGGTGCCAGTGTCTTTGGAGCTATGAGTTGTTTTTTTGCGAAAGGCAGGTTTCCCAAGGATGATGTTTCCTGCTGAGCTCTTCCCACTTTGTTTCTCACCCAGTAACAGAACCACCAGCTGGGACAGGCTTGACTCTGGACCTGACAAAAGTTAAGGATCTCCTGATCATACACATAATCTATCCCATAATCTTTCTTACATTTCTTTAGAGTGACTCACCCCAAGAGGCTGCCATGTCAAGTTTTCTGTTTTCTATAATCCACAGTCGCAGGGTGTGTCAAGCTCCAGTCTGAAATGTCTCTCCACAATCTTTTCTTCACAAGTGATTCCAGCTCTGCATTTACTTCCTGTTGTTCTGTGGGAAAGCATTAGGGTTGGAGCAGCCAGCCCACACGATGTGTGAGTTTCAAAGTTCACCAAAGAGAAGTTCCTGAGAAGTGGCTTTGGTAATAAAATGACTCACACATAAACAGAGGCTTTACAACATATACTACACACATTTGCTGTGTTATCTCAAAAGTGACACGGACACACTTAAACAAATGATATGACTTTAACAGTAATGTTATCTTATATTATGCCAAGAGAAGCTTTCATGTGCTTGAGAGCTTGATTTCCTGGAGGCAAACACGTCCAATTCGATTGAAAAGTCTTGTTTTCCCTCAATGTTATGTGACCAAGTGACTCCAAATTAATGTGGCATTGTAAACTACTCTGAAGACAAAGACAACACCTCTTTAATTTGATTTTTGTGTGTTTTATTCTTTAAATTATAATTTTTTATCAAGAATTCAACATTTTTCAAATAGAAAAGTCAAATAGTTTCAATGAAATTTGACCAAGCATGGAATTCTATTCCTGACAAGCAGTACAAACCGCTTTGAATTGGATTTCAGTGTTTTTTTTAATGTTCTATTAATATTTATTGAAAATTCATTATTTCCCTAAAGAAAATTCCCAGCTTTTTAAAAATAGCTTCCATGTGCTATGACCAAGTCACTACACGTTTATGCAGCATTGCTATACTATGCTGCATGTGTAGGACACACCTTTTTTAATAGAATTTAAGTGTTTTTTAAATTAAAATATTTTATTGAAAATTCAGCCTTTTTCTCAATAGCTTCCATGTCATGTGACTAGGGTTGCAAAATTCCGGGAATTTTCAAAGATGGAAACTTTCCATGGGAATTAACGGGAATAAACGGGAATTTATGGGAATAAACTGGGAATTTTCAAAATGGAAGGTTGGCTCTTCATAGGGAACTTAAATATAGTTGGGGAAAGTATATTTTAGCATAATCTTGACTAAAACAAACAGATGCCATTCAAGTACACTTGAATATCCATGCCATAGCACACTGCTTACTGCATGGCTATTGAGACCACACAAAGGTTGGCAACAGGCTCACAAATGTGAGAGTGGAAAAACTGGTTGGCATTGGGGCAAACCTAAGGCTCTTTGAGGCTGACACAGAGCCATCCTCAACAAGGCTGGACAGCGACACTGAAGAGGAAGAGTTGGATGTTGATGAGGCCCAGGAAGAGCCCATTGACTGAAAGGGTTTAGCAAAAATGCAGAGGATTGCTTGAAGGAAGATTTGCATGTTTAATGGGACTTTTTGGAGGGAGAAGGGCTCTTTTCATTTAACATTTTGAATGGGACTTTGTGGGGATTTTTGGATGGGGGGTGCATTTTTTAATGAGTGGGGTTGGGGGGGATGAGTAATATTTAACTCAAAATTCCTGTTTTCGTTCTTCAATGAAACAAATAATTG
This sequence comes from Trematomus bernacchii, assembly GCF_902827165.1. Lineage (NCBI taxonomy): Eukaryota > Metazoa > Chordata > Actinopteri > Perciformes > Nototheniidae > Trematomus > Trematomus bernacchii. Next base: position 4,229,861 of record NW_022987851.1, on the reverse strand, counting down.
TTCAATAAAATAATAAAAACTTGTTCTGTTCTACTTAAAAAAAAATCTGTTGAAATGTCATGTTTTTTTGTTTAATTTTGCATCGAATATTTCCAAAATTCCCCAGCTTAACTTCCCATGGAAAATTTCCGGAAACTTTCTGGAAATTTACCGGAAATGTTCCGCCCCTTTGCAACCCTACATGTGACCAAGTGACATCAAATCAATACATCATTGCAAAACTCGGTTTTACAAGTTGTAATATTACTCCTGAAAAGCAGGACACACCTTTTTTATTTTGCACTATATGATATATGGATTTTAGTGTTTTACATTTTTTATATGAATATTTGATTGAGAATTCAGCATTGTTTTTATTGAAGAGTCTTGTTTTTTCAAAAGCTTCCATGTGAGCAAAAGACTCCAAACTAATTCAGCATTGTAATACTATATGCTGGACAAGTAGGACACAACTCTTTCAATAGGATTATACTGTTTTTCACTTTTATTTGAATATTTTATTGAAAATGAAGCATTTCTCTTGAAGTCTTGCTTTTTCTATAGCTTCCATGTCATGTGAACAATTGACTCCAAATCAATGCAGCTGAGGAGGCAACACGTCTTTTAATAGCATTTTTCTAAAATATATTTTCTATTTTATATGAATATTTGTTGAAAATTCAGCTTTTTTGTTAAGAAAATTCTTATTTCTTTCCAATAGCTTTATTAATTGATCAATGGTTTGCTTATGACCAGGTTAGACTTGTGTCATGTCATCAAAACAGTCGATTGTAATTGATTGATTTTAACATTTTTATACATTTCAAAGAAGACCCCCATGACCCCTCAGATTTAGCTGACTCGTCAATTTGGGGGTTCTGCTCTAGGGTGGGATAACAGTCTTTTTCTATTTTATTTTTTGCAATCACAAGTTTTTCTTTCTAGTCCTCGTTCATGTGCAAGTGCTCATCTCTAAGTCACCATGTGTGAGCTAAATCATAGAAGCTAAAAAGAGACAAACACTCCAAGTAAAACCACTTTTCTTTTTACTTTTATTCATTCATACATATATATGTGTATATATGAATATATATACATATATATATTACTGTTAAAAAGTGTGACTCATCACATTATCACCTGTAAGCATAAATAATCATTTTTTTTCTCTCTTGAAACCTGGGAAATAAACCAACTGAAACAGTTATGGGTCATTTTCAGCACCATTGAATAGTACATTCTCTATTTTGCATCAGGATATAAAAATATACAGATATAGTGTTTTTCTTCTTCTTCTTTAAAACATTCTTTCCGTGTTGTTCAATGGCATGAAACAAGAGAGGAAGAAAAGACCTCATGCTGACAATGAGGATTGTTAGCGTGGTTATCGTCTATATTATTACTCCTTAGCAGATCCGTAGTCCACTGTCCTTTCATCCGCTCACAGCACTTTCAAAACATCAGTAGCAGCCACACGTGGGAGAAAAGAAAAGAAAACACAAGTTTGGAGGGTCCTCCTCTGAAACATGTCACGCTCACAGTGCCATCGGCCTCCCAGCCACCGTAGGAGAAATAGCGAGAGGTGGGGGGGGATGTCGGGCGGAGACGTTGGGAGTGTGTTGGTGTCGGGGGAAGGGAAGGCCGTGAACAGCGAGCGGGCCGGGGGGGGCTGTAACCACCAGCAGTCCTGTTACTGTCACTCTCCACAGTCCAAAGTGGGGGTGCTGCTGATGATGCCCCCCCCCCCCCCAAAAACATTCAAAACAAAATTCAAAGCAAAAAAAACGGTCAAAATTGCAACAAGTGAGAGTTAATGGTTCGAGGCAAACGAGAAGAGAGAGAAGCGAAGGCGCGGTCAGGATGCTCGCAGTGCATAGAGAGGGACAGCTTTACTGGAAGGTCGTCAGATGGGATTATTGCCCTTTGTCAGCCTTGCACACTCACTCTCACACACACACACACACACACACACACACACACACTCACACACTCACACAAGGTACACACACGGTACACACACGGTACACACACGGTACACACACACACCTCCACCCAGAACACGAGAGTAGAGACGGTGAGAGAGAAAGCAGGGCTGGTGGATCAGTGGTTTCCAGAGGGTTCCTCTCTCTGGCCTCCAGGCTGGTGGGGATCTGTGTGTGTGTGTGTGTGTATGATATATGTCCCAACACAAGTCCAAAATAGGCTCAGCTCCACCAGCTCTCTTTATTTTCCCCATCAGTCTGTCCGTCGGTCAGAGAGGTGTTGTGGCCCGTCGTCTTCCAGGAGGCTTCACATCCGCGAGGAGGAGGCCAGCTCGTAGAACAAGACGTAGGCGTCGCTGCTGCGCACTTGGCTGGAGGACATTGGCGTTACTCTGGAGAGGAAGAGAGGGGAAAAGGTTTAATGGTGAGAAAAAAGCACTTCATTCGATTTTTTCAAACCGGGTTCTCATTATCCTTTGGTTGATGTAAACAGTAACTGTAATGTATCCATGTCAGGGAACATAAAGATACATTTTGTGATCCGGCCTCCATGTTGAGTGAAAATGAAGATTTGGTCACTAGGCAGAGCACGACCTTCTAGTTTTACAGCTCAAGCTGATAGCTGTAGAACAAGAGGGTCTTCCAAACCAATCTGATCCAACAAACGGGCTTTTTGGTCTTTGTTATGATAGATTCCGTCCAAGAGACACGGACTAAAACTGCTTTTCTAAAAAGCTGAATATTTTCAACTTGAATCACTCTGAGCAGTCACACAAAGCCAAAACACTCCGAATAAAAGAGGCTGGGCGCTGCGCTCTTTGGTCGCATGAGATGTTATGTGCTCTGTTTTCATTGGAATCAATTACAAATGTGTACCTTAGGCAGTAAGAGAATCTCCATTTATATTTGGTTAGCGCTGACAGTCTGGTGACAGTTCACCAGCAGTGACTGACGTTGCACTAGCGACTCCTCGATTGGTTTTTCTTCAAGATTTAAAGTTTTAAGAAGCTCATTTTGTATATGTTATTCAAGCATTTAACGCTAGATGATTATTATTATTAAACAGTCACTTAGAGAGTTCAGTTGACAATATAAAATACCAGAATTACCCTTTAATTGTAATTTATGAGTAAGAATACATTTGAGCAGGTTTCGTTTATTTGTTTACATTATTTGTTGAGTCATGAAAAATGATCATAATAAACTATATATTAGTAAAAATGTAGCATGCTTTAATGCTTCAAAAACAAAAACATAATGCCAGTTTGTGTACATTTCCATATTTGAAGTCACCTTTAAATGGTTCTGAATGCCCCAAGGTGTTTCTCTACACATACTTGGTGCATGTTTTGATCCTGATGAGAGCACATTAGTAGAACCTACCTGGAGTCATTAAACGTGTACCATTCTCCCGAGTTGGGGTTGCGACAGTAGGCTGTGTAGTGGCCGCCCATAGTGGTGCCTGAGTGGTTGGACACTGCGTACAGGTTGTACACTGCATTGACTGAAACGGGACAAAAACACACTTAAAGCCAGCACTTCTTTCATAACGACACACTTGAAAGGGCACCGTTTCTCACCCCATTACTATTAGATATTATTTTAGATTTAATATCGGCTGGGATGCAAAACATAAATCAGATATCTGGAATGGTAGATGGGTACTTACGGCAGTTTTGCGAGGCAAACTCCCGCAGGTCGAGATCCTTCATGGGGAAGTTAACAAAGGTGGACAGTTTGCTGGTTCTGCGGGCCTCAGAGAAGCGTTTCAGGTCTGAGCGGGAGGGGAGTCAAGGAACAAACTGCTCTGTGTGAACCTTTCAGTACGCTCCGACAACACTTTGTACAACTGTGCAGAAGCTCTGTTACTGGATGGAGTCAAATATCTACACTCGTCATCAACATTTGGTTAGTGGATGTGAGTGCAGTCTACAGACTTTCTACCAAACTGGGTTTTAAAAACATGACCCGTCAGAGCTGTTTCAAACAACTGGTGTGCTTTTACAATGTCAAAGCAGCAGGTTCAATAGAACGACGGCATATTAAGGTCATTGTAGGTTAAACAATTATAATTATGCAGCAAGATAGGCAATATTCAGAAAAAAACTGTTGGGATTTAGTTATGTGAAATGTATTCTCTGAGATTAAAGTGGTAAAAAAAAAGTCAATTGCAATAGTTCTTTATTAAGTCATCCATTGAAGATTTTCTTCTTCTTGTGAATTTGACACTTTTATCCCAAAGAATATATATTTTTCTCTTGATGTTTTCTCGAAAAATGTTACCCCCCTAATCAAGAAAATTGCCACAAATGTAGCAAATCACGGTCACATAGTATTTGATCTGATTGCTCATCCTGCTGACTGAATCTAATGGTGATTGCACTACAATCATCATTAGAATGTATTACTTTGTACTACAGTGTTACCATAGATCACACACTAACAGGGATGGGCAACTTTGATGGGGGTGGGGGCCACATCATGTATGTGCTGGCCACCAGGGGGCCGCAGATTCACTTGGAACACACACACACACAAATTCCATGTGTTGTATGTAATTATTAACAAATATACTAAGTCTGACATCTTCATTGACATTTTCCAATCTTTCAGGGAACATCCTCTAATATGCTCACTAAACAAATGTCAGTTCACAGAAATGTTATTTAATGTTTACAAGTGGCATGTTTGTATTGAACAGGTTATTTAACAGTGGAATAAAACTATTTTAAACTATTGGAAAGCACGGAAAATGTGTGTGCATTAAGATTAACCATTAAGATGACATAAACATGAAGTCATGAACACTAACCCAGACATTAGTTGTCTAACTTGAACCTAAGACACTTGTAGCCTGTCTCTGCTGACGCACAAGGGGAGTGTCAACACAGACACCTGTCAACCCGCACTCTGCTGTTCCTCAGCGCCGCTCCCCCTCCCGCTGAAATTATGAATGAAAAGCGTATAGTAATCATAGATAACACGGCAGGGTCCGTGACAGTTTGTTTTCATCTGATTTAAAATAAACAAAGTATTGGCTTTCAGAATATTAAACTTGTTTCGCCAAATTCAGATGATAAATACAACTTTGAAGCTTGTAACGGCATAATTACAAGCGGTAACTTAACGTCACAGCAGGCATAACAACAGCCAGTGTTTCTTGTCAGTGTTTATTTTTTAAATGAATTACGTTGTTTATAAATTAATCTGAGGGCCGCAAAAAGAGGAGGTGGGGGCAGCCATTTGCCCATCCCTGCACTAACATCTTGATACTCTCCCAGCTATATGCTCACTGCAAACATCACATTACATCAGCATCTGTATAACATTACTACTGAGGAAAGGATACGCAGCACTAAGATCTTGGGGAACTTCTGTATCGTGAACTTCTTAGTACATCTTCTCCTGGCTTTACACCTGTAGCACGTCTGTGGAGAGGAAATACAGTTTGTTACAAACACTTTGATTCCAGGACATGGACCAGACTTTGGGAGTAATGGATTACAGGTAACAGGATTACATAATCAGGATAAAAAAAGGTAACTCTATTCCCTTACAGTTACATTTCTATAATACTAGCATGATGACAATGCAAGATAAAGTGGCTATGTGGACACAGGCCCTAAATATGCTGATTCATGTTCTAGCACTGAGGAGTCATCACCGCTCCGATGGTTCTTACCGGCTTCTCGTCTCCGTCCAGGACGTCTTCTTTGGTGAAGAGCCGCATGCAGTCCATCAGGCTCACCTCACCGTAGCCCTTCTGAGCACAAACATAGATGCATTCACATTAGCATGCACACACACATACACACATACACACACACACACACACACACACACACACACACACACACACACACACACACACACACACACACACACACACACACAAAGCAAAGCACAAACAGAGACAGGGGGAAAACCAAAAAGCTCATGTTTAGAGCTGTGGGAAGATATTTGTAATTGCTTTAAACCATTGTGCAATATCAGTATTGTAATATAAGACTAGATATATTGTTACATTTAATATATCGTAATTTTGTACCCTGGTTTTCAAGGCTGCATTATAGAGATATGATGTTATTTTCTGAATTTAACAGACTTTAGCTGTTCTATTATTTAGCTTAGACCACTTAGTCTTTATGACTACATTAATGCAGATTATAAATCAAATTCTTATTGTTTAAATATGTTGTAAAAGCATCAATGGTCAACCGTACTATAGAGTGGTGCAGTGATGACGTATTTTTGTCACCACCCGGAAAGTAAGCCTCGCAATGTTTCCCTCGACAAAAAGCAATGGGATTTCTCCACTGGATTTTGCTATATTGCAGAAAATAAGCTCTGTGGCAAACACACATTATGATATTCAACAACTTTTGTTCAGCAGGATAATCTCGACTAATAACCCAATTTATTGATTGTTGAAGCGTAAATGCAATCGCCAAATGTAATACGCTAACGCTTGGCTATAAACAATCTACATCACATTCACATGGCTGCCCATCACCACCGCTAAGCTAAAGGCGGCTAATGTTTGGCTTGCTGACGTTTAGCAGGTTATTTAGCCACTTGTTAGCAACCGCCGTTTTTATGACACATAAAAGCTTCGGACCTTCATATAGGGAGTATCCACTGGCGTATTTCATGTTGTAGAACATCTCTTAAGCTTTTGTTAACCATATACCTCATTTCAAGCTTCTAACCACAAATATGTTGACTTTGAGAAGAGGGAATCAGAAGTGGTAAAATACAACGTTTTTTCCTGGTTTAAGACTCGTTTCTGCACCACTAAATGATCGTTTCTGCACCACTAAATGATGATTTGATTTTCTTCATAGTGCCCAGCTCTAACTAACAAGAAGCACAAAGAAAGGTCACCTCTGCGCTACCTATTGTGCTGACATGTGTCTGCTGACCTTCTGGGACTTGTTATGTAAGGCTCACCAGTGTGTGTGTGTATGTATGTGTGTGTGTGTGTTTCCTAACCTTGGCGATAGGTAGAGAGAGATCCCAGAAGGGGTCGAAGACGGTGGAACAGAACCCGCAGTGGCTGCAGGTTAGAGAGCTCTTCAGCTGCCCCACGAACACGTCTGCAGAGATAAAAGCAAAACACACGATGCTGATCACTGTCACATCTGGCATGAAAAACAGTGACAAAAGATGTATGTTTTATTCGGCTTTTCTGTTCTTCTTCATGCTGAGTGTTTGATCTCAACACAAAACAAAAAACGAATATTACAAATATAGAAGAGATTGAACGTACACACTTATACATTTTATCATAATATAATTAAAATGGATCGTGATGCTTTTCTACTTACCGACTATCTTACTGTCTTCTCTCTCCAGATATTTGCTCCACATCTTCTTCCCTTTCTCTTCGTCCCTGAACATGGAGCACAGGAGTCTGTTAGAGAACTGGATGAGTGCAGAGTCATTGAGAAGATGGCCAAGAGAGTCAGAAACACACTGATCAGCTGTTCTGATTCAGAAAAGGAGTTCATAAGGAAATGGGTCAGAGCAGAAAACAGACACTACTAAGGGACCTGACCTACTTTATTACAGCTTCCCCCTGGGACATGATTTTAAGCTGGAAATGGATCTGCATTTTGTTTGATAGTAAGGCACTGGGTTTTGTTTTGAGGGTAGTACACAGAGATGAACCCTTAAACATGGCGTTAGATAACTGATAATCACATCCAATAAGAGTCGGAGCGTTACTCTGACTTGGGACCCACAGAGGAAACAACTCAAGGAGGTGAAGTGTCCCATGAGTCTTCATTGAGAGCGTAAGGAAGAATCTTAATGACTAATGATGCCTCTGTCTAATCCCTGTTTACAAACTGTATGCTATCATGGGCGGTTATGATACAATGGACCCCTAGGCAAAGACACGCAAGAGACCCCACCCCTTCTACTACAGAGGGGAAATACACAGACTTTGATGTTGTTTAGCCTTTTTGTTGTCTTTTTGTGTCTCTTTGTAGTCGTTTCATGTCTCTACGTTGTCGTTTTGAAGTCAACTGGAGCTCCAAAAACTACAAGTAAGTCTGTTTTTGTTTGTCTTTTTTTTTTTTCACGTGGAACAGGGTTGGCTTTAGAAGTCTTATTTAACTTTGAAGTTCACTTGACACTGGGTTCAAATCAGCTGCTGTTACATTGTGTAGTAATTTCTTTCTCTTTGTGGACGTTACGCATATATCTGCACTACTTAATACTGTAAAATCAATGTTCTAAGATAACAACGTACTATCTATACTTTTACTATTACTACCGCTATCTGGCAGCTACTTCATAACTTTCTACTTGTTCCACTTACATTTTATAATGCTGTCACTAATCTTTTCTACCGTGAATATGCACTTATTTCATTTGAATGTAATTACTTATTAATATGTACTGTCACTGTGCTGTAACAATGTACATTTCCACTCTGTGGGATGATTAGAGGAGTTCTGATGTCATTTTGTGTATCTTTTTAGGAGTGACAGATCTTTCTTTGTTTTGCTGTCCCTTTTTTTGTTGTTGTCATTTTGTGTCTATTTGGTTGTTTGGCTCCTTTTCATAGTCCTTGTGACTCTCTTTGTGTTTTCTTGCAGCTGTTTTACATTAGAAGAGTTTTGCCTTTTTTGTAGTCAGGTTGTGTCTCTATGTAGTCATTTGTAAACGTATAATGACATTCAGGTGAAGGCCAGGGGGACAGAGGACTTACGGCAGGTGGTCAAAGTCCTCCACCGAGCCTCTCGGCCTGACGGTGACCCTGTTGACCTCGTTGTGCAGACCGTCCAGGAGGAAACGCAGGAACTCCTGAGCATCCTGTTGGCTGCAGGACACACAAACACTCAGTCAGAAATGTAAATGTCAGCTGATTTTACTGTCATATCTCTAGACTCTTGTAGTTGTGTGATTATGAGACAGAGGGAGGTGCTCCTAAAATATTTACAAAAACAAACATTGTTAAGAGTGAAGGGTGTAACAAAGCTTACTTGTATCCGACAAATCTGGGAGCATATCTCTGGATCTGCGTTTTGAATTCTGACGGGCTGACGGCCTCGCTGCTGGACGACGTCCACATGGTCTGTAACAGCTTGGCAAATTCTGCAACAACACAAACACTCAAATGACTCACACACTCGGCGGATTCTACATAACAGTGTATTCATGTCAAGTTAACAGCTCCATTGTTTTATTTAGTAAAATTCAAGCAGTTTAAAAAAGGTACCTAAACCAAAAATGTGCGGACTATTGAAATATTGATCATCACATCTAAATTGTTATTATAAATGCAATTGCAAGAATTAAAGAGTACATAACTCCTATAGTATGTATGTATATTGTTCATATTAGCTTTGTGTTAAATAGGCATTGTTGAAAGTGCATTCAGGCTTTTTCCAAACATTCAAGACAATGCAAACCTTGCTAAAAGGCCAAGGAACATATTGTCAGAGCCTACAAAAGATGACATAGAAGCAGATCTACTGCAGAGGTAAAGAGGTAATGAGCAGAGTTGGGTGTAACGCGTTACAAAGTAACGCGTTACTGTAATAATATTACTTTTGTCGGTAACGGAGTAGTGTAACGCGTTACTTTTATAATTCAGTAATCACACTACAGTTACTAACATTGCCCCGACACGCGTTACTTCGTTACTTTTATAAAATCAGTCATAATCACACTGACAGACAAGAGGGGTTTCCGCCGCAGGTTTATATGTACGTAATCTGCGCGACTTGCGCGTCCACATCTCCACGTGCAGTGCTGCATAAACATGGCAGAGTCAGCGATAACTTTCGAGGGGTGGAGGTATGCCCATTATTTTGAGTTCGTCCGAAGAATAGACAGGAATGTGACGGTGAGGTGCAAACTGTGTCCAGGCCAGAAGCTGTTATCCACTGCTGTAAACACCACGTCAAACCTCAACAAACACCTGCAAAGAACACATGCTAAGGTGAAGCTAATAGCTAAGGACCCCCGAACCCAGAGTGAGGATGTTGTGAGTGCGCCGCCGCCGACTCCGAAGCAGCACAAATTAGAATTTGGAGGACCGGTAACCAAAGCAGAGATGGACAGGCTTGTAGCATCCTTCATAGTAGAGGAAATGTTGCCCATTTGCACAGTGGAATCACCATTGCATCGTTCAGAGATATACTGCGCAAAATACAGATAGCAGGAGACAGAGGACAGCCATAGTCAGAGCTATCTGGATCAGTCTTATGCGACAATGGAAACTGAACTAAAGAGAACATTTGAAACTTTAGCAGTCTGCGTGATCTGCCTGTAGGGAGGGGCGGGCCGGCCCTGCGAGTAAAGTAACGAGTAAAGTAACGAGTAAAGTAACGAGTTACTTTATGTAGAGAGTAACGAAGTAGTGTAATATATTACTTTTTTTTAAAAGTAATATGTAATATGTAATATATTACTTTTTTTTAGTAACGACCCCATCTCTGGTAATGAGTGTGAGGTCTGTAGGAGGTTCTGGTTCCAGCCTCTAGGGGGCCTATGTGACTTGTCTCTCACCTTCCATGAGGGCGGTGTTGGTGCGGCTGTTGTTGTTAAGGTCTCTGCGGTGCAAGTTGTGCAGGCAGTAGTCCCGCAGGCTGTGTGTGTTGCTGAGACACTGCAGGATACTGTTCATGAAACACTGAAAAGAAAAACAGCAAAACAGTGAGATTCCATGACTGATAACATCAAGTTCCATTCAATAATGATACTTACACATTTATGTACAAAATGATGGCAAAAACCCACCAGTATTCTTACAATCTAGTTCAAACAATAACATATATTTATTGATTTAAATGTTATCCATAGCTGAATCAAGCAAGTTAAAGAGGACATGTAATGCTCATTTTCAGGTTAAAATGTGTATTTTGTGCCTCTTTTGAGACATGTCTCCGTGCTTTAATGTTCAGAAAGCTCTTTATTTTTCTCATACTGCCTGTGCTGCAGCACCACTTTTCACCCTCTGTCTGAAACCAGAGCCCAGTCTGTTCTGATTGGTCAACCGCCTAAAGTTTTCCCACCCCTTAGCCTATCACATAAAATGTGTTGGAGCTCTAGCCAATAGAAGCGTGAGTGTTACTATATTACGGTAGTAAAAAGGACTCCAATGATGGCGTTTCAGTGTCAATGAGCGTTTCAGGGAGTGTGTGGGAGAGACACTCCCTCTGGAGGGAACACTGGGATTGTAGCCGTTGCAGACCATTTACATGCAAAAAAGCCTATACACACTACAGGGAAGGGAAAACCCCAAAAACCACTTTTTTACAGAAGGTAAGATGAGGAGGTTGATACCACTCTAATATACCCTAAATAATAATGTACCCTAAATATGAAGCTTTAGCCAACCGGGATTAGCTTAGTTTAGCTTAGCATAATGGGAAAACAATTGCAGACAATTTGCAGTCTTTAAAGTCAAAGAATTAGTCCTTTATAACACCAGAATAAAAATTGCTTTAAAAAAGCTGCTGCTTTTCCACCTTGGTTTATTCATAACAGGGACAGTCCACCTATAAATCAAACCTACATCTTTTTCATCCTACCTGTAGTGCCTTTTCTCCAATGTAGTCAAACTAAACGGCCCTTGGCTTGTGGTGCTTATAGTCCCCAGAAATACATCGAAAAACACTTATATTTTTCAACGTTTATGTCCATCTCTAGAAATCTAACCCAATAAGTAAAGATAAAACATCAAGATGGACGGTGTTGTCAGCAGGTTCATGCAGAAACTATTTTCTTTCTACCAAACTACATTTTTAAATTAAATTACTAGACATACTTGCTTGTGCTCGGTGATACAGTATACAGTATAGTACAAATACAGGGATTACAGTGTATATTTCTACAGGCTTTATTTCCAACACTCTTCCCAAAACTATTCAAATTGATAAATATCACTACATGTAAGCGGATGAATATGTATTTTTTGATGTTGGGGTACACTATCCCTTTAAGCTAAGCTAACCGTCTGTTGTCTCCCATATCATGTATACAACACAGGGATTTCTAGACAAAGTGAAAGAAGGGTCAGCCCGGTGCAGTTTGAGAGGATCAAGAGACACAGAGTCCTCTCTGGTCCAGAGCTCTCTGATTAGGTTAAAACACACACACACACACACACACACACACACACACACACACACACACACACACACACACACACACACACACACACACACACACACACACACACACACACACACACACACACACACACACACACACACACACACACACACACACACACACACACACACACACACACACACACACACACACACACACACACACACACACACACACACACACACACACACACACACACACACACACACACACACACACACACACACACACACACACACACACACACACACACACACACACACACACACACACACACACACACACACACACACACACACACACACACACACACACACACACACACACACACACACACACACACACACACACACACACACATTTTAAGAGCTGTCCTTCTGCCTGTTGCCTGGTAGATAGAAACTCTGGACCACCCCTCCTGTGTGGATTCAACAAACTGCACTCAGTGTAACACCACCCGGAGGAGGAGGAGGAGGAGGTGGTGTGTGAAGAATGAGATGTTTGGCTCCACACACACATTTTCCGACTTAGATGTGGTACGAGTGTACTTACTGTGTTTCCTAGGTTCTTTAATCCTACCAGGCCTTGGGCACTCTTTGAATTCTGAAAGACAAAAATACAGAATATACAGATGAAAATCTACCTCATAATGTTACTACATGACAACTAGATTTATGTATTTAAATTCACACAAGAAGAAATAAAGGGTCGTCTACCCAAAACGCATTTTCTTGCCATTTTTAAACAGTGAACATTTTTAAATATGAGAGTCTGGTTTTTATTCCAGGAGCCATAAGACATGTGAACAGAACAGTAAGATTAAAGAGCCTAAAAGATTTGATGTAGGATTGGTTTTAACTTGAATTTCCTGTCTTGTACTTATGTTTACGTCTGTGCCTTCACTTGCAGTTTTATCTTGAATTGGGGTCTGGGTGCCGTGTTGGCGGGACGTTGCAGGGCTCGCTGCTGGAGCGGACAGTGTGAGCTGGCTTGCTGCGGGGGATCTGCGAGACAGCGAGACACAGCGAAACCCAGCCTGAACCGAGCCCGAGCACACACACACCTGCAGCCTGGCTGTGAGTCTGTGTGTGTGCTCAGAACGAGCCTAGACAGCCGTCTCAGGCTGAGTTCAGGCTGAGAAATCCGCAGAGCTGCAGCTGAGAAAAGATTGAGTGTGTGTGTGTGAGGAAGATGTGACGTTACGTCACTATACCCAATACGTCACTGTACTTACTACACTATAAGAAGAAAACAATGGAAAAAGAGAAATCTCCAACGAGGCGTTCTGGGGCAGCATAGGCAGGTATTTTCTGTGTTAGAGTTTTACTCGCTACAGGGTGTACTTTGAGGGTTTGTGACTCTGCAGACCGTTCACATGCAGAAAAAGCTACATAACACACAAGGGGACGGGTAATAACCGGAAAAGCATGACATGGGACCTTTAATATATATTTCTATATATTTCTTTATATTATAATAGTTTTTTAATTGTGTTAATTATAGGTCTATTTTGGACCTTGTTGGAGTTATTTATGGTGTATTATTTAATACTTTAACATGTATTTTCTTGCTGTTTCTGTTTATATTAAATGTATCATTATTTGGTGTTATAATTAAAGTTCATTTAAGTAGTTTTTTGTGCTTTTATTTTGAAGGCAGCTTTTAGCACAGGGTGATTTGGGCTCGGGTATTTAGGTATTTATTGACAGGTGGAAGTGGGATTGGTGCGCCAGAATGGGCAAATGTTTTTTTTTTTACCAGGGAAAGAAACGAGCAATGCCACCATAAAAGGAAAAAAGGGTAGGATTGGTTAAACACTTTATACTGTTGGATTATTGGATCATTGGAATAAACTGCACAAAAGGAACTTCTTGCCTGGACGTGATCGCTATCTGGTGCCTCAGTGGAACCTATATTGTGAAGTTCATTTTCTGTTTGATTTCTTTATGATTTAGCCGCTACAGTCCTTTTCTTACAATTTCATTTCTTAATGTGTCTGTATGCACTATACACACTAAACCAAATTCCTTGTAAACTATCTTGGCAATAAACCGGTTTCTGATCAGCTGTTGTACTTTATACCCCCAGCAAGCCAGACATGTGACAAAGAGATGATCTGTATACCCTCCACAGTTGAATTGTGTGTCTGTCTGGGAGTAAACAGTAGGATGTTTTTAATGAGCATTATCTTGAAAAAGGAACTGGTTTTTGTTATCTCTTAGTCGGTTTCTCTCATGGTCGGTTTCTATCACGGAATCAGTGCACCTTAAGGATTTTCTACTCTGCAGCTTTCAAATTCTCAGCTTAACACATCATGAAATCTAGACATTTAAACTCAGCCAAACACAACCGAGGCAAAGCTTATAATCATGATCTTAGAATGGTACCAGAGTGCTTTTCTGAACTTATGTCATCACTTGCTGCAGTTCGACTTCATGACATAAGTTGAGTAGTTATATAATTGCGTAGCTAGAGGAAGAACTAACAAAGAATGCGGGGGTGGAGAAGGAATAAACTTGTGACTCGACTGAGGAGCAGAAGCAGCTTATAATAACGCTTCAGAAAGCCAAATGGAATTCATTTCACATGGCTGAATCATGCCTCAGCAAAAGAAATGTCACGTTTTTCTGCTATTGTGACATTTCATTAGCTGTTCAAGAGTTTTCATTGTGGCATGATACAGTACGTATGAGAAACCAAAAGCTCATTCGACCAGCTTCTATTTTCTGTATGAAAACAATCTGACTGGAGGCCAAGCGGAGAAACTAACAGTGTGGTAACGTGAGCTTGTATTTTCTAAGCAGAGACCGACTGTGCAGGGCCGGCAGCCTAACACCAGTCACCTGATCTCACAGGCACTGGAAATCTATCTCACCCACAAGGCCCCCCCCTCCCATTACCCTCACCTGCAGTGAAGCTCGAGCGCAATATCTGCAAGAACTATTTATCAAGACCACCATGAGGGGACCAGAGGTGAGACCACAGAAAAGGCTAAAAGGGCTGTACTGTACCAATTGTAGTTTGAGGGTAAGAGAGTGAAAGCTTCAATGGTCAAAAGATCATTTCAATTGAGGCTTGAAATTTAAAAAGAAAAGACACTCAATAGAGCCCCTAAAGCAACAATGCTTTAACTGTTTGCTCAAATCAATCATCGAGTGTAAATATGTATATATAACAAGTGATAGTAGCTTGTTTCCTTACCTTGAGACCAATTTTTTATCCAACAAGAGAATCAGTTAAGAACTTTCAACTAAAGCTGCCTTCACATGATACATGGTTAAAGCGTTTCTGTGCTGACGTTGCCGTTGTGTTTCTATGGAGAAAGTGCTGCTCAAAATGTTCACAGAGCACTGCGATGAAAGTTCAAATGATTTCATCTTTGACCTCTGTTAGCGCTGACCTTTCAACGCGCAACCAAACAAGATAGCCAGCAGGGGAGGTTATAGAATTGAAACTTAACTAGCTGTTTTCACCACAGGGCTCTGCAAACCCTGGATGTGACCTGACCTGATAACCTCACAGGAACGACCACTCTCTGTACAATGGATGACCTCGCTGACCCAGAAAGGTAGTCCTCTGTAACACCCTAAACCCTGCAGTTAGCAAAGGGAAAATAGCGTGTCATGTGAATGCAGCTTTAAGCCTATTTAATTTCTGTCATTTGAGATTATGGTTAACATATGCACAAGGGTTTAATAATACAGTATTAATGAAGAAGGTATTCATTTCTTTCTCTTACTTTTTGTTTTTTGAGACTTTTTGTGTATTGCACTGCTTTTGCAATGAGGCTTATAGAAAATGCCGCTTTAGCTCCAGAAGTCTGAATTTGAGCTCAATGAAATATGTGCAACTAGTACCAGGATGCTGCTGTGCATTTGCAACATTAGAGTGGAAATTCACCCTATATTGGAGCTTTAAGATGACAGTTTGTCACTTTCCAGACCCAGAGGGATCCGCTTTGTTTAGAGAAAAGACACTGATTATGACAGCAGAGATCAGTCAGTAGTCCCGTCTTTAGCTATGCTTTTTGCCTTCTCCAGGTTCATGTGATCGGAAAAATGTCGGTCTGTTCATTAGTGACGTGAGCCTGGAGCTTATCAAGTTATGAGCACTGTTACAGGAAGGGCTTTTTACTATTACATAAATACCCTCTGCCATCTGTCTCTTATTCAGGAGGAAAGAGTCAGCATGTGGAGGGGGAAAATCTACAGTTTAATTAACTGTGGCTTATCTAAATCCTCCGCTCTGTAAAGTCCACTGTAATGAAAAGAGCACTTTACTAGCCACGACCGTATATAACTTGAACACACACTTCCTGAAGGGATCCGGTTCGACAGGAAGCAGGAAGGATTCTCTCTGGTCGCCTCACTTTTTATTTTATTACAGAGACACAACAGCTCGTCTTCCCACTGTTGGAATGTGACAGTCTGACTGGGCTGCACTCTGCTGAGTAATGCCACGGCCGGTTCCCAAAAATAGCAGCTTTGCTTTTATTAACGCCCGCTTGTCCCCTCGCCATTGGCTGATACTTCGGCTGGCCCTGGAGACGTCACAAGGATGAAACGACGTCCCGGCTCTGTCTCCGTAGCAACGCTATTCTTATTTCTTTTTGCAGGAAAGGAAAGCTAGAGGACATGGTGACATCACGTTGACAAGACTAAGTGTGTGTGACTCAGTGTGTGAGGAACGACTTGGAGCAGATGTGACTGTTATACTGGAATCATGACATTACTTCTGCGGCTGAAGGGATTTGATTTTGAGGATACGGGTTATTGTACTACATAATCTAGCAATAGTTAGGGATAAGCATTGTTTATATTGTAAGGAAATGGCACAAAATTATTATCTGTCATGTAAAATTGGACTCATTTCTTTCTTATCCGATCCTACTACCATAATTCATTTGATAGACACTGTGTACAATGCACTTAGGTCATTAGTCGTCGTTTCTAAGCGGTGTGTTGAACCGGATTCTTTAATGTGTGTGTGTGTGTGTGTAAGACAATCTATCTCTGCCTCCCGCTATGATCCCAGCCTGTAGCATGACTGTAATGACAGCTCATTGTGTTACGCACATACTGCCGTGATTCTTCCACATAAGCAGTTTAAACCAGCACATAGTGGGATTAAAGTCATGCTCTAACAGAAAAGCTGGATAACATTTTTCAGGGTATTATAGAAGAGGAAAAAATTAAGCAACGCAATGTACAGAGGTTCACCATTGCAAAAATAAATTCAACATGTTTCAAATAAAAAAATGTAAAATATCTCTTCGGAGTGGTGCAGTGATGACGTATTTTAGTAGGCTGAAGTTACCATCGCAAGGACTCCCTGGACAAAAAGCTAATGGGATTTCCCCATTGGATTTCGGTATATTGCCGAAAAAATGCTAACACACATTTATGATACTTAGCACGTTTGGCCACACGTCACCACCACTTGCCAAAGGTGGTCTCGTGTCGGCGTTTCGTAGTAAATGTACGTGTTAGCAACCAGAAGCTTGTGATATTCACGGTGTTATGTATTTACTGACTTATTTTATGTCGTTGGACAAAACGTAAAAAATCTTACAAGCTTGTGTTAACTACAGACCTTATTTCAGGTTTTATCCCAAAAAAAAATCAGAAAACCATTGATTCTGAGACGAGGGGAACCGCATATGGTAGTGTCTTTTCCGGGTTATAACACTCATTCCTGCACCCACAATGTGGACATGAATATTCAATCTTTAGCCAGCTTTCTGAACGGCTCTTTCATTCATTTAATATATAACGCTAAGAAATATAAAGCGTGTATATCACATCATGCTATTGATACACCTTGGACAATATTGTAAAAATAATCCTGCGCCTCTTGAATAATTGTATATGATGGTAACGGTTTCTCTCTCGACCTCCCTACACACTTTTATTTTATTATTTATTTAATCAAATATAAATTTTATTTTATTATTATTTTCAGGATAATATTGTTTTGGTTAATTATTTTAGCCACAATCATTCTGTATGGAGAATCTGATATTGTGACAGCCGTATCATATAGCCATAATATGCAATTATACTGTAAAAAATAAATGTCTGTGCATCTCTGTGGGGTATTTACCAACATAATAATGTATTACCTCACTCCCTTATATAACACACTCATAAACCAGTTCATCTGTCTCATTTTCTTTTGCAATAAATTAAATAAAGCAAAGTGAAGTACAGGATTTATGTTTTAAAGTAAAAGCCTATGGGAGAAAAAAACGAGAGCAGATACATACAATTGTCACAAGAGGAAACATTCATCCACTGTATATACTCCCAGTCCTTCCATGTGAGTGGACTGATACGCACTGTATACAAAAGAGGCAGCCCAGGGGGATAACTTTGCATAAATGCTCTATTCACAAATGTCAGAACAGAAGCGAGCTACTTCAGAAACCCTACTCCTCGAGGGCTAGGAAGCATGTGGTACAGCGAGGCCACTTTAAAAAGCATTCCCCAGGCCAGGTTGAACTGCTTCCTATAAAGCCGGGGAATAAGAGACAGAGGAAATGTCCTTTTGGCATCTAACCAGCATGGGGGGAGTAAAATCTGGCCATCCACTGTGCTCATTTAATTCTAAGATGTGGGACTGAGGGACTGAGGCGTGGAGGATGGTGGTGCTGCAGAAGAAATGGGTCAAAGCAAGGTGAGGATGAAGCAAGGAATGAGCTCTACGGCTTTACTTTCCAGAAGACACTACAAACTACAATGAAAAAAAGAGAAATGCTGCTTTTTTGCTCCTTAGATAAACATCTTACCACTGCCCATGAGCTTTGGCACTGAGCAGGAAGAGGAAACTGCCCGGATTCAGTGCATGCACTACCAGAAAAGCCAGTGTTAAATGTTTCAGTCTATTAAACAGCTCAAAGAAACATGGCAATGCGCCAACAAAGGAAAGGAAGAAGAAGAAAGCCGCACCTTACACAGATAGAGAAAAACCTGCTTTGCGAATATTTCACGAGTATATATAGAATATAAAAAGGGTTTTTCTTGGTTATTAGAAAACCCAACCATGTCCTTGATTGCAACTTAGCCAGAAATGTTTCAGCAGGTGTGTCTGAAAGACCAAATCCGATCACAAAACACAACATTGTGAAGTATAAGTTAAAGGGGCCCTATTATGCACAGAGAAACACAGGGATGTTAGCCTTTGCAGACCATTTACATGCACAACATCTTATATACAGTAAGACACTAAAGGAAAGGGAAAACCCTAAGCATAATAGGGCCTCTTTAGAAAGGTCATGTGGACAAAACCTCCCTGTTTTTTCATGAAGCATTTCCTAACACATGCACTCCACTGGAAATCTACACCTTCTGAAGACTGGAGATGGTGTGGGAAAATAACAAGCTCAGAGCACAAGTGATGATATAGCTTAATTAAATCCCAGAAGGGGTGCTTATAACAACCTATAAATGAGTGCTCAGCATTCTGATGATCTCTGTACCACCTGCTATTGAGCTTACTCCTCATAGTGTATAAGAACAAACATTTACAGTCTTTTCTATCAAACAGTCTGTTTGCTAGTCATTAATAGAGTTTGAGTCATGTATGCTAAGCAATACTGATGCATTTTGGTTTGAGACTGCTAATAAATTGGTGTTGTTTGTTATCTTTTGAAATACCATTATTCATCATCTGTTTGGTTATTTTTTATGTTATTTTTTTTTTAAAGGTCCCATGTCATGCTTTTCCGGTTATTACCCGTCCCCTTGAGTGTTATGTAGCTTTTTATGCATGTAAATGGTCTGCAAAGTCACAAACCCTCAAAGTACACCCTGTAGCGAGTAAAACTCTAACACAGAAAATACCTGTCTATGCTGCCCCAGAACGCCTCGTTGGAGATTTTTCTTTTTCCATTGTTTTCTTCCGGGGCCTATTGACGTGACTACGTCCAAATGGACCAATTGGCACACAGCTATAGAACAATAGGCACACCCTCTGCCAGGGTGGACTCCCGAGCAGCTCAGGAGTCCGCCCCACGAGGCTCGCGGAGCGGACAGTGTGAGGTGGATTTCCCGCTGTGTTTCCCTGGATGCTGGATATAGACCAAGTGCCGTGCCGGCGAGACACCTGAGCTCCGCGGTGTATCGCTGTCTCGCAGACCCCACAACACCAGTAATCCCTCTCACACTGTCCGCTCCTCGAGCCCCACAGGGCGGACCAGCGAGCCCCGCAACGTCCCGCCAACAAGGCACCCAGACCCCACGCAGCATTCTCATCTGTTTGTTATTACTGGTGTCATTTTCTGGTTGCTAACGCCATTGTAACACATAATCACTGAAGTTCCGCTGTAACGGTGGTGGACTCATCAGAACAGAGTGGGCGAGCTGACCAATCAGAGCACAGTGGGCTCATAGGGAGGGGGGGGGGGCAGGAGCTCCAACAAGGCGTGTAGGACAGAGAGTGAATACACATACTATACAGAGATGCTGTATGAGAAACCAATGTGAGTTTGGAACATTGCGCAATATAAATCTATTCTAGTAGACCTCAACAATGGAATTATGATCAGTAGAAATGGCCAAGACATGGGACCTTTAAAGGTGGGGTAGGTAATTTTGGAGAAACCAGCTCGAGTGCACTAGAATTTGAAAAAACACAGCCGGAGAAAATCTGCCATTTCCTTACAGAGCCTCCTCCAACACACACGAACGTGCACATGACCAATGAGTGCACGAGATAAGTTTGTGCACAGATGGAAGGCTGACAGGCAGGTAGGCCATCCAGTTATTTTAGCCGGGCCGGCTAAAATGATTGGTCGTGCTTTTTACAGCTTCCACAGATTTTTTGTCAAAGCACTTAAGATATTCATTGCTATCGGGATGTTAAGAGCATTCCATGGAATATAACAAAAAGTGTATCTCGAGCCGGTTTCTCAAACTTACCTACCCCACCTTTAAGAAATGAAACTTTATAACATGCTGAAATGTCCTTGATTATTCAAACCCCCAGTCAATGAGTGAAAATAAATTATAAGAAATATTTATTTGTTTTCACTTTCATTTTTTAAGTGACATTAGAATATAGATAAAATCATACATTATGATGCAGTGTTTCCCCTATATACAAATAGCGGCGGCGCAGCTTTTCTTTAAAAAAAAAACTTTTTTATTAAAATAATAATAAGTGGCGACCCTTTTTCATTTTTGATTGTTTGTTATGTGGATTTGAAGTATTTGTGTTACAGTATGTTCAACAAAGGTGTATTTTTGCTAAATCTTGAGACATTGCCACTGTATGTACTGGCAGGGCCGATTTTTGGCATAGGCGACATAGGCGGTCGCCTAGGGCGCCAGATCTGGGGGGCGCTGCGCTGGTAGCTCTGGTAGGGGAAAAAACATTTTGGACCGCTGGCGCTCATCCTCATTTTTGGCCTTGATGTAACAACATTCATAATTAAGTAAATGTAACACTCTTTTCACCCCGGTTACACTTTTCATTTGCCCTGTACGATGGGCGCTGTAAGTGATGAAAGTGGGGGATGTTGGCTTATTAGGCGCCCGCAGCTCTCAGCCAAAGTGCGAGCGTGGGAGCGAGAGAGCGAGCGAGGGAGAGAGAGAGAGGGCGCACCAGTACCGGCGCTGTTGTTATTAGAATCTGGTGCTAGCTGCGCTAACGGATATAAGAAGTAGATCTTTTTCTACAACCAGGGTGGAGGAGAGCTCTCCTGTCAGACTGAGAGGCTCAGTGAGGTAAAGGACTCTCTGAGTGTTTAGATAGTTAATTTTAGTCTAAGTTATCTCAGTGGGTCTCAAACAAATATGTGTTTACAAATTATGTAAACACATATTTCCAAGGCACTCCTTTATAATTATTAGGATAAATAAAAACAGGTTTGAAATCATTCCAATGTATACTATAGGACAGTAAACCAAAAATATTGTTTAAAGTTGGAGAGATACAAAAATATGCATAAATAAATAAATGTTAACTGGGTAAAATAAGATATGAATGAACAACAAAAATAAAATAAGTTACATGTATTTGTTATTGGCTATGGTAGGTTATTGGTTATGTTCACATACTTATTGATTATTAAAATGTAAACCGATCTTTTTCAGATGGGTGATCTAGACCCCTAGATCAGGTCTCTAGTAATTGTGTGCTCAAAGTGCACCAGATTGAAGCATTTTACTTTAAAATGTTAAAACAAATCTTCCCGGGGGGGCATACCCCCGGACCCCCCTAGAGTAGGTGATGTCCACCCCCCAATTAAAACATGTTCATACAATACTGAATACATTTGAAGCCATTTTTACATCTATTACCTATGTCAATACGTTTCTGTTTTTGTAGTGTATTTGTCTTTTGTAGAGATTTTTCATTTATTCTTTATATATAAAATCTCGCCTAAAATCTCGCCTAGGGCAAATTGTCTAGAACCGGCCCTGGTACTAGGCCTCAAGAGCCTTTCTTGTGCTGGCAGACACATAGAAACAAATTGGCGGGGCGCACTTCGCACGCGCACACACTAAAAGATTCCACGCGCTCCGCGCTCACATTATGCTGGGCCCACGTGCCTTAGCACCGCTGCTATGACTCCATCCTAGGGGAAACACTGTGATGTATATATGCCATTATATCTATGCATGTATAGTGTGATATAGTGTGATATAGTGCAATTAAAGGAAAACTATTTAGAAACAGTTATAAAAAAGAATTGTCAAAAATATTGATAAGAAAACATAATATGCATGCATATCAACGACAGCTGAAAGAGCTCAATGGAAAACAATGCTAATATCTCATCACAGTATTAGCAATACTGCAATAATAAGCCTCTTACACCATAGCAATAACCATAACCCCCCCACTATTTCTGCTGTGCGTGTGTATCTGGGGCTGTAAAGTAAACCTAACACTACCGGCAGCAGGATTCCTGGGTCCACCTGGCAGCGCACGATGCCAACTGCTGATTGGATGCCATACCAGCGCGAGAGAGTGAACAGCAGAACAGCCTGTTCTGACCTGTCTCTCTATTTGGCAGACCATCATAAACAACCTCTCCCCTGCTCTTACCTCAGCTACTGCCGAGTTTCTCCCATGTGAGCTGGAGTGACACTACTTTGTGTGAGCATGCTGGCACACACACTCTGGCACTTGATAGGGAAAGAGAGATTTCTTTCTCCCTTCTACAGAGCACACAGAGGGACAAAGTCAAGTCATCGGAGCTCGTTGAGACATCGTGCGGTGACGTGGAGCCACAGCTCAACTCTCCGGAACATGCCAACACACACTTGCATACAAACAAGTAAACAGTGAGATCTTCTTACGAAAAGGAATGGTCTTTCTGAGAAACACGAATAAATGTAGCTTATGATGCCATGAACTGGGTCCTAGGTTGCATTTGATTGGCTCAAAGCCTGAATAGTGCAACTTCGTGGAGCAATATCCAAAAATGGCTAAGGTGACTCAAAGTGTATTTTAAATGTACACCTTTAAAAAGTTTATATTTGGGGTTTTGGAAGAAAATTCTGCCCAAATAATAAATACAATTATTCTGTTTCTATTTTAAAGTGCAAACCTCTCACATGTATATTGTTTCTTAATTAGGGTTCCTGCAGGTTTCACCAACTCAAATTTAAGACTTTTTAAGACCACTTTGAATAGAATTTAAGACCTATTTCACGGTAAGAAAGTATGAAGGAAAATTGCTATGAAAGAAGAAATACGTCCCATAAATAAATGTATTCACGTTCAACATAAGAACGATGACTGAACATAACAGCACACAGAACTGTGTTAGCGTGTTAGACAAAAAACAGAAAAAAAGAACTGCCTAACCGTGAAAGTGTGTGTGTGTGTATGTCTCTGTGTATGTACGTGTGACAAGAGGTATCTTCTGAGCTCTGCTGCCTTGGCTACAATCTTTCATTGTTGCTGTTGTAGGATTGGTGTTTAGCTACGGTATTTAGCGTCCACAGCACCTCCGCTTTTAGGGTTGAAGTAGACCCACACGTCGCCCGGAGGCAGTGGTCGCGTTAACCGAATATTTTCCGTCTATGACCGATTATTTTTAACAATGACGGAAAAATCTGAAAGCAGTCTGTCATTTTGACAGATTAGAACAAACTCGGAACAGCGCAAAAGTTTCCCCGCAGCGAGGCTCCGGTGTTTTGCCGTGTTATGCATGCCCTCCAAAAAGGAAATGATATCGTTTCCAAACCATACTTTGCCGTACAAGTCATTGACATGCTCGCTGTGCGCGCTCCCGCGAGGTGCATACATATCTCGGCGGGCATTCATAACACCGGCGCAACGGTTCACGAGCGTGCTCTCACTCGCTGAAGCTTGGTTGCTAGGTTACTAGCTGGGTGTTCTCCAATAAGGGGCCGGGGGAAACAAAGTTAGTGATTACTGGTTCCATGTTGATTTATTTCAATACAAATTGTTGGGGGGAACTGAAAGGCTATTACCGTACTAGTTACTTTGCTGCCCGTACATTTCCCCCAAAACACATTTAGATGTGATCGCAACACAGAAGTACCTTTCAAATCCGATACATTTTAAGACCTTTTCAATCATATTTAAGACTTTTCTAATTGTTTTGATCATATTTAAGACTTTTTAAGGCCTTAAATTCTGATTATCAAATGTAAGACTTTTTAAGACCCCGCGGGAACCCTGTAAATGTATCAGTACTGTCAAATTAATTATTTGAATTCCAAAAGGGATCCTAATAAATGTATTTTTGTCACACGATATTTTATTTTATTTATTATAATTTTTTTGTGAGTCATGTTTGAAAAAAAAAATAGCAGTTGTTCACCTATCACATGTATGTTTTTGTTTCTAAATGTACTGTCAACCTAAATATTTCTAAAGGGATCCTTTTAATATCATTATGTTTTTGTGTTCTGAATGAAAATTGTCCCCAAATAATAATTACATTTATAAGTGTAAGTATTCGCAAAAGTTGTGTATATATTAGTTTCTAAATGTATCTGTACTGTACTGTGATTTGAATCCCTTAAAACATCCTATTAATGGACAGATATCCAAAATAGGCTAAAGTCACCTGACATTAATTTAAAATGACTTTTAAACATTACGTTAGCAGTTCTGGATGAACATTTTCCCCAAATAATAAATGTAATTATTCTGTTTTATATTAATATTTTTAAATACTTACTATGTTCCTGTCATTTCCTTTTATCATATGTTATTTTATTCTATTTATATATTTATTTTCCTTTATATGGGTTTACACTGTCATTATATTGTTGTGTTTGTTATGTATGTATTATGCATGTTTTGTTGTTGCTTTTGTTAAAAGAAATGTGGCAGTGCGAAGAGGCTTTTCACACAGTGTCTATACCCAGCAAGTATCAACTTAAAGGTCCCATGTCATGGCCATTTCTACTGATCATATTTCCATTGTTGAGGTCTACTAGAATAGATTTAAATTGTGCAATTTTCCAAAATCACATTGGTTTCTCATACAGCATCTCTGTATAGTATGTGTATTCACCAGGTATTCACTCTCTGTCCTAAACGGCTTGTTGGCGCTCCTGCCCCACCCTCCCTGTGAGCCCAGTGTGCTCTGATTGGTCGGGACGTTGCGAGGCTCGTTGCTGCGAGGAGCGGACAGATTTCCGGGTCGGCGATACAGCGAAAACAAGCGAAACTCATCCTGAGCACACACACACACTCACAGCCGAAGTAAAAACAATAAGTGTGGCTTGATATTGAGTAAGAAAAAGGTTTATAACGCTGTGAGAATGGGTCTGCGGAGAGCATTTCTCCGCGATCCCAACTCGTCTATTACCAGCGTTCAGGGACTCCCTGTTAGTTAGCCAAGGGATCCTGGTGTGTGAGGTGCACCACAGATTGGTCCATTTGGGCCAATCCGGTCATTTGTTGTTGATTTGGGTATTCACACGTCACTGTACCCAGGAAGCAAACAATGGAAAATGAGAAATCTCCAACGACGCGTTTTGGGGCAGCATAGACAGGTCTTTTCTGTGTTAGAGTTTTACTCGCTACAGGGTGTACTTTGAGGGTTTTTGACTCTGCAGACCGTTTACATGCAGAAAAACCTTCATAACACGGGGGACGGGTAATAACCGGAAAAACATGACATGGGCCCTTTAAAGTCAAACATTGATTGGATAACATGCCACAGATGCATGTGGAAAAAGAATGTATTGGCTTCTTAAATAACCGGCCTGTTCCTGTTCACACATCTCCAATGGTAAGTGTTTCTCTAGCAGGAAAATAATCACCCTCAATGGTAGCAAAGTGAACTTCTAGCTAACAGACAGCATTTACATTCTGCTGCAGCCTGCATGGGCCTCTGTGTCTCACAGAGCACTGCACTGAAAGATCACACCATAGGCCCAACAAGAACACAGACAATAACCAAATGTGTAACACAGAGCCAACCCGTTATAGGTAACATTGTATATACTGTAAATACCACACATGATATTCTCATATGAAATATCTACTGCCAAGTTACTCCCATTGAAGACAGTGCCAGTGTTTCACACTCAGGCTCTTGCCGGCAATATTGTCTTTGGTTTAAAAAAAAAAGTCAATAAGCATAACACTACATTTCTGACATTTTGATATTTCGGTTTTATGGGAAATTACAAACAAGAATGATTACACAGGCACATTTTGAATGAAATCTGTACACGAGCTAGCATTCAAAATCATATACATCATTCCAATGTTTAAACCTCCATATATCCCAATTTTTTTTAAACCTGTTTTTGAGTTTTGAACACTTAATCTTATTTAAATTAATTTATTTGATTTATACGGCATTGGCAGGATAGGCAATAAGAGTTTGTAACATTTAAGTTCAGGATTATTCTCATTATAAACCAACTTGTCAGACGTTTATGATCTTTTTAAAGTATTTGCACACATGAATTTGCTTCACCTGTCACGGATATAGTTGTTTCTATATGTATTGGTACTGTGATTATTTGAATTCATGAAGGGAATCATATCAATTTGATTTTTGTCACACATTATTATTATTTAATTATTATATTGTTGTGTTTGTTATGTATGAGTGTTATTTTCTTATTGTTATTTTGCTCATTATGTATAATTTCCAGTGTAATTTAACATATTCAACATCATAATGTTGAAAATAGGGGTAGAAATGATTAAGCTAATTATGAAATTGGACTCCAGCTGACTTTACCCAAAACACCATACAGAAAAAGCAGAGATAACTAATATGTAATTGCAATAATCACTTGTTTATAACAAAAGACCTATACGTGCTGTCCTTGTATTGATACAAAATTGCATTTCCTTGCCATGCTTGCAGAGGTCTGCAGTGAGGTAGAAGTAAAGGACGTTTGATGAGCAACAGAAAAGGGAAGGACGGGATTCGAGGAGCAGGTGGACGCTGACAACAACATGGAAAGCGTGCCAAGCTGCCAGCCCAGCACTAAAGTGTATTCTAATGTGATTTCTCCTTACATAATAGAAGCTGGAACACAGCAGCTCCACACCACGCTGTAGCCTAGGTGCATACACACACAAACACACACAATTGCACTAGCGAGGCTCTAATGTTCACAAACTAAAAGCCTTTTCTTCTTCTCCTACTCATATTAGAACCAATACAGCTTGTAGCCTAGGCTATTTAATGAAACTTTACCAAACACTTCATTTTAACCTCCATAAATCCACACATGGTTTGGACAGTAACGGCAGCTGTAAGGCAAAGAATACATAATTTAGGAGAGTGAGTCTCATGCAAAGCACCAGACCCATTTTAGTACACATTTAAGGTGAGGATATCGGTTTATTGCCAGAATAATGTATAGGCAAATAGCTTTTCATTACGTTAAACATTCCAGTGTTGCAGGATCTAATTCAGCGTAAAAATCCACAGTAAAATCTGTGCTATCGGGCTACTAGTCTACCTGGTTTATTGGAGAAAATATAATGCCCTGCATGAATCAAAATTATATTAAATAGGGTTTTCTGCTTTTAAAATAATAACTCAGGGAAATCATTTTATACCTACCACCCGTGGAGATATTAGAGATTGGAAATTCAAAAACCTACAAGCTTAGTGCAAAACTTCAATAACTACTTATAATTAAAAGTATTGCAATGCTAGCTTTTTTGTCTTGAGGCTGAACTGGCTTCCACAGAAATGATTTTTGATACATTTTTTAGTGTACTCAGAATTGTCTTTATATGTGGCTGTGTCCATATGGCAACAGCCAGAGGCAACATACAGATGCCCTACATATTCCAGTGCTTAAAGAAAGCCCCGTCAAAATGGGTTATTTCTTAATGTATTTCCATTAAAGAGTTGCAGTGAGATGCATAAGAGCAGTATAGTAAGAGCAGCTGTAGGTTATGAGAGGGATTAAATGGTCGTTATGTAACCGTTGACCTGCCAGTGCAGGCCTACTGATCCTGGTACAGCGGAATACAGCGGCTTAAAAGACCGGCTTACCCTCACAGATGACTCACTCAAACATTAAACCGAGACTCTCACTAGATATGTGACATGATCAGAGAAAAAACACCTAGTGTTCTATTCAGAATTATTATCTCTGCCTGCGAGACATTTTAAACTCTTCCACAGGATATGCAGTCAATTATTTTTCACATTTTGTCCAAGCAGACTTTCCAAGCATTTCCCTTTAAACTGTATAAAGCCATTGTTTAACAGTACGTTTAACGTGTTACCACCGACTGCGAGTATTTAAGTGACATACGATAGTTGGAATGGGACAACCGGTATACGTAGCCTATTATTGAATAAGTACTATTATTTGTATATCATATATGCCTCATTTCATAGTTATTTCCAGCCAATTCACATGTAACTCCTGCCTTACGAGATGTACAGCTCTGCTTAAGACATAATGCGATAAACCTTATATGTCCTGATTTTTGAATGGGGTTTGGTGAGACAGAGCCGGGATAACGGAGCGTAGCACGAGCTCTTACCTTGGCTTGGTTAATGAGGAGCCCTACAAAAGTGGACACCAGCATCGAGCCGGACATGCTGCCTTTTCTCCGCATCTCCTGCTTCAGAAAGGGGAAAGCTGCGGCCGGCGGCTCCTCAGGTACGGTCACCGTGTATGACTGTCGCATGCTCGGCATGCTGGCGGAGGAACGAAGCCAACGACCCGGTGCGAGTTATGCAGGCGGAGGAGAAGGTTTCCTGCTCCTCGGTTTGTGTTCAGCCCTTTTCTATAGCAAGACGTTTCACTACGTTTCCCTTGGTCTCTCTGTCATTCATTCATTCAGTCATGTAACAGCAGCAACCTCACAAATGACGCCGAATAGAGGACCTGTAGCTTTCCCTTTAAATTATACGACTACTATATAGAGCGAAAACACCTAAAAAACACACAAATACTGACTGCAGTATCAGCCTACGCAGGTGTCAGCAAATAAATGGCAATAATGCATATTGTGTGCCGATTCCGTTTTACAAGAATAAAGCTCCGCCCCTTTTGGCTCGCGGAAAAGTCAGCCTACAACAAACGTCAGCGACGCCTCCAGCCGGGCTGCCTACGTCACAGTCCATCCTCCTCCACGCTGTTGGAACAACCTGAAGGTCTAATACTGTGTGGTCCAAGGAGACTACTCAGTCATCTCCAATAGGATCATGTCCGAAAACTAACCTCTATAGTCCTGGCCATGATCACTGTATATGCTATCAATGTGACAGCATGGTAAACACAACACATATGTCACACAGCTGACAACACAGGGCTGTGATTTACTACAATCTGATCCAGTGGTTCTAAAATTAGATTGTTCAGACCTAAAAAGGGTCTTTAATGAGGTTCCGGTGATTCACCAGCAGCTCAGAGAACAAGGGGTTTAGTCGACACCGTCACAATAAGCGGATGATGAAGGATGTCTTATGCAAATCTGCATTAAACCAGCAAACATAACCCAAGTATTGGCCGTCAAAAGTCAAAATAAACATCCTGCATGTAGGAAAACATCAATAAATAGATTTGTTAGCCATTTTTGTTGAAATTTGTACTAATTTTCACAGATAAGTGTGAATAATATTTAAAATTAATGTTAATATCCTAAACGTACACTAATTCACCATTGGCTACCTTTTAAAACAGCTAAAACAATCTTACACTACGAAACAGGCATAATCTTTTTATTTTTTAGGTCATATGGCATTCTTTAGGAGTTGGAGTGTTTTTATAATATGACTATTTTTTAATATAAAATAACAATATAAAACTGTGTAAGGGCCTTAACGCAGAGATCCCTACAATTGTCAATGTTTCACTCAGAAATGATAAATTATGAATAATAAGAAGATTTATGAAAATCTCAGGGCAACAAACTCATGTGTTTTTCTCTTAATACATCCTCGACATTTGGGATATTGAGAAATAATACATGTATTGAATCTTTATTTTTTAGGTCAAGTGACGTGTTCAATTGTGTACAAAATTATAAAGAAATTGTAGAAATGTGTTATTGTGGCATTTTAAACAGTCCAATGTAGTAGTTAAGGAAACGTTAGGTGAAGCATGTTAGAGTACTGCTGGTGGTTACACAAGGCAATACAAGCACCTGATGACCTTTAAGAGTCTCAAAGACAGATTTAAAACTGCTGGATGGTCGAGACATTTTTGACAGATCAGTCAGTTTCAGAAGTGATGGAGTAAGACTTAGTAAATAAGAAAGTCAACAGAATGTGCTGTGCCTCCCTTACCACTCATAAGCAGTCTAGATCAGGGTCACCAAAATTCCCAACAGTCAAAATGATACTTTCTTTCATGAAAGTCAGCCCTCTGTTACCTTTAAATACTAGATTCATCACTGTACAGTCTTTAGCGAAAGGATTGAGATGCACAGTGTTTACAGGGTGGGCGATTTTAGCTGGAAGGCTGTGTGGAGTGAAGGGAGTGCAACTGCAGCAATCTCATGACCCAGGCTCGAGCGTGTGTACACAACAAATAGCCAAGGAGCACATTCCATCACCAGTGTGTGTGTGCGAGTGTGTGTGAGTGTCTTAATCCTTGAGGTGGAAAACTACAAAGTGAGCGACGGGGGCAGTGAGTTAATGTTTGTGTTGTGATATCTGATACAAAGAGCTAAGCAGTATTACAATGGGACATAAGCAGTCTCTGGGCAATGTTACGTAGGAGAAGTCAGAGTGTAATTACCTAGGGAGTGCTGCACTATTCCCTAAGCTACATTTGGCACATTAGAATGACACTCTATTCAGTCATGTTTAAATTTAACCTGGGTGTAAATGTTTCTTAGCAGAGCAACTTAAACCGTTCACTGTTGTTTATAGCCATTCTAAGCCCCTATTCTACATTCCTACAAGGGGCATAGCATTCCTTAACCAACACTGAGGAAAATTGCTCACATTACGTAATTTGTAGTAAATGAAACATTTCAGGAGAGCATGTAGGAGGGTTCCAGAACAGAACAAAGTCTTCAGTACAGTAGCTGGATATCAGGTACTAGCAGTTCAGGGTGTTTCTTTAATATTACAAATACTGGAAACATTTGAAAGAGATTTTCCTTGTGCAGTGCAAGATCAAAGGAAGGAGGGTTTTTATGCTGTACAGGCTGTAAAGCCCCCTGAGACGCATGTTTTGGTGATATTGGGCTATATGAATAAAGTTTGATTCACTGACTGATAGATATGCAGAATAAAGCAATTTTATTAAGGTATAAGGTTAGATCATTATTTTTATTTAGTGTTTGTCACTCAAAATGTGTACTAGGAAATATAAAAATGTATTATAATTTCAAATGTCACAGTTTCTGGCTATGATAAATTGTGTAATCTTGGCAATTGTTTAGAGAAAACATAACTTTTCCATTCTACCTAGTGACAATCACTAGGCAGATGAAACCGCTGTTAGTGTTCAAAGTAACTTTTGAGTTTTCCCGAGCATCGGCACACACTTGTACTTTTCCCCCTTTAGTAATGCACCCATTGACTGTGGTGGTGAAGGGGAAAGCAGATCCACAAAGCAAAGCTCTTTAACCTTATGAGCTTTGGGAAGTGACCCAAAGCTCCCAACGTAGTCCTAAGCTTTCGGCTAGACTCATCGTGCACGACTTGATGAGGGTTTCTGCCATTTGGAAAACTCAGTATACATCAGGAGGTTTGGCCCTAATTATACGGTCCACTAATCTCCAAAAACTATAGTAAAATATGTTTCCTAGCAAGCTTAGAATTATTTGGAGATCTCCAAGAATGGGGCACAAAGGACTGCTGGGCTGCTGCTAGAAAATGGATGTATAGATATAATTGGCTTCAAAGCTACATTGCTCTGTTTTTGAAAAATAATATTGTAATACTGATTTCTGTTCTGTTCTTCTTGCACTATTTGTTATTGTTTTATGTGTTCTATACATTTATGTTGCATTGTTTAAGGAGGAGCCTGGGACTTTGCATTTGCCATAACTACACTGTAGCTACTGTGCAAATGACACAATGAAGCCTTTGAATCTTTGAATCTTGAATAGTAATGTTAAAATCATTGCCCTGAAGGAAATGCCACACACTGACCGACAAACACAATCAAGTCAATTCATAATAACGTATAAATTAATAACGAAGTCACTAACGAACCGGCCCCTATTTGACAAAGAACAACCATGACCTTTCTGACTAAGGTGGGGAACCAACAGTCGGACCAAATATTATTGACTCGACAATAAGTTTGACGAAATTAAAGAAATGAATGAGATGCTCGAAAGTGGAACGAGAGGAAAACGTGATACTGAAATACTGCATACAAGGTAACAAGGCGTGCTAACAAAGGCATGCCAAAAACAGATACATAATGATATGCTAAGTAAAGCCATAAACATGTGTTTGTTGTTTTGTATGTGTCCTGGTCTATTAGAATATCATGCATGAGAAACAGGCAGAACAAGAATAATAGTCATGTCAGACAGCTTGCCATCAGAAACATGGCACACCATGAACAGGAGGATGAGGCACCAGCAGCTGCTATTTTTGTTATATGTTCCTGTTGTTAGCTTGTGAAAATGGGTTAACCTTGTTTTGCAAAAGCTATTTTAGGAGAGCATACGTGACTTTAAACATTCAAAAACAACAACAACATAAGAACTAGTGTTAGTTAGGCTACAGTGCAACAGTTTTGGTTTGCCATTAGATGTAGTTAACTCATCGTCGTATTATTTCAATTGTTTTTTTTGCCTTTAACTTATTTCAACACCTGTAACAAAAAAGAAAACACAGCTGGAAATGGCCCGCTGGAAACTTCACTGAGCCAGGAAGTGGTACAGGGATATATATACATACAGCTTTAACGCGCCATATGGTGAAATTATGATATTTAATTTGGCATTAGTCCTGGATTTACATTCATAGGAATATAAAACCCCAAAACATATATTTAACTGTTTATAAGTCCATCTTCAATTGAGGATTTGCTTAATAATTGCTAATATCTGTAACAGTAAACAGTCAAAATGGATGGCAACGACGTCACTAATATACACTCTCCTTATTCAATAAATAATTAAATATACTGTATCATATATATATTTTATTTTAGCACAAATAAATAATATTTCTTAAAGAAATTTGAACTCTACTGAGTTAAAAGCAATTTGTAAGCAACTTTATTGTTAATTGATTAATCTTTAAGTCTCTTTTAAGATAAAATGGAGAAGATTCCTAAGCCAATCAAAGTTGAGTATTCTTTAGTCTTTTATGATATCAAACATAAAATCCTCGTCACCATAGGTCTATTTTCTGAAATAGCAATTAATTACTGTAAATGTCAGTTGTGAGAATATTTGATAGTTGCAGAACTAATGTTGGGCACCACTCCGCTGTGTTGCCTGAGGATGGCTGACCTACAATGACATGGTGCGAGGTCACCGAGTGGTCAAGTTGTCATTTCGACTCTCATCAGTCACAAAATCTTTCCTGACATTTTCCCCCAAAGTGTGTCACACATACCATACTCTTGGTTTGTATGCAAGATCTGCTGACTGCGAGCTTTGTGAATAGAGTGGATGTGCTAGGACCATTGTACCATTAGAGCTCCAACAATCAGTGAAGAAGCCCTGCACTGTGCGAAAGGGGGATTAAAGGGAGTGAGCTAACAGGGGACTGGGGTCCATCAACAGGACCAAACAGCCCAGCTGGGGACATCCAGTTAAAGCTACTCAGTCTGTGCTCCATGGATAGGTGTTGATTACCTGATGGATTTCATAAGAATAGACAACTAGCTTAAACTTGTCCCCATTTGGATTTCGGTATATTGCAGAAAATAAGCTTCGTGGCCAACACGTGTTAATGATACTTCACACGTTTTTTTCAGCAGGACGTTTTGTAATATATTTCAGTCACTTTTTAGCAACCCTCGTTTTTATGACACATAACTAGCTTCGGACCTTCACAAGTGGGGTATTTACTGACATATCTTTATATCGTAGAACAAAACGTGAAAATCTCTTCAGCTGGTGTTAACCACTGACCTTATTGCAGATTTCTGACTACAAATACGTTCAAAAACCCTTTGACTTTGAGACAAACTGGAAGTAGTAAAATGCTACTGTAAGTTATTTCTGGGTTTGAGGACTCATTCCTGCACCACTCGATTAGCTAATGGTCCATGGTTAAGACGTAATCAGATTACGGGTCCATTTATAAAAATGGGAATTACTAGCAGGTTTACAAAGTTACAATACATTTTTAAATAAATATCAATATAATAAAGGTTGACGGTTTTCATTTAGCCTACTTTCATTCTTCTTTATTTTAAATATATATTTTTTAAATGCAGTAGGTGGACAACTGATTTATTAAATAAGAATACTGTGTTTGCTTTTAATTAATGTATTAAAGTGAAACAATTGTCAACTATACCTTTCTGTGGTAGTTATATATAGCTAGCCTATAATTTAACCTATTTTTAATTCTAAATATCTAAAATATTGTTTTCTCTTTTTCTGAGGTTACATTGTTCTGTTATCTTACATACTACACTTAAGTAAAAATCTTAATGATATTTATTTTCTCTTGTATTTATTCGCATTGCATTTGATATGGAGGTAGTCCAAAAGAAGTCAGGTTACATTACTTTTATATTGTATTTAGATTTCTTTAGTTAAATGTCGTCTAATTGTAGCAGAATACACATTTACTGTATATTAACCCTCCAACCCTGGTTAAGAGGCATATCTAAAAGTCTCATTAGCCGCTTTCACACCAAGTACTTTGCCGTACTTAGTGCCCAGCACGTGCCAGCACTTAGTACCCCCATGGAACTAAGTACAGATCGCGTTCACACCGGAATAAGTTCCCTGAGGGAAGATTACGCAAATGAAGCATGAAATGAAGCCGCTGACGTCACTTCTTCTTCTTCTGCTTTGGGTTTACTGGCAGGCCGCAAACCACTTCACGGCGTATACTGCCACCCGAAGTCCCCGGCCGGAAGTCCCCGGAGTTGGGGACTGGCTTCAGTAGAATTATTCTCTCTCCGTTGGTGTGCGGGGCTAATGCTAATACTAATAATGCTAATGCCAGCAAATACAATGGCGGCTTCACAAAACTTTTCAGAGTTTTACGGGGTGTGGTTTGCAGACTTGTAGAACTGAATAGAAGCACATGACTGATGAGGAAACGTACAGCGGGGTTTATTTGATCAAGTATACCTCATGACAGCAGGGAGGCCCACCACAAGACCAGTAAGTTAATATAGTTCCATATGCTCGAGTCATTCGAGTGCATACAGCAGTTTGTGTAAGTCCTGAGAGTAACAACACACCATACGAGGCCAACATCATCCAACGCTGTACTAACTAATTATGTAACATTTTCAGATGGTTGTTTGATTTAAAGCACACCCAAGGTAAACTTGCACAGGTGAATCTAATTAATTATGCTGATTAAATCGTTTCTCGTTCGTTTCTCCCAATTAAGTTCTTTGTTAAGATTATTTTATTTTAGCGACCAACCCTGAAATAAGGCTTGGTTAGCGGAAGCTTGGGCTCATTACTTCAATCTGCTACACATCAACATACTTAAGGAGAGGCAACCAATAATAACTGCACTACAGTATGAATAGTAAGTGCATCTGATCAATAAATGGTACTTAGAACAAACCCAAATTCTCTTCTCCACTCATCTTAACTTCCACTCTCCCCTGCTCTATACCCCCCCCTCCCCCCTCCTCCTCCTCCTCCTCCTCCTCCTCCTCCACTCATGTAAGCGGTGATCTGGACTTATCCTGAGAGGAAGTGGGTCAGTTGTGCTTTCTGACCTGCCTAGAGGAAGCTGGGTCATTAATACAAAGCTCAGATATGAGACTAGTGGCCTACAGACCCAGCCAATCATAGCCTAGCAGCTCCATCTGACAGGTGTCATCTTTCTAGTTGCTGGGTAGGGATCAGATACGTCTCCTAAACGTGGAAACTACTACTACTGTAAAAACCTCTAAAAACTCAAACTAAAGCATTGTGATGAACTATAAATATACTTAAGCTAAAGGCAGATAAACAAACAATAGCAAACAAATTCTGAAAAAAATTATATCTGAATAAAATGAAAGAAAAATTCATTCAATATTTTATATTATTATAGCCTTGTAGAGAAAATTGAATCAGTAGGCTTCGGACGTATTGGTAACGGATTAAAGTTAACAGTGTTAGGTAATCTGTAACTGTATTCCCTAACAGTTACATTAAAAAAAGACATAATCAGATTACTTTTGCATTTCTATAAATTAGGGATTACTAGGAGGATTACAAAGTGACTAAAAAACTAAAAAGAGCATATTGTTTCTTGTAAAAGGATCAGATTTGATTCCTTCTCTGTAAACTGTACTGTTCTATAGCCTAATATTTTAAGTGTGAATCTATGTTCTGTTCTGTATGTCTGTATTAAACTAAAATGAAGCATTTTCTGTCAGCTCAGATTTTATTTCTGTTTTTTTTAACTGTAGTTGGTGCTCATGTGTTTCATTGTTGGTGTATAGGCTACTGCCTTAATATGTTTCATGAAAGGCAGGTTTTCCGATCAATAATAGCATTTTGATCTTGTGTTCTCCTTTTCTAAGGTCACATTGTTCTTTTTTGTGTGTTTATTTGGATACATTGGATATTGAGGTAATCCAATAGTAACAGAAAGTAATCAGGTTACTTTTATATTTTGATACTCAGATTACATTTAGGTAACTAGTTATTGTAACAGATTTCATTTTTAAAGTAACCCTCTAAACTTGGGCATTAGAGTGACATGTCAGGTTATTATATCAGGACTTCAAATGCTTTACATTTAATTTGAACAATAGTGCCCCCATTTGGTCAAATCCAGTACTCTTGGACGCCTTAAACATTGATGGGCTTTACAAAGTGTGTGAAACTAAAGAAAAGGACCCAGAGTGCCCAGCTACGGCTACATTCGGCCTTACTTAACCCTTTGATACTGATCCAATCTGCAGCATTGAACCCCAATCAAATCAACAAGCTTCAAGCCAGCATGAGCACCAAGAACATTCTCTTACCGTGGAGTCCCTGGTTGGGGAGTCGGACACCCTGTTGCTGCTCGGCTCCCATGATGAAGAGCTGTATGCTCTGCTGCTGCTGCTGCTGCTGCTGAAGGCCTCCTGGGTGGAGCTGCGCGAGAGGGCCTCCTGAGTAGAGCTCCGCGACAGGCCCGAGTTGCCGATACGGGAGCTCGCACTATACGAGTTGGCCACATCGGTGGCCCGACTGCGGTAGCTCCGCAGGGCACTGCTGGAAGAAGACGGGCTGGAGGAAGAGGAGGAGGCATCACTGAGGCCCAGAGAGGCCAGGTCCCTGTTCAAGTCAGTCTGGGAGACGGATTTCCGTCGATTGAGTGAGATGCTGGAGGCCGACGGTGAAGAGAGGTAGCTGGACTGGGCCGAGGAAGAAGAGTAAGAGTTGTAGCCGGTGTACGCTGACCCCCCGCTCAGACCCGACCCGCCGTAGCTCTTGATGGGGGTTCTGCTGAGGCTCTCGCTCCGGCGGCTGCTGAGGCTGCTGCTGAGGCTGCTGCTCCCAAGGATGTCAGTACGTGGGATGGTGCGACCCCGGTCAGGTTCTGAGGAGGTGCTGTAGTTGCGGCTGCGGGCGGCCGAGCTGCTCAGATAGCTGGAGGAGGAGGAGTAACCTGAGGAGGAGGTGGAGGAAGAGGAGATGGGGGACTTGTAGGTGGAGGAAGAGGAGATGGGGGACTTGTAGGTGGAGGAAGAGGAGATGGGGGACTTGTAGGTGGAGGAAGAGGAGGTGGGGGACTTGTAGGAGGACCGGTCGCTGTAGGAGCTAAGGCCTGGGGTCAGGGAGGAGCCGTAGGAGCTGTAGTGGCTGCTGTAGGAAGGGCCAGTGTAGCGCTTGGCGGTGGAGGAGACGCGGGACATGCTGCTGCTGCTGCTGGTTTCTCAGCCACAGGGAGGGAGAGCCTCTGGAAGACTGCATCGACTGCAGCCACAGCAAAGACACACAAGTATTAGTTCATCAGCAAAAATCAGATCAATACTTACACTACAGCAACATTTATCCTTGCTTCACTAAGCATTAAACGGGCTTCAAAGACAGAATGATTCATGCATCACTGACTTTAACACTTCCAGCTTTTTGGCCTTTATTATGAAAACTGGAAATATATACTATGCTTACTGTGGAACACATTACCAAACACTGATACCACTTTAATCCATTATCTACTTTACATTACTATAACTCATTCAAAGCGCTCTAAAGTGTTTTATGTGTTTTTTTCCCACTGTCTCTCAGGAGGACATTAGCTTCAATATAAACTTCCATTATTTCAAGAATCTTTCATAGTGAACATCATGAGCTCTTAAACTGCTAACACTGTCAAGAGTTGATGTTATTTCTGCGTGGTACATAAAGTGGTAAGTGCAAATTGATCTGAAATGTCTTCATAGCATTAGCCTACAGAGATCATGGAGTTTTTGACACATTTCAAACCCCAGTGAGTAGAATTGGAGCATTTAACCAGAAATCAGTGCTCACGCTCCTCTGCAGGCTTCCTGTTATAAATATATAGTTTGTTTGTGCAAGCTAATGTTGCTCCCAGCCCCTGACAGATGTTGCCGGGCCAACTACAAAATCCTTTCCTTCCATGTAGTAATTGAGCCTGAGTGTTACAGTTCAATTAAATCATAATTTCATGATTAGGCAAACGGAAAAGCAATGAAAGCTATGTTATAATCTAGTAAACCAGATCAGTATAACTAGTGCACTTCAGGATGAGTTTACAATAGCAATGCTACAGTGTATGCATCATGACAGCAAACCCTTCCATGGAATAGCACCATTAAATATGTAACGCACCATCAAAATCGCAAAATGAACTAGTGCATTATTCCAATCGCAGTGCAATATTTAGTAAAGGCAACATATGTGAAAATATCCTTTTGCATGAAGTATTGTTGTGCTGAAGAGAAGTACCGGCCTACAAACAGTATTCAACAGACCTAATATCAAATCCTTCTTTAACAGTTCATTATTTTAACTGACTCTTGTGGATCAGAAACCATGGTTCTAAAAAATGTACTTAACATTTTAAATATGATTTGAGTCATAATTGGTTTAATATTTACCACTGCTATTCCTTCGTTTACTTCTGTAACAGAGTGACATCACTACGTAACAATTGCGCTTCTATTGGCTTGCTCTTCAACTCATTGTACAGTTAAGGGGTGGGACATCTCTAAGCGGTTGACCAATCACAACACAGCCGGCTAGCTAACCAATCAGAGCAGACTGGGCTCTGGTTTGAGACAGAGGGTGAAAAGAGGTGCTGCAGCACAGGCAGTATGAGACAAATAAAGAGCTTTTTGAACATTAAAGCATGGAGACATGTCCCAGTAGAGGCACAACATAATAACATGATAGGATATAGGATATGCATAATGGGCCCCTTGCTGCCTATATACAGGCATTGACAGCGCATGGCTGGTTATACATGCATCCTTTACCATAAGCCCACATCACGCAACTCAAAGAGCATGACATACAATCCAGTAGAGACAGATAGTGACATAATTAGTACTAGCTAGCATGTTTGCTGATAAACTATTAATGCTTGAGTTAATGCTCAACCAAGGCACGGCAAACTTTTTTTTTAACCTATTGGGACCTCCAACTTCCACCCTATTCTAAAATCAAGGAGATAAATATAAAAATGTAAAATAATCTCTCCTGACTATTATGACATCTCAAATAGCAAATCCCCCCTCTCTGTCTCTCGGTGTAGTGTGTGTCTCCCCCGGCTATAATGGGACAGTCCGGCAGTCGGAGGTGAAGCCAGGCAGAGAGCACAGTGTGTTCCTGTCGCAGCTGAGGCAGAGAGAGGCTCTTGTTCACATGCTCAGCAGCCAGAGTCTGAATAAATAAAAGTATCTGGTGTTGCTGATCCGTGTTGAGTTCAGTGAGGGAGGCTCCTATTTCTTTAATCTGTCTCTCTCCCCTCTTCTCTCTATAACTCCCTCTCCCTTCCTCCTCGGCACCCTGCCTTCTCTTCCGAATGCACCTACTTCCCTCAATGTAACTTCCCCTCCTTCTGGGTCTCGATCGCTTTCTCCCTCTGCATCTCTCTCTCTGTGACCACGGCTTAATCAATAATTCAGCATATGGATCTGGAGAAGGCAGACAGGCAGCGTGTTGGAGACAGGCCAACACACACCGCTGGCCATACACACACAGGCCAGGCAGGCGGCTGTGGCAGTTCACTTATTGCTAGCCAGGCTAATAGCACAGAGGCCCTGCTCTAAGTCAGCTAGCTAAAGAAAGGCTTGGTAGATGCACTTGGTTGGTTTTGTAATTTTGCAGCAGCAGAGGGTATTTTGTATGGTATGTTCAGAGGGTATTTTTGGCTGTGCAATGCCAAAGGAAACAGTATAATATCAACACTCTGGCATGAGCAAGGTTTTCGGAATAGCCATTATCAATTTTTGTATTTGTTGGTGATGAGAAATCGGACAAAAAGATGTAAGGGCCATGAATATCAGAGGTGGTGATCTACGTTGTCCAATTGTTTATATTTTAGTATTTGTTTATAATATTGCTATTTTGTGATCAATTATGGGTTGGATTGGTTGATGGGCTGCACTGAATCACCTGTTCACCTGACCAATTAGCTTTCACTGTGTATAATGCATTATCCGCACACTTATAAAGCACTACTTATAATACCTGCTTTTCACAGTGTATAATCTGAATTATAAGTACTCTTAAGTATTCACAATGCTTTATATCAATCATTATGACAAATAATAAAGCATTTTATAATGACTTGGAAGGTTAAAGGTTAGAATTGCTGCTAAGTTACTTAGGGTTTTTGCAAGGATCATAGTGTATAACTCCCATAGTAAGCAATGCATTATAAAAACGGTCATAATGCATTACAATGTGATTTGTGAACAAATGTGGAGTTACTCAACTGGTATTTGGATGCTTTTAATGAGTAATAAATAATATACATTCACATACACTATGACCAGGTTATATAATAAGGTAGTTTAATATTTCAGCTTAATAATAACTATAAAGAACTTTATCATGTTTTATGATTATATTTAAAGTGGATAACTTTATTTATAAAGCGCCTTTAGATTAAATATTATATATTATAGTTGTGTTATATTGAATTATAATGTGTTACCACCAAATTATCTCAAATGGAGGTCTGTGTTTTCATTGGGGATCAGCGATATTTTGGAACTGGCGAACCCTGGAAAGCGTCTCTGAACCCGAGGCACCACCACCTTGGCCTTGGTTTAACCTCCGACCTTAGGCCAGCTGCTTCCCGCTACACCTCTCTGTAGCCCCACAGCTGAGGCGCAGCCAGCGACCCGGGGCAGCGCAGAGAAACAAGCTCGGACTAGCCTGGTGGGCGAGCTCAGTGAAGAGTGAAGTGCAAACAGCAAATCACGCCCGTGGGAGTAACACCACCACAGTAGTAACCAGTAGTTACCATAGCTACTGTGGCAACATGCTGCATTTGTTTTCTTGCTACCGACGCACAAAGGACTTCGAAGTAGCAGCCGGCCAATATACACTACTATCAGAGCTACAGACTGGTGGCTGCACATTATGCTCTGTAGTCCTTTTCTTTCTTTAGAAAACCCTCAAGTCATGAGAAAAATGTACCTATGTGCTGCTAGAGAGTTATAGAACAGGATAAGATAGAAACACAAATGAGAAGTCAAGGGAAATAAAATGTGAAAGTGTGAAAATACGACATTCTACTTATCTACTACTTTGAAATAGAAAACGGAGTTGAAAATGGTATCAGGCAAGTGAAAATGTCTACTTGGAACCCAATTGTTGATAAACCAAAAGAAGAAATTGGGAATATTAATTTCGAACAGCAGTGTCAAGGATTTTCCGCATGAATTCAATCATTCAGCTTTATTGCTATGTGCCAATACCTTGAATTAACTTTAACTATTGCCCTAATTTGATTACTCTGTACAGTATGTGTGTGCATGTACAGTATGTAAACATAGTTAGTGTAGCTAGAAATATATATATATACGTTTTTAAGTTTTAAATAAAATAGCAAACACATTTAGGAGTATACAACAATAAGCTTTACTATACGTTAAATTAAAGTTGACCATTTATTTATTGAATTACCAAAACACATGGTTAATTGTAATTTTGGTCATTTTTAAGATATACAAATGACAACTATCAGGGTAGGATTTTGGACATATTGCCCATTCTCATACGTGAAATTATAACATTTTACTACTATGAAAGCGCTGGTTGGTCTGCCAAGCTTCTACTCATTCTGAATAAAGAAAGCTGTCACCAGAAGTGGCTGCTGAGCGCGGTGGGAGAGAGGAGTTCAGCAGCTGACTGCTGGCAATCTTTGGCAAAGGGCTGGAGAGATGAGGTTTCACTTACTGGGCAGGTTTCAGAGAGCCAAGCTAAACACTTTTTAGGAACCAAGCTTTCACTACCTGGAACTGAATTCAAGAGACATCTAAATACAAAGACAACAAATCTAAAAACAACAACAACAGAACACTAGCAACTACTGGTTAACAAAAAAAGGGGAGGGAAATCAAGAGTGATCAGGTGAGCTTTGACACTGGGAATATGCGGAGTAAATTGTTACTTTAAAGCTGATTACTAAATATTTATATTAAAATAATTGAATAAAGTGGTGAAGGAATAAGTCCTTAAACCCGGGAAAACAATTGCTTACCCTCGTCTTGAAGGCAAAGGTATTTTTTACGTGGTTGTGTTTAGAAGCCTGAAATAACGTCTGTGGTTAACACAATCCTGATAAATGTTTTCCCTTTTTAACTCAGCGATTTGGTTGTACAGTTCTCAAAGCTCTCATCAACCTATTGAACTTGAACTTACATTCACCAGGTAACCAGCATGTGGCAAAACCATATGACTTGATTTGAATTATCTAAAACTGCAGATAAGTAATTTAGAGAGAGAAATATTAAGTTTAGAGATTTAGCATATCATAAAATAAGTTGAGCATAATATGAACCCTGAATAGTTCATCTCAACTATCTTCAATGAAAAAATACTTGATGAGATAAAACTGATGAGGGCC
Source organism: Trematomus bernacchii (assembly GCF_902827165.1). Lineage (NCBI taxonomy): Eukaryota > Metazoa > Chordata > Actinopteri > Perciformes > Nototheniidae > Trematomus > Trematomus bernacchii. The sequence continues at coordinate 4,186,181 of NW_022987851.1, read as the reverse complement.
ACAGAAAAAAACTGCTTTTCTCTTGTTGGTTTTGATTGGTTCTACTCTTGCTGAATTGTGCTTTTGTTGAAAATCCATCATTCTAATGAGTCAGTGAGTCAGAGCATATTATCCTCCCAGGTCTCCTCCAAGCCTATTAAAGAGTGGAGCCTATCTCAGAGCAGTAGGGGAGTGTGTGTGATGACGCAGGACGCCGTCTCTGCCGTACCCCGAGGTGACACTTCATGAATGTAACATCAGCATGGATCCTCTGGTGATTTGGACCGATAGTATGTGTGACTGTGTGAGTGTGTGGAGTGATGTACTATAGTAAACACAATTCAAGTAAGTTAGGTTATAGTAAGTTCAATCAATTCGATTTTGTATCCCTTTTTTTACATCACAAATGTACACAGTACATCACACACTATTATATACATACAGTGTCCAGGGATCAGTGTACAACGACTCCTTGGCAATACAGAGGAGGCTAACCAGCACCTCTCTATGTACCAAGCTGAACTCTTAAATGATGTGGCCATTTAGAGTAGAATACACAATAAAGAAGGGTATGCTTTAAACTGCATTAACATGATACAGTATGTGGTAAAAGTGCTCTCTTGTGTTTCTATGCAGAGAGTGGTGCAGCCCGACTTGGTGTTAGCATTACAATCGCCGCCGTGCACCGCTCGAAATTGATGCGGAGAAATGTGTTCACGGTTCAAAGTATTTTAACTTTGTTTACCAATGACCTTTCAACAGGCAGCCAATCAGATGACAGCTGTAAGTAACGCCACAAGCTAGCAGGGGATGTATCCACAGAAACTAAACTAACTAGCAGTTTTTTTTAACACAAGACTCAACCTAACGGTGAGCAAATTGTGTATTATGTAAATGAAGCCCAGATTGACAAGTCACTACCATTGCGACTTATCAATATTATAGAGACATCTCAATCATAGACAAACAAAAATACGGAAGTAATCCTGTGATGTCCCTAATAGGTTTGTGAAGTGCCATTAAGTCGATGGATCCAGCTAATAATAAGTAACTTTAGGCCCTACTATTAACAAAACGGGTAAGTTATGTAAAAAGTTGGCTTCACTTCTGCTCTATAAAGCTCCTTACACACCAAGCCGATTTTCGCGTCGATAGATGTCGATAGATGTCGATAGATGTCGGGCCGTCGATGAGCGTCGTGTCGCCCTACTCAGATTGGTGTGTACTGCACCGTTGTGTCTTTTCAGCCGTGCCGACTCCTTCCGCCGCCGATTCGACATGTTGAATCGGTAGGCTGTCGGCCAAAGAAATCCCTCTGATTGGCTGTTCAGCTTAGCGAATCAGTGTATGAGAAGCGAAACGGAAGTGAGGGACCCAAACAAACTATTAAGAAGGCAAATCTGAGATTTCATTTAACTCCAGCTCTCGACAAAGGTTCGGGAAAGCCCCATGAGCTTCTCGTTGTAGAGTGAAAATGTAACGCACACGCTATTTGTTGTTTGTTTATATCACGCAGTCTGTTCTTCTTCTCTCAGTTTATCACACAGTCTGTCTTCCGGTTGTTGCAGTTCGTACGTGCTACTTGGCCGTCCGCTGAAGTCTTTGTGTTCCAGTGCGAAACATGGCCAAGACGCAGGAGACGTGAGGCGACGTTCTTTGGTGTTCTTTGGTGTCAGTTTGGTGTGTAAGAGGCTAGACAGCTAGCAGATAGTAACACAACTTGACTAGCTGCTTTCACTGCAAGGCTCTGCGCCAAACCTAGTGGTGAACAAAGAGAATATTGCATATCATTTGAATGCAGCTTTACCTTAAAAAAAACGGAGGACATTCTATCGTTACCATCACCGCAATATAAAACAAAACAGCAGTAACAGCTTAAAGGTGGGGTAGGTAAGTTTGAGAAACCGGCTCGAGATACACTTTTTGTTATATTCCATGGAATGCTCTTAACATCCCGATAGCAATGAATATCTTAAGTGCTTTGACAAAAAATCCATAAAAAAATGTCATCTGTGGAAGCAGTAGTACTGTAAAAAGTACGACCAATCATTTTAGCCGGCCCGGCTAAAATAACTGGATGGCCTACCTGCCTGTCAGCCTTCCATCTGTGCACAAACTTATCTCGTGCCCTCATTGGTCATGTGCGCGTTCGTGTGTGTTGGAGGAGGGGCTCTGTAAGGAAGTGGCTGATTTTTTCCGGCTGTGTATTTTCAAATTCTAGCGCACTCGAGCTGGTTTCTCCAAAATTACCTACCCCACCTTTAAGCTAACACAGAAAACAACGCAACACAACATAGCCGTAGTGTTCCCATAATGGACAATGTTAGACATCAACATGGTGGCTATTAGGGGGTCTCTGGGCAGTGCTGGGTTTGGCCAGGTCTTACAGGAGGCTATATATACCCTGAAATGTGAGCGGATAAGAGACTGCTGATGTCTGTGAGGGCCACACTGACGCCTCTGCCCTTCCTTTCTGCCCACTACCACCTCAGTGCCAAGTGTTTCGTATTAAAACAAGACTAACAAGGCCATAGTTGCACATTATCCAGCGTTCCCTAGCTACTGGTGCGACACTTTGATACCCCTACAGCCAAGTTTAGTGAGTTTCAGTGCGTTGCTGTATACCGTAAGATCATGAATTCACAGCTACATACAAAGACAAATCTAAATGTACTAAACAGTGCTGGCACACACACATTTTAGAATTTCATATAAAACCACTAAATTAAAGTGGAAATAAAATATCTGCCTAATAAACGTTCTGTAAAGATTATATGCTATTGCTTGTCCAAGCCCTTCAGCACTGCCCTTCAAAGCTCCATGTTCCGACTATATAGCTCTGTTACCTTTCATTTCCCATCCTTGGTCAGACTTTACAAAAAACAAATAAACTCCAAAACACAACATTTTTGTTTCCACTTAAATATTTTGCCACAAGGAAGTTCTTACCTCTCACTACATGTCTTTGCTATACAACCACTTTTCTACAATATCAAAACCAGGATTGGAGCAGCCAATTAGCATTCATCATTACCACCATCTGTTGGTGACTCACATGAGAGCATATAAAAGCAAAAGTGACCTCAGAGATGACTCAATCCACACACTGATTCACACTTTTGGTCTGTGCAGCTCACTGGCACACTTCTTTATTCATTGAACTAATCATTTGGTCAATTAAATGCTTTCAATATTTAAAACACCAATCATTCAGAGCAATTCCACTGAGAGATAGGCATTAGAAACACACAAGTGGCTTAAAGCAATTAGTGGTTTAAACACAAGCACATTGTTCCGGTACTTGACTATGATTGGTCGAGCCGTGTTAAAAGCCAATGTAAAATGATTAGAGCTGTGACCACATTACAACAGTTTCAACGCACTTGATGTGAGAAGAGGTCAGAAAAGATGGACAGGATAGAGGAGGAAGACACTTACTTAAATGAAGTATAGCAGAGACAACATACCATACAAAATACTCTGGCACAGTAGAGGAGATGTGCAACCCGCCATAAAACCCAAAGAAAAAGAAAAGGAAGATTGCCAAGAAAGGACATATGCTTAAATTAATGCACAATAAACAAAAAAGGAACAAAGGGATGATATGTTGTGTGCCTAAAATGCCCCCTTAGCTCTTGTAAAATCACGTAATCACAGTTTATGGCTTAAATTCACACTGGTGGAACATTTTTACTTGTCAACACACCTCAAATCTATTCAAAAGTGCAATTTAGCGGACCTGGTTGTAAATGATTGTCAAGTGTCAATGCCACTCATTTTGGTTTTTATGAAAAAATATATTGTTTATGGAATATTTCAAAGAGAAAACACCCCCCCCCCCCTGGCTGGGTTTTGGTTGAAAATGTTGATGGTTAGATAGAAAAAATAGATCACCCTTTCTACTTTATCCAATATTTCTTACTTAGTCTTTGAGTAAAAGTGCAAACTTTTCCGCTGATAAATGTACATATAGGTCCCATGTAAAGAAATTCCATTTGTAATAATAAAGCAGGTCAAATTGCTATTCTAATACTTTGAAAGCAATACAATGCTCAAATCATTACAAAAATTCACATTTTCCCTATTCAGAAACTGTGCCTACGAGCCGGCAGGACTTCAGTAAAGTTGTGATATTACAACTATATCATTTTCATAGCTTTAAACATTGTAAATGCATTGCACATTTGCAGTGAATGACATAAGAGGAGAGGAGGTAAACATGGATTGAAACTGTTAACTAACAACACCACAGAAAATCAAATTCTCAGTTGGACAACTCTAGACATCTAAAACAGAACAAGGAGCCACAACTCCTGAGTTTTTAGAAAAGCGCTATATAAGTCTCATGTATTATTATTATTATTATTATTATTATTATTATTATTATTATTATTATTAATGTTGCTTTTTAATGTATCATAACATACTTAAAGAATTCTTCTGAAAAGTAAGTACGTCAGGTGTTATTTTAATGTATTACAAAGTAAATGTTTTCCCCTGGATTGTACTGGAGTAGAAGTAAGTAAGGTAAAATACAAGATCTTACAAATGTAGCTTTAGTGTTGTATACTTGAGCAAATACAGTCTGCTTGTTTCCACCACTGGCAATAAGCTAATTCCGGCTGAGGTATTGATTTATTATTTTTATTCCAATAGTGCTGTTACTTTTAAGCACAGCTATTCTTTGCCAATTGTATTTAACCTGCTTTACAAAAAAAACGAAATATAGACGCCTTTTCTTCATTGGTTCCCCGTCACTTGATTGATTTTTAAAATGTGACTTCTGACATATTGGACACAACATGTCAGGCATTTCTGTATTTCAAGGTTCAAGGTTCAAGGTTCTTTATTGTCAATCTGACATAGCTACAGAGTAATTATGCAGTTGAAAATCTTATGTCACAGGCTTCTCCAACAATGCAACATAATAACATAACATAATAACAATAAGAGCATGAGCAATACAAAAATAATAATAGTTATAAAAATGAAATAAAGTTATGGTGTGGAATAGTGCAGTATGAGTCTATATACAAGTTATTGGAATGATATATATATATTAGGTATTAGATACATACTACTGAGTAGCAGTTGAATGTTTGAAGGGATTGTTGTGCCCTCTGACTTTGAGGAGGAGCTTCAGATCACCTAAGTAGCAATTTCTAACAGTTCGGAGGTCAAGGCCAAAAACAGGGGATACTTGCTTTTGTTGCTTCTTAAGCTCCTAAACAGCCAACAATTGTTTTCAAAAATACGTTTTCAGGTTTAGATTTGTATTTTGTGCATCTACTGTGACATGTTTCCATGCTTTAATGTTCAAAAAGGTTGTTTTTTTTCATACTGCTTGTGCTGCAGCACCTCTTCTCACCCTCTGTCTGAAACCAGAGCCCAGACTGCTCTGATTGGTTAGCCTGCCAGCTCTGTTGAGATTTGTCAACCGCTAAGAGATGTCCCGCCCCTCAGCCTATCACGTAAAATGTGTTTGAGCGCTAGCCAATTGAATCACAAGTGTTACATAGTGATGTCATTATGTCACAGAAGTAAACAAAGGTTTACAATGGAAGCGTTTCAGGCGGGGGGGAGAAACTCCCTCTGGATGGAACACAGGGATTTTAGCCTTTGCAGACCATTGACATGCACATAAACCTACATAACACACTAGAGGAAAGGGAAAACCCCAAAAAGAATAGTTGGGTCCCTTTAAAAAAAAAAAAACACAACATGAAACCCATTTGTCTGGCCTTCTCTTGCCTGTGCAGACCAAACTGTTGGACAATGCTTTCCAGCATCACGAAAACCTTTTAAGGGTGTGAAAGCTGTAACGTCAATGCCTCATTAGAGTCACAGTCTAAATGTCTACATGCTGTAAACGGAGAAGGAACTGACACATAGCATCAACTTTTTGTTAGTAATTTAAGCTAATAAAACACAACACACAACTAATGTGGCTAATGTTTTCTTACTTTCTGTGTGTGTAAAAGTGTTAAATGTGTGCCAAGTTAAATTACCTACCGTTTATGTTTCAGTGTGTGTCAGTCCCCGCGGGCTGTGATGGCTCTTGGGCAGCTCATCCTACTGTTGCTACCCCGCAGTGTACACACACGCACACACACACTGGCTTTCTGACGCTGATCACTCCTGTGGAAAAACACAGACATGTTACATGACATGCCACTCAACCCAGAGGACACAAAAGTAAACAAACAACATTGAAATATGATTCATTTGTTTCTGTTTTACAAACGCATACAGTATCATTAGATCGTTAGCTGTCAAACATATCAAACTATCTGACACAAAACCCAAGCCCGAGGATAGCAAATGCTGAACCTTAGAAATGTTATGTTCCCAACAGGCCAATAAAGTGACAAAGCTAGCAGAAATCTACATCCCCATGATCTGTTTTGGGCTGTCTCTATCAGAAAACAGTTTGACTTTACAGAAAACACGTTCAGCTCGAAGTGACTCTACAGGCCGACGGTCAACACATTCTCCGGATTTCATATCACCATGAAAGATTGAGGATGTATCCTTTGGCACGTATTATCAAATCCGGAAACGTTGCTCAATTATAAAGCTTGGGGAAAGAGAAAGTTGATAGTTTGACTCCATGTAGCACAGCTTAATTAGGTGGCAAGTGCATATTTCACAACCAGCAACATTGTTACTATTCAATGCAAACACCTATCATCTGTAGGCATGCTACACCCAAAGAGTTGATCACGGGTTCTTAACTCATGCTAGAAAAATCCAGAACTTTCCGAAACATTACCCCTGTCCTCTATTATTTTCTCCTCAGGAAGACATGGCCTACAGCTGAGCAAACAGCACACACAGCATGCATTCAACTGACAATCAGGTAGTTAAGCAGTTAAGTTGGTTAGTTAGAGCCTCACCCTTGTAGTTCTGAGTGGCCAGGCCGATACACAAAAAGCAAAGAGGTGCTACTTGGGAGGCTGTTGCCCCGGAGTGTGAGAGGATAGTATGAGCACAGCGATCCAGAATGCCACAGATCAAGTTACAGAGCCGGTAAATATAGCAGGCGCCTATGACCTCTACAGGTCACTTAACACTCAGTGGCATTCCAAATTGCTATATCACTAGGCCTCAAGTCCAGTGCACTACTGTAGCCAGCAGATTGGCTTCTTTAACGGGAGCTAACATCTTAAATGAATGGCATGATTCAGTAGATTTAGTCACTTTGCATTCCTCAAGTAATAGTTCTACATCATAACAATACTGTACAAAACTGCCACACTAGGTCATGTGTTGGCAGCAGAGGTGGAAGAAGTACTCAGATCTTGAACTTGAGTAAAAGTAGAAGTGCCAGAGTATAGGAAAACTCTGTTACAAGTAAAAGTCCTGCATTCAAAATGTTACTCAAGTAAAAGTTCAAAAATAATTAGCATAAGAACTTAAAACTTAAAGTACCAAAAGTAAAAGTAATCTTTATGCAGATTGGCCCATTCCAGAATAGTACATATTATATGTTTTGATTATAATTATTGATGCATTAAAGTGTTATCAAAGCTGGTAAAGGTGCAGCTAGCTTTAATGACTTTGTATACCTCAGGGTAGCTTGTGAATTTACTTTAGGTGTAACTAAAGTCTTATTTAAGTGTTAATTATATTTCACATCATGAAACCAAATCTGTAAAGTAACTAAAGGTATTAAATACATGTACATGTAGTCTAGTAAAAGTACACGATTTACCTCTGAATTGTAGTGGAGTAGAAGTACCAAGTATCACAACATTGAAATACTCAGGTACAAGTCGCTCAAATGTGTACTTAAGTACAGCACTTGAGTAAATGTAATTTGTTACTTGACAACACTGGTTGGCAGTGACAGTAGTTGAAAAACTGGTGTATGAAAAAAAAAATACATTACCAGTACCGAATCAAGAATTTTCTAGCAAAGCAAAGCAGTTGAGGTATGTGTGTAAGACAATGGAAAAACACAGAGTGGTGAACGGTCTCTGTGCGGGGTATAGCATTACATGACGCTGGGAGGAGATGGGACGACACTGGCACAGAAGCCATACTCGCTGCACTGCAGTGTGTCCGTTTTACATGGGGCTGAACAGACTCGTTTGAGGCAGATATCTATGTATTTGAAGTATTCCGCATAAAGTATGGGGAAAACGTTATTCAGTAGCCTATTAGATAACCATTTAGACACAAGAGCGTTGCTCGGCAATGGCAGGTTTGACAGAGGAGGCTACAGAAGGGGGCGGAGAAGAGATTGTATTAGTGAAAACCATGGCGAGAACTAACCTAGTTCCTTTAGCCTGAGGTAGCAACGTGCAAAGTTAAGACAACGGTCAATACCTAAATAACATGGTAACTTCGTCCATGTACCCTGGGTGGACGTCCCACATCGGCTAACTAGCTTATCTCGCTAGCCTCCTCAAATATCCACAGAGTAGAGACTAGAGAGCCGCGGTGTGACGCGCCAGTGTTCACAGAGCACCGCGCCAAGTGTGTGAGAACTGTGGCACTGCACATTTAACGGTGAATAACGGTAGCTTGGCCCTTTAAACTTAAAGAGTTGATGTTATATGGCCTCCCATTATACACAACTTCATGAAGTACGCTTACGTTACGTGTCTTGAAACTGAAATGTTCCTGAAATAAAGAGCTGTTTCGCAGTCATGGTATGCCAAAACATCTGAGTGACTTATTGCGACTTCTATAATGTTTATAAAGGTGAGGTAATACGGGAGTTTGCTTATGTCCATAGGAGAGCACAGCAGCACTCAGTGTTATGGTGGTGTGTCCGAGGCACCAAACTGCATTCACTCACCTCACAGTTGGAGACCATCCCGATCCAAACAGGCAGCGAAACGCCCCCAAAAGTATCGTTTTGTCTGGTAGTGTTGCTTTTTAGACCATTACTTAAGTTGCTGTGACGATAGTGTTGGATGGAGAACTACATCGCCATGGGGTTTGAATTAAAACCACCGCTGGTATTCAGCCATATCTTCTATCCCCTTGCAGTTGTAGAGTTTTTCTGCAACCAAGTAACGGTTCTGTTAGCTTTAACGGTGACGTCAGTCCGGTAACAGAGCTAATTTTCTGATTGGTTAATACTTCCTGTCAGCGTCACAAGCCAGTGCAGTGACCTGCCTCCTACACCGTCACCATAGTGACGAACGTAAACATCAGAAATTGCTTTCATTGAAAAAAAATGTTGCTTTCATGGTTATGGGAAATATGAGATCTTCATACCAATAATAATTCATACACACCTAAGATGTGTGGTTGTGGTTCAAATAACCACAATATATACTGTTCAGGTATTTCCAGTGGTAAATACAACCACAAATAATGCTTACTTAGTCTACTGTACATGTGGCCATATTTGGTAGGAACTGAAGTAAATCAATGTTGTTAGATGAAGTGCAATCACCTACAGTTATTTTAACCATAAGCATTTTCTGATTTTGAATGCAACTGGAGCTGTAACCAAATACTTGAATATTGATGATCTGTTGTGTATGTTTTCAGTAGAATGCTTTATGACCATTGGGAAAGTATTGCTATTAATTTGTACAAGTAGTAAGAAGGCTAAATACAAATACATCTTAATAATAATATATATAAATATTTAATATATATTTTAAATATGGTTGAATGCTAAAAAGATCTTACACACAAACCCATTTTTGAAAGACGTCAATACAAATCAATTAATTTAATTTAATATCATTTTGTTAATTCACTTAGTTTTATATGCATCAATGCACTGCAGTTTTGTAACTGTGTTGTTTTAATTACATACATTAAACAAGATCCCCTATAAACCATGTCTCATTGCTTCTTTTAAGTATTCCAATTTCCAGTATTCAAGTAGTCATTCATGCTGGAGTGTGCTAGTGTCTGCATCAAATTGAATGAGTCATGAAATCCTACTGCAGTATAACCATCTGTAAAACGCATCCGGACCCCTGACATAGATCCAAGGCTGCTGCTGTAAATTAAACAAAGTGTCACACACTGAGGAGGGAGACTGTCTTTTATTACCATTCAACTTTCTTTACATAAAGCTAATATTTAAAGATGACTCATTCTGTTATATATAATCCTTGATATAGGTTCCTACCAAAAAAAGAATGCTTTAATTGCCACAGATTGTGAACAGTCATGTGTTACATAATAGAGTGAGTGATTAGCTTAATACTGGTATATAAGGCTGAGCGGGGATAAAACCTGGTCACAATTTAGCCCAACCAAAATATATAACACTGTAAATAAAGACAAATAAAGGCTTCTGAGATTCACATGAGCTCTGGTGCAGTTCTTTACGAGGCAGACGATGACTCAAACACTGATACATCCCTAATATCAAGTGCTTATTTACTTCCGCAGTTCTCCATTTAGACAGAATGTGCTGTGCTGAAGCTTCCATATGTTTAGGATTATGTGTGATCATTTATCTTAACAAATAGAGCTCATCAATGCATGCTTCATTTTGGTTGGATTTCTTCTTAAAAAATGAACAACCTTGAGCAGTGGAGAGGGTGTTGGAATAAAAGCCAAATCACCCCCTCAATTGCTCCTCAGGAAGTATTTCAATTGATGAATTCATATAATTTTTTAAGATTGCCTTTTCACACAATTGATGACTCCTTTGATGAAACAGTTTAAATGTTTTTGGAAATATTCCTATTTAATGTTTGGAAGGGGGTATGATGAGAAGATTGATACCACACTCTTACGCATGTACACTTAATGTGTATGTACATAAAGCAGCTAATTAGCCTAGCTTTGTTAAGCTTAGCAGAACAATGTAGTAAAGGGGAAAACAGCTAGCCTTTCTCTCTCTAAAAGGTAAAAATCAACCAATATGTACTTTTAAAGCTCACTCCTACGTGTATTAATGTCAAGGTGAGCTTGTGGGTCAAACTATTTCAAAGCTGGAACTCAATTAAGTGCAATGGCTGTGAAAGTCACATCCCTCATGAACCCCATTTTAAACTGGAACCTGTTGTTCTACCCTTAGAGGGAGTTTAATGTATACAACCAAGATATGTTTCATCTGGGCTGTTAGGCAGATCTTGTTACTTTTGGACAGAGCCAGGTGAGCTGTTCCCGCCAATTTCCAGTCTTTATGCTAGGCTAAGCTAACCGTCCACTAGCTGTAGCTTCATGTTTAGCGTGCGAGAGTAGCACCGATCTTCTTACACAGCAAGTAAGCGTGCTAGCCTTTAACCCAAAATGTGAAATGATATTGTTAATTTAAAGGTCATATCAATCTCTGTAATGTGTTTTAAAGCCATGAAAGCAAGTAATATTTCTAGTGATTGCAAACAGAGATCAACAAAAATGTTGTAATTTTTAAATTAAAACTACAACCATAACATGCAAAATGTTTGAACTGCTTTCAGCTGTCTTGAGATAACTGATGGTGGAATTATAATTTCGGTTTGAATGTCTTCTTATAACATTTTTAAGTGACAAATAAAAGGCAGTCAAAGAAAGCTTTACAGTATGATTCTGTGGGACTGATAACAGAAGTACATTAAAAAACATGCATACCAAAAGAATTCCCCCACTCTGCAAATTATTACATAATACACATTCTCATTTCAACAAATTTCACACAGATAAGCACATACACTATTACTTAATTCAGACTTGGTGTTGGTGCCAGCACTGCACTGTTGCCTCTCTCTGTGCTGGATACTATATGGCTGTGGTTCAAGCTATGCTATTTATTCAGCACTAGAATGGGAAAACAGGTCTCAGTGCTGTTATTCGTTTCATATAACCTGCTGTAAGTCATTGCTACACCACTACACCGTATCCTTAAGTCTATAATCACACCTTCTAATATTCAAGTATAGCAGAATTCTTCATAAATTAAACAAATTACAACAGTCAGAATAGTTATACATATTGGGTATATTGATAACATATTGAGGGTAAAACCAAGGTAAATACACCATGTAACACTTACCTAAACATAAACAGTGGATGAACTGACAGTACAAAAACAATATTTAAATACGTGGCTTGACATTCAACTAAGTCATCATAACACTGTGCACTGACAGGAATTCCTTTCTCTGTTAAGCTGCTTGCTATAGGAAAAATCAATAGCACCAAACATCACACGTCAATGCTCCTCTTACACTAGGTGCATGTTGTTTGATCAAATCAATACATACTGTATACATTCCACATTATGATAATAATACCCAATGAGCTTTGGTGAAAGAGATTCTGTGTAGGATGGAGTGAAATGTGAATTCATGTGAAGCAGATGACACAATGATATTGAGGCACAAATATACGTCTTTCACTGAAGTGTGCAGTTTAAAGGTGCATATGCATGCACATCAGTGAGGACAATTAATATATTCTATTCTAGGACATTTTAAATACACTGAAAAGAAAGTGCATTGATTAAGCATTTTAGACCTTGTGAAAGTATCTAAATGTAAAGTAAAAGGAAATCATATGATTTACATAAGAAAATGGAGCTTTAAATAAGGATTGATTTCATCTTAAAAGCCTAAATAAGAACATAAAAATAGATAAAAGCAAAACATATTACATTTATAAAGCCAGCTATGTAAATCAGAGATGTTGCCATAACCATGAACATACAGTACAAAGTAATGTCAAAGTCTCATCCTCATCTTACTCCCTAGAATGTGCTCAAATAAAGTCTCATGATCTGGATAAGGACTTATAGCTAATGGAGGGACAGATGGATGATTAAATACAATCATACCTGTACTTGCATGATGTTATGGATAGAGAAGTTATGTCTTTATAATTCTCCAGTACGGAATGTGCTTGGAAGATTGTCTTTTGGGTACCCTAATAGAGTGGTGCAGGTGTTTTGGGAGAGAAACCTGAAGTAAGGTCTGTGGTGTACCCAAAGTGAAGAGATTTTCACATTTTGTTCTACCACATAAAATACATCAGTAATACCTCACTTGTGAATGTCCAAATCTCTTATGTACTATAGAACAGCAGTTGCGGTGGTGGTGCGTATCCATGCGACCGTGATGTAGTTCAACAATGTGGAGTTAATATGTTTAGCTAAACAAAATGTGTAAGTATCTTAACTGTTTGTTTGCCAAAGATCTTGTTTTCTACTATTTTCAGAAATCCAATTGAAAAATCCCATTGCTTTTTGTTGATAGAACCCTTGCGACACAAACTTCTGGGTAGGGTCTACAAAAATACGTCATCACTGCACCACTCTATTTGTGTTTTATGCGTCAATTCATTCCTTAAAATAAACAAAACTATCTAGTGAGTTTACTGTAGTGGCAGAGCAACAATGAAACCTATAGGGGCATCACATGACATTACACAACAGATAACCTGTGTGGGCATGTGTGAGTGTGTGAGTGTTGATACAGAATTGGATTTGTGATAACAAACACAGATCTTGGTCAGTGATAAAGCAAATATCCATTCATCCATTTACTGCTATTAATCCCTTACGGCTAAGAAAGGTAATCCAGAGGTCCCTCTTCCCATCAAAGTCTTCTAGCCCCTCCCTAGGAATCTTTGGGCAATCCAGAGAATGTCTCTATCCCAGGAGGCATACTTATCAGAAAACCGAACCACCTCAACTGGGTCCTTTCGACGCAAAGGTTCAACGGCTCTAATCTGAGCTTCTGTTAAATGTATCAGCTCCTGAATCTCTCAACCTGATTCAGATGTTATCGGCCCGTTAGATGAGTGTTATCAGTAGTATCAGCTACATTGTTCGGTACCACTTTACAATAAGACTACTAGCCTTATAAAGGATTCATAACGGGTTTATAATTAGGTTATTAATTAGGTTGTAAACACTTTATTAATCATTAAGAACCATTTATAAACCAGTTCTAACATAGTTTTCATACATCAACACAGGCTCACTATTTGGCAAGATGACTAAGCCTTATATTGGCACTAGCTTACTTCGTCTTCATCAGCCAACATCCTTGGTATCTGTTGCTCACTGAGTTGATTCCCCCCCTTCCATCTTGATGTTTTTTGGCATCTCTTTATGACCATTCATTTATGAGTTACTAACATTTATAACTGCCAAAAGGGAGCCTTATTGTAAAGTGTAAAACACATTCCCATTTATTAATGAGTTACAACCATTTATAATTGGTACCAATTTTTATTGTAAAGTGTTAAACAAATCACCATTTATTAATGAGTTACTACCATTTATAATTAGTTTAAGTTATATTAAGCCTCAAAGTTATGCATACATTAGTGCGTGGTCACATTGAGTGACAGGTCTGTCCAGTGACTGCTGCCATGGGCGTAATTTCCACTGGGGACAGGGGGGACATGTCCGCCCCACTTTTCAAAATCCCATTTGTGTCCCCCCCACTTTTTAAATGTGTTTATTATTATTTTTTTACGCAAGCGGTCATCGTCAAGGAGGAGCGTCTGTGTGTGTGTGGCACGAGCGCATCTTGTGAGAGAGAGATAGAAAGAGAGAGAGAGGGGGTTGTTGTTAGCATTTGGTGCTAGCTCGGAGCTAACGGAGATTAGTAGCTGTTTCAACAATAAGGAGAGGGAGAGCTCTTTCCTGTCGGACTTTGAGAGACTGAGAGAGAGACAGACAAATATATAGAGAGAGAGAGACAGAGAGAGTTACGTGGGTTGTTGTTAGCATCTGGTGCTAGCCCGGAGCTAACGGAGATTAGTAGCTGTTTCAACAATAAGGAGAGGGAGAGCTCTTTCCTGTCGGACTTTGAGAGAGTGAGAGAGAGACAGACAAATATATATATAGAGAGAGAGACAGAGAGAGAGACTGAGAGAGAGACTGAGAGAGTTACATGGGTTGTTGTTAGCATCTGGTGCTAGCCCGGAGCTAACGGAGATTAGAAGCTGTTTCAACAATAAGGAGAGGGAGAGCTCTCTCCTGTCGTAAAACAGGTTCACATGGATAGGATACTAGATAAGTGTGCACACTCATTATATACACTACACATTTTTCTTGGATTTGTTAACACTATAGTCCCTAATATATTTGTAGAAAGGCAGGAAATGGAATTAAATCGAGAAAATGTTTCATTGCGGAGGACCCCCTGTTTTGTGTCCCCCCTACTTCTCAAACCAAAGTTACACCCTTGACTGCTGCTGTTAGCTTTCTGCTCTGCTAGCAGCTCCGTGAAGCTACAGGGGCTCTGCCTGCTCAGCTCATCCGGGGAACATAACTTGAACTCGGCCGTGTTTGTTGTGCTGGTGCCTTGTGGACTATTCTTCATGCTTAGATCGGACTATTGTGACTCGCTCCGCGTTTAAAACAGACGGTGCATGAATGCAGTTTTACGGTAAGTGAAATCAGAGTACTTTATTTATCTGTTGCTTATGTTTTTAGTCAGCTAACGTTAATGAATGTTAAGGCTTCGGTTAGATCTATTACATCTGTGCTAACGATGCTAATCGTAGCCTCCAAGTTCAAACGTAATAGAGAAGTGTTAAGCATTAAGTGGGATAATACTGTAGAACAAACGGCTTCTGTTTGAGGTTGGTAAAATAAGGTCATCCTTGTAAGTTAGAGAGATATTTTATTAGGTAGGTAACTTTATGCATTGATAAGCTTCATTTAAAATGATCGATTGTGTAGACAAGCTAACGTCAAAGTAGTGTTGAACGGCCTAGTGTGTGTGAAATTAACCTCAATAAGATGTGTGTATATTACAAATGTTAATGTCATATTTCAAGATGATTACGTAGATATTACAATATGGTTGGTTGAGCTGGAGTTCATTATTGAGCTTACACGTTAACGTCACAGTCATATCTGAAGAACGAAGAGAATACTTTTTTTTTTTTTTAAATCAATATGGACCATTACTGTATAATTATCCTTAAATTATGTTTTACAATGCACCTAATAAACAAGTATGGCATTTTGAAACATGATGTGCAACAGTTTTTACTGTAATTTGTGTGCATTTTGTTGTTAACTAAGATGATGTTATGATTTATTTTTTGGTATGCACATGGACGTCTTCGACATACTGTACCTTTCTTTCGAAGAAATGGGTCTTCGGAATGATGGGAGTTAAAGACAAAAGGCGGAGACTAGTGTTGAAACTAGTGGAGAAACGATCAAGATGCAACCTTGTCCCTCTGATTAGACGGCATGTTAAGTCAGGAAGTAGTATCATGACTGATGAGTGGAGGGCATACAGGAGAGTGCAGAGTAACATGGGGTACAACCACTACACCATAAACCACAGCAGGTGTTTGTGAACCCCCAGACAGCAGTCATACCCAACATAATGAAAGAGCTTGGTCGACCGTCAAAGGACATGTCCGTAGACTGAGAGGAAACCGTACAGAGAGTTTGTTGGAGGAACACCTCAAGGTTCTTGAATGGTCATCTTGGCTTGGCTCTGCTCACCCTGATGGACTGCTTGGACGCTTGTTCAAGAATATACACAAAGCCTTTCCAGTCTGAGTACCAGTATGTCTTACCAAGTCTTTCATTTATGTCTGAGAAAAGCTTTTATGTTTAAATATGTGTATCAGTCATACTAAACAGTCATTACTTTGAGTCCTGATTTTCTTCATGTGTGAATAAAATGTTTTGCTTGGCTCTGTTGCATCTTACTTTGCATTTCATGTGAAAAATGTGTATTAGGTCAGCGTAAATGTTATAACTCATTCATAAATGGACATGTGTATTAAACTTAAAAACAACGCACCCTTTTTAGTAGTTAGTTAAATGTTAGTGACTCATCAATAGATGGTGATGTGTTTCACACTTTACAATAAGGCTCCCTTTCAGTAGTTATAAATGTTAGTGACTCATTCATAAATGGTCATAAGAGATGCCAAGAAACATCAAGATGGAAGGGGGAGAACCAGAATCAGTGAACAACAGATACCAAGGATGCTGGCTGATGAAGAAGATTAAGTAAGCTAAGTAGCCAATATAAGACTTAGCAGTACAGATAAATGTGGGCTCACTATTTGGCAAGCAACCGGTCACAGTTGCCCTGTTTATCTCATGTCTTATAAAAGTGTGGAACGGTATATTCTCTTTTTCTTTGGTAAAGGTCGGACCAATGTACCCTATGCTAAAGGACTTAAGAGCAGAAGCAACAAAGGACCTTCCCTTAGCATTTAGATAACTCAACCAGCTCTTATCAAGGCTTTGAGGTAAATACTTCCAGGTCATTACAATTAGTTAGCAACCTTCCTAAGCAAAAATAACTTGATGGCAGGAAGGTACTCCTTCTCTTAAAGCAGTAACTCACACCCAACACAGTGGGAGAAATAAAGATTTGTCCGACTATGGCCTTTGGCTCTCAACCCAAATACAAACTGCCCGAGGCTGTGCTGAAGGCTGCAGTCTGATGATGCCAACAAAACATCATACACAACACAACTACATCTTCTGCAAATAACAGAGAAGGAATTCTGAGGTCCTCAAATCCATAAAACTCACAAAACAATAGTGATAAGGGAGAATGGTGACTAAACAAACCACTGAAAACATGTGTGACTTCCTGCTAATAGTTGGGACACAGCTCTACTTATATTGCTTGAAGGCAACCTTAAGCTAGTCCAGAAAAATACTGCTTACTGTCTTTACACAATATATTCAATGTATGATCATTGCACTCCTGAAGCCATTTTGTCATTAAGTGGTGTTATTTTCCTTTTTGTACTACCAATATTCTCCTTAGCCTGCCTTACCAATTTCTATTTTATTTAAAGTTCCCCTCCAGATTGACCTATTGTTGCTTTATTATCCACTGTGCAGGGTTTAACCGGAAGGTTTTTTTTGTGCTCTTCTTAAATCTCACTTTAGCACATGGTTTGTATGTACAGGCATAACGATAAGTTTGCAAGCCAATCCTAATGCAAAGTAAACTTACAAAACTATGATGTTGAAACTTGAAGCCAGGAGGGTACACAGACTCGGAATCGACAGGAAGATCTTGTGTCCAGTTATTACACTTATGTAGTTAATCACAATTTTAAATTTGTGTATTTTCTTATAACTTTTAAAGCACAGTATTTTCATATGTCCCAAGTCATTGGGGATTCCTGGAGGATGTGCAATTGGTATATTCTACGACAAACAACTATCGATCGTCATAACAAATCTAGAAATAGTTAAATGCTTTTGATTCTGCATTTTGTCCAACAATCAATAATGTGATGTAGCATCTTCTAACTTTTGCAACTATTAATACAAATACTGAAAAAAACACCACCAAAAACAAAATGGACCCAAATAAAAGACAGTTTCATAACCACCATTTAACAAGCAGGATTTTCCTTCAACAACTGCACATTTCTTGAAATGATGCCCTATTAAAAAATACTCTGCCTCACTGCTAATAATGGTAGTGTTTGCAAAAAGTGGGAAAGGTGGTGGCTTTGGATACTTGACTAGGAATTTGTTTGGTACAGTAATGGAGCTGCAGCAAGCTTTGCCGATAAAGAAGCGCCCTTCTCTCTGCTTAAGCTGGTAGCGTTGTCTACACACTCCAGTGGGTGCCCTCAAATTAAGCTGAAAATAAATAAATACGTAAAGGGCTGTAATTCCAGCCAGAGCCTCCGAGCAGCCCACTGCAGTCTCCATGATGGTGTTCCTAACGAGTGGCCGCTGATGCTGTTCCATATGCGTTTTCCATTTATTTCGTGATTCCAGTTAACGCATAATCAAATTAATCAATCATCACCCTATTTCGGCAGTTGGACACCAGCTTTTAACTTGGTCTTCGGCACCACCAGTATCTCATCACCGTCCTGAATGCTGTAGGAGTGCAGAGCCCGGGTTTTGTACTTCATTTCCTCCGGACCGAAGGCGCTGCACTTGTCGATGTAGTAGATCCTCATGCTGCTGGTGGACAGCTGGACCACTGTTGTCAGCTGCTTCTTCAGCTCAGCTACTGTCTGGTCCAAACGGATGCTCAGCTGACACAAAGACAAACATTTTATGCAATTGTGACACTAATTTAATTTAGAATAAGTACAATTAACCAAAGTCTGGATATTTGTATTTCTCCACTTCATTTGCGTTGCCCAGTGTGAAATAATATTTTGTTGATACCAGGATCATGATTAATGGGTTACAATATCACTCGAAGCCTTGCCTCTTTAGACATTCTACATTATACAACATAACATTACAGCCTGTTTAACACACCTGTTCCACTTTTTCCTCACAGTGAACTTCCACCTCGGCACGGCAGCGAGGTCGAAGGTCGATCTCAGCGAGAGGTTCTAGCTTCCCATACTTGGTTACTAGGGAATGGTATCTGAGGAGGAACAGAGCAGGTTGTGGTGTGAGTATTAAGAGTACACTCATACCTATAATGCATGACACTAACACTCACACTCTTGTAGTACAGAGAATAAGTGCAGCGTACCTGTAAGGCAGCTCCTCCTCAGGGTAGTCTAGGTGGTAACGGATGAAGAACCTCTCTGCGTCTTCTCTCTCACTGTCAGTCACAACACTGCCATTAAGCAGTGATATTGAAGGAAGCCTATGAGGAAGCACACGATATTATTGACAATGTGTGAATCGGAAATTTAAGTTGACTTAAGTCAGATTACTTTGGAAATGTTATGTCATCCTTTTAAACACTCCACTGTGTTTGAAACAAACAAGCAGTTTATGGACACAGGGATTTCCATTGTGGAGACTCACTGTGCTACCATGAGGCTGCGCTGCTCTGTGTTGGTGTAGGTCTGCAGTAAGGGAATGCCCTGCAGCCGCACCTCCTCCAGCCTGGGGAAGAAGTTGAGCTTCTCAATGTCCTCCCATCGGTTAAATCCTGAAAACACACATCGAAAACTCACTTTTTAAACAGTTATCAGGATAAATAAATAGCAACAGTTCACATGTATTATAATGAAGTGTGCTGTGTCTCTCACAGATAACCCTTTTTAAAAAAACAAAACATTTATCCATTTACTTTGTTTGTCCACAGATGATTCTCGTGATGCATTTGTTACATAAAGTAAAAAGAAAAAAACAAAGAAAAAGGCCAAAACATATGCCTTTAATCCAATAGCAAAAATAAAAAAGACAGGAATTAAAAAAAAGAAAGAGAGACAATTGTAATAATGATAATTGAAATTGTTTATATTATCATATCTAAGGTTAATTTAACTCTGTCCAACCCATGTGCTAACATTTCTCTGTGAAATATGTTAAACCTGGTGTCTAAAATTTGAATAACAAGTACAATAAAGCTACAGCCTGTCAGCATAGCTTGTTTTTGATTTAAGATGGATCTTCAAGACATAATCTGAAACAACAAGACTAATGTTCTACTCTCAACAGAACTCCAAAAATAGATCGACCAGCAATACTCCCCAAAATAGAAACAATTCCTGAAAAAGTGACGTGGAGAGGGATCTGTTCCAATACTCTACAGATAAAACAAAGCTTTTAAGATACAATGACATGTTTGCCTTTGCTATTTTTGTCAGCCATTAAGTCATTGCAAACAGATGCTTACTCTGCCCTTCTGTACTGAGCTGAACATCTGAAGCATATCAGTGTTTTACTACCAGAATGAAACTATAAATGGTTAAAGGACTGCATTTATATGGCGCTATATCCAGTCTTTAATACTCCTCAAAGTGTTTTACATATACAAGTCATTCACTCATTCAAACCATGTACGTACAGCAGGGACGTGCACAGGTACGGGCTAATGTTGCCCGGGCAACGGCCCGTTTGCCATTTTTGTCTGACCTGCCCCTCTGGAGAGAGCGAGAGTTTTGTTTTGTTTTCTATTGTGGCCGAATCAACATGATAAGCCCACTTTAGGCGCGTTCACACCGCAGTACTTTTCCCACTTTAGTTCCGATATAGTTCCGAAATGTCGCGTTCACACCAAAAAGAGCCGGAACAAAAATGAGTTCATGAGATCCTTTTTACCCCCTTTTCCGTCCCTGCTAGAGAGCAGGGACTTTCGTGGGAGAAAAAGGTTCCTATGTCTGATTGGCTGGGCGGAATGCAAACCACGCCCCGTAAAACTCCCAAAAAGTGTTGTGAAGCCGCCATTTTATTATCCTTGAATTAGCATTATTAGCATTAGCATTAGCCCAGCGCACAAACGGAGAGAGACTAACTTATGGCAACACAAAAGAAAACATGGGAGCAGTGGAGATGAGGAGGTGTCGGCGTTCTGGCGATTTACTCGGAAGGCTTCAGTAGAAGCTGCTGGGAGTCTCAGCAGCTTCTACTGAAGCCAGTCCCTAACTCCGGGGACTTCGGGTGGCAGTATACGCCGTGAAGTTGTTTGCGGCCTGCCAGTAAACCCAAAGCAGAAGAAGAAGAAGTGATGTCAGCGGCTTCATTTGCCTAATCCTCCCCCAGGGACTTATTCCGGTGTGAACGCGATCTGTACTTAGTTCATGAGAACTAAAGAGTTCTCATTAACTAAGTTCTGATGAACCTTTGTGGGAAAAGTACTGCGGTGTGAAAGCGCCTAATTAGTATTGTAGCGTCTCGCTGCGGGAAACACACCTTGTCAGCGCTGACATCTGCCCCCAGTCACGTGACTTTGTTTACAATCTGACAGCTGGAAGCAAAGGAAAGCCCTCCGGCCTCATATGGCTATGGTGATCACACCATGTGCCTGCCTGGCGTTAGAGTATAGGGGACAAACCAGGGGACTTTACCTCCTCTTGACACCGTCGGTTATTTACAAAAAAAACACCTAAATATACTTGTTCTAATGGCGCGTTTCCACTACAGCGCGGAGCACGGTTTAAGAGGGCTGTGACGTCAGCGGCCCGTCTTTGGTTGCGTTTCCACTTGGCCTAGTACCGGCCGGCGGGTCCTAATTCACAGTTTTTCTGGCCTCATAAAATCGTGGGTCTAGGGCCAGGAACAACGAGGCTGAGTCGGGCTGAGTATGCTAAACTAGAGAGAGCATCGCTGGCAAGGGGGCTACAACTACAACAAGATGGACATATTTGACCGTGATTTAATTGTAATACACGTTTCAAAATGATGCCGAAGTAACAACATACTGATACCGGTTAGTAAAAACCATGAATTAATGCTTTGACAAGTCTGCAGACAGACGGCAGGCGAAAAACCTTTTAAAATGCGTGTTTTCTAAATGGAGATTGGCTAAGCTAACGCAGTATATGCTCCGACCGTCCACACTCACAACAACGGCCTATACAGACATAAATAAAGCAGCGACTGTATTCGCCATGACACAGGCAGTCTGTGGTTTGTACTTGTTTAACTTTTGTCTAGTTTCTGAACATATATGAGGAGCTGTGAGCTCTGAGTGCTAACAGCTAACGACTGTGTTGTTTTTCTGGGGTTCTCATTGAAGATGACGTCACGGCTCCGCCTACACTGCGTTACTTTAGATACTACCCCAGTTCCTAAACTGTAATGGAAATGCGCCATAAAGTGAGCCAGTCCTAACGAGGCCTAGCCATAACGAGCGAGGCCGAGCGAGGCTGTGTAGTGGAAACGCGCCATAATTGTACTTCTGTCTTTCTGTGTCTTTTCAACTCCCTCACCGCTCGCTCTCTTTTCTTGATCGCCCTCTCACGGGAGAACACTTCACTCTCCCGCTTCATTGTAGGATTTCTGCCATGTCTCTACCACTTTAGTTTGACCATCTCTGTTATTAAGTTATGGAATACTACATAAATAAGTAATTAGATACCTTACCGTTACTGCGCTCATAAAGAATGATAAGAATAAGAATAATGCGTAATCCGCAAAACTAAAAATGTGCCTGAATAACGAATTTAGCAGTTGGACATAAAAGTCAACTGAGTGCCCTTTTTCCAGTTTAGAGCAATAGCCCCTCCAAATGTTTGTGCACGTCCCTGACGTACAGTATAAAGAGAACGGTCACGGACTGAAACATAAGTTGTAGTAACGCTGTTTGGCCACGACGAAAATGTGCATCTACACTTATGGCGCATTTCCACTACAACGCGGAGCGCGGTTTAAGCGTGCCGTTTTGGTTGCGTTTCCACTAGGAATAGTACCGGCTAGCGGGTACTATTTCACAGTTTTTCTGGCCCCATAAAATCGAGGTTCTTAGCGGGCCAACAACCAGGCTGAGTCGGGCTGAGTATGCTAAACTAGAGAGAGAGAATCGCTGGCAAGGGGGCTACAACTACAACAAAATGAACATATTTGACCGTGATTTAATTGTAATGCACATTTCAAAATGATGCCGAAGTAACAACATACTGATACCGGTTAGTAAAAACCATGAATTAATGCTTTGACAAGTCTGCAGACAAGACGTCAGGCGAAAAACCTTTTAAAATGCGTGTTTTCTGAATGGAGATCGGCTAAGCTAACGCAGTATATGCTCCGACCGTCCACACTCACAACAACGGCCTATACAGACATAAATAAACCAGCGACAGTATTCGCCATGACACAGACAGTCTGTGGTTTGTACTTGTTTAACTTTTGTCTAGTTTCTGAACAGATAGGGTTAGGGTTAACCCTAACCCTAACCCTAAACCCAGCTGTGAGCTTGAGTGCTAACAGCTAACGGCTGATGTTGTTTTTCTGTGGTTCGCATTGAAGATGACGTCACGGCTCCGTCTACACTGCGTTACTATAGTTACTGCCCCAGCTACTAAACTGTAATGGAAACGCAGCAGCACAAAGTGAGCCTGGCCTAACAAGGCCTAACTATACCGTACTAAGCCGAGTGAGGCCCTGCAATGGAAATGCACAATTAGTGGAGTCTTGATTCAAACTCATTCATTCAGAGGCAGGGGATGCCATGCAAAGGGCCGCCTGCTCAGTCGTGGAATGTTACTAAGTACATTTACTCAATTGCTGTACTTAAGTACACATTTGAGGTACTAGAACCCAAATATTTTCCTTTTATTTTCATTTTCTACTACTTTATACTTCTACTCTACTACATTTTATGAAGCAAATGTTGTACTTTTTACCCCACTGCATTAATGTTTCAGATGTATTCACTAGTTACTTACATTCTAAACTATAAAGAAAAAACATTTAAAATATGATTATTTGGTATAGATTAAACCATTCCAAAATTGTATTTAAGTAACTCAAAGTAACTTAAAAGTGGGCAATTTTGCTAAAAGTATTTCATAGTTCCAGCTTCTTAAAGGTGAAGATTTACTGAGTACTTTTACTCCTGATGCTAAGTATATTTCTTAATCGTACTTACAGTAAATACTTTTTCTTAAAGGGGACCTATCATGCAAAATGCACTTTTGTACGTCTTTTATACATGAATATGTGTCCCCGGTGTTCCAGGGAACTCAAGCGTCAGAAAACACAACCCTCTCTATTTTCCTCCATACCCAAATCTCTAAAAAAGGGGCTGCAACGGATCTGATAAAAACTGATCCAGATTTGAACACTGTCCTGACGTCAGGACGGTGGCGCTACGGCTATTGGGCCAACTCCACCAATCAGGAGGAGACAGCCACGGCCATTTCCGTTCGAAAGCGCTGGAGACGCTGTAGTACATATGCCAGGCCTGTAGATGGTGCTGTTGCTCACAGAATCAGCCCTTGCAAAAACAGAGCTAAAAATGTTCAAATTGAGCGAAATGAGGCATGGCTAAAATGCATGATCTGTTTGGTATTTTGAAAAAAAAAAAGTATAAATATGCCTTATATAGGTATGGTCCTACACTATATTATTCAAATATAGCATGATAGGTCCACTTTAAGTATCATTCTTGATGCAGTATTTTTACAGTGTGGTAGGCATATCAGTATTTTTACTCAAGTAAAGAATCTCAATACTTTTTCTACCACTGCACCTGCTCATGGAAGCTAACATTCACACACATTCACACAACCACATATAACCCAGAACCTTCCAGTTGTTAGATGCCCGCAAAACCTCACCTCCACAGAAGCCAATAAGGGACAATAAGGAACATGAAAATGTTTACATTGTTTAACATGTCCCAAACCAAAACACACATACAAATCAACTCTCGTAACTGACCTGAGTTGTGCAGGTTGATTCTGCGTAGTTTGGGGAAGAGCCTCAGCAGGATATCCTTGCCGTCTTCAATGGAGGCCAAGTTGTTGTTTGCCATAATGAGCGTGTCCAGACTGGGGAACATGGAGCCAAACTTGCGGACCTCGGCCCAGTCCTTGAGGCTGTTGTCGGTGATGTGAAGGAGGCGCAGGCTGGGGCAGGCCATACTGGAGGCACTCACACTACTGTACTCATTAAGGCACAGGAACAACTCCTCCAGCCTGCAGAAGTGAACAGGGTGTGGGAAAAGGTGATACTCTGCCTGGTCACATAGAATTAAGTTTGTCCATTACACAAAATATTTTCTTACAGAGGACATATGTTGCTTATTTTCAGAAACTCCCTCTGGAGGGAACACAGGGATTTTAGCCTTTGCAGACCATTTACATGCACTAAACCTATATAAACACACTAAAGGAAAGAGAAACCCCAAAAAAGCATGTTCCCCTGTCAAATTGAAATCTTGTATAATGAACAATTTGAAAATATGATGGAAAAATCTTGTTGGCTTTTTGTTTAGGCAGTCAGTGCAAAGCTTACAAATTTATGGCATCCCTGCAGCACTCAATTATTCATTTTCTCTCATCTTATATGCACTGTAAGCCAGTTCGTGGAGGAACGTAAAAGCAGTGATCTCCTTACTCAGTTGTCTCCCTGGTGAGCAGCAGCAGGGTGTCCCAGGACACCTGGGTGTTGTTGAAGACGAGGCGTCTGACCCGGGAGAAGCATTCAGCCCATCGCGGCTCCAGGGTCCCTCCTCCCAGGGGGTTCGAGCTCAGGTTCAGGAACTCCAGGTTGGGGACGTTAGACACGATTTTACTGATCTGAGAAACGAGCGATGATGTGTTTTCACTTTAGAAAGTAGAAATGTAAACAGAAAACTACAAAATTGATTTTACTTTTTGGACAGCAACAGATCTTTACTGGACATTAGAATTTGTCAACGGTGAGCATCATTATGTGTATTTAATTGTTATTTTTGGACTACAATAGGCTTCTATAGACAGCTATCCATACACATGTATCGCTAATATGAGCGTTAGTAAGGTTACATTAGATAGTGAAACTCATATTTTTTAAATCATTATCATCTATTCTCTCAATCCATTTTCACATTTAGTTTTTATCAATACACTGAAATATACTTTATCATCTCGGACAGGAGAATGAAGATTTTCGCTATACTTTTTTACACAAACTTTAGGCATTTCCACTCAGATTCTTTTTAAAGAAATGGATGGAAATGCATCTTATGACAGAGAGGAATATTCCTTGGTTAAGTCCTAAGTCTTCCATTGTTGTAACTCTTGTAACTCTTTAAAACATTGTACTTGGTACAATGACAATGAAGGAATTATATTCTGTTCTACTCTATTCTAATGTGTTGTATTCTATAAATGTTGCGTTTTGCGGGTTTGTTACAACAATCAACTACATTATCTTGGAATGGAAATGAACTACTGTAATAAACTCAGAGACGGCACCTCTTGCCAGTCCTGCAGCTTGTTGTGAGACAGGTCCAGCTCTATGACATGTGCGCAGAAAGCAGCGATCTCAGCCTGGTCTCCGGCCCTGTTGATCCCACAGCCGGTCAGCACCAGAATGCTGGGCAGGTTCAGACGGTCTGGAGGGGAGGTGGGAGAGGACGGAAGAAAATAAAAAGTAAGGGTTGGTCCGACAGAGGGGAAAGTTCGCACAGGAACAAGGATATTTATTTTGTTATGATCAAAGTGGCTTTGAGATGAAACGTAACGAGTCACAGGAAGCTTTGATATGTTACAACAAATAATTTTCACTGAACACAATGGCAACGAGTGAGGTGTTGAAGTTCCAACAAGGTGTTTTAAACTGTTTATGAATGTACCACTGTTATACCGATGGCTGTTTGTGACCTCAATAAACAACGACATACTGTAAGCTGCATTCACATGATACGTGCCTAAACGGCTGTAAATTATCGCGGAGTGCTGCTCTGTTCACATCAGTTCACATTATTTCAACGTTTTTGTTTATCGCTGACCTGTATGTATTAAACTAAAACAGAGCATTTTCTGTGAGCTCAGATTTTATTTCAGCTTTTTAAACTGTGGTATGTCAGCTACTGCCTGAATATTCTTAACTAAAGGCAGGCTTTCCTATTAATAAAATCTCTGAGCAGAGGAAACATTTTTGATCATGAAGTATCTTGTATTTATTTGATTTCATTGCATTTGATATTGAGGTAATCTAAAAGTAACAGAAAGTAATCAGGTTGCATTACTTTTATATTGGGATACTCAGATTTGGTTACTGCTTAAATATTTTTACAGGTAACTAGTAATTGTAACAGAATACATTTTTTTCCATATATTTTATAATGTTTAGATACTCCTATTCCATATATTTTATAATGTTTAGATACTCCTATTCCGTATATTTTATAATGTTTAGATACTCCTATTCCGTATATTTTATAATGTTTAGATTCTCCTATTCTGTATATTTTATAATGTTTAGATACTCCTCTGAATAGAGATATTTTTTATTCAGAATATGTAAAGTATATATTGTTTTTACATTTTCATTTTTAATTTCTATCTTTGATTTATTTGTATTCTATTCTATTTTTCTTTTAAATAATGTTGTCATTCCTGAAGATCTACTGTCAACATGCTGCTGTGACAAAATCATCTCCATCCATATCCATCCATCCATCCATCCATCCATCCATCCATCCATAGTAACCCTGAAGTACAGTAAGCCTCCCAACCCTGCATTTAAATCAGCCAATTATATTAAGTAAATAAAGCCTTGGCCCCTTCTTAGGAAGCTGTGGTGGGATAAGGAAAAAGTGATATGCCCGTGCAGCTCACCTTTCATAGGGGAACCTTGAGGACATGTGATGGGCACCACCACCACTCCTATACCGGGCCCTCTGCGGACAGGAAAGTTCTCTGGGCTGTACTTTTCACTCATGACCTCGACAAAGGTACGGCCAAACACGTCCTGTGGAGGCTCCATGACTTGGTCCTGCTGAACAGCCCCCTCTCACCTGATGTGGAAAGGAGACACAAATCCACATTGATCCGCTGTCCACTCATGCATGGGCCCTGTTTAACCAACCCAGGCATATTTGCTGCTAAATACATTACACATTACAGCACAACAGTTTATAAGGGCTGCAATTAGGCATATATGTTCCTTCAACTGATCAACATTTGACCTTGTTGTTGCGATATCTTGTTTCAACAGTTACAGTTTATTATCCTTATGTGAACTCTTATCTGTACTGTCCTGTATTTCACTCTTACTCTGTTGTTGCTTTAACTACTGAATTTCCCTACGGGTTTCAATAAAGGTCCATCTTATCTTATCTTAACTAAGGATGATTTGATAACACTTTCTATGAAGAATATACGGTGGCCGACGGTTTGTTACTCTTCAGCTGATAATTCAAGTTATATTAATATAACATAGATCCATCTGATGTGTTTGAACCACTGTCCTGTCAAATATGTCTAATCTGTTTCTATTTCTAAAATATATAACAGAAAGTGTCTTACCTGAAGAGACCTTTCCTTTGACTTGACCAGTATCACAGCTCACTGTCTTGTTGCGTTTGTAATGATAGCCTGTTAAAAAACACAAGAGTAGCTTAACTCCTTACACTGACAGATATATTTTATAACTGCAAGTGAAACAGAATGTCATCAACCCTCCTATTGTCTTCGATTTCCCCCCATTACTTTGGTGTTCGCGGTCAAATTTGACCGGTCCTGTTTTAACTGCTATTACATTAACACAAAAACCATTAATCATCACCAAATTTCATTTAACACCCTTTCAAACTGTAAATATTGTATCAGACTACTGGTATACATGAAAAACTGCAGTAAAGAATAGACACTGAACATGTATTGCGTGTGCCAGGTGGGATCCATGTGGGGGGATGATAAGAGATGATAAGAGCGGGAAATGTGTCAAATTGTTCTGTGTGTGTGTGTGTGTGTGTGTGTGTGTGTGTGTGTGTGTGTGTGTGTGTGTGTGTGTGTGTGTGTGTGTGTGTGTGTGTGTGTGTGTGTGTGTGTGTGTGTGTGTGTGTGTGTTTGTGTGTGTGTTTTATCTGATCCGGATGGTTACTAATTCCTTTTCTTTATGGCGGTCATTTTTGACCGGGAACACCATGGGTGTTACACAGTTGACTAAATCATAAAGCCTTAATGCAATCGAATGTAAAACAAAAAAGTTATGATTGATGAAAGTAGGGTCAGATTTGACCTGAAGACAACAGGAGGGTTAACTATATTTTTTTTAAAAGGCCTTGTCAGTAGTATCTTACTCCAGTGCTGTGTCTGGAAGATGTCTGCAGAAGAATTGCTGGTCCCTTTTTGGTCAGTTGCTCAAGGCAGACCAGGACAGAGAGGACCGCTCACCACATGACACTGGAAAACAAACAAAGTCAAAGATCACTGCCCTTTCTGCCTTGTTATTCATTTGCTAATATCAATCAAATCAAAAGAAGATGGAAGCATGTAGAAAATAATGCTGATGTGAAAGCCATTAAATATGTTTAACTTCTGTAATACTTTACAACACTGGTGCTGTGACAACATTTCCCAATGAGGGATAAATAAAGTATCTATTTATTTATCTAAAATTCTTTCCCAGTAGGCTACAAACCAGACAGCAATTTCATCCAGAGGTTTAAACAAAAATAAGGACAATTGTCTGTCAGGGGTATTAATGTATTATGCAGTAAGTAAGCCATTTACAGAACAACATTAGTTTAAAAATAATTACATCGTTCTGACTTGTTTTGTTACGTGTTAAATCCGCTAGGCCGAACAGCCTTGATAAATCCATCAATTTTAAGTATCTTTGTTCATCAGTAAATCTGTACATATTACATTTTATAAAACATGGTAGCAATCGATTAATCCCAAATAACTCGTTGATTCGGCATATATTTTTGTTAATAAAGCAATGAGAAATGTAACAAAATGTCAAGTTTACTGGCTAGATCCTCTTACGGAGTAACATCTATTGGTTGAAATATGATAGCTGCATCAACAGACAAACCGATTGTAAAGGTTGACATTTTATTGCAAAATGTGCTACGTAATCTATTAGATTTACGCCGATTTACTATGTAACTATTGTGGATTTTTATAAAATTCGCCCTGGTGTTATGCATCGGCCTATAGAGCGCAGGCATCTATAAATGGACTGTTTTGTTAATTTAATTTGGCAGGGTCTGTTTTGTAGGGAGTCCGCTGTGAAAAATGTCGTTATTTTATTATTCTTTGCTTATCAGTTTACAGTTTATCAGTTTAAACCTGACAACCATCGATTCAACACACTATTGTTGTCAATTCGGCATTTACCGTTTTGACAAAGCAATAGTTATTAAGACCACATTTTAACTTTTAAACGTGCCTGCCTAGCTATAGCCCCTTACCAAGTTGAATCAAATTAGGA
Organism: Trematomus bernacchii; assembly: GCF_902827165.1. NCBI lineage: Eukaryota > Metazoa > Chordata > Actinopteri > Perciformes > Nototheniidae > Trematomus > Trematomus bernacchii. The sequence continues at coordinate 4,155,751 of NW_022987851.1, read as the reverse complement.
AGAAGTGGTCCTGGCAACAACATGCACTTCGATTATAAAAGATGATATTTCATTGTTTCAAGTGACACTTTTTCTATAAAATGAACGCCGAACTAATGTATAAATGTTGCTGTTTTGTAATAGGTCTTATAGTGGGGGATTTATCTTATAAATATGTCAATAATATTAAGACAATAATAAATTCGCATATATTTTAAAGGAGTTTGGCTTTTTTTTTTACTAAAAAGCTTGTAGCTAACCCTGTACAGAAAATTACAACCCGGTTCCCCGTCATTTTCCCGGCTAAAGGAAACAACTTAACTGATGAATAACAAGTACAAACTGCTGCTGTTGTTGCTTCTGAGCCCGGTAGCAGACAACGTACAGCAGCTCGATGGAGCTCGAGATGGATAACAGATGGCAACGATATAAAATACTTCCAATAATAACTACCTTATGACAGTATGTCAAGAATACGTCTAAAAAACGGATACAATAGAAGGTCTTCGTTCCACATACCTTTGATGTCTACTTAGATTTTTCCTTGTTATTAAAAATAAACCAGCTGTCATTTTGCTCTCCGATACATCCCGGAAGTGACGTAGCTTGATAGCTGAAAATGAGTTGTTGTTTTTTTCCTTTTCATTTATTGATTTCTTTTTAGATTACCAGTTTAAAGTGGATATTTTATGAGCATCTTGTTGTCTCTATCCCACAAAACGAGAAGAAAACAGATGCCCCTGAGACAAGGATGTCATTGTCAGTGGTGTCATGTAGTGAGGTACTTGTCTTTTACTCAAGTATTGTACTTAATTACGATTTTGGGGTACTTGTACTTTACATGATTATTTTTTATTTCATGCTACTTTATACTTACTCCACTACATTTCAGAAGCCAATTTTGTACTTTTTACTCCACTTCATTTATTTTACAAATTAGTCAGTAGTTAGTTTACAGATTCAGCTTATTGGCTAAAACAAAATATAAATAAACTCTGATATATAATTACAGGTAAAAAAATACCACATCAATGCATTAAAACAAATTATCCAGTAATGTAATATACGTAGTATGATTCTAAAAGGAGACATGAAGCACAATCACTACTTTTTGTACTTTAAGTATATTTTGATGCCGATGCTTTTGTGCGTTTACTTAAGTTAGATTTTAAATGCAGGACTTTTACTTGTAACAGAGTTTTTTTACCTGTAGTATTTCTACTTTTATTTAAGTAAAATATCTGAGTACTTCTTACACCACTGGCCATTGTGTTACACATTTCTGTAATGTAGGCAGTACATTACTGTATTACCCACAGTAATTTACTTTGAATTTGTAATACAGTGTAATGTTCCAGTAATATTTGCTGTTACTGTACAATATTTCACGGTGAAAATATCTGAGCATAAGGAAGGAACCGCTGTGACCTTAAACAGATATTTAGTAAGATAAACGTTGCTATTATTGCTGATTGTTGATGAAATTGAGGCTCAACTGACCCTACCAGCGCACCAAGGCTCATCATGTTAGGTAAGGATTTACTTTTGACATGTAAAGCTGAACATGTATTTTAATTCCACATTTTGTGTATGTGTGCTTCATACATGTATGATAGTATTTCATTTTTCAGTTTTGAAGTAGCAAACATTTTCAATTATATGCTGCCTTTTCCATTTTGTCCACTTCTCTTGCAGGGGACCCCCTTTAGCTCAGGAGCGCTGCTATCAGCCTCTTTAATGTTCAGGAAATGTGACATCATCACATACCAGGTCTGCGTTATACTTCTTTTCGAAAGCACCTCGTTTAACTATTTTACAAGATGTTAAAATATCAGGATCAGTTTTGTTTCTTTTATATCTGTTATGAACTGTTGTATTTTTATCTGTTATGAACTTTTGTATTTTAATCTGTTATGAACTGTTCTATTTTACCATGTTTTTCATATTGAACTTAATATTTAAATGAGATCAATAAACATATTTTATTTAAATTGTATCCGAGTTTTTGTTTATCGTTTCGGGTAGCGCCTATTGCAAATGAGACAAGGATCTAAAAGTGGTTAAAGATAAACCTGTTTTAATGCATTACTGTAAAATGATACTGTATATACTACAGTAATGTATTGTTATATCACAATACCAGTATTGTATAATCACAGTAAAATATTGTTTTTGAGATTACAGCAACATACACAATTACAGTAATATACAGTAATATCAAAATGCAGCACTGATTTTATTACTGTAAACTAAATACAGGATCGCTACTGTAAAGTAAAAATGCAGTAACTTATTTGAAACTCTACTGCCAGTAATTTACTTTAAAATCCCCTGTCATTTTGTTTACAGTGTGTGTTAGCCTGCTGCTGCTGAAGCACATGATTTTTCTTGTTTCATAAAAACTTGCCTGTCGTCCTATCCTACACTGAAAAAACTGAAACGTTGACTTTAATTAAATGTATTATGTCAACAGATTTCACATAATTGTATTAGGTTAGTCGGAAGCAATAAGTTATACCTACATATTTTGTTTAAACTTAATAGTATTGCTTTAAACTAACCTACTACAATTATGTAATTTTGTTCAGTGTATGGTAAAGGGTGCATAATCAGATCACAAAAAAAATAAGTAACTACTGTACAACAACTTAAATAACATTCAAAGAAATTGTTGACACGTTAATAGATCTTAAAAAATCGGCAACTTTAAAGTCACAAACCTTGTTTTCATGATGAACAATGCCTATAAAACAACTTAAATGGATTGAAAATATGTTTAAAGAAAAAAAGAAATTGTGAAACCCAAATGTTTGTAGCAAATTTCACTTTGATTTATAAGGTTAAAGGCCTTGGTTTTGTGCATTCTGGCTCACTTTAACGGCTTAATGAACACTTAACAGCACATAGACACGTAAAACAGTTGCAAACAGACATAAACAACAACTAAGACACTCAAAATGAATACAAAGAGGTACAAACATGGCCACAAAGACAAAACTCAACAGAAGAATATAACAAATTAGAAAGTCTGTGTGTCTTTCTTCTATATTTGGGAGAGCTGGTGGGGCATCTTGAATGTCAAGGTCCCATTCGTGAGTGGTGTATTTAATGTTTCAGGTGAAGAGAGCAAACCAAGTCAAACATTGCCACCTACAGGACAACACACTTCATGAACAGTTAATACATGTGGAAAAACATAAATGGTAAAATAATTTAAGTTAAATATTAGAATTTAAGCATTCTCAAGAATACACTTATCAATGCTCTCATTAAATTCAAGTTGGCATAATACATTTCTGTCTAGAGTCTGAATCCCAAAGATGCATCAGTCAGTTGATTACTTTTCTAATAGACGTAAAAAAATTGTACGCAACACTAGTTTGTACATTCTGGTTTGGCCCGAGGCTTTCAGGTGACCGCTCCTACATTTTTTACGTCCTGTCAATGAAAGATCAGAACCAAATCCCCTTTTTTGGTATCCAATGTAAGAACCATCATCTTGTAGGGAAAAGTCAAATAGCTTTGCCTGACTTACCTCTTTAAACACTGGATGATAGATACAGGATCACAATCAGATCAGAAATACTTTAATAATCAAAAAGGGAAATTGGTTTTCGTGACAGTTGTTTGATTTAGATCGAACAGAATACAATACAATACAAAATATATAATATAAATATAAGAAGTACAAATGCAAGATAAAATAAGATATATAATTATGAAACATGTAAGTAATATAATCCAGTGATATAATAAATATTATTCTGAAAATGGCCACTTTGGATATTAAATGAAGCTCAGCGCAAGTTCAAGTAGGAAGACTGGGTATACCTTCATTAACTCCACAGCTGCATATAATCAGCCATCATGGGTGTTCTCTTTTAACCAATTACATTTCACCGCAATCTCCAGCAGCCCATCATCGTGCTGCAGTCAAACTTTTAAATCATTCTCCTCTCTCCTGTAGTCAGCTGTGATTTCAGGTGTCATGCTCCACCCCAACTACCTCCTTTCATCATGTCCAGTGCCCAGGAGAACTAATCTAAAGACCTCATCACACATCCTCTTCATCCCATCTCCTTATCAAATCCAGATCCTTAGAATCCTCTTCTTCCCATCTCCTCATCAGATCCAGATCTTCAACATCACCACCAAATTCTAGAACCGGGGGGTTTTCCGTTTTTTTTTCCATCTTAAAGTGGACCTATCATGCTATATTTGAATAATATAGTGTAGGACCATACCTATATAAGGCATATTTATACTTTTTTTTTTTCAAAATACCAAACAGATCATGCATTTTAGCCATGCCTCATTTTGCTCAATTTGACATTTTTTACTACAGCGTCTCCAGCGCTTTCGAACGGCAATGGCCGTGGCTGTCTCCTCCTGATTGGTGGAGTTGGCCCAATAGCCGTAGCGCCACTGTCCTGACGTCAGGACAGTCTTCAAATCTGGATCAGTTTTTATCAGATCCGTTGCAGCCCCTTTTTTAGAGATTTGGGTATGGAGGAAAATAGAGAGGGTTGTGTTTTCTGACACTTGGTGAGTTCCCTGGAACACCGGGGACACATATTCATGTATAAAAGACGTACAAAAGTGCATTTTGCATGATAGGTCCCCTTTAAGATATACAATATCAGGATCGAGGTCTAATTGCCAAAGACTAATAACATTTATATCACATGGCGCGTGTGTCAATAAATGTTCTTTTCAGCACAAATAATTGAAGTACTTTTAGATTGAGTAGTCAAGTATATTCTGCCGATAATACTTTTGTATTTGTTTATGGATGGATGTTTACTTTAAACAGAATATGTCTACACTGTGGATTATTACTTTTACTTAAGTATAAGATCTCAGTACTTTTTCCACTCCTCATTACGCTCTTACACGCCAGTTGTTTTTTGAATGATTTTGCAGCTACAGCATAGAAGACAGAATGTGTTCATCCCTTTTCCTCTTAATGTGTGCATACTGTATGTATATATGCAGGGGTGCACATAACTGGTACGCAGGTACGCATGCGCGGCAACAATCTGAAATGCGTAACGTCACTTGTGTCACAACGCGCCTTTGCGTACCTGATAGGTCATCAAAACAAAAACACATATTTCGTCTATACGTGTTTCTTGTCAACACTCAGTGGAGTAAATTATTAGACATGTCCAAAAAAAACAAAGACATTAAGCAGCCACTTTGCCGTTTCGCTCCCTGCAAAAATCTTCGGACTTTCTATGACTGATTGAACTGGGTGCTGGCTGTGCCGCGCAGGACATAACCGACGGACCTGTGAAGCTTCACAGGAGAAAGAGGCTTAGATCACTGGACGACAGAGTTGGTCGCCGTGTGCACAGACGGGGCTGCTGTTAACGTCGGTGTGTACAACAGAATTGTACCAAAACTACATCAACTGGCTGCAGTGGGAGACTCCCCTGTGCACATTCTGTGCCCCGCGCACACACTGGAGAACTGCGCAAAATCAGCTGATCACAACGTTCACGCTCTGTGGTCAAGCTGCTGCAGTTTTATTTACAACAAAGTGGAGTAAAACACACAGCTTCCTGCAAACTTACTCAGGCTGTTAATGGAAGAGTTTGAAATCAGACAGGGTTAGGTGGATGAAGTGTTACTCAAGTAAAATTAGAAAAGTATTATCATCAACACCTAGTTAAAGTAGCGACAGTAAAAGTAGTCATTTTGCAGATTGGTCCATTTCATAATAATGTATATGATATGTTTTATAATTATTGATCATTAAAGTGTTTAAAAATTAGTTTGAATGACTTTGTATAGGCTACTGCAGGGTAGCTTGTGAATTTACTCCAGGTGGAACTAAAGTCTGATTTAAGACTTGATTATATTTCACATCATTCATCCAGATCTGTGAAGTAACTAAAATGTATTAACTACATGTAGTGGAGGAAAAGTACATGATTTACCTCTGAACTGTAGTGGAGTAGAAGTACAAAGTAGCATAAATTGTACCTAAGTACAGTACTTGAATAAATGTACTTTGTTACTTCCCTCCTCTGAAATCAGATATGACTACAAGTCATGTGATAATTTCTTAGTATTTGATCCTTCAACTTGGCCTCAGGAAATGCAAGGACTTCACAGTTTTGGCAACAAGTTTTGGAGAAAGCAAATCGGAGGCTTAAAAAGAGACAGGGAGGTGCATCTTCATCATCTAGCATGCAAGAAGTGTAAATAGAGGACAGTGAAGGAGACACTGAGGAGGACAGTGAGGAAGACTGCACTTATTAAAACCACGCTTCATGTGGGGTGAGTACCAAACGCTGTCTCCTGGTACTCATCTGAGTAACTCACTAAAAAAGTTATGTGCACCCCTGTATATATGTGTCTATGTTGATTATGTTTGTGTATATATATATATATATATCTTTACGTGGGTGTACAGGAGTGTATGTATGTATATATATATATAGATGTATGTATATTTATATTTTTTTATATATACTGTATATTTGTATTTTTTAATCCTCGGGATTGTGGGAAACAGTATTTCTATCTCTCTGTCTGTACACACAAACTGAAAGATTGACAATAAAGTGGACTTTGACTTATATATTGTTGTGAAAATTGAAGGTCTGAATATTTTCTGTAATCGCACATATGAAGTCAAATGTACGGCTGATTGGAATGGCAGCGTGTGAATTAATATTATAATTAAATATTGTTACATTTTGTTTCTTTTTTATTACATTTCAACATTATATAAGTGATTGCTAAATTGCATTTTATTTAGATTTTACATGGACGTCATTCTAATTGTATTTAAAAAAATCATCTGTCCAAGGAATTCTAAAATTCAATTTAATCTGTGTAGTCAATTGACTAAATACAGGAATAGATTTAAAAAAGCAAATTCCATGGGATATTACATATGTAGAACACTATGGATATGGGGATTTGTTGTTTTTGCTGAGAACACTTAAGGCAGATTGAAATTAGTCAAATCTCTTCAGTAAACCAAGTATTTAACCATATCCAACAAACATAATCATACACATGTTTTATTATTTATAAACAAAGCAATATTGGATAGAATGGGTGAGAGTGTGTGCCAGGATGTGAATGAAGCTGATTTCATGTATTTCATTCCATGGTTTGGTGACCCTATATAGCCTTGTTGTGGAAGAGCTGTGGGATTGATGTTAGTGTTACACTACAGTGTGTCGTTTTTTTTGCAAAGCTCTATTAAATCATGCATCTTCGTGTACACCATCAGAGCAGGTGGTACAGCGTAATATTAAGAAAAAAGGCAACAAGCGAAACAAAACTAGAATGTTTTTGCTCCCTGCTGATCCTTTGGCTGAACATCTGTTTCAAATAGACATATTTGAAACAGATTCATATTTCACTATGGATGTGCCTCCATTGGTTAGCAGTATCACAGCAAAGTTTCATACAGTCTGTGCGTCTTCCAAAATATATTTCTTCAGATGTTAGGAGATGTTATGTTTCCTTCAGGGCAAGCTAACCACTTATACGCTAGACAGATGGGTTATGCTAGCCCTTATCAGTCACAGTAAGCGATGAACCGCTCCAGAGTTCACTAGCAAGCGTCCCAAGACCACCTCTTTTAGGCGGACCAGAGTCCGGTTGTTTAGTTTACATCAGAGGACTCGGACTGAACAAGGCTGGTGAACTTATTGATGTAATATTACGGTAACTTGAGTTCTGCAACAGTGCCCTTTACACTCTGTGGGATGGTTGTTTTTGCAATGTAAACAGTGATTATCCTGACTCCCAGGGTACAAGTTCATCATTTCATGTTTAACTGATTGGTTAAATACACTGAAGTTCAACTCAGACCCCAAATATTTGTGCACTGCGTTGAGGAAAGGTTAAGACACGAGTCTTTGAGAAAAGCTATGTCAAGCAATGTACAAATGTTGGAAGTATAACAGAAGATGGTTGGAAAGAGCAGTGATTAAGCTATTTTTGTAAAAAAAGGTCACAGATAATAAGCCACTGCCCGGCTGGATTAAGAGCAGGGACGTTGTGGCTCTTGGTCTGCCTGTCAACTCCTTAGACAAAAGGCCCAAAGTAACAGTTTTGAGCGTGCACATGTCAGCATACAAATCTGTGTTTTTCATGTTTCTTTCGTACATAGCTTGCATACATCCAACAGAAACAAATCGAGGTACAATTTTAGCATTACATTTGTTTTCTTTGTCCTCATACAGTCATGCTCATTGGTCACCCTTTGATCATCCAATCTGAAATAAGTTGTGAAAACTTTGCTACAAGGAACAAGAAGGCAATAAGAACACTTTTTAACATATTTCAACGTTTTACACATAATGTAGCTTCACTGCACAAACTCTAGTTTGTGAAACTATTATTTAAAAGCAGAAAGATAAAAAAAAGTGGAAGACCAGTTTTAAGAGTTGACATTTAATGTTCTTTGTCCATAAAGCATGATTTTCAGACACATAGTAGTTACACAGCTGTAAGGGATGGCAGCAGAATACTATTAAGTATGAAGGTTCATATAATGTATTTTTGATCAAATCATACTGGAATTCGTGACGGCCGGAAGACCACACTTCACTCTTTAAGCTGCAAAATAATAAAAAGTATTATACTGTGATTCATATTAATCTAATCTGGCTGTTTGCTTAATTTTGTTCAAGCTTAGGCAAAGGTCGCACTAAGGACACTTTGTTGATTTATTGCAAACAAATTGCAACAAAAAAAAAAGAATGGGTTGGCCATAAAAAATACTTTTGTCAACATTTTATTTCTGCTGTATGTTACTACAGATTGTTACCTGAAACACAAGGGTGTGTGTATTCTGTCTCAGCCTGGTCACCTGAGAGGAATGAAGGAAAAAGAAGCAGAAGATAAGGAGACAATAATCTATCCAAGCACAAAATCATTTTTAAACATTACTATTCTGAGAATGTTCAGGTTGGAGCAGAGTGTATCAGTGTGGGCTGTAGTCTCTGTTAGGGGTTCGTAAGGATTTACTTGGCTGATAGTAGTCATAGATCTTGACCACGGCTGGCTTCATGTTCTGCACTGGGATCTCCTGTCTGAGATCCAAGCTGTGGTTGATAGGTATGTCTTTTGGTAACTGTTGGGATAAAAATAAACAAAACCATGAATAACAAATGTGAAGGGCATCATCTGTTGCTGCTCGCTGAGGATATCAATTTTTCTCACCTCCCGTATGTACACCAGAACATGATCCTCCTTTTGTTCAACGCGATCCACCAGCAGGGCTCCTTTGAGCTGTGAGGAGATGGTAATCAGCCGGGTGGCTCAACAACAGATGAAGATGTTTTTACTTTGAGCTAAAGGTGAAAGTTACTGAAATAACTCACCCTCTTCAAAGATTCTTGGTCTGGGACAAATCCAGAGAGTGCTTTGATATCCAGTATCACCATGTTTGTGCTGTTCTCCTTTCCACTAAATCTGTAAGGAAAGTGCCATTCATTTCTCCCATGTCCATCCTCCAGCAGTTACATAATTCATGCTGGAAAATGCAGAGCATTGTTTCTCAGAAATATCAGTGTTCTTCTTTCCCGTGAATCTGCTTGTTGATAACTTACCGGGACTGAAGATTCAGAGTGAGTTTGGTGTTTTTGCTGGCGCAGTCAAACTCTGGTCTTACATTGACACTGAGGGTTGTTGCGTCAGTAGGAGTTGGGATGTTATAGTGTTGAGAAATCTGGAAAAGAGAGACACAAGGAGAACACTATTCATAAAGAGTGAACCTGAATCTCGAGATTGCCTTTGCTTTTAATATACGATTAGTCAGGATTTACCCCATCAAGAAGTACAACCTCGTTATATACATTCATCCACATTTTATTTCTTGAAGGACAACAAGCACAACAATCCCAGACCCTGATCCCTTTTATCTTAATTCTACAAACTCCTAGTATTCGCGTAATTGTAGTGGAATGATAGAAATACACGTGTACACATGTAAATGGTCTTCCAAGGCCAAAATACCAACGTTTATGTGCCAGAATTGCCTTGATTTGACTCCTTTGTTTTTTGCCATCACATAATGACATCACGATTTACCACTCACTCATTGGTTAGTGCTCCAAATGAGCCACGGCAGAGCTTGACCCGAGCGGAGGCTTTTTGTTGTTGGACCTAGGTGGAAGGTCAGTTTGTATACCTGCAACACCATGTCGAAAAGACGCTGTTAGCTGCTATGTGTACGGTTTGAAGGGACCTTTGTGTGGACAACCAAAATAACAGGAGTTAAAGACAAGTGGCTGAAATTCATTTCTACCAGTAGAGTATTCCTTAGGATTGCTTCCTGAACCACGCACAGTTCACGGTCGGATGAAAGACTTTGTTAGGCCAATCTTGCGACTCAGGGTCACAACCTGTAAAGTTACTTTTGGATTTGTAATGCTTGAAACAAACAATGTAGCTACTAATGCGGGTTCAAGCTCCGAGCTGTTATGGAAGTTGAGCTGCAAATACAGCGCCGACCTCAGCTAAGTTGCTAGCTAATGCTATCAAGTTGAAACTGTATGACCACCAACTTTACCTACAATTGTGTTGAAGTATGGAAATGGTTTTTTGTTCACAACAAACTGAAACGGCTCAATTGTTGAGGTGTGTTTATGGTTACAAGCTGTGATATGACGGTCGCTATGAACTTTATCCTGGCTATCTCGCCAACTTTAGCAAAGTTGATAATAACTCTGATGTAATTGTGAATTACTTGTGAACTTCCCGACGCGCGGGGGAAACATATTGGACCATGTTTATTCCCCTTTCCGGAATGGATATAAGGCTCTCCCTCGCCCTCCCTTCGGCAAATCAGACCATATCTCACTACTGTTGTTGCCTGCGTACAAGCAGAAACTTAAAAGGGACAGACCGATTACAAAGACAGTACAGCGATGGAGCGAGGAGTCAGATTCAGCACTGCAGGATTGCTTTGCATCTACGGATTGGAGTGTGTTTGAGGACAATAACATCAACACACACACGGACACTGTCATCTGCTACATTGGGAAATGCATCGATGACGTGGTACCGAAGGTTTCTGTACGGACATTCCCAAATCAAAAGCCCTGGATAAACTCCGATGTGCGCGGCAAGCTGAAAGCGCGCACTATCGCGCACAGAGCTGGGGATTTGGAGGAGTACAGGAAGTCTAGGTATGATCTCCGGAGAGCAATTAAAAATGCAAAGAGACAGTACAAAGAGAAGGTGGAATCTGACTTCAAAGGCTGTAACACTAGGAATATGTGGGCAGGACTAAGGACAATGACTGACTACAAAGGAGCAGCGGGGGGTGCTGCGGGAGTGTCTGCGTGCGCATCTCTCCCAGATGAGCTGAACAGTTTTTTTGCACGCTTTGAGAGCAGCCGGGCTGCGGAGGTACAGAGGGACCAGGAGCTACACTGCCCTTTTGTTTTAAACAGGGCAGATGTGTGTAAATCCTTTAAAAGGGTTAACCCACACAAGGCTCCTGGACCTGATGGCATCCCTGGCCGTGTTCTCAGGGTGTGTGCAGTTCAGCTGGCAGAGGTGTTCACAGACATCTTCAACAGGTCCCTGCTGCAGTCTGTAGTCCCCACATGCTTCAAACATTCCACTATCGTTCCTGTCCCCAAAAAGACAATCATCACCTGCCCCAACGACTACCGCCCAGTAGCACTCACCTCCACCGTAATGAAGTGCTTTGAGCGGTTAGTCAAATTATTCATCACCTCCTCCCTCCCTGAATCTCTGGACCCCCTGCAGTTTGCCTACAGAGCAAACAGGTCCACAGACGACGCCATAGCCCTCACCCTCCACACTGCCCTCTCACACCTGGACCCGAAGAACAGGAACACATATGTGAGAATGCTGTTCATTGACTACAGTTCAGCATTCAATACCATTGTGCCCTCCAAGCTGGCCATCAAGCTCAGAGACCTCGGGCTCAACAGCGCCCTCTGTGACTGGATCCTGAACTTCCTGACGGGCAGACCCCAGGCAGTGCGGCAGTGTTAATTTTGGCAGCTGTTTTTGATTTAGTCTTAGTCTTAGTCTTTAGACGAAAATGGTTATTAGTTTTAGTCACATTTTAGTCATTTCTATCCTTCATAGTTTTAGTCTAGTTTTAGTCGACGAAAACTCAAAACGTTTTAGTCGAGTTTTAGTCGACGAAAACTCAAAACGTTTTAGTCTACTTTTAGTCAATGAAAAATTACATTTTAGTCAACTTTTAGTCAAAATGTTTTCTCTCTTTAAACCAATTCAGTTAGGCAAATACAGGTTTCTGACATTGTAATTAAGGTGACAGCATCAAGTGTTGAAATTCGTAAAGCAACATTTCACTCTCTTAACACTTTACTTGTGTAATATCTAGGGATGGGTATCGTTAAGGTTTTCTACGGTCCTACTAGTCTTATCAATACTGCTTATCGATCCGGTACTTTAACGCCATTCTTGTATTTACTTTTTGTTATTTTTTTAAAGGAAAAAACTAACAAATTGTTAACCGAATTAATTGCTTTATTTAAATGTGAAATAAATGAAATATATATAATTATTTTTAAATATTGTACTGTACTTGAGTAAAATATTGAGGTACTTGTACTTTACTGGAGTATTTAAATGTTATGCTACTGTGTACTTCTACTCCACTACAGTTCATAGTTAAATGGTGTACTTCTACTCCACTACATGTATTTAATACATTTAGTTACTTCACAGATGTGGATGAATGATCAGTAGCGTGGCGTGGGGAAAAATGTAGGGGAAGCCCATTTTTTTTGGTTGGTTGGGGGGGGGGGGGGGGGGGGGGTGATTACAGCGCCCGGTATCATTTTACACACATTTGTATCACACAGATGCAGGACTTGCACACGCCTGTTATCTAACCGACAGGTCCGCACGCACTCTCAAGCCGAAACTCTCGTTTTATTAATTTAAGCATTTTCTTATTAATTTATGCAGACACACCCCCCCCCCCCAAATGCAATACCAGCCGCTCAATGCGCAGTGCAGATTCGGTAATGAATAAAAAAGAAGCATTCATTCACAAAGTAAATCAGGAGACCTTTAAAGTTTTATGTACACATCAAAGTATCAGTAGGCGTGTATGAAACACATGAATTCAAAAACAATTATGTACAGAAACATTTGCATGCGATAGTCCACCTTCTCTTCCCTTCCCTTTCTAACACACGGCAAGTGCAGCAACAGTCCTCGTCTCTGTAATTAGCTCAGTCCGTAGTCCAAAAGTAACTAAAAAATATAAACAATCTCATCTATTCAGGTGAAATCGCCAGCCGCTTCTGAAGGGAAGCCAGAGAAAGCTGGCTTCCCTTGGCATGGCCCTGACCAATCACAGGTTGGCAGGGGCATCACGTGGGCCTCATCTGATTGGTCAATCCCTCAATTTTGTTCACCAAGGGAAGCCCGATCCGACTGGCCTCCTCTCGCAACAGTGAATGCAATCTACTGTTTCACCATAACATCTAGAGGGGCGCTGTTTGTTTCACTCTTTGTAAAATACTCAATGAGAGTGGGGGAGAGACGGGCCGGCAGCAACACACAGCAAAGGAGAATTATCGAAACAAAACAAAGTGTTTTTATTTATTTATTTAAATTATAACTACAATCCGAAAAAACAGGGGAAGCCTGGCTTCCCTTGGCCTCCGGGAGAAAACGCCACTGTGAATGATGTGAAATATAATCAAGTGTTAAATCAGACTTTAGTTCCACCTGGAGTAAATCCACAAGCTACCCTGCAGTATACAAAGTCATTCAAACTAGCTGCACCTTTACCAGCTTTGAGAACACTTTCATGATCAATCATTATAAAACATATCATATATATTATTCTGAAATGGACCAATCTGCACAATCACTACTTGTACTGTCGCTACTTTAAATATATTTTGATGATCATACTTTGACTTGAGGAACTCTTTCTACACTATGGTATTTTTTTACTTAGCTACAAGATCTGAGTACTTCTCCCACCTCTGCACACCTGATGTGATAACGTTACTCGTAATTGGGGCAACAGAGCTACGAGTTAAGGAAGTCGAAAATTGTGCATTTCTCCGACTGAATATGACGCCTTTTGGCCGGCTGTTTGGACAGACTACTCTACTCGTGTCAACGCGAAAACATGGCAAACGAGCTTTGTCCACATCGAGACTTGTAGAGTGTCTCTATACTCTCTGAACGCTCCGTCCCCGGCAGATCTCTGTGTGCCGCTGCAGCGTGTCTGTTAGGCCCCGCCCCCCCGCACACAGAGAGGAGATTGCTCTTCTGGAGTGAAGAGAGCGGAAATAATGATATTGCAAGTTAGAAATGTAAGATGCATTTTGACAGACAAGACGGGCAATTGGGGGGAAATACCCTGCATTTTTAATGTCCGATAGTCCACCATTAACACCTTAGTCCCGTCTCGTCTCGTCAACGAAAACTAAATATACATTTCGTCAAATTTTCGTTATCAAGAATCTATTTTTAGCTCGTCATCGTCTCGTCTTAGTCATGTAAAAAAGGTCGTTGACGAACATTTTTCGTCATAGTTTTCGTTGACGAAATTAACACTGCAGTGCGGGTGGGAAACAACACATCCTCCACCCTGATCCTCAACACCGGTGCCCCTCAAGGCTGCGTGCTCAGCCCTCTCCTCTACTCCCTGTTCACCCACGACTGCGTGGCCACACACAGCTCCAACACCATCGTGAAGTTTGCTGATGACACGACCGTCATCGGCCAGATCACAGACGATGACGAGACGGCGTACAGAGAGGAGGTCGAAAACCTGACATCTTGGTGCCAGGATAACAACCTGCATCTCAACATCAGCAAAACAAAGGAGCTGATTGTGGATTACAGGAAGCAGCAGGGAGAGGGACACGCCCCCATCGCCATCAATGGGACTACGGTGGAGAGAGTCAAAAGCTTCAGGTTCCTTGGGGTCCACATCACTGAGGACCTGACATGGTCTCTTCACACCACCACCATCACCAAGAAAGCTCGACAGCGGCTCTTCTTCCTCCGCAGGTTGAGGAGGTTCAAAATGGATTCCAGGATACTCTGCAACTTCTACAGGTGCACGATAGAGAGTATCCTGACTGGCAGCATGACGGCCTGGTACGGCAGCTGCACCGACCTCGATCGTAAGGCTTTACAGAGGGTGGTGAAAACTGCACAGCACATCACCAGGACGGAGCTGCCATCCATGGAGGACCTTTACTCCCAGCGGCTCAGGAAGAAATCACTACGGATTATCAAAGACCCCCATCACCCCAGCCACAAACTGTTCTTTCTGTTGCCGTCTGGCAGACGTTACCGCAGCAGTAATTGTAGTGGAATGATAGAAATACACGTGTACACATGTAAATGGTCTTCCAAGGCCAAAATACCAACGTTTATGTGCCAGAATTGCCTTGATTTGACTCCTTTGTTTTTTGCCATCACATAATGACATCACGATTTACCACTCACTCATTGGTTAGTGCTCCAAATGAGCCACGGCAGAGCTTGACCCGAGCGGAGGCTTTTTGTTGTTGGACCTAGGTGGAAGGTCAGTTTGTATACCTGCAACACCATGTCGAAAAGACGCTGTTAGCTGCTATGTGTACGGTTTGAAGGGACAAATCGGTTGTGTGGACAACCAAAATAACAGGAGTTAAAGACAAGTGGCTGAAATTCATTTCTACCAGTAGAGTATTCCTTAGGATTGCTTCCTGAACCACGCACAGTTCACGGTCGGATGAAAGACTTTGTTAGGCCAATCTTGCGACTCAGGGTCACAACCTGTAAAGTTACTTTTGGATTTGTAATGCTTGAAACAAACAATGTAGCTACTAATGCGGGTTCAAGCTCCGAGCTGTTATGGAAGTTGAGCTGCAAATACAGCGCCGACCTCAGCTAAGTTGCTAGCTAATGCTATCAAGTTGAAACTGTATGACCACCAACTTTACCTACAATTGTGTTGAAGTATGGAAATGTTTTTTGTTCACAACAAACTGAAACGGCTCAATTGTTGAGGTGTGTTTATGGTTACAAGCTGTGATATGACGGTCGCTATGAACTTTATCCTGGCTATCTCGCCAACTTTAGCAAAGTTGATAATAACTCTGATGTAATTGTGAATTACTTGTGAACTTCCCGACGCGCGGGGGAAACATATTGGACCATGTTTATTCCCCTTTCCGGAATGGATATAAGGCTCTCCCTCGCCCTCCCTTCGGCAAATCAGACCATATCTCACTACTGTTGTTGCCTGCGTACAAGCAGAAACTTAAAAGGGACAGACCGATTACAAAGACAGTACAGCGATGGAGCGAGGAGTCAGATTCAGCACTGCAGGATTGCTTTGCATCTACGGATTGGAGTGTGTTTGAGGACAATAACATCAACACACACACGGACACTGTCATCTGCTACATTGGGAAATGCATCGATGACGTGGTACCGAAGGTTTCTGTACGGACATTCCCAAATCAAAAGCCCTGGATAAACTCCGATGTGCGCGGCAAGCTGAAAGCGCGCACTATCGCGCACAGAGCTGGGGATTTGGAGGAGTACAGGAAGTCTAGGTATGATCTCCGGAGAGCAATTAAAAATGCAAAGAGACAGTACAAAGAGAAGGTGGAATCTGACTTCAAAGGCTGTAACACTAGGAATATGTGGGCAGGACTAAGGACAATGACTGACTACAAAGGAGCAGCGGGGGGTGCTGCGGGAGTGTCTGCGTGCGCATCTCTCCCAGATGAGCTGAACAGTTTTTTTGCACGCTTTGAGAGCAGCCGGGCTGCGGAGGTACAGAGGGACCAGGAGCTACACTGCCCTTTTGTTTTAAACAGGGCAGATGTGTGTAAATCCTTTAAAAGGGTTAACCCACACAAGGCTCCTGGACCTGATGGCATCCCTGGCCGTGTTCTCAGGGTGTGTGCAGTTCAGCTGGCAGAGGTGTTCACAGACATCTTCAACAGGTCCCTGCTGCAGTCTGTAGTCCCCACATGCTTCAAACATTCCACTATCGTTCCTGTCCCCAAAAAGACAATCATCACCTGCCCCAACGACTACCGCCCAGTAGCACTCACCTCCACCGTAATGAAGTGCTTTGAGCGGTTAGTCAAATTATTCATCACCTCCTCCCTCCCTGAATCTCTGGACCCCCTGCAGTTTGCCTACAGAGCAAACAGGTCCACAGACGACGCCATAGCCCTCACCCTCCACACTGCCCTCTCACACCTGGACCCGAAGAACAGGAACACATATGTGAGAATGCTGTTCATTGACTACAGTTCAGCATTCAATACCATTGTGCCCTCCAAGCTGGCCATCAAGCTCAGAGACCTCGGGCTCAACAGCGCCCTCTGTGACTGGATCCTGAACTTCCTGACGGGCAGACCCCAGGCAGTGCGGCAGTGTTAATTTTGGCAGCTGTTTTTGATTTAGTCTTAGTCTTAGTCTTTAGACGAAAATGGTTATTAGTTTTAGTCACATTTTAGTCATTTCTATCCTTCATAGTTTTAGTCTAGTTTTAGTCGACGAAAACTCAAAACGTTTTAGTCGAGTTTTAGTCGACGAAAACTCAAAACGTTTTAGTCTACTTTTAGTCAATGAAAAATTACATTTTAGTCAACTTTTAGTCAAAATGTTTTCTCTCTTTAAACCAATTCAGTTAGGCAAATACAGGTTTCTGACATTGTAATTAAGGTGACAGCATCAAGTGTTGAAATTCGTAAAGCAACATTTCACTCTCTTAACACTTTACTTGTGTAATATCTAGGGATGGGTATCGTTAAGGTTTTCTACGGTCCTACTAGTCTTATCAATACTGCTTCTCGATCCGGTACTTTAACGGCATTCTTGTATTTACTTTTTGTTATTTTTTTAAAGGAAAAAACTAACAAATTGTTAACCGAATTAATTGCTTTATTTAAATGTGAAATAAATGAAATATATATAATTATTTTTAAATATTGTACTGTACTTGAGTAAAATATTGAGGTACTTGTACTTTACTGGAGTATTTAAATGTTATGCTACTGTGTACTTCTACTCCACTACAGTTCATAGTTAAATGGTGTACTTCTACTCCACTACATGTATTTAATACATTTAGTTACTTCACAGATGTGGATGAATGATCAGTAGCGTGGCGTGGGGAAAAATGTAGGGGAAGCCCATTTTTTTTGGTTGGTTGGGGGGGGGGGGGGGGGGGGGGGGGGGGGGGGGGGGTGATTACAGCGCCCGGTATCATTTTACACACATTTGTATCACACAGATGCAGGACTTGCACACGCCTGTTATCTAACCGACAGGTCCGCACGCACTCTCAAGCCGAAACTCTCGTTTTATTAATTTAAGCATTTTCTTATTAATTTATGCAGACACACCCCCCCCCCAAATGCAATACCAGCCGCTCAATGCGCAGTGCAGATTCGGTAATGAATAAAAAAGAAGCATTCATTCACAAAGTAAATCAGGAGACCTTTAAAGTTTTATGTACACATCAAAGTATCAGTAGGCGTGTATGAAACACATGAATTCAAAAACAATTATGTACAGAAACATTTGCATGCGATAGTCCACCTTCTCTTCCCTTCCCTTTCTAACACACGGCAAGTGCAGCAACAGTCCTCGTCTCTGTAATTAGCTCAGTCCGTAGTCCAAAAGTAACTAAAAAATATAAACAATCTCATCTATTCAGGTGAAATCGCCAGCCGCTTCTGAAGGGAAGCCAGAGAAAGCTGGCTTCCCTTGGCATGGCCCTGACCAATCACAGGTTGGCAGGGGCATCACGTGGGCCTCATCTGATTGGTCAATCCCTCAATTTTGTTCACCAAGGGAAGCCCGATCCGACTGGCCTCCTCTCGCAACAGTGAATGCAATCTACTGTTTCACCATAACATCTAGAGGGGCGCTGTTTGTTTCACTCTTTGTAAAATACTCAATGAGAGTGGGGGAGAGACGGGCCGGCAGCAACACACAGCAAAGGAGAATTATCGAAACAAAACAAAGTGTTTTTATTTATTTATTTAAATTATAACTACAATCCGAAAAAACAGGGGAAGCCTGGCTTCCCTTGGCCTCCGGGAGAAAACGCCACTGTGAATGATGTGAAATATAATCAAGTGTTAAATCAGACTTTAGTTCCACCTGGAGTAAATCCACAAGCTACCCTGCAGTATACAAAGTCATTCAAACTAGCTGCACCTTTACCAGCTTTGAGAACACTTTCATGATCAATCATTATAAAACATATCATATATATTATTCTGAAATGGACCAATCTGCACAATCACTACTTGTACTGTCGCTACTTTAAATATATTTTGATGATCATACTTTGACTTGAGGAACTCTTTCTACACTATGGTATTTTTTTACTTAGCTACAAGATCTGAGTACTTCTCCCACCTCTGCACACCTGATGTGATAACGTTACTCGTAATTGGGGCAACAGAGCTACGAGTTAAGGAAGTCGAAAATTGTGCATTTCTCCGACTGAATATGACGCCTTTTGGCCGGCTGTTTGGACAGACTACTCTACTCGTGTCAACGCGAAAACATGGCAAACGAGCTTTGTCCACATCGAGACTTGTAGAGTGTCTCTATACTCTCTGAACGCTCCGTCCCCGGCAGATCTCTGTGTGCCGCTGCAGCGTGTCTGTTAGGCCCCGCCCCCCGCACACAGAGAGGAGATCGCTCTTCTGGAGTGAAGAGAGCGGAAATAATGATATTGCAAGTTAGAAATGTAAGATGCATTTTGACAGACAAGACGGGCAATTGGGGGGAAATACCCTGCATTTTTAATGTCCGATAGTCCACCATTAACACCTTAGTCCCGTCTCGTCTCGTCAACGAAAACTAAATATACATTTCGTCAAATTTTCGTTATCAAGAATCTATTTTTAGCTCGTCATCGTCTCGTCTTAGTCATGTAAAAAAGGTCGTTGACGAACATTTTTCGTCATAGTTTTCGTTGACGAAATTAACACTGCAGTGCGGGTGGGAAACAACACATCCTCCACCCTGATCCTCAACACCGGTGCCCCTCAAGGCTGCGTGCTCAGCCCTCTCCTCTACTCCCTGTTCACCCACGACTGCGTGGCCACACACAGCTCCAACACCATCGTGAAGTTTGCTGATGACACGACCGTCATCGGCCAGATCACAGACGATGACGAGACGGCGTACAGAGAGGAGGTCGAAAACCTGACATCTTGGTGCCAGGATAACAACCTGCATCTCAACATCAGCAAAACAAAGGAGCTGATTGTGGATTACAGGAAGCAGCAGGGAGAGGGACACGCCCCCATCGCCATCAATGGGACTACGGTGGAGAGAGTCAAAAGCTACAGGTTCCTTGGGGTCCACATCACTGAGGACCTGACATGGTCTCTTCACACCACCACCATCACCAAGAAAGCTCGACAGCGGCTCTTCTTCCTCCGCAGGTTGAGGAGGTTCAAAATGGATTCCAGGATACTCTGCAACTTCTACAGGTGCACGATAGAGAGTATCCTGACTGGCAGCATGACGGCCTGGTACGGCAGCTGCACCGACCTCGATCGTAAGGCTTTACAGAGGGTGGTGAAAACTGCACAGCACATCACCAGGACGGAGCTGCCATCCATGGAGGACCTTTACTCCCAGCGGCTCAGGAAGAAATCACTACGGATTATCAAAGACCCCCATCACCCCAGCCACAAACTGTTCTTTCTGTTGCCGTCTGGCAGACGTTACCGCAGCATCCTGGCAAGGACAAGAAGATTCGGAGACAGTTTCTTCCCGCGGGCAGTGAGACTGTTAAAAAATTGAACTGTTGAAACAACTTCAAACATCCATCTGCTACTCAGTAGTATGTATCTAATACCTAATATATATATATATCATTCCAATAACTTGTATATAGACTCTATTGCACTATTCCACATCATAACTTTATTTTATTTTATAACTATTATTCTTTTTGTATTGCTCTTGCTCTTATTGTTATTATGTTATTATGTTGCATTGTTGGAGAAGCCTGTGACATAAGATTTTCAACTACATAATTACTCTGTAGCTATGTCAGATTGACAATAAAGAACCTTGAACCTTGAATTAAAGTTAATGTCAGTGTCAGTTTAATGTAAATCTGGCAATTCAAGGCCATCATTTAACAAAACATAGTGTTGGTGCAGCAATCGGGCAGCTAATATATTAGCTGCCCGATCTAATATATTAGCTGCCCGATTGTGGTGTACGTATCTCAAAGAGAAACAGGTAAATCTGCATGACCACTGACCTGCATTGCAGCACATGCAGTGCCCTTCACTTCCAGGCTGAACTTTCCTGTCACGTCCTGCAGAAGCTTCTCCTGGTAGAGCAGTTTGTTGTTCTGGTTCACATCAAATGTCAGAGTGTCACTGGGAGACTGTACTGTCACCGAGCTTGAACCTCCTGGACTGAACACCAGAGCGGAGTAGAGAGCCAGAGCCTGAAGAGCCACCACTGTGTCCTACAACACGCATACAAAAATGCCATATGTTGTGTGCGCCTACATTTGTAAATGTTGCTAGGTCAGAGCAAAGCTAAATACATTTTAGGTAACTTTGTTCATCATATTGATCAGGGTGACTTATATGTTTAACTGTAAGTCCAGTTTTTAGCAGAGTGTGCTTTACCTGTGTGGAGGAGAAACCTCCGTAATAGTTCTGCTGGCCCGCCAGCCATCTAACGATGCCAGCAGCATAGCCCAAGTCTTCAGTAGTGGGAGAGGCACTGAGTTTGGCCAGCAGCACGTAGGAGCTGATCTCCACAGACAGAGAGGCAGATTTTTCTGATGCTGTCTGACACCAGTGAAGGAAACCTCCTGAATCAGCCATCCACAAACAGACAAACAGATACAAGGTAAGCTACACCCACAGTAGTTAAGCCAGATATTTATTTTTTGGATGATGACTCACCTTGTTGTATTGCAACAGTGTCTAGGTGATTGAGAAGGTGAGCACGGGTCTCCATGTCGCCTGCCAGGGTGAAGACGTACGCCAGCAAAGCTGTGGTGTAGGTGTTACTGAGGTCACTGATGGACTCTTTGAGGCAAGACAGGCTCTGGTTCACCACAGGATCCTAGATCAGATTAAAAGAATTACACAGTAAATAAAGTCAGGTCTGAACTGATTTAATCCATCAAAACACCAAGTTTATTCTAGTTCTTGATGCTATTATATTTGACCGCAATGTTATCAAGAGAGAAAACTTCAATAAATGCAGGTTATAATGTGAACCAACAGCAAAAAGAAAAGGCACATGAGAAAAAACTAGTCTTTACCAGTAAGTATTTTGAGCGAAAACACTAAGGTTAGTCAAATGTACCAAACAACATAAATAGAACTTTGACAAATCGGTTCAAACTCATAATTATTAGCCCGAGAAGAAAACACAGACATAATGAATCCCAAAGCCCAATTCTTTTTTGCACAAGATCCATTTAGCTTCATTTAGGCAGAGAAAAGTACACCCAGAGAAAGGATGTAGGAAGTATTTTCCCCAAGTGATCACAAGTTTCTGTAATAATGTAGGATTTGTATAACATAATGGTTAAATATGTAATGAAATGGTTTCACAAACACACACACCCAACACAATAAAATTGAAGGAGGAACAGGCGTCACAGCAACCATGCAGTCCTTGGTGTACTCACATCCACAGATACATTAATCTCTAAGAAAGCAGCAGTGATGTAGGCACTGAGAGTCACTTCATCAGACACACCTCCCTGTAGAGAAAAAACATCAAACATACAGATTAGCACAGCACCTCCCACACCCAGGGCCTGATTCACAGAATTCATTTTAAGCACGGCTTGCAAGCAGTGTACAAATGGGGGCATGTTTAAAACAGGACATTTTCACATGGTTGTCACTCTGAGCCCACATGTCTCTCGCATGCTCATGTATGAGTTGCAATTATGGTGTTTATTTTGCAAGACAAGTCCAGTGATCTAATCTTGCAAATCGCCGCTTGCATGTCACACATTTTGTAAAACTGGCTGACTGTGTATTTGCATTTAAATAAAGGTAGCAAGATGTGGTTCAGTGAAAATGGACCATTCTAACCTTCTAAATTTCAGTTATCATCAGGTATTTTCATGAGAAGAAGGACTTTGATTACCTTCATTCTGTTGTTAAACAGCTTTCCTGACTGTTCAAAACAACCATTTCCTCGTTGTTTCCTTTGGAGCCAAATCTTAGACTCTTCCATCTTTGCTGGGTCAATGTAGACAAAAGACTGTGCTTTGGCAAATGATCTCACCACAAAAGCAGTCAGCCTGAGGATATTAAAAACAAGTTAGATATGACTGATATAATTAAACAACTAAAGATCATGATCTGTGTAATGTCTCAAGAGGTACAAAACATACCACGCTATTTCATGCATTCATTTGAAATACTTTAACTTGCTTGTGTTAACATAGCCTATTCGTGGTATTGGTGTGAAAAACTTCTGAGTAATAAAATAACATTTTCCACAAGCATGTGTGCTCCAATGTGCATCATCTCTCTGTTATCACTGAGGGTAATCTTTATGTCTGAGTACCACAGGGTGAACATTCAACAGCATGTACATATTGTTGTTCTTAGATGTTGATGATCGATCAGTAGTTTTCTCACCAAGTGTTCCCAGTTCCTTTTCCAAATGTACTATAGGCACCATCAATATGCTTGTAGTTCAGCTGTCTCTGGTAGCCTGTATCAACATAGAAACAAACTTGTAAGACTTGAAAGGATTTTGCTAAGTTAAGTTCATGTTTTGAAGTAAATGTGTTTCATGATGTCATAGGTAAAGGTGCATTTAACGATGCTCATTACATATTAGTATAGTTGCCAGCTCATAGGGTCCTTTTGTAGCCCGGAAATGTTGAGTAGTACACCAAAGTTTTATGCGGGAAATGTATAGTACGGGTCCGCAGCACATAGAAACTGCCGGATATATGTCGAGCAATATGCACAATCAACATAAGTTGCGTTAATTAGCATGGATTACCATTATAGCCTTTAGTTATAAATAGTTTAAAAATGGCTTGGCCGATTTGGACCATTTTGGAGTGGTTTCGGGATTATAGAGGATGCTCCATTTCTAACACTTTCAGGATCAAAAGTTTCCATATTTGTACTCCCGGTGGACTAATTTGTATACATTTTGGTCGATTTTGAAGATTTATGGGACTCATAATTTAGATTGGATAGATTGCTTATTTATTTGAATAACATTGTTACTGTACACATTAGAGTTAATCATTTTCATCTTGTGCTCCCTATATCCAATGGCGACTCGCAACACTACTCATGGTAGTCAAATCAGCCCACCAAGCATAGGCGGATTTTGCGGGGGGGCAGGGGGGGCATTGCCCCCCCTAGTGGCTGAAATATGTTACAGCATTACTACGTCTAAAACTGTTCCAATACAAATATTTCGTATATCAATATTTTAATAGATGTTAAAGCCTCTGCTGTCGCACCTGTTGCGCTTGAGGATCTTTGAAAGACTGTTAAAATAGCAGCTATCCAAATCTATACAAGATGCTCCAGTTGGCACTGACTCTGCCTATCGGGTCTGCCACCTCTGAGAGAAGTTTTTCTACAATGAGGAGAATTCGGAACTGGCTGCGGTCAACGATGGGAGGAACAAGATTTTCCTCACTTGCGGTTCTTCACATTGAGGACGACAGCTGTCATCTGAGGGGATAGTGGACATATATGCGGAACGTACCGCAGGTCTCCCTTGAAAAAGAGATCGTTGATCTCAATGGGATTTGTCACCTGGTTAAATAAAGGCTACAAACAAACAAACAAACAAACAAAGGCGTCTACTTCTGCACTAAGGTAGGACACTGGTTAATAATATTGTAGCGTGTTCAAGTAACCAAGGGATATAGTAGTTATCAAATAAGTATAAGATGTGCACAGTTATGTGTTATGACCCACTGTTGTTGGGGGGAGAGACCGCCCCTTCCATATGAGTGTGTGTGTGTACGGCGGGCATGAGGCGTGCATGACGGGACGAGTTGTATTCGTATTTGGAAAAGTCATACTCAGTGCGGTGAACGCTGGCTTTATTGCTACTGTATCCGTAGCACCCCACACAATAGTTGGGACTGTGTACTGACGTCAGTAAAAAAGGTTTGCCCCCCCAAGCGCAAATGTCAAACTCCGCCTATGCCACCAAGAGTACACATATGGCCACTTTCTGGTTACAACTGCAATCTTTCGCAGGTTTTAGCACTGCTGTAAAAAAAAGAAGATTTTCCAAAAATGGGAGAATTAACCATTTTCTAACCAGCTGTGGATTCAAACTATTAAAATGGTTTTGCTCACTGTCAACAAGGACTGAGGACTTTGAGATCCATTAAGCCCCTGTCACACTGTCCTGAAATTGACACCAGATGGACACACGAATATGGAATTGTGAATTTCGAATGAAGATGGCACCGAACTTGGTCCACAGGCAAGCAACGGCCGAAGCAAGTACGATGCCTACAGAAGGCCACATGATGGCACCCGGCCGAACCACACACGGAAATATGGTCGTAGACTTGAGTAGCATGAAGCTGCAGCGTCGGAGACTGCAGTTTCAGGTGAGGAATCTTGGAGGGTTTTTACTCCGAAGAGGGCTTCCCGGGGTACTGCAGCTAGAGCTGTTTTCTGGTGGCTGAGGGAACAACAGACCCTGCCTCACCCCAGTGAAGAATCCTCAGTGTGCTCTCCACTTTCATAGGAATGGTCAGAGGAACTCAAAGACATGCTGGACTCCAGAGGTCATTCCGTGTCCGTGTTAAGGAAATTGTGCCCGTCTTCGAAAAAAATAAAAATTGATTCTGCACTGAAATGCCTCTCGGTCAAACTGCATGTTTATCTTTGGCAGCCAGGTGCATAAACACACTGAACAGTTGTTTTTGTTTTTGAGTAATCAAGCACCTCTTCAAAGACACATTTGACTTGATTATTTCGAACGTGTACTATAATAATGAAATGAAACGAGAGAATTATGATACTGTAGAAACGTAAGCAGTATCAAATTGATAAACTGAATATTATTGACTTACAAATTATATATAAACAAATGATCTACCTAATTACACATCCGAAAAGGCGTGGGAAGGAGTTTACACGTATTTAATCCCACCCCTTCTCCCAAAAACTAAATTAACATTTTTGTTTTCTTTTAACAAAATATACATACAATATACATTTACAATTATAAATAGATATTTAGTTATAATTATGAGCCTGCTAGGCGGCCAAGAGACCAGAGGCCTGTACTACGAAGCTGGATTTTCGCTTAGCCGGCTAACTTCAGGGAAATCTCGGGCTTTCCGGTCCTACGACGCTGGTTCTCTTTTTAGCGGGCTAGATCTCCATGGTAACTTATGCTGAGCGGCAAACCTGCTCCGGAGCAGGTTAGGTGGCAGGCTAAGAGATCAACTCAGTGAAAGCACCGCCTGCTGACCAATCAGAGCTCCGTGTGCGGAGTTTAAAGCGATCAATTCATATTACAGGACAGAGGAAATACAGAAAAACTGCTGTTGCAGGAAAGACGGCCGTCCAAAATCAACTGACTGTGTGAACGTGAAAATTAATAGAATATCCCCTCCCATCTTCAGAGCAATCAAACTATTATAATATTAGCGTTAAGAAAGCTTACTTAAATATCTTCCACAACATAAGTAACCGGATCAGAGTAACATTAAGTACAGTCCGCGGCACTGTGAGTGCAGACGTCGATGTGTCCCATTATCATTCATATCATATCACATCATAATGTATCATATATTTCCTTATTTGAGTCAGCTTCTTGAGCCGTATCTGGCCGTGCAACACTCACAGTGTCACATACTGTATGCAGAAGTATTATTTTACGCAACACATTAAGTTGATGAAACACTCGAGTCAAATTCTCCTAATTAAAGTCAGATCCACTCGTGTCTTGGACGGGGCAGTGATTTCATAAACCTGTTAATGTACGCATTCAAACGCTTTTTCTTTTACCAGCTGTATTCACCTTGCAGGTGCAGCTATGTGGCTTTTATCCTGGATAAAGTGTTTAAGTCATGGATGTTTAAAGTTTAACTTCTTCATATTTGACTAATATTAAAGTTCACTTTTCATTCAGGAAGTATGACGCTGCGCTGTCAGTACGCTTGTCCGTGTTTGAGATTGGTCGAATGCTCCAAATACCACCCCTTTCATGTGAACGCGCACCTAATTAGATAGGACACGGCTGGCTTGAGCGATCCACTTGATAACCAGCGTCGTAGTACAGTTCAGCCAGAGCGCGTATGTTTTGGATTGGGCCAACCGGCTAACTCAAACATATCCAGGTTAGGTTGAACCAGCTTCGTAGTACAGGCCTCAGGAGCAGCCAAGGATTAGAAGAAATAACGGCCATCGGAGAGAAATGGAGCTGTGGTGTGAGGAGAACCAGTGGAGAACAGGGCAGCTGTCTTGGTGAGTGACCGGCGTTAGCTACAGTTAATGTTAGCTAACGTCGGTCACATCACAACATTGTAAAGTTAGCTATCATATGTCAGGCTATAACTAAAGTAGTATTGATAATATAGTAACGTTACTGGCAGGACTGTTGATACTGATCCATAACAGAAACAAATGCGCAAGTATCAGCCGTATCTCACGTTACCTAATGCAACTCCACACTACGTCTTACGGTGCTGTAGTGTGTACCGGAGGGGAGAGAGAGAGGAGCGAAAGGGGGGAGAGAGAGAGGAACTAATGTGGGAGAGAGAGAGAGCTAATGGTCATGCTAATAAAGCTATTGAATTGAATTGAGCAGCGAAGGGGGGGAGAGAGATGTAATACGGTTTCCTGATAAACATTTTGTTTGATAGGCCTCAGCTGTGGAGAGTATGCAGGGAGGTGGATGCACCTCGCACAACGCACCCAGGAACGAAAGCTAGCTCCGGTCCTTTTCCTGTTAGGGAAACTGTGGACTCGATGTCCTGACACTGACAGGCTGGAGTTTGTGCAACCTGCACAAACTCAAGCTCACCATGATTAAAAATGGTGAAATGCAATGTAAAATTACCGAAAAAATACCAGCTCACTAAATCACGACCGCTCAAACCAACTACAAACTACTACCGCGGATTGGGCAGAGAAGGAGTCCGAGAAAGTTGCTCCCCTATGTGACGTAATATGACGCGTTTGACGTATGACGTAAAAAAAAAGCAGTTTTTAGTAGCAGAGCTCAAAACGGCTCCTTTCCCCGCTGAATTCCTGCCCTTATGTCTCGTAAAACATATAAAATCCTGCATTAACTTTTTTAATTGTAATTTTCAGGCAAGGTTTTCTCTTTAAGACATACAACTGCAACGAAAGTAACAAAAACAATGTAATATCCTTTTCTGTTTTACAGAACACAAATTGGGTTATTTACATTATGTTTACGTGATTTTGTTGTGCAATAAATGCAATCTTGATGTCATCGTACTATAATACGATGGCTACACGACGGTATTGCGAGGGCTTCACGTAGTCGTGTTGCCTTCCTAAGACAATCGGGCAGCTTCTTGTTTCCTTCGTATTGTCTTCGTGAGGCACCGATCGATAGACATCAAAGTGGGCTTGAGCCCCTGCCCTTTTTCTTCCTCCAGAGAAAGTGCCCTTTTTTCCCCCTTTTTTAAAAAATAAATGAATATATATCTACTGCTGTTTGCGCACAGTTTCCCTTTCCAACAATATATTGATTGAATACAAAATAAAAACATCAGCTCGGGAGATTAGACTGTGAAGTTCCGATGCTCTTTCTACCCTCCCTCCCTCCCTCCACGTCTCCTGCACAGCGGTGCGGACATCGGCAGTCACTTCAGACACAGGTGTAAGCACCTCCCACTTTACTGTTATGCCGGCTTTTCTTGGTTTATTTTGAAGGTGAGTGGTGATGAACAAATTACTAAACTGCCAGTGCCTCGAGTTTACAGCTAATTCGCTAAAAGACAATAACAATTATACTTAACTAAGGCTACTAGCTAATGGATAAGTTAGCTCAAGGTTTAGCTAAGGTAATTTATCATGGGCATACAGGCTAATGTACTGTACTTAAGGGGAGGCACTTAAAGTGAAGACAGTAAAATGTGTATCTAATAACATCATCACAATCGCCACATTGATATGCAAATTAGGCGTTAACTAGGCCTAATTAAAATGCGCTAATTTGCATGCAGTTACCAAGGCATTGCAGGTGAAAAGGATAAAACTAAAAAACACATCACATCACAACTTCCCCAGATAGTTACTTACGTCAAGTCAGTATTTTCCCTGAAATGTTATGTTTAAATGCAGATTAGCTTTAAATCTATAGATGAATTCAGACATGGTAGTAAAACGAACACCATTTATATGTGTTTCTTGGAAGTTTTATTTCCATTAGAGTGAAAGAAAACATGGAAGCAAAATAGACCGAAATAACAAGTACATGAAAAAACGATATTTTTGCCTGTAATGTCCTGCCTTAAACCTGTTAAGCCCTAGAGCCCCCTGTACAGGGGCAGTGGGGTGTTTTTTCACGAAACTGTGTCTCAGGGCTTCTTAATATTTAAAAACCTATTAATGTGTCATACCTATTTAACGGGAAGAAACTCAGCTAACTGACAATATGAACCATTTTTACCGAAACAAAACACAAGTCTCACAAGAAGCGTCTAAGTGAGCCCTGAGCGAAAAAATGCTAACACACTTACCACAGAACTCAAGGTAAAAATACCCTTATTACTTATCGTAACTGCAAAAACAAGATATCAAATTAAAGCTGAGATTCCACAGATTCTATAGGTATAAGTATAATCACTGAGCGATCAGAACTCGTGACAGGGGAAGCAAACACAGACGTCACAACACGTGAATTACGGAACATTCACGGGAAATCGTCTCAAATTAGCTGTTATTCTGATCAATAGTCGTGTTCAATGGCATTAAAATGATAAAAACGCTGCTGAAGGTTAATCCATAGGTTAATCCAATGTGTCTGTGTCACTTTGAAAGGATTACTGATAATCCATCATTGCATTTTTATATAAAAAACGGAGATTTCATATTATTTTTATTTTTATAAATCTCTCTAAAAAGGTCAAATGTCACTTGTTTTGCATCAATCTTGATACAAGGTACTTATTATATGTTGTAGTTTGGATTCCTAACGCTTTTAGTCTACTAACCCATCATTCAAGGGTGGTTTTCACTATAAGTAATGGGTTTTTTGTAGGCAGAGGTAAGAATTTACCTTTTTTTATAATGTTCCATCTGAATTTACTCTGACACAGAAACATCTATATTGATTCTGACACGTCTACATCCAACTCACAGATGTAACCTTGCTTTGAGAAAAAAGATTATTAATTTAACCCTTTTAGAAGTGAAGTTATAGTCATTTGTTCTGGGCATGTCATTTTCGAGCCTGAAACCTGAAAAACAGGCTCAGGGCTTAACAGTAACTTCATAATTTTGATTGTTGGCTGCTCATTTAATAACTAATAATTGTACTAGTTTGTTGTCTGCTCTTGTGCTTAGTGAATACCAAAGAAGACCATTGTCTCTGTTAGCTGATTATTTTGTAGAATTATGTTGAGTATAAACAATTGCATGAGTGTGACGGTATTAAAATAAATTGGTCAGTAAGTCAGAGATGTGCAACTATATTTAACTTTTTGTTTTAAAACTTTTTTTTATAAATGATTATGGGAAGTGCCCTTTTTCTCACTTGAGCACCCGCCCCCCAAAATGTCTGTGCACGTCCCTGGCACCGATGATCAGACGAAGATGACACGATTTGACAAGATGCCCTCACGAGTGCCTTATGAAGGGCAAAATGGACACACAAATTCAACATGAAAATGAACCTTCGCAAGGTCCTTCGGCAATTTTTTGGCATATCAAAGATTTTGCCACAGCTCACGAAGTTGCTGCCGGAGCCTGAGAAACTCCACCGGTGGTCATACGATGGCTTAAGATGCCCTCACGAATAGCCCGATGTTGTTACGATCAGAGCCAAATTTGAACATTCCCTTTATCGTGTGTCCATCTGGTGTCAATTTCGGGACAGTGTGACAGGGGCTTTACCAACACGTTTTTGAGTAAAATTTCGGTTTTTAGATCCATGGATAAAATCACAGGATTACTACAGGTTCTTGGGTTTGGCAGAAATTGTTGATTGTTTTTTTACTACACCATAATGTAAACAAGACTCACCACTGGTCAGGAAGTTGGTAGCCTTGTCCTTGATGGCTTGGGTCAGCTGCTGAGTGTTTTTCAGGTACTGGAGGATGTAGATGTTGGGGGCCAGGAGAGCCATGTTCTGCTCACCACATCCATACGGCATCCGCAGCAGCCCATCCAGGTTGTTTAGAGCTCTGCCCAGAATGTCACCTGCACAAAAACAATGAAGCTACTGTAAGACTGTGAAAATGTAACTCAGCTGACTTTTGACTTTTTCTGACCCTCCTCAGTGTCACACACACAAAAGCACAAGTAGCCGGCTTTCAAATAATCTGCTAAAGGAGAGATTTTCTCTGTTCTTAGTTCAAATCTTAGTTAAACATGTGAAGGGAAAGGTTTTTGAATTGTTTGACAACAATGTTATTAAAGCAAAACATGATATCTCCGGAAAAAAAAGAATTCAGACAGAGATATTTTTTTTTTTATTACTGATACCATTATTGATAAAGCTTCAAGAGAGGGAAGCCTATTGATCAGAAATGTATTTGTTACCCAGAACTGATAGCGAAGCTCGGGCTGATCCAACAATGACGTTCTCAGGCAGTTGTATTTCTATTTCCTCTTTCAAAGCCTCTCCTGTGTGCAGACAGGGAACAAACCCTCAGCTCAGTACAAAACAAAGATTTTGTTAAGATTTTACATATTGTATTGGTAGTTTGATAAAATACCACACAAATTGGTATCCATTAATAAATAAAAATCAGGTTGATCAAATGTATTTACACAATGACCTTCCATAAATCAATGACACCTGCACTTAACTTAACACAATTTCCATAATAATTGCAATTACTGAATGTATTCATTATAGTTTTTTACATGAAATGTACTCCTAACTAACTTATAACCTTTGGCTGTTTCTTTTCCTGAACAAACTGACCTTCTGGGCAGAGCAGCCAGTTGTAGGTCTTGGACATCTCAGTTCCTTCCGCCTGAAAGATATAATGTGAGTTCAACATTTTCCCTATAGTAAATGGATAAATTATACTTTGTCATTTTGTTTAAACGTCCTGACCTTGACTATGAGAGAACGTTTGACCACGTCGATACGACCCCTTTCTGGCACGCTCACAATCTCATTGTCACACGAAGCTTGGGATGCCACAGCCTCAGCAGTCACTGACACATTCACAACCCCTTCAAGAGATCAACAAACAAGATGTGAAACTTGATCAAGAATTGTGTTTTTATTAAAGGTGGGGTAGGTAATTTTGGAGAAACCAGCTCGAGTGCGCTAGAATTTGAAAATACACAGCCGGAAGAAATCTGCTACTTCCTTACAGAGCCCCTCCTCCAACACACACAAACGCGCACATGACCAATGAGGGCACGAGATAAGTTTGTGCACAGATGGAAGGCTGACAGGCAGGTAGGCCATCGAGTTATTTTAGCCGGGCCGGCTAAAATGATTGGTCGTGCTTTTTACAGCACTACGGCTTCCACAGATGACATTTTTGTATGGATTTTTTGTCAAAGCACTTAAGATATTCATTGCTATCGGGATGTTAAGAGCATTCCATGGAATATAACAAAAAGTGTATCTCGAGCCGGTTTCTCAAACTTACCTACCCCACCTTTAATTATCGTATATAAACATTCTGTCACTAAGGTGGATATGATATCACTGAGCTAAAAAAGGTTGTATTCACCTTGGCAGACTAACATTTCATATCAGTCAAAAATGCTTCTCTCACCTAAAGCTGAGGGGGCCATGGTCCAGCTGAGGGTCTTGCGCTCACCGCCGCACAAACAGGATGTGTACTGGTCACCAGAGAGGGGGGTAAGGGTGTAATCTAAGGTGGGGTCTGGAACCACAGTAACCTGTTGAGAGAGATGGCAATATATAAAAAAAGAAAATGAAGATTTAAAGCAGAATCAGGAATGATTCCAAAAACCCAGAAATGTGTTGGCATTACTGCACGTCCGGTTCCTATGTCTCTGGGTCCCAGTTCTTTGAATGGGTTTTTGGTTAGAATGAAATGGAATCTGCGGTAAACCCTGAGCCTGTTTTTCGAAAATGACATTCCCAGAACAAATGACCATATCTTCACTTCTAAAAGGGTTAAATTAATAATCTTTTTCTCAAAGCAAGGTTACATCTGTGAGTTGGATATAGAAGTGTCAGAATCAATATAGATGTTTTTATTTTAAAGTAAATTCAGATTGAACACAGTAAAAAAATGTAAATTATAGTGTCAGTTCAAAAAAAAAAAACATTACTTATAGTGAAAACCACCCTTGAATGATGGGATAGTAGACTAAAAGCTTTAGGAATCCAAACTATAACATATAATAAGTACCTTGTTTCAAGATTGATGCAAAACAAGTGAAATTTGACCTTTTTAGAGAGATTTAGCAAAGAAAAAACCCACTTCTGGGGTCATTTGGGTGGATTTGACCTATCTCTGGCCCCCCTTGGTCGATTTTGATGATTGACATCTCTTTTTAATCGCTAGAGCCAATGGAATCGAGGGGAGGTTCCACATACACACACACGTTACCAAATAAGGAGTGAGAGTGACGCGTAGCCAAAAACCCTCAGCAGCGTTTTTATCGTTTTAATGCCATTGAACACGACTTTTGATCAGAATAACAGCTAAGGTGAGACGATCTCCCGTGTTTGCTCCGTAATGCT
This sequence comes from Trematomus bernacchii, assembly GCF_902827165.1. Lineage (NCBI taxonomy): Eukaryota > Metazoa > Chordata > Actinopteri > Perciformes > Nototheniidae > Trematomus > Trematomus bernacchii. Next base: position 4,121,881 of record NW_022987851.1, on the reverse strand, counting down.
ACGTGTTGTGACAACCCAGTCTCTTTTTGTCCGGTCGGGTCTTGGAAGACCGGAAGCTGTGGGGTTCATAAAAACATGTTCAATATCAAGCCATGATTATTGTTTTTATTTTTAAATCGTATAATGTCAGACTTTTTTTGCCGTATGTGAGGAAAATAAATGGGGCTCAGAGCCTCAGAATACTGAAATCTGTATTTTTAAAATCTTTTTTTCCTTCTTATTTGTTATTCTTTTCTAAATAACACACTGTTATTTACTCAACAATAACACACAATTATCCATGTTTTTTAATTTATTTGTTTAATTCCATAATCTCTGGCTTTTTTTGGCATCCGTCAGGAACTGAATTTCAAAATAAAAATAACCGGAAACAGACGTTGGCCTATATGGGACATTTCGAGCATCATTGCGATACACAGCCACTGAACTGATTACCCAAGATCCTCAGCTATGCTTTAAGCTCGGTGATTGGATGTTTTAGCCGCAATGCACGTTGGGATAATGTTAATGCGATATGAAATCCGAAAAACATTTCGGAGTTTAGGATGGCCGAAGACACCACACTACCCATAATCCCCAGCTATCGTTTGGGACTACAGTCCCCGTGATTAATCTTCAAGCTCTGGGATTGGATGTTGGAGTGGCAGTGCGCCAAGGTTACGCCGAGCGTCAAACAGCTCTTTGAAATGGAACGAAACCACGGCAGACTATCCAAAACTGGATTCGAACGGGACCAGCAGTGTCACGATCTGTCTGTCTGTGTTGTGTTTTGTCTTGTCTTTTTCTGTCTCTGGTTCCTGTTTTGTTTTGAAATGTTTTCCTCCTTGTGTCTTCTCTGTTCCTTCTTCCTGTGTTTGCCTTCCTGTCTTAGTTTCCCTGGTGTGTCTGATTGTTTGATTGTGTTCACCTGTTGCCCTTGTGTTTCTGCCTCCCTTACCCCAGCTGTGTCTCGTCTTGTGATTACCCCTCTCTGTATTTAGTCTTGTCTTCCCCTGTGTGCCTTGTCGGTTCATTGTTGGTTTTTCCTGTCTTCCTCCATGTCAGTCATGTTTGTTTCTCCTGTCTCCCTCCATGTTGGTCACGGTCAGTTTTCTGTAGAACCTATGTGTTTCATGCCATGCTATTGTTAAGCTTTGAGAATAAAGCTCGTTTTTGTTTCGAGACCGTTTACCTTTTCTGATAGTCTGCATTTGGGTCCTACCCTTCCACGCATTCCTTACAGAATGAACCGACCAATTATGGACCCAGCGGATTATGTTTTTGATTTTGATGCTGAATTGCTTTCTCTGGATTACTCCCTTCGATGTCTTTATACTGTGTGGAGTGGAACCTCGACTAGCAGGGAGAAAGAGGCTGTCCTGAAAAGAGCACAAATGGAGGTGAATAATGTGCCATGGCTGAGGAGCTCGTTGCCTGAATTTCTCAGAGTTTTTTCGCGTAGCCCTGAGTGCCAGTCTCCATTCTCTGATCCTTTTTTGGGATCCCGCCTGGCGTTTGGAGGTCCACGGAGCCTCCAAAAGACCTCAAAGAGACGCAAGGCGAGGATTCAAGCCGTGGCCCCAGCAGCCATGGTTCCAGCCCCAGCAGCCATGGTTCCAGCCCCAGTTCTGGCCCCAGCAGCCATGGTTCTAGCTCCAGAACCGGCCCATACAGCCATGGTTCCAGCCCCAGTTCTGGCCCCAGCAGCCATGGTTCTAGCTCCAGAACCGGCCCATACAGCCATGGTTCCAGCCCCAGTTCTGGCCCCAGCAGCCATGGTTCTAGCTCCAGAACCGGCCCATACAGCCATGGTTCCAGCCCCAGTTCTGGCCCCAGCAGCCATGGTTCCGGCCTCTGTTCCGGTCCAGCACGCCATTTCCCATCAGGGAAATCTTCTGGGCCAACATGAGCAGACAATGCGAGCCTTAGTTGAAAGCCAGCAGTCCTTGGCTCGTCTCCTGTTGGCTCTACGGCCGACGCCTACCCTATGTCCTGTGCCGTTGGAGGTCCCGCCGACTACTCTCCTGCCGGGGGTCTTGCCAACTCCATGTCCTGTCCCATTGGGGGTCCCGCCGACTACTCTTCTGCCGGGGGTCCTGCCAACCCTATGTCCTGTGCCGTTGGAGGTCCCGCCGACTACTCTTCTGCCGGGGGTCCTGCCAACCCTATGTCCAGTGCTGTTGGAGGTCCCGCCGACTACTCTCCTGCCGGGGGTCTTGCCAACCCTATGTCCTGTGCCGTTGGAGGTCCCGCCGACTACTCTTCTGCCGGGGGTCCTGCCAACCCTATGTCCAGTGCTGTTGGAGGTCCCGCCGACTACTCTTCTGCCGGGGGTCCTGCCAACCCTATGTCCAGTGCTGTTGGAGGTCCCGCCGACTACTCTTCTGCCGGGGGTCCTGCCAACCCTATGTCCAGTGCTGTTGGAGGTCCCGCCGACTACTCTCCTGCCGGGGGTCTTGCCAACCCTATGTCCTGTGCCGTTGGAGGTCCCGCCGACTACTCTTCTGCCGGGGGTCCTGCCAACCCTATGTCCAGTGCTGTTGGAGGTCCCGCCGACTACTCTCCTGCCGAGGGTCCTGCCAACTCCACGTCCAGTATCGTTGGAGGTCCTGCCGACACCTGTTCCGCTGTGGGTCCTGCCAACCCCATGTCCTGTCCTGTTGGGGGTCCCGCCGACACCTGTCCCGCCGGGGTCCTGCCAACACCAGATCCTGTTCTGTTGGGGTTCCGCCGACACCTGTCCCGCCGGGGGTCCTGCCAACTCTGTGTCCTGTTCCGTTGGGGGTCCAGTCGACACCAGCCCTTGCTACATCCGGGGTCCCATTGACACCAGCCCATGTCTTGTTTGGGCTCCCGTCTGCGCCTGTCTGGTCGGCTCCGGTTCCTGTCCGGTCGATACTGGGTCCTGCCCGTCCTCCGGAGCTGTCCTGTCGACGCCTTCCTGCCCGGCCTCCGGAGCTGTCCCGTCGACGCCTTTCTGCTCGTCCTCCGGAGCTGTCCCGTCATGACCTTCCTGCCCGTCCTCCGGAGCTGTCCCGTCATGACCTTCCTGCCCGTCCTCCGGAGCTGTCCCGTCGGCGCCTTCCTGCCCGTCCTCCGGAGTTGTCCCGTCGGCGCCTTCCTGCCCGTCCTCCGGAGCTGTCTCGTCGCCGCCTTCTTGTTCGCCCTCGAGCCCGGCCCCCTGAGTGCCGCAGTCTTCGCCCTCGAGCCCGGCCTCCTGATTCTTCCAGCCGCTGCCTTCGCCCTCGAGCCCGGTCCCCTGAGAGCCGCTGCCTTTGCTCTCATGCCCGGCCCCCTGAGTTCGCCCGCTGTGGCCGTCGCCCCTTTTTGGACTCTGCCTTGCCCCCGGGCCGTCCGCCCGGGACCCCTTTCGGGCCCGTCCTCCGGACCCCCTCCACCCACCCTTTTGGAAGTGTTAGACTATGTTTTTTGGGACGTCTGGGATCCGTCCCTTGAGGGGGGGGTTATGTCACGATCTGTCTGTCTGTGTTGTGTTTTGTCTTGTCTTTTTCTGTCTCTGGTTCCTGTTTTGTTTTGAAATGTTTTCCTCCTTGTGTCTTCTCTGTTCCTTCTTCCTGTGTTTGCCTTCCTGTCTTAGTTTCCCTGGTGTGTCTGATTGTTTGATTGTGTTCACCTGTTGCCCTTGTGTTTCTGCCTCCCTTACCCCAGCTGTGTCTCGTCTTGTGATTACCCCTCTCTGTATTTAGTCTTGTCTTCCCCTGTGTGCCTTGTCGGTTCATTGTTGGTTTTTCCTGTCTTCCTCCATGTCAGTCATGTTTGTTTCTCCTGTCTCCCTCCATGTTGGTCACGGTCAGTTTTCTGTAGAACCTATGTGTTTCATGCCATGCTATTGTTAAGCTTTGAGAATAAAGCTCGTTTTTGTTTCGAGACCGTTTACCTTTTCTGATAGTCTGCATTTGGGTCCTACCCTTCCACGCATTCCTTACAAGCAGATTCTGATTAATGATGTGAAATATAAACAACCCTTAAATCAGACTTTAGTTACACCTGAGTAAAATTCAGGGAAGGTGATTGTCAAGTGCCAACAATCAGGCGAGATATTTGATAGCTTGAGAAGACTAAATATTTATCTGCAGATCCCTATAAAGTATATTCATTACTCGTTATGCTCTACTAATAGTTCATTAAAGACTGTATATAATGGCTATTTTGCACATCCCTTTCAAGATTTCATGATTTTCTAAGGTTTATTGACATATCATATACACAACTACGGTGTAGTTATGCCATGAATGAAAAACTTGGGTCGCCGGTTCCTCAACAGTGCATTACAAGACATCTTTCAATATGTGTGTATACCTCCACCATTAAACTGTCATATTTTGCACATTTCTTATACTATCTACATACATCTTATAAGAGTATAATTCATATGTATAATATCAGTTAAAATAAGTGCTTCAACATAGTTAACATTGCAGGAAAGCAATATATTAGACGTTACTGTAAGTACTTTGTCAGGCTTAATATTTATCTGTAGATACCCCCAAAGCTTTTTTCTTATTTACTTACTTACAGTATCTTCTTGATTTTTTATATTCTATATTTCTATCATTGACCTTCTACTTTCCCCCTATGAAAGTATGTACTCTTAATATTTTTTTCATCGAATATCACACATTAAAACAATAATTCAATAATGTGCTTTAACCACTAGGCGGTGCACACAAGGTACACACAGCATACAATTCCATAATAACTTTTTATTATTAGTGTAGGACACTTATGTATGTATAACATCTGAAGATGTGTAGTTTTATTCATGTTTTCACATAATTTTACAGCATATTGCTATATTATTTCACATGTTTTACTTCTACACATTAATATCTGATTTGTAAAACAGACAGAAAGGTATATCCGTCATTTAATGGTAAGCTATTGAAATTCTGAATCCATAGATGTGTCTCCCATCACCCAAAAACCCCTGACTATTCTCTCAACTCAGTATTTACATTCTTATATTCAAAGAAAATCAGTAATATCTTTCAAAACTACAAGTCCCTTTCTATCAGCTGTGCACCGTTATGGTGTAAAAATAACCTATCTACGAATTGGATCAAATATAAAAGTCAGCCGAATTAGTGTTGATACTGCAAGGAGACGTATTGTGTGAAGAGAAATTTAAGATGTTGTTTAATTGCTGATATATTTATGATCCACGTCACGTATTCAGTTTCGGTAGCAGTTCTTCCAGTTTGTCCAGAAGTCTTCTAATCAGGGCTCTATAAATAAATAACTACGGCAGATGTGTAATATTTAATGCAGCCGAACCGTGTATTACAATGCCGTTATATGATGACTTTCAAAGAAAAAGCAAGCACACCCGGAATAAAGTATTATTTTCTTTTTAAATGTTTTTCGGATTTCATATCGCATAAACACCATATCCCAACGTGCATTGCGGCTAAACAATCCAATCACAGAGCTTAAACCATAGCTGAGGATCTTGGGTAATCAGTTCAGTGGCTGTGTATCTGTTTCCGGTAATTTTATTTTGAAATTCAGTTCCTGACGGACGCCAAAAAAGCCAGAGATTATGGAATTAAACAAATAAATAAAAACATGGATAATTATGTGTTATTGTTGAGTAAATAACAGTGTGATATTTAGAAAAGAATAACAAATTAGAAGGAAAAAAAGATTTTAAAAATACAGATTTCAGTATTCTGAGGCTCTGAGCCCCATTTATTTTCCTCACATACGGCAAAAAAAGTCAGACATTATACGATTTAAAATAAAAACAATAATCGTGGCTTGATATTGAGTAAGAACATGTTTTTATGAACCCTACAGCTTCCGGCCTTCCAAGACCCGACCGGACAAAAAGACGTGTTGCAGGCACGAAACATACTACCAATAGAAATACATTGCTTTTAAAATCGTTCTGTGTGACACGAAAAAAAGGGGAAAATCGTGTTGGTGAACACGAATCAATAGATTAAATGTTGTGAACACGAAATGCCGTGAGACTGGGTTGGTTGTGATGTCTGTGTTTGCTTCCCCTGTCTCGAGTTCTGATCGCTCAGTGATGATAATAATACCTATATAATCTGTGGAATCTCAGCTTTAATCGAATATCTTGTATGTGCAGTTACGATAAGTAATAAGGGTATCTTTACCTTGAGTTCTGTGCCTAGTGCGTTAGCATTTTTTCGCTCAGGGGTCATTTAGACCAGGGGTTCCCAACCTTTATTGTGCCAAGGACCGGTAGATACATTAAAAAAAAATCGCGGACCGGTTGTCAATTTTAACTGATTTTAATATTTACTCACCACCAGCAGGTAGCAACAGAGGCTAATTGTATGTAACAGCCTGAACAAATACTAGAACAATATGCATCCAAAACATATTAACAAAGTTTAAAAAAGAACCGGTGTTGTTTTTTGGTTTTTCGGAAAACCAAAAAACCGATGTTATTCAGTTTTTAAACCAAAACGGGAAAACAGATAAATCAACGTTTTGGTTTTGTTTGATTGATTTACGGATAATCCAGTGAATGCTGGGAAAACAAGGAGAAGGCGCATTATGAAGGAGTTGTCCGGTCGCCAGGGTGTGTGTGTGTGTGTGTGTGTGTGTGTGTGTGTGTGTGTGTGTGTGTGTGTGTGTGTGTGTGTGTGTGTGTGTGTGTGTGTGTGTGTGACACTGGCATTTGTTTTCAGAAGATATTATGATAGTGTCGTTCGTTCCGGTGCACTCCCGACAGCATTTAGCACTACATCGAGATTAAGATTAAACTAATTTATTTTGGGAACAGCCGCATATATGCCGGTGTCGGACAGACACAAACACACCGAACACACAGAGCTGAGCTGAGCAGAGCACATACACACACACATCATGCGCCTTGGTGACTGACTGGACATCTCCTTCATAAAACTAATAAAAGGGGGAGTAATCGGGCAGTTCGATGTGTGTAGATGTGTGTGTGGTTAACACGTAGCAGCCTGCAGTCACTCTTAAACTGTTCTGATTAAGTTAAACACAGCGAAGGCGGTGCGTAAAAAGGCACAGCTCTTTATCGAGTATACATCCCGCTGCCTCCTGATGCTGCAGCCATGTCATGAAGTGAAGGAGGGTTTCCTTCTATAAAACAGCTGCGGGCAGCAGATACCGTGAGAGTCCCGGACATTAATTCATAGATCAAGGCAGACTGGTTTACTCTCCTGTTTTGCCAATCCGGTGCTTAAACAAATAGCTCTACACCCCTGGCCGACATGTCCTTAAAATGAAGTCCGAGTTTGAAATCTATCTCAAATAATGTATGCACCACCATTTCCCCACATAAACATAACAGTCTGCAATCAAACGGTTGTCTCCTGTGCGCTCCTCTTCCTACTTGGCGCACCGGTAACATGCTCGTGCGCACAAGAGGCTGAGACCTTAGGCTGTGCCGCCGAATCCCTCGGAACATCATAAAAGCCATTTTCAACGGTTTTCTGGTGAAAGATTAACTAGCTACTGGATGAAATAATATGACTGGTGGCATAGGTGCGAAAATTAAACACTTTTTGAAAAAAATATTATGATAAAATATTTTTATATATTTATAATTCTGCAAATATTACGATAAACTCACAGCTATTTCGCGGCCCGGCAGTAACACCTCCGCGGCCCGGTACCGGTCCGCGGACCGGGGGTTGGGAACCCCTGCTATAGTACACATTGGAATGATTTCTTACTTTATCTATATTAAATAGATAAAGGTATGCTCTCCCTAGCTCTCTCTCTCTCCCTCCCTCCCTCCCTCCCCCCCAGCTCTCTCGCTCTCTCTCTCCCCCTCTCTCTCCCCCTCTCCCTCCCTCCCTCCCTCCCTAGCTCTCTCGCTCGCTCTGTCTCGCTCGCTCACAGGCTGTGAGCTCCTCCGTGGCGATCGACGGCTTGCGTTAAAAAAAAATAATAAACATTTTTAAAGTGGGGGGACACAAACGGGATTTCGAAAAGTGGGGGGGACATTTCCCCCCTGTCCCAGGTGGAAATTACGCCATGCGTGTGTGTGCGTCAAGTGCAATAAAGATATGCAAGTTGCAACACACAGAGTAAAACTCTGCCCCCCATGTGTTGTATAGGCTGGCATGATAGGCTGTTCAATGGGGCTGATGTGTTGTGTAGATTCTGCCAGAAGGAAAATCAGCGCGGAGGTGCCACATTGCTTTTCTTCCAGACTGCAACGCTGGTCCCGCAAATCAAGCAAGAACGTGATTGGTAGATATTAATTTTGGGGGTGGGGGGAGGAGGGGTGTTAGATAGATATAGAGTTGTAGTAAGTAGATAGAGTTCGCTATGATTTAGGTTTCGTTTATGCATAGGGTAGATTCTTTTAATTACATTTCCTTTTTTGTTTTGTGTATTTTATACATTTTGGATTTGCTTGGCGAGCTATTTTTAGAACATGCCCCGCGGGCGACTCACGTTGCCTCTGCGGGCGACCAAGTGCCCGCGGGCACCGTGTTGACTACCCCTGGTCTAAATAATGAGAACATATGTATCAACTCATAAGGAAACCAATTAAAGTATATTGTACAATCCAACATTTGGTTTATGGTGTTCAGAGAAATATGTGGGATCACAAGTATAAGGAATATTGAGTGAAAAGTCTGAGTATTTATTCAGTAATCTTGTCCAATCTGAAATAAGAGGCAAATGTTTTAAGAACTTGGTCAATGAGTAAGGGACTGAGGCCTTGTTTAGAATGCCAGCCAAAATCTCTTTTTGGCATTTGCAGATTATATCCAAATTGACTCCAGAACTTCAATTCCGATCAGCATTTCCATAACATTTGTTACATTTTCACCTGGTGATCCCTTAACTTTGCATAGCAGCATAATCAGGTCAAATATTTAATTGGCCAAATACATCAGCCTCTACTGTACTTTGTGTTAAGTGTTAATTAGCAAATGTCACCATGCTAACACGCTAAATTAAGACGGTAAACATCTCAATCATGTTAGCAACTATTATGAGCATGCTGACGTAAATATGTAGGGTATGTGGAAATATAAGTTACCATGATGCAGCTGGTCAGGTAGTTGAAGACGGTTGCCTTCAGTTCAAAGTGCTCCCCTCGGATGATGGAGTAGGGCAGGCTGAGCTCGAGGAAGAATGGCTGGAAGACCGTGATCTCTTTACGAGGAGCCAAGCCAAAACCTTGAGAGGACAAACAGAACGCCTCCGTCTCCCAGGTGGTGATGGTGTCTGGGACTGTGACGGACACATCCTTCGTTCCAGACTTTCTGGATCAGCAAAAACACACAAACAGATTCTGTGAACTTCAAAACATACAAGACTGTAAAAAACGAGGCATATAATACATAAGTAAGATATAACGGTCACCATAATTAAAAAACATTTTTTAAAATGTATTTACAAATTGAATGTTCACCAAGCTTCATTACACTTTTAATGATATAATGTACGTGTTATTATACAGTTTAACCTGTATGGGGCTCTACACTTACATTGGATTGAGGTCTGACATTCTGATTAGGGTCAAGAGTGAAGAAGTTGAGAGATTGCCACAACATTCTATATGTTTATTTTTATAATTATATTTGTAAATATGTTATAAGTTATGAGGAACAGTTATTGCATTATTGTTATTCTGTGAAGTTGTGTAATGAATGGTCAGAACTAACATGTGAATAACACATGCAGAGTACTGTATGTGTTTTTAGTAATTTAGGAACATAAATAAATATGTTATTCTTTGGCAAAGACACAAACTTAAGGAATGTGAATAAAGCCAGACCATTCTATACGCTAACTTGTGTGACTTCTCATTAATTTTCTCAGCCCTCCTCAGATCGCAATCCTGAGATGGTAACAGAAGCTATAACCCTGAAAATGATTCCCACTAGCACCAAAAAAACACTATTCCCCCTACAGAATCATTTAAAAAGAAATGTCTGTAAAATGATGAATACATGTTCCTTGGCATAACAAAAGTCCTTACATACATATTTGAGCCAGCAGGTTAAAAACCATTCAAGTTGAACAGTGCTTTTCCTGCTATCCCTTTGTGCAGGGAGAAACTCCCTGAAAACGATTTGAGGCAAAATCTTACCCAACCTCTATAAGCTCCCATATCCAGGTCTCGGGGAAAAAAGTGCGGACAGTCTCAATCGGTGAATCAAAAGAATGTTGGTTTGGGGAAGCGCTCCCCGTTCGAAAATACATTACTTCTGGATACATACCTGAAATGAAAGCATACAATAATCCATCAGAAGCAGCAGAAAGCAATGACATGGTGACCTTTTTAAAAGCTGGTAAATAAACAGAATGTGTCATTTGATAGAACAAGAAAATCAAATACCATGGCCCTGGTGGTATTCTCTTCCTCTGTACTTGAGGCATGTCGGCACTCTGATAACCAGGTTTGTTGCTATCTTCATACCTACATTCTGAATACATAAATACAGTCATCACTTAAAAGTTGATTAACTAGGCAACAACAACATATATTGGTGTATGCTTTATTTATTACATTAATGTGTGTGCACTAAGTACCTGGAAAACAGTATGAGCATCATCTCTCTGGTTTCTTTCACGATATGGAATAGCGTATCTTCTGGGTCTCACAAGCAAGCATTCTACACGATCTTCAACATTATGTGGAACATGGGATGCTTTTTTGACAGGCAACAAGTTGAATATCTGAGAAGAAAGGTATGATTCAATGTTATACACTGACAAGTGTTTGTTGTTCTTTAGGGGAGCTCTATGATTTAAGTTGTAGTCTTTTATCTTGAAATATGAATATAAATTATATTTGTTCAAACAGCACCTCACAAATATGATCATAACTTTTTCCAATAGCATTTTCAAAACAATGGGCCTCAACTAAATATGGCAACACAATCAGCATCAAGCTGCATTAAACAGATGTTTTACATAATTGTTTACGATATTCAACTGGTAGAAGAAGAGAATGATTACCATGACACAAGGAAATGACAACACAAACTCTAACCTCTTATTAAAGCTTATGCTGAGGCAACGTTAACTATGTATCTATTTGTGGTTGATTCTAGCAGGTACCTTGTCTGCTTCCAGAGTTTTCCCTGGCTCCTTGATGAGGACGCTCTGGTCGATAGCGCTGACACCACACAGAGAGTCTGGCAGGGCCTTCACCTGCAGGGTGGTCTGCTCTCCGGGGACGGCCGAGGATGGAGAGAACTCCAGCGACACCTGACGTATATACAAAAATATATCTAATCAACCAGAGGGTGAGATGATTTGTTTTGAGAACCTACACTGTTCTTAACCTTACACAAATGTGTAGTTTAACCTTTAATGTAGTTTGTGGTCTTAAGTGCCTAGAGGGGCAATGTCCCCACGCCAGACCCGCACATAGCAACATTGCTAGATAGTGTTTTAGTGGAATGACATGGGCTAGCTGTTGTTCCTGCCAACGCTTAATAAATAACTCATCGTGGCTTGCATCAACTTCTGTGTCTAATGTGGTTTTTAGATTTCGTTGTTATTCTCACTCCCCAATCCCAACTCTGCTAATGTCGATGCTTCCTTTTGGGAAGTGACAAGGTGAGAGGGTAGGCACCAAAAATCAACCTTGCGCTTGTTCAACATTTAAAGGGGCCATATTATGCCTTTTGGGGTTTTCCCTGTCGTGTGTTATATAGGTTTTTGTGCATGTAAATGGTCCTCAAAGGTTAAAAGTCCTGTGTACCCTCCAGAGGTAAAACTCGCCTCAATACTAAACCTCGGCTAAGATTAAACTTAAAGGAGAGGTGTCATGCTTTTCCGGTTATTACCCGTCCCCTTGTGTGTTATGAAGGTTTTTATGCATGTAAACGGTGTGCAGAGTCAAAACCCTCAAAGTACACCCTGTAGCGAGTAAAACTCTAACACAGAAAATACCTCCCCAAAACGCCTCGTTGGAGATACGTCATTGTCCATTTGATTCTTCCGGGTACGGCATGATGTCATGCCGTACCCGGAACGAAATGGACCAATCCGTGGAGCCGTTACGTTACGTCCGCGGAGCCGTTACGTTAAGCCCCCGCTGATTGGTCCAAATTGACCAATCCACGGACTTCCTCACACACAGTCAGCTCTGCTGATTTCTCCTCCCTGGCTGCAGGCTGATTACAGACAGTTGGGATCGCGGCGAAATTCTCTCTGCAGACCCATTCTCACAGCGTTTATCAACCTTTTTCTTACTCAATATCAAGCCACACTTATTGTTTTTACTTCGGCTGTGACTTTGTGTGTGCTCAGGATGAGTTTGGCTGTGTTTCGCTATGTATCCTAAACAAGGAAGCAACACCTCCACGGAGCTCAGCGCGATTCACAACGTCCCGACCAATCAGAGCACACTGTGCTCACAGGGAGGGTGGGGGCTGGAGCTATTGGAGCTCCAACGAGCCGTTAAAGGCAGAGAGTGAAATTCAGTGAATACAAGTAGTTTACAGAGATGCTGTATGAGAAACCAATGTGAGTTTGGAAAAATGCACAGTATAAATCTATTTTAGTAGACCTCAACAATGGAATTATGATCAGTGGAAATGGCCATGACACCTCTCCTTTAACTTTAATTTGCTGGTCATTCTTAGGGAATAATTTGCTTAGGTATCTGACCTTTGACATACTTTGTCTATTTCTCCTTCCTATGCCTCCTTTCCCATGGACACACGTCTTCAGCCCTGGGCTTGCTGCAATCCCCCTTAAGGAGGGGCTGCTCAAGCTGTCGTTGTTGCCAGTTTACAACCGGGCACAACTTGACATGAGATAGTTTATTGTTTAAGGACATCTGAAGCACCTTCTTATCTTACACACAAGGGGCTCCTGGGTGCACATTCTCTACCCACAGCTGACAACTTCTGTTGATTCAGTGTCTACTCTACTACTGTTTAGTCTCGCTAATGAGGAATGTTGATTACACTCTGAACTAGATAGAACCTCCGACTGCGGAAGAGTTCTTCAGAATTGGTTTGGCAACCGCTGTGTCAACTCGTGGCACAGCATGTCTTGTGAATTCTCCGGCCAAAGCTCCAAATAAACCATCAGTGTTTGCCATCAAAGTTCCTGCTCCCCTCGTGTCTCTCGAGTCCTCTCTCCATTGCTTCAGAAGTTTCCATCAAACCACATGCTTTACCCACAACATGAATGATCTCGTATAAGATCTATATTTGTTATTTTCTTACCAGGAACAAAAAAATGATTAATCTTGGAATTTCCACAACAGTTAGTATTTTGGAATGTTTATAAAAAGATATCCGCATATGAACAGAATCTTTAGGCAAATGCATCAAGATTATGGTATCAGAAGCTTCGTAGTCGATTCCTATTGAGCAATGATGTTTGAGCGCCCATCAAACCGGCGTGAGACTGATAGCACAGATAAATATACACTTTTTTCTATACCTACATCTGACCATAACAGTGACTCCTCAAACTGACCTTGTGACTGAAGCATTTCTCAATGGAGAAGTCGGCGCTTTTGGCGATCACAGTCTCACTGGGGAGGATGGCGTAAATTATAACCTGGATTTCTGGAGCCATGTCTGGAGACAGTGTGAGCTTAAAGGACAGCTGGCCCTCATTCACTGAAACACAAACCAACTGTTATGAACCACAATCCTCAATAACATGACTCCTTGGATCAATAAAACAATACAAATAATGATTTAGCAATGCTTATTTAAAGGAGATTTTAAGATGTCGTTCTCTTCTCACCTGATTTATCTTGCACTTCAACCCGTTTAACTCCTTGCATGACAATGGCACCTCTGGATAGGACCTGGGGAATTTCAAAAGTTGAAGAATGAATAATGTACCGATAACTCTGGGTTTAGCAAACCGACTATTTGCTTAAGCAGTGGGGAAAGGAGTTGTTTGTGAAAAATAACCAATCAGAAGCAACAAAAAGGGGAACTCCGGTGATGAAACTTATCTGGATAACAATAGGGGTGGGTATTGTTCGGATTTTATAGAAACCCAGACTGCTTTTCAACCGGTATTCATCAATACTCTTATTGATACTTTAATCCATTATTTTGTGCAAAAACTAGATATTACATGAATAGATGTTAAAGATTAATTAAATTAAGTTATTATATGTATTGTTTTTCAGAAATTACTGTCCAACTATAGTCTTCTCAAAAGCAAATAATATAGAACTTACATACTTTTGGGATACTATCATCAATAAATTATTATCATCAATCCAATACTGGTATAAATGATTAAATCTGCTATAAGCTACTCATGCTCCACACCACATTTAAAGCGAACAAGTGCAGTTGCTATTTGTCATGGATTAGGTTTGCTGTTACACTGAACTAGTTGCTCACTGCTTACTGATATCTAGTGGTCTACAGCAAGTGCAATACATCTAGCTTTAGCCACTTCCAAACTTGGTTAAAGTTTTCCAAATCAATTGCAAGCATTAATATCAATGACAGCCCCAAAAATGACATTTTTACTTACGAGATACATCATATCCACTGAGCCCTGGGCCTCTCCAACTACTGTGTATTGGATAAAGATTTCTTCTTCTTTGTCACATGGAAGTGGTTTATCCTTCTTCTTCACCTCCAGGAAGCTGACTGTTTTAGTATCAGGAGAAGAGACTTGGGCCAACGAAACTGTGTGATGTCCAGCCTCATAGTATGGCGTTTTATGATGGTGGTGGACCAATGTTGGTGTCAAGCTTAGCTAGATAACAGAAAAGAACAATGTAAATATTGGTAAAGACCAATGTAAATATTGATCTTTACCTTAACCAATAGAAAGTCAACACTTCTAATATGGCCACCTTGGTCAATTGTATTATATCGGGAAACATTTTAGGTTTCAGCTTTTGTTTTATACATCTTTATTGTTAGTTATTAAGTGTTATGATGTGAATCATAATTGTGGGAAGCTTGATTGTTTCTCCTTCTTACGTGGAAACGGATGTTCCCATTTACGTTGACTGTGCTGAATGAGAAAGGGGCAACACCATTGCTGTCAGTAGTGAGATTCTGTATCGAACGTGCTGACCGCCTTTCACCCATAAACAGGTACACCGGCATGTCAGCAATTGGTGTATTGTTGTAATAAACTGCTTTTACCTGTGGAGACAAAGTGGTTTTACTGAGAATGTATTTCAGTATATACAGTACAGTGCAATTCAGTTGCCTCACACTAAAGAAGTGAAGACAAGATGCACTTACTTTTCCCTCCACAACTGATCCTTGGTCATAAATCTTGGGTGTGTCAGTGAAGGACAGCTTTCCAACAACATATGAAATATCCATACGCTTCTCTCGTTGGTGTGAAATACCTGTAGAAGGATGCTCCATATTAAGAAAAACACATCTTCCATATGTCATATTCCGGATTAAATTACTTTTTAAAATATATATAAACATATATCAAATGTATAGAAATATATTGAGAAGCAAAATACAAATATATATAAAAATACTTGCCCGTGCCCTCCTCTTCCATCTCAGCAGTGAGTTTCAACTTATCTAGCAGAACCTTTTGGGCAACTTTTGTGAAGGTTGACATTGGGAAGATAAAAGTGGCACAGCCTTTCTTGTCCGTCTAGAAAGCACAATAAAATAGATTAATAACAATGAAATAAATTGAAAAGGGAAGAAATGGCCATCAGAAAAGACCTATTCTTCAGGAGAGCAGAGTGTCGCTACAAAAACTGTACCTGCTTTGTCTCCTTGTAGCATGTAGCAGATGTTCCCTCTGTATTGTCATGGGTGAATGTAAAAAATTGTTTAAAATGTCTGCACATCTCTACGTTAACACTGCCTGGCACCGGCTGTCCATATGTATACCTAATGTGAAAGACAAAGAAGAAAAGGGTTGTTAAAACTCAGCACACCGGACTTTAATGTAATGTTTAATGAAATTAGCAAAGAGCTTTAACTTACGTTGCACAAACTTCAGCTTTGATTTCTTCCTGATCAATACTTACTTTGTCAGATGCAGTTATTTTAACATCAAATTTAGGCAAAACTGGGGACAAAATAGGATAATTAGCATTCTTGCCTCATTATTAATATTATTAATGTATTGTAATGGATGGCTTAAAACAATACCTTACCATATTTCTCCACTTTGAAGCTGTGATATACTTTATTAGACCCGGTTGACACACTAACTTTGTAGGATCCTTCACGAGCCTCGGAGTTCAAGGCATAAGAAAGCTGCAATATACTATCGGATGTTTCATTCAGCCACTGTCCAATCTTGTTCCTGTTAGCATCCTATATTTATAAATAAAGTAGATTAAAAGAACTTGACGAAAGTAGGATGTAGGGTGCAGAGCAAATAAAAGAAAAAATCTACTTCAAATTAAATCCATTAAAAGCCAGTACAGAAATAGCTCATTTTTTTGTCATGCAAGATTTTCGTGATATTTTGAGGATAAGGGACAAATAAGAAGGAAATGCTGAATTACTTTAAGGTATTCTGATCCAACTTAACCAAAAAGGTTATCTTCAGTGTAATATAATAATAGTTTAAAATGTTTATATTATTTCATGTATTTGTTATGTACATCATTGTAGTCTTACCTCAATTTCGATGATATTATACTGCAAAAGAAAAAAGAATTGTTAAGGGACCAGCTGTTGTGTATTGTTTTTAATACGGTGGCCGGCAGGTGCAAACGCGGAACAACGGCCAAAAACGCATACATAAGCAGGAAACAGCTGCAAATAATGAAATGAAAAACAAACAAACCCTGAAAACAAATACAACAAAAAAACGCTGCATTTACAGAAATGATGCAAACTAAATACAACTCACAAACCCCGAAAATAAACGCAACAGAAAAACGCTGCAAATACAAAAACGATATGCAAAGTCAAAAACACATACAAACCCCAAAACACACAGTGCTCCAGGCCTCTAGGGGGCACGTCACGTGGAACAGATTGATGTCTGACCAGACATAGAGAGAACGAACGAGAGTGATGGAAATTGAAGCCGGAGGAAACAAAGTTGATCGAAGTGGACAAATCGATAAGAAGGTAAGTTTTGTTTTGTTGTCCTACAAAGAGCGTCATATTTACATTTGAAATACAATGAAATTATCTTTTTCAAAGCCACACCCCCACATATGTCATATGTTTGAAAAGCCCAGGATGTCCTCTGTGGAGTACAATTGGATGCTGTGGCATGTTTAACCTCAAAGTAATGGACCAAAACCCAATGTGCTCCACAGAGGACAAAAATGAATGGGTGGGTCTCTGGAGGATGGAGAATACCACGTCATTGTAACTCAGACTTTAGTTTTTATGTTCAATATGTGTGACAGACATGTATACTGTTGCTCAGAGTATGTCATTCTGATTTATAGTTTTTGGAAAAAGTGATAAACAGTTCAATTGTATCTCAACATTAGTTCCACTGTCATGTCTTATTAAAGGATATACGTGCTACAAACGTTTCAAAATGGGGCAGAAATTGAAACCCGAACCATTATTAAACATAATCACTATTTTTTTAATTTGGGAATGACATTAGGAGGGACTGTTCAAACACTCACCATCTGATTGGCAGGTCTCATCTTGGTATCCAGTGAGATGACTCTGAATTTCACTGATAAAAAGCAGAAAGATTACAAGAAGCGTTTACAGCTCTCCTTCAACAGTACTAAAAGGTCATATTATGTTTTGTATACTCCTATATTATGTAACAGGTTTTTCTTTTGCATGAAAATGCTGTGCAAAGTCTAAAATCCCAAAGTTCCCTCCAGAGGGAGTTTTTTCTTCCACACACTCCTCTGCCTGAAACGCCTCCATTGTACTCCTTTTTCTTACTTCTAAACATAATGATGTCACTATTGCGTCTTTCACACCAGCGCTTTTCCCTTTCTAGCTCCTAGCTAGAGTTTTCTGGTTCAGCTCCGCTTTCCCTTTTCAGCTCCCGCTCTGTTCACACCGCCCAGCTGCCGCTGCTGCGTCATGACGTCACCGTTTACATCGCTGATTTTCTCCCCAACGGAGCTCACAACAACAACAAGGGGAGGGACTGCGTCGGGTCGATGATCGTGTTGCTTTTAATCATACGAAGCCAGATTAAATTAAATAACGACTTCTCCAACCTTATACTTTTCTCCAGAGTGCCGTGGTTCATTGTTTATTAATGTGTTTCAGCGGCATTTACCGACCGCTGCAGTGCTGGCTGCTCTTCCACGGGAGTTTATTCTCCCGTTAGCTCCGGGTTAGCTCACACGGCTCTAAAGTATTCACTGTCTGACTGTCACACAAGCAGCTGATACATATCCCCAGTTCCCCTTAAGTGAATGTGTGTCAGTCTGAATTGACGCTGTTTGGCATCACAACGCTGTTATGAAAGTTTCTCTGGTATAACATGGGTGATGTTAGCAGAGCAACCGAAGCTAAACTGACTACTTGCTAAGCCGTTTTCTACAGGCACATTTTACCGGCGTATTTTTCATTATGATTCTACTTGTGTTAGTCGGACATGACAACCTGTGCAGCCCATGTATTGATTCCATCCGATAGCTGCTATAATAAAAAACAAAACGTCTGCCTGCTCTCCACAATGATCAATAACAGCGAACGGATGGTCAAAGTAAGATACAAATAAACAGAATCACACGAAGCCTGGTTAGTGTTGCCTGACTTTATAAAGTTTTTTTTTTTTTTATAAGTGTGTGGTTGCCTTCTAGTCACTTTGCTCAGCGCTACTGCTTGTAGGCAGGCATGACGAGACTCTTCAGTCGACCCATGTTCAGGGGAGGTGGGTTTAGTTTCCTGCACGCCTCGACGTAAGAGAGACGTAAGCGACGCCGCGTTATAGCTCCGAAGCTCTTGCCTCGAGACCGACAATTTTTTGGAGCTGGAAGTGAACCGCATTCCGGAGCTATGACGCGGCGCCGCTGCGGTGTGAACAGGAAAAACCGGCGCTTTTCCAGCTCCAGCTCCGAGCCGGAGCTGGAAAAGCATGCGCAATACGGGTCGGGGATTGACCAACCGGCTCCCACTGCTCTGCTGTCTGATAACGTTGTTAAGAGTGGTGGGGGCGGGGAGGGAGCGGATCGACAGCTTGAGCAGCTGTCAACTCAACATTGTAAATAACCAACCAAAAACGATCACCGGTTCATCTTGTTTTTGGCGTGAGAATAGTTTGGGCAGTGTGAGAGCGTGAGATTGAGAGTGAAAGCGTGTGTCACACGCCAGATGCGTGAGAGTTGGCAACCCTGATGTATGTAATGTTTGTGTGTCACTGTGGGACATATTGTCACTCTGCCGCACTGAAGGGGCGTATGTGAGCCCACAGGTTCTTGTTGCTACTGTTATTCTACGCAGAGACAGTAGATGCAAACAACAAGCTAGACCTTTGAAACTACAAGAAGATAAGGAGGACTTTTACAAAAAAGTAATAGAGATTTTTGTCCAGAAGGATAGGCGCATGGACTTCATCTTCAAGTAAAGGTAAGACCACCATTTTATTGAAAATGGGATCGTACTAAAGAGAGAGCAATCCAATATTTAAATTAAACTACGTTTCGTGGATATCGAAGGTGTGTGGCGCAGCGGGTTGTGCGTTGGTGTTCGGAACAGGGGGTCACAGGTTCAAACCCCACTGCAGTCAGCATGTCGTTGTGTCCCTGGGCAAGACACTTCACGCCAAATTGCTCCTGTGGGGATTGTCCACAGTATGTAAGTCGCTTTGGATAAAAGCATCTAACTAGTGACATGTAATGTATCCTTTTGTTGAACGGTCTGTTTAAAATTAATCGAAGCATCAGACGAAAAAAGCTTTTGAAAATAACAGAATATTTAGATTAAGGTAAAAATATTATAATATTTGTAAATCTGACTCTGTACTGCATGCATTTGCTTTTAAAGGGAACCCAGGTACTATCAGTGTTAAATATCATAGATCTCCCGCTCTACGTTACCTGTTTGTCCAGGGAGGTAGATTGGTTTATCTGTTTGGATAAACGTCATTGGTTGATAGCTTCTGATCATGACTTTCCTGACTTCTTTTGAGTAAAATGTGTCACCTCGTACTTCCACCTGGAACTTCTGCACCACTTCATTCTCCACTGAAGGAGTCTGTGACAGAAAATATTACAAAGACACAAAGTGAGCCTTAACTTTTCCCTTGATCTTTATCCACAAGGAGTTGCAGTTGCATTTACAATCTCTGTGTGTGTGTGTGTGTGTGTGTGTGTGTGTGTGTGTGTGTGTGTGTGTGTGTGTGTGTGTGTGTGTGTGTGTGTGTGTGTGTGTGTGTGTGTGTGTGTGTGTGTGTGTGTGTGTGTGTGTGTCTGTGTGTGTGTGTGTGTGTGTGTGTGTGTGTGTGTGTGTGTGTGTGTGTGTGTGTGTGTGTGTGTGTGTGCGTGTGTGTGTTGCTGGATGTGTGATGAAAGCATATTTAGATGTTCCTACTTAAATGTTGCTGGAGAGCTGACCTTGAACTGAGTGCAGATATGAAAGTCTTCACTGGACGTCTGCTGGATGAGGGTTGTATTCGTCTGTGCCGACATCAGAGTGACGGTCATCACCAGAGTCTCGTTGGGCTGCAGGAGACTCGCACAGAATTTGGTCTCAGCTCCAGCTTCAAGAACTGCAGGAATGGCTACCATGTACTGCCTACAGCCACATAAACATACACACACACACACACACACACACACACACACACACACACACACACACACACACACACACACACACACACACACACACAGTGGATATCTCACTGATGCTGAAATGGATAAGCTTTCTAGACTTATGAAGCGAAAGTCTTTAACCAACACTCATTTTCAAATCAGACAGTACTTACGGTCCTGCCACTGCTGGACCCACACACATCCAGCTCAAGAAGACACACAGTGTCCGCCCCCACATCTGAATCCCTGGACGACCCATGACTGACTGCAATGATCCTGAGTCAGCATCTGTTAAATAGTTAAATTGCCCACCTACACACACACACACACACACACACACACACACACACACACACACACACACACACACACACACACACACACACACACACAGCTCCCCTCCCACACACACACACACACACACACACACACACACACACACACACACACACACACGACACGCACACACACACGCACACAAACACACACATACACACATATCATGTAACCCCTTTATTTGATTTCCACACATCCTATAAGTCAATCATTTCTTGACTTCATGTTGTTCTGCATAGTGTGTAAGTCCCTCTGCAATTTCAACACTTAAATCTGGCAATGTTCAAACTAGAACAACATGTTATTCTAAAACAAGTTATTTCAACCATTTATAATTTGGACTCTAAATGCATACACTGCTTCATTCAGATAACCAGAACATTATAAGCCTTACAAATATCTTAGCATTATAAAGCTATTAGGTTATATTTTAAAGATGTTCCTATTGTTTCACTTCATATGCCATTTGAGGATATTGGGCACACTTTAGGCATCCAGGATGATGCGAGGACACTATGGCTGTAATTTACTATTTCCAAAAATCAACTGGTCCTAAATTGCTACAGTAGTTGAGTTCTGCAACATTGCCCTTTACCCAGCGTGGGCTGTTTGGTTTTGTCATGCAAACAGCTTTCCAACTGATTACCAGGGTCAAAGTGGACCATTTGCCGGTAAGTAAACATTTGTGAACTGATGACACAAAATACTGTTCATAAGTTACAACACAAAAGGAATTTACTTGCTGTTAAAATGGGACAAAAATAAAACTTAACTAATTGTTGAATTGATGTCATTGTTTCTTATTTACAACAATTTCCTATGGTTTTAATGTGCCTTTACATGATCTGCAATGTTTTTCAAGTAGAAAGGTTGCATCTTGTGAATTAAACTTAGGAGCTGGAGCTGCAATGAGGTAATTTAACGGGATTTAACGTGTAAGGACAAGACATTTTTTCAGTTTTATATACGGTATGATGGTAATGATAAAGTATGAGAACCTACTCTTTTGTGTTTGTAAAGACTTAAAAATACCTCAGTGCATCTCCAAAATTCCTCACTTTACCCAAATGTATGCCCCCTTTCTTGACAGTTATTTAAAAATAAATGCAAAGCAATTCAGTTTTTTTCTGTAAATTCTCCTCACATGATAACTATCTCAACTTTGACCTAACCCTCTGGCCAGGGCCGGACTGGGACAATAAGTCAGGCAGGGAATTATACACCAGTTATTTTGGGGGCGTTTTGCTGGATGTATCGTCAATATGTACAGCGTTGCGGCCCATAGTGATAGCCCTATAGTTCAATTATACTCCCCAAATAGAAACATAGGTTACTATATAAAAAAGTGTGCAATTGTATTTGGTAACCTATCCATGTGAACATGTTTTTAGTGGGGGTGGAACTCAAATCCTCTAGGGGGGTCCGGGGGCATGCTCCCTGTTACGGCTGCTGTTTCTGTCTGCTCGTTAACCTGTCTGAGATTGTTTGCAGCTGTGTGTAATATGTAAATGAGCTGTGTGGTTGCCCCAATGTCGTTGGCTGTCATCTCCTGGTCCTCCTCCGAAGACGCTGATTGGAGCACGCCGGGCCCGACGCTCTCCAATCCCCGTGCAATCCCAGAGCACACCTTCCGGAGATTACTACAAAGCCTGGGGACAATTATCACTCAGGAGGCTCTGCTGCGATCAGACGCCTCACACATTTTGCTCCTGTGTCGTGGACACTTCAATCTTGAGCTATAGACTGTGTTTGATTTGTAATCCGTGTTTAGTATTGTGTGTTTAGTGTGTTTATACGTGTGCTTAGTAGCGTATTGATTTAATGTGTTTAGAGTAGCGTGTGTTTAGTTTATGTTGTTAGCTGCGTTTTCCTGCAGCCTCCTTCCAATATGGCTAATTGGAAGAGATCTCAGGTGTCTTAATTAGGCTCATTTTCAAGAGTCCTCCTGTTACCTGTTTTTGGCTTCTTTGTTTGGCTTAGGCTTATTTTGACCTCATATTGTTGTGCACCCTTTGTTGTTGCTCATTAAACCCTATTATAACATTTACCAAATCCATCTGGTGTATGTTATCTTACTCATCCCTAGTGGGTTCGTAACACTCCCTCAGGAAGATTTTTGTTTTTGTTTGTTGGAGTTAAATGTATCAATCTGGTGCACTTTGAGGCAAAATAAAGAGACTAAATCTATGGAAACATCCATATGAAACAGAACTGTGTACTTTTCAATAATCATAAAATCGTAGGAATACAACAAATAACATACCATATCCAATAACCAAACATTGAAACTTGTTTATTTTAATTATCTTTGGTTCATTTCTAGTTGTGAGTGTGTCTGGGCTCATGAATCTGCCTCTCCTGTCTCCCTCCTCTCCCCCCTGCTCCTGTGTGACGCAACAGTAAAGACTAGTTTTAGCTCTCAACAAGTCTTTATAGTTTATCTTGCCTTATTTCACCTAGTTCACTTTTTTTTTAATTTCATGCATATTTTACTAATCACTCCCATTTCAAATGGAAATATGTGTTTACATAAATGGTGACCAAACCGTTTGAGACCCACTGATATAATTTAGACTTAAGTATATCTAAACACTGAGAGAGTCCTTTACCTCACTTGAGCTGACGTTATCAGAGCCTCTCAGTTTGACAGGATTAAATAAAAAATGGGGACAATTCTGTCTTAATGTAGTTTGACCATTGTAACTGCTGTGCAGACATACTGATAAAATAGGGCTTCTAACTAATTACCTTAAATACAAAATTAATGAAACCAGTTCTATACGCATTATTCGTATTCTTATCATTCTTTTGAGCGCAGTAACGGTGGTATCTAATTACATATTTATTTAGTATTCCATAACATAACCTCTTAAGGACGACGGTCCCCCCAGTGGACCCCCCCCCACCATTTTTTTTCGAGACTATGTCTCAGGGCTTCTTAACATTTATGAAACTATTAATGTGTAGCACCAGATTAACGGGAAGAATCTCAGCTAACTGAAGATATGAACCATTTTTACCGAAACAAAACACAAGGGTAATACCAAGCCTCTGAATTAGCACTAAGCGAAAATATGCTAATGTAGTGCCGAGAGAAGAGAGACGGAGGCGGTGCATCGGAGGTGCAAATCTCACTTTATTGGGGAGCAGAAATCGACATGCTGTCGGGTCGAAGCCGCAGAAGAGAAGAGAAAGTGCAAGAGACACACACACAGTAGGTACCCCGGAGGTACCGTCAAGATATGTGTCCGTGCGAAACAATACCCCCAACCTGTAGTTCCTGGATTGAATTATGTAACCCCAGTGTATGAATCAGTGATCACTACACAAGCCCCCCCAGAATTCAACCATGGACACAATCCTCGCGTCCGGGAGGAAGCACCACAGGGGCCGAGGAGGGCGGGGCCGCCGGCGAGGGCCGGGCCATGGAACGGGCCATCGGAAGGGGGCCGCAGGAGAGGGTAGGGGCCCCAACGAGGGCGAGGGCATCCCCACCGGAGGGCGGGGGCGAGCCGTCGTCAGGGGGCCGCAGAAGAGGGTAGGGGCCCCAACGAGGGCGAGGTTATCCCCACCGGAGGGTGGAGGGCGGGCCGGAACGGGCCGTCGTCAGGGGGCCGCAGGAGAGGGTAGGGGCCCCAACGAGGGCGAGGGCATCCCCCACCGGAGGGTGGAGGGCGGGCCGGAACGGGCCGTCGTCAGGGGGCCGCAGGAGAGGGTATGGGCCCCAACGAGGGCGAGGGCATCCCCACCGGAGGGTGGGGGGCGGGCCGCAGAAAGCAGGGTCGCGTCGTGGGGACAGGCGTGAAACACCCGGAGGTCCCCAGCAGGGAGGAGCGCTGCCCGGCCGCAGGCGAAGGCACAGCGGCGGCGGGCACGAAGTCCTCGGGAGGAAGGAGCCGTGTCCCCGGGAGGAGGGAGACGTGGACAGGGGAGAGGCCAGACGGGGCACCGTCGAGGCGAACCGTGAGCCGCGGTCAGAGGAGAGGCCAGGCAGGGTCCCGAAGCGCGCCACCCGCGGGCCGATGAAGGCACGGGTGACGTTCGAAACCGCCGAGGCGAGGGAAGAGGCGAGACGGGGTCCAGAAGCGCGTCACCCACGGGCCGAAGCAGGAGTGTGTGACGTCCGAAACCGCCGTCGAGGTGGTGAAACAGCCAGAGGGTCCACACGAGGCCGACCAGACATGGTCGAACCTCCTCTCAGGCACCAGAAAAAGCTCAAAGGGTCGTCCCGTCCACGATCAAAAACAGGTGGGCGAAATAGCGAGAGGATCCACACGAGGCCGACCAGACGTGATCGAACCTCCTCTCCGGCACCACAAAAAACAAAAACAAAAAAAAAACAGTCGGATGTCGATAGCCGCTGGTAGCTGCTAGTCACCGTCAGCCGTTGGTAGCAGTCGTCGCCAGCCGTTGGTAGCAGCTAGCCGTTAGCTGTCGTGGCTAGCTGTCGTTAGCAGTCGAGGCTAGCCGGTCTCGACGGCCGGTAGTCGCTGGCCGGACACGCAGCTGCATGCCCCGAATAAACCCGGCACGGTCGTGTACCAGCTCCATGGAAGGCCTG
This sequence comes from Trematomus bernacchii, assembly GCF_902827165.1. Lineage (NCBI taxonomy): Eukaryota > Metazoa > Chordata > Actinopteri > Perciformes > Nototheniidae > Trematomus > Trematomus bernacchii. The sequence continues at coordinate 4,096,367 of NW_022987851.1, read as the reverse complement.
CAGTCCCCCAGAGCCGAAAAGCCGCGGAAATGGCGAGCGTCGTCCTCCGCCAACCCGCTGGGCCGCACCGAGCCTCAGTCCGTGCGCACGAGGCAGCAACGGACGTCTCCAAGAATCTCCGGCATTCCGAGAAAAGCTGCGCTTTTTGCCGTGTTCGATTCAGTCTCGGATCCTTCGCGAGACTTATGTCAGGGTCACCAATGTAGTGCAGAGAGAAGAGAGACGGAGGCGGTGCATCGGAGGTGCAAATCTCACTTTATTGGGGAGCAGAAATCGACATGCTGTCGGGTCGAAGCCGCAGAAGAGAAGAGAAAGTGCAAGAGACACACACACAAGGCTCGTCTCAATACCCCTCCTCGACTCCTCTCTTCCCCTCCTCCGGGACTTGACCCGGAAATCGATCAAGACACGCCATGTTGAAGGACGTCCCAATAGCTGAAATGCACACGGAGGAGTCGAGGAGGGGTGAGGGAGGAGGGGTGCGGGAGGAGACGAAAGGGAGGATACACGAGAGCAGACTACGCAGAAGTGTTTTCACTACTCGCGTATAAAAGCCCCGCCCCCACCTTCACAGCTGGTCGATTTCAACACAGGAAAACGGAGAACTGGAAGATGAGTGGAAAAGCGTCACATAAATGTATAAGTGCTCACAGCTCCGTGGGAATTATTATGTGCAATTCATTTCTTAAGGTTATACTAACAATTTAAGTCATGTTTAATGATCTTGAACGTCACTAAAACATAGCTATTAAGAAAGCTATTTCATAAATGGCTAGATCTTGATAAATAACAATTATTTGTTTTGTTTTGTGTTAAAATATTGAGTAGTTAAATTATTTAAAATGCACAGTGCTGAATGTGGGTTTGTGGTGAATGTGGGGATCTACAGGACACACATGTTCAGAGTAAAGGCTTTCACAATATTATAATTATAATTTTATTGAAATGTACATTTTACACCAAAACGGAACACAAAAGCAGGACCAACCATCATACATTGAATTCCTTGACTAACAAGAGAAAGATTAATAATTTAAATACATTTAACAACAAATGGGCCGGTTCTAAGGGGTTATTCAGTTAAGCCCGATGAGAGGGGATACAGCTGTGCACATGTCATCATTAACAGACGTCGTTTAAGAGTGACGTTTGAGTGAACGAGGACATCCCAATTAATACCTGAGGACTCCTCTGTCCTCGCGTCACCTCCTCGTGTCTCTCGCTCGCATCTTACGGAGGCGGAGCTAAGACGCAAGGAAGGGACGCGAGTGAGGGAAAGGAGGAGTCGAGGAGGGGTATTGAGACGAGGCTACAGTAGGTACCCCGGAGGTACCGTCAAGATATGTGTCCGTGTGAAACAATACCCCCAACCTGTAGTTCCTGGATTGAATTATGTAACCCCAGTGTATGAATCAGTGATCACTACACTAACACACTTTAGCACAGAACTCAAGATAAAGATACCCTTATTACTTATCGAAACTGCACATACAATATATACGATTAAAGCTGAGACTCCACAGATTATATAGGTATTGTATCATCACTGAGCGATCCGAACTCGCGACAGGGGAAGCAAACACAGACATCACAACACAAACCTTTACGGAGCTTTTACGGGAGATCGTCTCACCGTAGCTGTCAATCTGATCAAAAGACGTGCTCAATGGCATTAAAACGAGAAAAAACGCGGCTGAATCGGTTGATCCATAGGTTAATAATGTATCTGTGCCTTTGAAAAAATTATTTATAATCCATAATTCCATTTTTATGTAAAAATCGGAGCAAAAAAGTTAGCTGCTAATGGTAGCCAACAGAGTGTATGCAGCTTCCGGTTTTGGTCACGCGTCACTCTCACTCCTTATTTGTTAATGTGTTGGTGTGTATAGAACTTCCCCTCGATTCCATTGGCTCTAGCGGTTATAAAGAGATTTCATTCATCAAAATCGACCAAGGGGGGCCAGAGATATGGAAAATCCACCCAAATGACCCCAGAAGTGGGTTTCTTTGATAAATCTCTCTAAAAAGGTCAAATTTAACTTGTTTTGCATCAATCTTGATACAGGGTACTTATTATATGTTATACTTTGGATTCCTAAAGCTTTTAGTCTACTAAAAAAGAATGTTTGGACGGACACTATAATTTACAGTTTTTTACTATGTTCAATCTGAATTTTCTTTAAAATAAAAAACATCTATATTGATTCTGACTTTTCTACATCCAACTCACAGGTTTATCATTACTTTGAGAACAAAGATTATTAATTTAACCCTTTTAGAAGGGAAGATACTGTATGGTCATTTGTTCTGGGAATGTCATTTTCGAGCCTAAGACCTGAAAAACAGGCTCAGGGTGGAACAGGTTAATAACAGAGATGGTCAAACTAAAGTGGTAGAGACATGGCAGAAATCCTACAATGAAGCCGGACAGTGAAGTGTTCTCCCGTGAGAGGGCGATCAAGAAACGAAAATGGAAGCCATGTGTTAATGTTATTGTCAAAGACAATAACACATTGCTTCCATCAATAACAAAATACTATTTTGCTTTCTAGAACAAATTGAGTTACACTTTTAGCATTCAGTTTGTTTTTATTTGTATTAAACAGTCATGCTCATTAGTCACCCTTTCATCGGCATAGTTATGTTATCCAAAACTTCCTCCAGGGATTGCATACAAAAGACCATAAAATATATTTTTTTACATATTTGAAATTTCCACACCAAGCTGACCTGCACAAATTGTACACTGTGATACGATACATGTAAAGCAGAAGGAGAAAACAGTGGAAGACCAGTTTCAGGTTAAGACAAGCATATTACATTGTTGTTTTTCAGATATGTGCTGTAGTTTAACAGCTGTTAGACATTGCTGCAGAAAACTAAGCTAATTAACAAAGTAAACTGGTGTGAAGGTACATAAACTGTATCTTTGATAAAAACAAATATTTGTTTATCGTACTGGAATCCTTGAAGGCCCGAGGATCAGACTTCACTCTTCAAGCTGCAAAAAGAAATTAAAAAAAGAAAGTCAGTCACTGTGAAATCTTACAGTCTGCAATAGTTGTTTTGCTTGATTTGGTTTAAGGTTACACAATTACCGCATGTATAAATCTGTGTTAGAGTAGAGATAAAATGTTAGCCTTCTGTAATTTTTTGAAAATAATATATGTCCATAATATGATTTCTATAAGATAGATTTGAGTTCTGCTGTATGTAAGCACAGATTGTTACCTGAAACACAAGGGTGTGTGTATTCTGTCTCAGCCTGGTCACCTGAGAGGAATGAAGGAAAAAGAAGCAGAAGATAAGGAGACAACAATCTATCCAAGCACAAAATCATTTTAAAACATTACTATTCTGAGAATGTTCAGGTTGGAGCAGAGTGTATCAGTGTGGGCTGTAGTCTCTGTTAGGGGTTCGTAAGGATTTACTTGGCTGATAGTAGTCATAGATCTTGACCACGGCTGGCTTCATGTTCTGCACTGGGATCTCCTGTCTGAGATCCAAGCTGTGGTTGATAGGTATGTCTTTTGGTAACTGTTGGGATAAAAATAAACAAAACCATGAATAACAAATGTGAAGGGCATCATCTGTTGCTGCTCGCTGAGGATATCAATTTTTCTCACCTCCCGTATGTACACCAGAACATGATCCTCCTTTTGTTCAACGCGATCCACCAGCAGGGCTCCTCTGAGCTGTGAGGAGATGGTAATCAGCCGGGTGGCTCAACAACAGATGAAGATTTTTTAAACTTCGAGCTAAAGGTGAAAGTTACTGAAATAACTCACCCTCTTCAAAGATTCTTGGTCTGGGACAAATCCAGAGAGTGCTTTGATATCCAGTATCACCATGTTTGTGCTGTTCTCCTTTCCACTAAATCTGTAAGGAAAGTGCCATTCATTTCTCCCATGTCCATCCTCCAGCAGTTACATAATTCATGCTGGAAAATGCAGAGCATTGTTTCTCAGAAATGTCAGTGTTCTTCTTTCCCGTGAATCTGCTTGTTGATAACTTACCGGGACTGAAGATTCAGAGTGAGTTTGGTGTTTTTGCTGGTGCAGTCAAACTCTGGTCTTACATTGACACTGAGGGTTGTTGCGTCAGTAGGAGTTGGGATGTTATAGTGTTGAGAAATCTGGAAAAGAGAGACACAAGGAGAACACTATTCATAAAGAGTGAACCTGAATCTCGAGATTGCCTTTGCTTTTAATATACGATTAGTCAGGATTTACCCCATCAAGAAGTACAACCTCGTTATATACATTCATCCACATTTTATTTCTTGAAGGACAACAAGCACAACAATCCCAGACCCTGATCCCTTTTATCTTAATTCTACAAACTCCTAGTATTCGCGTAATTGTAGTGGAATGATAGAAATACACGTGTACACATGTAAATGGTCTTCCAAGGCCAAAATACCAACGTTTATGTGCCAGAATTGCCTCGATTTGACTCCTTTGTTTTTTGCCATCACATAATGACATCACGATTTACCACTCACGCATTGGTTAGTGCTCCAAATGAGCCACGGCAGAGCTTGACCCGAGCGGAGGCTTTTTGTTGTTGGACCTAGGTGGAAGGTCAGTTTGTATACCTGCAACACCATGTCGAAAAGACGCTGTTAGCTGCTATGTGTACGGTTTGAAGGGACCTTTGTGTGGACAACCAAAATAACAGGAGTTAAATACAAGTGGCTGAAATTCATTTCTACCAGTAGAGTATTCCTTAGGATTGCTTCCTGAACCACGCACAGTTCACGGTCGGATGAAAGACTTTGTTAGGCCAATCTTGCGACTCAGGGTCACAACCTGTAAAGTTACTTTTGGATTTGTAATGCTTGAAACAAACAATGTAGCTACTAATAGGGATTCAAGCTCCGAGCTGTTATGGAAGTTGAGCTGCAAATACAGCGCCGACCTCAGCTAAGTTGCTAGCTAATGCTATCAAGTTGAAACTGTATGTCCACCAACTTTACCTACAATTGTGTTGAAGTATGGAAATGGTTTTTTGTTCACAACAAACTGAAACGGCTCAATTGTTGAGGTGTGTTTATGGTTACAAGCTGTGATATGACGGTCGCTATGAACTTTATCCTGGCTATCTCGCCAACTTTAGCAAAGTTGATAATAACTCTGATGTAATTGTGCCTTAAAGTTAATGTCAGTGTCAGTTTAATGGCAATCTGGCAATCATTTCAAGGCCATCATTTAACAAAACATAGTGTTGGTGGTTGAGCAATCGGGCAGCTAATATATTAGCTGCCCGATTGTGCAACCCTGTCTCCTAAAAATTACATTCCCACAGAACTAAACTGCATTCTCAATTACGTTTAGCTAGAAACGTATTTTCTCCCACATTACGTTTGTTTTGAACGTATCTTAAATACGGTTATTTTCTACATATCTTTGCCATGTATTGTCTTGCTTATAATAATGATAATAGTCATTTATAAATATCATTTTAGAGCACACATTTGAAATCGACGATCAGGCTCGATATATGGTTAAATTAAAATCAGTAGGCGAGGGTGTAATTTCAACACAGTCTCAAAGGCAATGTGAGCGTCCATTCCCATTGGATAACGGAGGATTTTACACCCGGAAGTAAGTATTCTCCTTACTGTCGATTGATTTTACAGTGATATCTGCACTACTCATCAACTCAAAAACACCAGATTATCCTTGTTAATTACACAACATTGATTGGTTTAAATTGTGTACAATGCTTTTGTAATTTTCCCCTTCGATTCGGAGAAACAAATATTTTTTCGGAGTTTAGGATTGCAGAAGACACTACACTACCCAGAATCCTCAGCTATCGTTTGGGACTACACCATGTGCTTTGCTTGACAAACCCCGTGATTAGTCTTCAAGCTCTGTGATTGGATGTTGCGCGAAGTTTATACCAACAGCAGTTTGAAATGGAATGAAACCCATCGATGGCACACTATTCAAAACAGGAATCGAACGTGTCCTACCTTTATCTGCAGATCTCTATAAAGTATATTCATTACTCGTTATTCTCTACTAATAGTTAATTAAAAACTGTATATAATGGCTATTTTGCACATCCCTTTCAAGATTTCATGATTTTCTAAGGTTTATTGACATATCATCAGAGTTGGGTGTAACACGTTACTGTAATAATATTACTTTTGTCGGTAACGGAGTAGTGTAACGCGTTACTTTTATAATTCAGTAATCACACTACAGTTACTAACATTGCCCCGACACGCGTTACTTCGTTACTTTTATAAAATCAGTCATAATCACACTGACAGACAAGAGGGGTTTCTGCCGCAGGTTTATATGTACGTAATCTGCGCGACTTGCGCGTCCACATCTCCACGTGCAGTGCTGCATAAACATGGCAGAGTCAGCGATAACTTTCGAGGGGTGGAGGTATGCCCATTATTTTGAGTTCGTCCGAAGAATAGACAGGAATGTGACGGTGAGGTGCAAACTGTGTCCAGGCCAGAAGCTGTTATACACTGCTGCAAACACCACGTCAAACCTCAACAAACACCTGCAAAGAACACATGCTAAAGTGAAGCTAATAGCTAAGGCCCCCCGAACCCAGAGTGAGGATGTTGTGAGTCGCCGCCGCCGACTCCGAAGCAGCACAAATTAGAATTTGGAGGACCGGTAACCAAAGCAGAGATGGACAGGCTTGTAGCATCCTTCATAGTAGAGGAAATGTTGCCCATTTGCACAGTGGAATCACCATCGCATCGTTCAGAGATATACTGCGCAAAATACAGATAGCAGGAGACAGAGGACAGCCATAGTCAGAGCTATCTGGATCAGTCTTATGCAACAATGGAAACTGAACTAAAGAGTGTTAAGGAATAATTCTTCTAGATATCTAACCTTTTGCTCTGTGACGTTTTATGATCTACTCTGACGTCTGTTATCTCCTTTAAGGAAAGGCATTGGTGCCATATGTGTTGTTGTCACCAGTTTGTGACCGGTCAACTTGTCTGGCACGAGGGGTAATTGTTGTGAGAACACTGAGGCACTTCTTTATCGGTGTTTGTGGGCTCTAGGATGTGAAATCCTTGAGGCCATGAGTGTCGGACGCAGGTGGCTCAGTGTTCCCAGCTGTTTAGTCTACTCCTTCAGAGATGTTGATTCTCTGTGAACCAGTTAAAAGGTCTAACATAGAGAGAGGCTCTTCAGAATTGACGTGGCAACTCTACCGTGTAGTCAGAACCTCTGACTCTTTGATTTGTGATGTGAATCCTCCGGCCGATACTCTGAAATAAACCCATCAGTGTTTGACATCAAAGCTCCAACTCTCACCGTGTCTCCTTCCTGAGTCGGTGACTCCATGCATTGCTACACAGAAGTTTCCTCCACAAATTGGCGTTGTCGGCAGGATACCAACAGATCTTCAGAGACTGGTAAGTGTGATTTCAAATCTACATTTGGACATTGCCTTACCAGAATCTGTGATTGACGGTATCCTAAAATTATCTGTGAAGCTAAGCGGCTGCGTTTCGTTTTGGTTAATGAACATTTGGGGCTAGTAACCCCAGGGGATCATCCAGGGACTCTGTCTTGGCTGGTTCCCTCTGTGTGTGCTGCTCGGGACGTATGTGCCGTGCAGGCATACACGGAGATGTTTAAAAAGACCTTAATGAGGGCAGCAGTAAAGTGGAACTTCTGTGTGAAATCAAAATAGAGATTTGTAATGAACAAATCGCCGAGATTCCGGGGGTTTCAGCGGCCAACACTAGCAGTTAACTCAAGCAGCCAGAGATATTACCCCCAGCACCTCTAAAAAAAACACGGCTCTAGCTGCGGCTCCGGGGAATGTGTGTAACATACCTCCCCGTATCTGCATGAGCTGGTGAAGTGAACTCAGAGGGAGAAAATCACAGCTTTTGTCTATAGCTTTAACTCACACCACCGCCGTCTCTAGTAAAAACGAGACGGTTTAAAAGCACTCTCGTGGCTTGTGGCCGTTTACGACGTGCTGGAAAGTGCGAAGTGCGTGCATTACCTGATGCGCCACAGCTCCCTACATTGCTGGAGGAGCTGGTGCCGGTCCGGGGTGCATACATAAAATTATAAACTATACCATGCTTAAATAGACTCCTAAGTTATTATTTCATATGTACCATATGTAAGAAAAGGGAGGGAAGAGTCAATTATATTGGGTAATTTATTTCTCAAACCTGTCTTATGGAAGAGACAAAATATTTCTGATAAACTAATATTTTATCAAAAGGTAAATGGTGAATTAATATACATTTAGAATCATTGAGAAGGGGTTATATCCACAGGGACAAGCTCACCTTTAACTTACAATAACATTTCTCTGCTATGGACTGATGAGTATATGATTCTTGCATGTTAAATGACTAACACAAACCTTCAAAATGATAATGTGCATGTGTCAGGAAGGCTCCCAAATAATTCTGAGGGGCCTATCCTATTTTTGTAATTAAATGATAATGTGCTAATCCATTACTTTGAGTTGTCTTCACTCAGAAAACATCCCTATCAGGTGTTAACCCAATAACTAGGACAGCTCTCAAGGCCAAGGGTCAGAGAGAGAGGGTCACACTCTCCGGGTGCAGAGAGCACCCCCAGCCACGTGCAAGGAAGCACCAGGTCGTTCGAGATGGGATGCTTCTCTTCACCTTTCTGATAAGAGGGGGTTCTTCTCTTCACCTTTCTGATAAGAGGGGGTTCTTCTCTTCACCTTTCTGATAAGAGGGGGTTCTTCTCTTCACCTTTCTGATAAGAGGGGGTTCTTCTCTTCATCTTTCTGCTCGGTGGGCTCTAGCAGACAACCCTGCAGGACGAGCGAGGGCTTCAGAGGTTTCTATAATACAAGGTTCCATGTTTCTTGGAGGAGTTTGATGTCTTCCTAACCTCTCCCATCACGGGGGGGAAACCTGGATGCATCAGGAATACGCAGTTGCTCTCAAGCAGATAGCAGAAGGAATACAGGCAGATGAGCCTCCGTTTCACTGGGGGGTCAGCTACAGAGCTCACTGAATGAGCCACACAAAAGCAGAGCAATTGGGGGGTTGAAATATGGCGCTCTGATGAAGAAGAGTTTGAGCCAATCAGCACCTCAGTGCTAACCTACAGTATCAGGATGCCTTTACACACCAGACACTCGGTGTCATAAAGGGAGGAGGAGAACGAGTCAGGAAGACTGACGGACATGTTCTTCCAGCTCTCGTACAAAGATGAACTTTGAATTGAATAACCAGATGTTTAAAGATGTACAATTAATGATTGTTTTTTTATATTTCCAATGACCAGACATGTGTTAAATAGTGGTGATAAATATATTTTGTCAGATCAGATTACACTTTCACACTAAACAAAATTAATAAATAAATATTTTCAGATTATAAGGTATTGAATAATAAGATATTTCTAATATTATCACAGATAATGTTAATATCCTTAATCATCCAGCAATCAGGTTTAACAACACTACTCTTTAATGTATTATCCATGCACAGACAGACCTACAATGATGTTTCAAGTACTGGATTAATTTCAGTTTTGGCCCAAAACAAATATTTATAATAATTCATATAACAATTATGTAGCATATTTGATCCTCAAATTAGAGAAGTATAATTTAAAGAAATTGATATTCTATATTCAACATTAGATAAACACAGAAGAACCCTTTCCAAGTACCATAAGTAGATTTTCAGGTAAGTATGGCTAATAAGAATAATTGATAGACTTAATTTGGTACAGATCAGTTGTAGCATTTACAAATGTATGAATTAAAGTTTTAAGAATGTTTAATCATTCCTTTCCAGGTTTTTACAAAAGTCTTTGAATATTTGCCTAACTTTTCCTTTTCAGATTTTGACCAATGTACTTGACTAAAATGAATGTATTGATTTTTCTAAGACTAAGTGCCTTACTCTTGGCTAAAGCGTAATGAAGTAAACGTAAAGTAATCCTAAAATTGAGGACACTGCAACTTTGCAGATTACAGATTGATCAAATCACCACTGTGAATTGTATCTCTTATGATCCTACATTTTAAATGCTTTTGACTAGTGATTGCCTTAAAGCAAATCTTTAAGCTGCAAGCTGGTTTTGATTTTATAGTTTGATAAATGACATTAACTAATGGTTTAAATGATAAAAGATATTATTTTAAAACAAATATTTTGCTATTATGTATCTGTGTTTTATGTGTGTTCATTATTGTACTTATTGACAAAAGATGCTCCAAACACTGATGAGAGATAATCTTTCCTATTATGATTGCCTGTATCAATCATTGTGATTGAATGTTTCAATCTTATTCTACTTTGTGATGTAATTGAATGTAAGGTGAGACCACAGTCAAATCTGAAGACGCCTATTGATTTAAGTATTGACCAGAATTATTATGAGACTAATGTTTTAAGGTTATCAAAAATGATAAAAAGAGAGGAACTGTTAAGGAATAATTCTTCTAGATATCTAACCTTTTGCTCGGTGACGTTTTATGATCTACTCTGACGTCTGTTATCTCCTTTAAGGAAAGGCATTGGTGCCATATGTGTTGTTGTTACCAGTTTGTGACCGGTCAACTTGTCTGGCACGAGGGGTAATTGTTGTGAGAACACTGAGGCACTTCTTTATCGGTGTTTGTGGGCTCTAGGATGTGAAATCCTTGAGGCCATGAGTGTCGGACGCAGGTGGCTCAGTGTTCCCAGCTGTTTAGTCTACTCCTTCAGAGATGTTGATTCTCTGTGAACCAGTTAAAAGGTCTAACATAGAGAGAGGCTCTTCAGAATTGACGTGGCAACTCTACCGTGTAGTCAGAACCTCTGACTCTTTGATTTGTGATGTGAATCCTCCGGCCGATACTCTGAAATAAACCCATCAGTGTTTGACATCAAAGCTCCAACTCTCACCGTGTCTCCTTCCTGAGTCGGTGACTCCATGCATTGCTACACAGAAGTTTCCTCCACAAAGAGAACATTTGAAACTTTAGCAGTCTGCGTGATCTGCCTGTAGGGAGGGGCGGGCCGGCCCTGCGAGTAAAGTAACGAGTAAAGTAACGAGTAAAGTAACGAGTTACTTTATGTAGAGAGTAACGAAGTAGTGTAATATATTACTTTTTTTTAAAGTAATATGTAATATGTAATATATTACTTTTTTTTAGTAACGACCCCATCTCTGCATATCATATACACAACTACGGTGTAGTTATGCAATGAATGAAAAACTTGGGTCACAGGTTCCTCAACAGTGCATTACAAGACATCTATCAATATGTGTGTATACCTCCACCATTAAACTGTCAAATTCTGCACATTTCTTATACTATCTACATACATAAGAGTATAATTAATGTGTATAATATCAGTTAAAATAAGTGCTTCAACATAGTTAACATTGCAGGAAAGCAATATATTAGACGTTAAGTACTTTGTCAGGCTTAATATTTATCTGTAGATACCCCCAAAGTTTTTTTCTTAGTTAAAAGAAGACCTTAACCTAAAGTATTCTTTAATGTTTGAATAAAGGTTAATTAGTTTGTCTGTTTTGCACATCCTCATATTCATATCTTTATACATCCGGCACTAAACTGTTTTATTGTAGAGATCATGTACAGTATCTTCTTGATTTTTTATATTCTATATTTCTATCATTGACCTTCTACTTTCACCCTATGAAAGTATGTACTCTTAATATTTTTTTCATCAAATAACATTATTCAACAAAAATAACATTATTCAACAAAAATAATTCAATAACGTGCTTTAACCACTAGGCGGTGCACACAAGGTACACACAGCATACTAATAATAACTTTGTATTATTAGTGTAGGACACTTATGTATGTATAACATCTGAAGATGTGTAGTTTTATTCATGTTTTTACATAATTTTACAGGATATTGCTATATTATTTCTCATGTTTTACTTCTACACATTAATATCTGATTTGTAAAACATCACAGACAGAAAGGTATATCCGTCATTTAATGGTAAGCTATTGAAATTGTGATTCCATAGATGTGTCTCCCATCACCCAAATCCCCTGACTATTCTCTCAACTCAGTATTTACATTCTTATATTCAAAGAAAATCAGTAATATCTTTAAAAACTACAAGTCCTTTTATATCAGCTGTGCACCGTTATGGTGTACAGTAAATATAACCTATCTACCAATTGGATCAAATATAAAAGTCAGCCGAATTACTATTGATACTGCAAGGAGACGTATTTTGTGAAAATAAATGTAAGATATTGTGTAATTGTTGATATATTTATGATCCACGTCACGTATTCAGTTTCGGCGGCACTTCTTCCTGTTTGTCCAGAAGTCTTCTCATCAGGGCTCTATAAATAAAGAACTACGGCAGATGTGTAATATTTAATGCAGCCGAACCGTATATTACAATGCCGTTATGTGATGACTTCCAAAGAGAAAAGCAAGAACACTCGGAATAAAGTATTATTATATTTTTAAATGTTTTCGGATTTCACATTGCATAAACACCATATCCCAACGTGCATTGCGGCTAAAACATCCAATCAGCGAGCTGAGGATCTTTCCTAAGTCTGTTTCCGGTATTGTTCCTGTAATGAGAGTTCACATTTATGCTACATTGAAGGGTGGAATTGACTACACATCTTCAGAAACATAATTTACTTCAGATATAACTCATAGCAATATTGTAACCATTAAGAAAAGCCAACTGCATTAAAAACCCAGTTAACAAACACTAGGTAAAGTATTTTTCCTTCAGTAATGAAGATGTAATTCCAATGTAGACACACCTGCGGTCGATGTTCAGTCTGTTACGCTGAGCCATGCATTGTCTGGAACGTAAAAGGGACGAAGAAGACAAAGTGAAGTGACGTACTTCCGGTTCCACATGAAAACATTCCCAGTGCAAAAACAAATTGCAAAATAAAAAGATAAAACACTGGCATGTAATTTACGTTAGAATAAATAGAATGGTTTTGAATAATAGATGAGAGTAAAATCTACGTCACTTTACAGCCCCACCCACTTTTGGGGAAACCAACGCTGTCATTTGAACGGCGATCAAGCCTGAAGCCACAGAGCTCTTCTGTTACTGTCCTTTCTTGAAGAAACACGTAACTCTGGATTTGTTTTAATGTTTGAGGTGCAATAAACGACACAGCAGCTTTTTGGCATGTTAAAACTATTATTTTCTGCCTCGCAGCTGGCGAAATTACAGCCTCGCCTACTGATTTTAATTTAACCATATATCGAGCCCGATCGTCGATTTCAAATGTGTGCTCTAAAATGATATTTATAAATGACTATTATCATTATTATAAGCAAGACAATAAATGGCAAAGATATATAGAAAATAAACGTATTTAAAGGTGGGGTAGGTAAGTTTGAGAAACCGGCTCAAGATCGCTAGAATTTGAAAATACACAACCGGAGAAAATCTGCCACTTCCTTATAGAGCCCCTCCTCCAACACACACGAACACGCACATGACCAATGAGGGCACGAGATAAGTTTGTGCACAGATGGAAGGCTGACAGGCAGGTTGGCCATCCAGTTATTTTAGCCAGGCCGGCTAAAATGATTGGTCGTACTTTTTACAGTATTACGGCTTCCACAGATGACATTTTTTTATGGATTTTTTGTCAAAGCACTTAAGATATTCATTGCTATCGGGATGTTAAGAGCATTCCATGGAATATAACAAAAAGTGTATCTCAAGCCGGTTTCTCAAACTTACCTACCCCACCTTTAAGATACGTTCATATCAAACGTAACGTGGGAGAAAATATGTTTCTAGAAGATATGTAGAAAATAAACGTATTTGAGATACGTTCATAACAAACGTAACGTGGGAAAAAATACGTTTCTAGCTAAACGTAATTGAGAATGCAGTTTAGTTCTGTGGGAACGTAATTTTTAGGAGACAGGGTTGGATTGTGGTGTACGTATCTCAAAGGGAAACAGGTAAATCTGCATGACCACTGACCTGCATTGCAGCACATGCAGTGCCCTTCACCTCCAGGCTGAACTTTCCTGTCACGTCCTGCAGAAGCTTCTCCTGGTAGAGCAGTTTGTTGTTCTGGTTCACATCAAATGTCAGAGTGTCACTGGAAGACTGTACTGTCACCGAGCTTGAACCTCCTGGACTGAACACCAGAGCGGAGTAGAGAGCCAGAGCCTGAAGAGCCACCACTGTGTCCTACAACACGCATACAAAAATACCATATGTTGTGTGCGCCTACATATGTAAATGTTGCTAGGTCAGAGCAAAGCTAAATACATTTTAGGTAACTTTGTTCATCATATTGATCAGGGTGACTTATATGTTTAACTGTAAGTCCAGTTTTTAGCAGTGTGTGCTTTACCTGTGTGGAGGAGAAACCTCCGTAATAGTTCTGCTGGCCCGCCAGCCATCTAACGATGCCAGCAGCATAGCCCAAGTCTTCAGTAGTGGGAGAGGCACTGAGTTTGGCCAGCAGCACGTAGGAGCTGATCTCCACAGACAGAGAGGCAGATTTTTCTGATGCTGTCTGACACCAGTGAAGGAAACCTCCTGAATCAGCCATCCACAAACAGACAAACAGATACAAGGTAAGCTAGACCCACAGTAGTTAAGCCAGATATTTATTTTTTGGATGATGACTCACCTTGTTGTATTGCAACAGTGTCTAGGTGATTGAGAAGGTGAGCACGGGTCTCCATGTCGCCTGCCAGGGTGAAGACGTACGCCAGCAAAGCTGTGGTGTAGGTGTTACTGAGGTCACTGATGGACTCTTTGAGGCAAGACAGGCTCTTGTTCACCACAGGATCCTAGATCAGATTAAAAGAATTACACAGTAAATAAAGTCAGGTCTGAACTGATTTAATCCATCAAAACACCAAGTTTATTCTAGTTCTTGATGCTATTATATTTGACTGCAATGTTATCAAGAGAGAAAACTTCAATAAATGCAGGTTATAATGTTAACCAACAGCAAAAAGAAAAGGCACATGAGAAACAAGTCTTTACCAGTGAGTATTTTGAGCGAAAACACTAAGGTTAGTCAAATGTACCAAACAACATAAATATTTTGGATATAACTACAGACAAATTATTAATCCTAAGTATTTTCAACATGATGTTCATCTATCTATCATCTATCATCTGAACAGTGTGGTTGGTTCCCTTTAAAGAACTTTGACAAATCGGTTCAAACTCATAATTATTAGCCCGAGAAGAATATAATTATGTAAAAAAACACAGATATAATGAATCCTAAAGCCCAATTCTTCTTTTGCACAAGATCCATTTAGCTTCATTGGGCAGAGAAAAGTACACCCAGAGAAAGGATGTAGGAAGTATTTTTCCACAAGTGATCACAAGTTTCTATAATAATGTAGGATCTGTTCAAATTGTTAAATATGTAATGAAATGGTTTCACAAACACACACACCCAACACAATTAAATTGATGGAAGGAACAGGCGTCACAGCAACCTTAAGTGCACTCCTTGGTGTACTCACATCCACAGATACATTAATCTCTAAGAAAGCAGCAGTGATGTAGGCACTGAGAGTCACTTCATCAGACACACCTCCCTGTAGAGAAAAACCATCAAACATACAGATTAGCACAGCACCTCCCACACCCAGGGCCTGATTCACAGAAGTATTTTTAAGCACGGCTCGCAAGCAATGTACAAATGGGGGCATGTTTAAAACAGGACATTTTCACATGGTTGTCACTCTGAGCCCACATGTCTCTCGCATGCTCATGTATGAGTTGCAATTATGGTCTTTATTTTGCAAGACAAGTCCAGTGATCTAATCTTGCAAATCGCCGCTTGCATGTCACACATTTTGTAAAACTGGCTGACTGTGTATTTGCATTTAAAGTGGACCTATCATGTTATATTTGAATAATATAGTGTAGGACCATACTGTACCTATATAAGGCATATTTATACTTTCTTTTTTTCAAAATATCAAACAGATCATGCATTTTAGCCATGCCTCATTTCGCTCAATTTGAAAAATGTTAGCTCTGTTTTTGCAAGGGCTGATTCTGTGAGAACAGCACCATCTTCAGGCCTGGCATATGTACTACAGCGTCTCCAGCGCTTTCGAACGGCAATGGCCGTGGCTGTCTCCTCCTGATTGGTGGAGTTGGCCCAATAGCCGTAGCGCCACCGTCCTGACGTCAGGACAGTGTTCAAATCTGGATCAGTTTTTATCAGATCCGTTGCAGCCCCTTTTTTAGAGATTTGGGTATGGAGGAAAATAGAGAGGGTTGTATTTTCTGACACTTGGTGAGTTCCCTGGAACACCGGGGACACATATTCATGTATAAAAGACGTACAAAAGTGCATTTTGCATGATAGGTCCCCTTTAAATAAAGGTACAGCAAAATGTGGTTCAGTGAAAATGGACAATTCTAACCTTCTAAATTTCAGTTATTATCAGGTATTTTCATGAGAAGAAGGACTTTGATTACCTTCATTCTGTTGTTAAACAGCTTTCCTGACTGTTCAAAACAGCCATTTCCTCGTTGTTTCCTTTGGAGCCAAATCTTAGACTCTTCCATCTTTGCTGGGTCAATGTAGACAAAAGACTGTGCTTTGGCAAATGATCTCACCACAAAAGCAGTCAGCCTGAGGATATTAAAAACAAGTTAGATATGACTGATATAAACAACTAAAGATCATGATCTGTGTAATGTCTCAAGAGGTACAAAACATACCACGCTATTTCATGCATTCATTTGAAATACTTTAACTTGCTTGTGTTGATATAGCCCATTCGTGGTAAGAAAATAACATTTTCCACAACATGTGTGCTCCAATGTGCATCATCTCTCTGTTATCACTGAGGGTAATCTTTATGTCTGAGTACCACAGGGTGAAAATTCAACAGCATGTACATATTGTTGTTCTTAGATGTTGATGATCGATCAGTAGTTTTCTCACCAAGTGTTCCCAGTTCCTTTTCCAAATGTACTATAGGCACCATCAATATGCTTGTAGTTCAGCTGCCTCTGGTAGCCTGTATTAACATAGAAACAAACTTGTAAGACTTGAAAGGATTTTGCTAAGCTAAGTTCATGTTTTGAAGTAAATGTGTTATATCTCTCACAGGCTCCGCCCTCTACTGGACTCTATGGGTACTACCTTATCCCGCGTGCATTCTCCCACTGAGACTTCTATAGACGTAGCCGGCCCAGGGCGGGCCTACCTGAATGCGCGCGCATCACACCGTATAAAAGGAGGCCTCGCCTCCTGACTGCTATCCTTTTTCTCTTCAGCTAAGCGGAAGTGATTCCACAGAAGACGTAAGACGTATTGAAGTGAAAGTAATAGAGAGAGAGTATGGCTGGACCATAGGACCTGCCCGAATTGTCCGAACCTGATTTCAGGAGTCGATCCGCACCCCCTCTGCTTCACGTGTTTGGGGCCCTGTCAGGCGATCCCGCGGCGCACGAGGGAGCATCGTGGGCAGCACTTCCTGGAGAAGATTGCCCCGCAGGAGGAGTCGGAGGAGCTGGATCTCGACGTCGTGGACATGGGCAATTCGGGAAGCGAGGGGGCATCGTTCCGGTTCTCCCTGCCGTGGGGCCAGACGGCCCCGGTTCCGATGATCGACGACGAGGACGCCTCGCTATCCGGAGGTCCAACTCTCAGCTCTGCGCGGATGGATTTCCCAGCGGTGATGACTCTGGCGGCGGAGCGTGTAGGTTTACCGCTCCCCCCACCGCTGCCACCGAGGCCTGTAAACCGCCTGTGATCGGGGGTTTATGGCCCGCTGCATCCGGCGCAGCCGACCTTCCTTTCGCCCCAGGTGCCAGAGGTATGGCGGTGTGTGGAGGCGACATGGCAGCAGCCATTTAAAACGAAGGCCCCGATAATCTTGGCGTGTTGGCGTCTTCCTGATCACCCTCAGGCAGACGCCCCCGCCCTCCCGTCTCAGGACGAGAGCGATTATTCGGACCACGCTGTTAGTCAGATGAGTAATCTGATTTATGGCGTGGCCACCGCAGCAGGGCAGATGATTTCCCTGGCCACAGTGGCGTCTCGTCACGTGTGGCCAGGGCTCACGGCCCTATCTAAAAAAGGACCGAGAGATCTCCTCGGAGCCCCCGTGTCCACGGAGGGGCTCTTTGGGTCGGTCTCCTCGGTCACCCAGTCAGCCGCCTAGAGGAGGAGAGAGTCCAGCTTAGCCGCATGCTATCGCTGGCTCCTCCTCAGGCTCCGCTACGTGCCCCCCTCGCATGCCATGCAGAGGAGGGAGCGTAGTACGACAGTGAAGCGGAGGGAGAGGCGCCGGCACGGGGGTCCCGTAGCTGCAGCGCCCTCCACCTCTACGGCCCACCCCGTGGCACCGGCATACCGGCAATCACGGGGAGGGGCTGCCCAACCGAGGCAGGCTCCGCAACAGCAGAGCACCCGGGTGGGGAACTCCATCTTCGCGGAGTTATCTGTCTATTTAATGCCCAGATCTCTGTCAAAACTTTTAAAATAAAGATGGTGTTGATCTGTATCCAAGTCTGAGTGTCCTTTGTTTCCACAATACACTTGCACATGTTGATGACTGTACAAGTTCCCCATTCGCCGCCCCAGCTATAGCTCCCGTTAGGGAGGAGGCTAGTGGGAGTGCGCAGGTGGGAGTGATGAACCGCAGGCAGCACTGTTATAGTGCGGTGCGGGTACAGGGACATGTTGGCCGACGTTTTTCTGTTAGAAAACATTCTATGCCTGAAGCTAAGACTCCAAATAATGCTGCTTACTATAGTGATAGGGGCTGCATTATAGCAACGCCCGCACTCGTGAAGAGGCGCGTGGCGGTGCGTTCAGGGGCCTTAGTAAAACACACAACGCCTGTAAGAACTCCGGTTAAATGCTGTTTTCCATAGTGAGGGAAATAGCATTATGACGGCCCCCCCTCGAGAGCGGGCCACGGTGCGTTCATGGACAGAAGAAGCTCCGATTAATGCCTCTTTCTCTCTAAGAAGAAGCAGCATTATGGCGGAGCGCGTGCTCTCACGGGAGCGTGCCGTGGTGCGTTCAGGTACCTCAGTGGAAAATCTGCCGTTTTTTTCTCTGAGTGGAAACTGCATTATAGCAACGCCCGCACTCGTGAAGAGGCGCGTGGCGGTGCGTTCAGGGGCCTTAGTAAAACACACTACGCCTGTAAGAACTCCGGTTAAATGCTGTTTTCCATAGTGAGGGAAATAGCATTATGACGGCCCCCCCTCGAGAGCGGGCCACGGTGCATTCATGGACAGAAGAAGCTCAGATTAATGCCTCTTTCTCTCTAAGAAGAAGCAGCATTATGGCGGAGCGCGTGCTCTCACGGGAGCGTGCCGTGGTGCGTTCAGGTACCTCAGTGGAAAATCTGCCGTTTTTTTCGCTGAGTGGAAACTGCATTATAGCAACGCCCGCACTCGTAAAGAGGCGCGTGGCGGTGCGTTCAGGGGCCTTAGTAAAACACACTACGCCTGTAAAAGCTCCGGTTAATACTGTTTTCCATAGTGAGGAAAATAGCATTACGAGGGAGCGTGCGCTCACACGTGAGCGCCCTTTCTGCTTCGACCCCCCACGGGCGAATCTCCCCTTTACGGGGAGTTTTGCGGGGGAGCGGGTCATCAGAGAGTATCACAGCTTTATAGCTGCGGCCCCACAGCTGAGGGCTTGCCCATTAACACAATGTTATGGGGAATGGAAACTCAGCTGTGTACTGACAAGGTGGATGGACAGGACGCTGAAACGGGGCTATTCACTCCAGTTTTGCAGCATCCCACCTCCTGTTATGGGCATGCGGGAGGTAAATCTGTCTTCCCAGGAGGAGATGGGTTTCCTCTCAGCAGAGATTCAGGCTCTGGTGCAGAAACAGGCTGTGTCTGTTGTGCAGCCTCAGCACAGAGAGAAGGGTCTTTATTCCATGTATTTCCTGGTTCTCAAGAAAACAGGGGAATTCAGACCTATTCTAGATCTCCGATGCCTGAATCGTCATATTTCCAGCAGGAAATTCCGCATGTTAACTGTGAAACAGTTACTAGGGCTTGTGCAGCCAGGCGATTGGTTCACCACCATCGACCTGAAAGACCCGTACTTTCATGTGGAAATTATTCCAGAGCACAGAAAGTATCTGCGTTTTGCCTTCCAGGGAACAGCCTATGAGTACAACAGGCTGCCGTTCGGTTATTCCCTATCCCCACGCACATTCAGCAAATGTGTGGCCACAGCGCTTCAACCGCTGCGCGCACACGGCATGAGAGTTTTCTTTTACATAGACGACCTCATAGTCATGGCTGGGTCCCGGGAACAGGCAATGTTTTGCACAGCACAGTTGATCACACACCTAACCAAATTAGGTTTTGCGATCAATTGGAAAAAGAACACCCCCATACCTCGCCAACAGGCGTTGTATTTGGGTGTGGTGCTCGATGCAGACGCGCTGCGTGCCACCCTGTCAGAGAGCAGACGTGCGTCCCTTCACAGGGCGGTGCACAGGCTGCGACAGGGGGCGACAGTGACAGCTTTAACTGTCATGCAGACTCTGGGTCTCATGGCGGCTGCTCACATGGTGGTCCCGCTGGGGTTACTACATATGCGCCGCCTGCAGAGGTGGTTCCCCAGCCTGCGTTTGGAGGCACAAACGACGGCTGGTGACCATTCCTCCCCCCCCTCAGTAGGGGCAACCTCCGGTTTTGGGGGTCTCCGGACCACCTCCGGAGGGGGTCTCCACTGGGACGGGTGACCTCCTACATCACAGTGTTCACGGACGCGTCCGGAACAGGATGGGGAGGGACCTGCCTGAAGAGAGCTATAGGTGGGCGCTGGGCTCTGACAGAGTTTCGATACAGCAACCTCCTAGAGCTACGGGCAGTAGTGTTAGTCCTCCGACATTTCATGCCCCTAATTCAGGGGAGACATGTAATGGTCAGGTGCGACAACAGCACCACAGTGGCTTATATCAACAGGCAGGGCAGAGTCCGCTCCGCCTCCTTGTTGACCACAGCGGAGGAGCTGTGGTTATGGGCCTCAGAGGTGGTGTTATCTCTGAGAGCCCTCCATGTCCCGGGACTGGAGAACAGAGGGGCCGACCTCAGGTCGAGGGGCGGCCCCCTGCCAGGCGAGTGCTTCACCCGGAGGTGGTGAAGCAGATCTGGGCCCAGTTCGGGAGAGCAGAAGTGGACCTGTTCGCCAGCCGGCGCAACAGCCACTGTGCCCTGTGGTTCTCCATGGCCCTGAGCAACGACCCGCCCTTGGGGGTGGACGCGTTTTCACACGAGCCATGGCCAAGGAAGCTGCTATACGCCTTTCCACCGCTGCGTCCCATTCTCCCTCTCCTGGGGAGAGTGAGGCGAGAACGTCTGGCAGTCATTCTGGTAGCACCGAATCGCGTCGGGGCTCCGTGGTACTCAGAAATGACACAGATGAAGGTGGGCCAGCCCTGGGCGATCCCCCAGTTCTGGGGGGCGATGTCTCAAGGGGCAGGTGCAATCAGGGCGTTACCCACTCTGGGCCGTCCTCTTCAGGCTTGGCTCCTGAGAGGGACAGGCTGAGACAGGGTGGATTGTCTGACAGCGTTATTCAGTCTATCCAGGCAGCTAGAGCAGAATCCACCACAGCCTGTTACAGGCCAAAGTGGCTGAGATTCCAGCATTGGTGTGAGGAGCGGGGAATAGAGCCCCTATCTTGTGAGTTGGGCTCTATTTTATCTATTTATCCTTCTGGTGGACAGAGGGCTGGCGCATTTCACAGTGAAAGTGTATGCAGCAGCCATCTCGTCCTGTCATGAGGGTTTTTGGTGGCAGGTCAGCCTTTAATCAACCACTGATGTCGCGGTTTTTACAGGGGGTTAGGAGACTGCGCCCTGTAGTGCACGTCTCCACCCCGCAGTGGGACCTGCCCCTAGTGCTCGAGGCTCTGGCCTCGGGACCATTGAGCCTCTGGAGCTCTCCCCTCTGAAAGCATTGTCGTGGAAAACAGCTTTGCTTCTTGCCTTAACGTCAGCCAAAAGAGTGTCCGAGTTAACTGCTCTGTCGGTGCACCCGAGTTGTTTACTAGTTCGGGGTGGCCGGAGCGGCGCGACACTGAGACCGAACCCCTCCTTTGTGTCTAAAGATCTAAGGAGTGCGTTCAGGTCGAGGGCTATTCAGTTAGGGGGTTTTAGTCTCCCCCTCCATGGGGGGCCAGGGAGGCTAAACTGCACCTCCTCTGCCCGGTGCGTACGCTAGCATGTTATGTGCAGCGCACGGCTGCCCTTGGACGCACCGAACAGCTGTTCGTGTGCTTCGGGGGCGGGGTGATCGGGAAAGCTCTGTCCAAGAAACGCCTGGCAGGCTGGCTCTGCGAGTGCATTGCACATGTCTACAGTCAGGCAGGGAGAGCCTACCCCATGGGGATTTGTGCGCACTCCACACGGGCTGTAGCTGTGTCAACAGCCTTATTCAACAGTGTGGAGGATTTATGCACAGCGGCGTCTTGGTCGACGCCAGGCCCCTTTATAAGGTTTTATCTCTTGGACATGTCTGGCTCTTTCTCCTCGTCTGTGCTTGCTGGGGCAACACATAATTTGTAGGGGAGGGGGGGGTTGTGGGTCAGTTGGCATCTGACCCCCTCCCCGGACGTGATGCGCCTTCACCTTTCCTGGGCCCTCTGAGGGTCCCGGGATAGGCAAGAGGCGCGCTGGCCCGTTACGGGCGGAGGGGCTGCCCCCCTCCTGCCGAGAGGCAGGGGGAGGATAGCCCCCCCACATTTTTAGTCCTCTCACATTCTGCATGGGGTCAGTGCTTGAGTGTGAGGCATGGGCGCTGGCGCTCTCCCTGTTATCCTTAGGGATTCAAGAAGGCAAGTGCGTAGTAAGCCCATAGGGGGCGAGGGGGCTCTCCCCATCCGTATAGGGGTGGAGGGGGGGGGTCCCCCGGCACTGTTTGTTGAGCACACTTTCTGCGAGGCAAGCGCAGCAGGGTGTGCTCTGTCAGCCGCAGCCCAGATTTCTCCTCGGTCACAACCGGGTTAAAGGAGAGGGGGGGGCAGCAGCTGCTGACCAGAAAAGCCGGTCAGGGGCAGTAGGGTGGATTGGTGTTGGACGACAGTGCGCGTATACATCAGGGCTCCACCCACTGTACCCATAGAGTCCAGTAGAGGGCGGAGCCTGTGAGAGATTTAACGCCGGGTTACGTATTGTAACCCTTGTTATATAAACACAGGCGGAGCCCTCTACTCAGGGCACTGTCTGTCCTGTTCCGCTAGCTGAAGAGAGGTATAGGATAGCAGTCAGGAGGCGAGGCCTCATTTTATACGGTGTGATGCGTGCGCATTCAGGTAGGCCCGCCCTGGGCCGGCTACGTCTATAGAAGTCTCAGTGGGAGAATGCACGCGGGATAAGGTAGTACCCATAGAGTCCAGTAGAGGGCTCCGCCTGTGTTTATATAACAAGGGTTACAATACGTAACCCGGCGTTTCATGATGTCATAGATAAAGGTGCATTTAACGATGCTCATTACATATTAGTATCAACCTGGTCTCACCAGAATGCGTGACTCCACCACGACTCCTTAACACCGCAGTGCGTGGTGGAGTCACGAACTTTGCTACATTTACGTGTCGGCACCACGCAAACAACCCCAATGTAAAGTGAATGAGGCTCCTTTGTCGTGGTGCACACACGCATTTCTACAACGTCCAGCAGTGAGCTTTTATTCTATAAAACATTTTTAAAATCTACTTTATAGCTTGTAGTAACTCATGGGAGGCTTCTTTTATTTTATTTGTATTCATAATCATTTTTATTATTTCGTCAGAATGTATTATGGTGCATTAGTTACGAATTTTTGTTCTCAAAAAACAGTGCATTGTGTGTAATACAACTGTGATTTTTATTAAATTAGTTAGTTTTGGCCAGAGCTTCAGCTGTGTCAAATAGATTGTTCCCTTTAGTTAACGTTATTTAAAAGATAATTATATTCCTATTTGATCATGTCCCCTTTATTGTATTACGGACGCAGAGAGCAATGTGAGCGTCCATTCCCATTGGATAACGGAGGATTTTACACCCGGAAGTAAGTATTCTCCTTACTGTCGATTGATTTTACAGTGATATCTGCACTACTCATCAACTAAAAAACACCAGATTATCCTTGTTAATTACACAACATTGATTGGTTTAAATTGTGTGCAATGCTTTTGTAATTTTCCCCTTCGATTCTGAGAAACAAATATTTGTTCAGAGTTTAGGATGGCCGAAGACACTACACTACCCAGAATCCTCAGCTATTGTTCCGCTTTGCCTCAAGCTCTGTGATTGGTTGACCTCCAACTGCATTCCATATGAAAAAAAACGTTTCGTAAAAGATCAAATCATACTTTATTCAGCAGTGCTTGCTTTACTCTGTGAAAGTCATCACATGAATGCATTGTAATGAATGGTTTGGCTGAATTACATATTACACATCTGTCGTAGTTCTTTATTTATCTACAGAGATCGGGCCTCAGAATAGACCGGAAACTATTCTTTTACCGTTCTCTTTTAATTTCACAATAAAGTTAGTAGTAATAATTTGTTTTGATATTATTGTTTTTTATTAAATACTAGACTGGTCATGTTAAGACCATCTTTTCTGTGTTGCTGTGGGTTTTTTACATCGCTTTTGTGTTACAAATATCAAAACAATAACAGAATATATCCGTCGTAAACTAAACCAGAAACAGCAGTATATTTTATTTTGTAAACACTGTAAACTTGACAGCTTTTTAACCCGCACCTCCTACTGGTTAAAGCATGTTATTACACGTTTAGAGTAATGCAATGCAGGTAGATTGTGTTGCTTTTTAATGACTGTTTTAAAATACCTTTTTCTTAATGTCTTTCATTTTTGTAAAGCACTTTTGAATGTGTTATATTTGATGAAAACATTTAAATATTAAGAGTACATACTCTTAATATAGTGGGAAAGTGGAAGGTCAATGATATAAATAATATAGAATAGAAAATATCAAGAAGATACTGTAAGTGATCTCTACAATAAAACAGTTTAGTGCCTGATAGGAGGATGTGCAAAAAACAGACAAACTAATAAGGCTTTATTTAAACATTAAAGAATACTTTAGGTTAAGGTCTTCTTTTAAATAAGAAAAAAGCTTTGGGGGTATCTACAGATATTAAGCCTGACAAAGTACTTAATGTCTAATATATTGCATGGTTTGTTTTGGAACTTGACAATCAACTTTCCTGCAATGTTAACTATGTTGAAGCACTTATTTTAACTGATATTATACATATTAATTATACTCTTATAAGATGTATGTAGATAGTATAAGAAATGTGCAGAATATGTTTAATGGTGGAGGTACACAGATATCGATAGATGTTTTGTAATGCACTGTTGAGGAACCTGTGACCCAAGTTTTTCATTCATTGCATAACTACACCGTAGTTGTGTATATGATATGTCAATGAACCTTAGAAAATCTTGAAATCTTGAAAGGGATGTGCAAAATAGCCATTATATACAGTTTTTAATTAACTATTAGTAGAGAATAACGAGTAATGAATATACTTTATAGGGATCTGCAGATAAATATTTAGTCTTCTCAAGAACCCACTACAAAATATCTCGCCTGATTGTTGACACTTGACAATCACCTTCACTGAATTTTACTCAGGCGTAACTAAAGTCTGATTTAAGGGTTGTTTATATTGCACA
This sequence comes from Trematomus bernacchii, assembly GCF_902827165.1. Classification (NCBI taxonomy): domain Eukaryota; kingdom Metazoa; phylum Chordata; class Actinopteri; order Perciformes; family Nototheniidae; genus Trematomus; species Trematomus bernacchii. The sequence goes on along the minus strand of NW_022987851.1, from coordinate 4,070,697 downwards.
TCATTAATCCAAATCTGTAAAGTAACTAAAATAAATGTAGTGGAGTAAAAATACCAGGTTAACCTTAAAGAAAGCCCTCAGGATTATAAAAGACCCCCATCACCCCAGCCACAAACTGTTCTGTCTGCTGCCGTCTGGCAGGCGGTACCGCAGCATCCGGACTAAAACCACCAGATCAGGGACAGTTTCATCCCACAGGCCATAAGACTATTAAACACCTGAACTTAGGCTGGTGCCCCACAAGGACGAAAACGGGTTGTATCCGCATATTTCTCTTGCGTATAGTCCTTTTTGCCACACAAGGCCGTAACTAAACGATAGAAACGGACCCCGCAAACGATAACGGGTCCAAAGGTGGATAGATCGCGATTGCGTTAATCCTATGCGTTTTGCCGTATGCGTTCCCGTGGGGCACCAGCCTTAGAAACAACATCCATAACATTCATCTGGCTGCTACTTAGAAATTATTTATCTAATATATCATATTCCAATCACTTGTATATAGACTCTTATTGCACTATTTCACATTTTACTATTTTACTATTTTTCTTTTTGTATTTACTTGCACTATTTTTTCTGTGTATCTGTTTTATTGTGTTGCACTGTTGGAGGAGCCTGTGACCTAAGGGGGAGGGGGGTAGGACACGTTCGATTCCTGTTTTGGATAGTGTGCCGTTGATGGGTTTCATTCCATTTCAAAGTGCTTTTTCACGCTCCGTGTAAACTTCGCGCACTGCCACTCCAACATCCAATCACAGAGCTTGAGGACTGATCACGGGGTTTGTCAAGCTAAGCACATGGTGTAGTCCCATAGCTGAGGATTCTGGGTAGTGTAGTGTCTTCTGCCATCCAAAAACTCAGAAAAAATATTTGTTTCTCCGAATCGAAAGGGGAAAATACAAAAGCATCAATGTTGTGTAATTAACAAGGATAATCTGGTGTTTTTGAGTTGATGAGTAGTGCAGATATCACTGTAAAATCAATCGACAGTAAGGAGAATACTTACTTCCGGGTGTAAAATCCTCCGTTATCCAATGGGAATGGACGCTCACATTGCTCTTTGGGTCCGTAATACAATAAAGGGGACATGATCAAATAGGAATATAATTATCTTTTAAATAACGTTAACTAAAGGGAACAATCTATTTGACACAGCTGAAGCTCTGGCCTTCCTTAAAAACTAACTAATTTAATAAAAATCACAGTTGTATTACACACAATGCACTGTTTTTTGAGAACAAAAATTGGTAAATAATGCACCATAATACATTCTGACGAAAAATAAAAATTATTATGAATACAAATAAAATAAAAGAAGCCTCCCGTGAGTTACTACAAGCTATAAAGTAGATTTTAAAAACGTTTTATAGAATAAAAGGTCACTGCGGGACGTTGTAGAAATGCGTGTGTGCACCACGACAAAGGAGCCTCATTCACTTTACATTGGGGTTGTAGCAAAGTTTGTGACTCCACCACGCACTGCGGTGTTAAGGAGTCGTGGTGGAGTCACGCATTCTGGTGAGACCAGGTTGATTAGTATAGTTGCCAGCTCATAGGGTCCTTTTGTAGCCCAGAAATGTTGAGTAGTACACCAATGTTTTATGCGGGAAATGTATAGTACGGGTCCGCAGCACATAGAAACTGCCGAATATATGTCGAGCAATATGCACAATCAACATAAGTTGTGTTAATTAGCATGGATTACCATTATAGCCTTTGGGGACAATAGTTTAAAAATGGCTTGGCCGATTTGGACCATTTTGGAGTGGTTTCGGAATTATAGAGGATGCTCCATTTCTGACACTTTCTGGATCAAGAATGGCAGCTTTATCCAAAAAATTTCCATATTTGTACTCCCGGTGGACTAATTTGTATACATTTTGGTCGATTTTGAAGATTTAGGGGACTCATCATTTAGATTGGAAAGATTGCTTATTTATTTGAATAACATTTGTACACATTAGAGTTAATCATTTTCGTCTTGTGCTCCCTATATCCAATGGTGACTCGCAACACTACTCATGGTAGTCAAATCAGCCCTCCAAGAGTACACATATGGCCACTTTCTGGTTACAACTGCAATCTTTCGCAAGTTTTAGCACTGCTGTAAAAATAGAAGATTTTCCAAAAATTGGAGAATTACGGAGTTTACACACAGCGGCGTGCGTTGAAGCTTCAACGCTTCTGCCCATTCACTTTGAATGGGGTGACGTCACGCTTCGCCGAACTGCATTGTGGGAGCAAAGCGTAGCTCGCTTCAAAAATAGAGCAATGTTCTACTTTTGAAGCTTCGACGGAAGCGTTAGCCAATCGAATCATATGCCAGTACAAGCTCTAGCCCAGGCATGGGCAAACTAAGGCCCGCGGGCCATATACGGCCCGTTGGGCTTTTTAATCCGGCCCGCCGAATATTGGTACAAAATTGTCCAAAATATAGGAAAGACCGCATTCATTTAGCCTTTTTCCTGCAATACCCGGCATTTCAGTTGATCCCACTAGATGGCGCACTCTAGACACAAATGACCTTTGCTGGAGTCGGCAACCCACCAAATACGTCACGCTTACATTGGAGGGGGTCAAGATTAACCTGAGCAATAACAGTTCACGGTTAGTAGTACAGCGAATACAAATTGTAACGAGCAGTAGCGCTGAGAAAAGGGACTAGAACGCGACCACACACTTATAAAAAAAACGTAGGCCTATATAAAGTCAAGCAACACTAACCAGCTTAGTGTGATTCTGTTTATTTTGTGTAGAAAACGGTTTATGCCACAATATGATAGCAACAAGTAGTCGAGATAGTCTGATTAGCTTCGGTTGCTATGCTAACATCACCTGTAGAATGCCAGAGAAACGTTCATAACAGCGTTGTGATGCCAAACAGCGTCAATTCAGACTGAAACACATTCAATTATCGGGATGGGGGATATTTATCAGCTGCTTGTGTGACAGTCGGACAGTGAAGACTTTCCAGCGGCCGCTGCTGTGAGTTAACAGTAGACTAAACTCCGGTGGACGATCAGCGCTGCAGCGGGCGGTAATGCAGCTGAACCACATTAATAAACAATGCACCACGGCACTCTGGAGAAAGGTATAAGGTTGGAGAAGTAGTTCTTTAATTTAATCTAGCTTCGTATGATTAAAAACGACCCGACGCAGTCCTCTATTGATGTTGTTATGAGCGGTGTTGCGGAGAAAATCAGCGACGTAAAACTCTGTGTGGGTCATAAGAAGGCACGTAAACGGTTACGTCATGACGCAAACAATGACGCAATAACTCACCTTTGAACCTAATTCACCTTTGAACCTGCATTTGTAACAATGAGTGGACTAAAGAAAAGAAAAGTCGACAATGAGTGCAGAGTGTTTAATGAGGAGTGGACAGCTAAATATTTTGTTCACCGATCTGCTACTGGCCCGGCCCGTCTGTTAAATTTTAAAACTCATAGTGGCCCCCGAGCCAAAAAGTTTGCCCACCCCTGCTCTAGCCAATCAAACCGCTGCTTGTGTGTCCGGGGCGGGAGATTCAGGTGATTGGTTGTTGGTCTAGCTTCAGACATGACCGCCGGCAAGCTTCAACGCATGCCGCCGTGTGTAAGCTCCGTTAACCATTTTCTAACCAGCTGTGGATTCAAACAATTAAAATTGTTTTGCTCACTGTCAACAAGGACTGAGGTCTTTGAGATCCATTAAGCCCCTGTCACACTGTCCCGAAATTGACACCAGATGGACACACGAATATGGAATTGTGAATTTCGCACGAAGATGGCCCCGAACTTGGTCAACAGCCAAGCAACAGCTGAAGCAACAGCCGAAGCAAGTATGCCTACAGAAGGCCACACGATGGCACCCGGCCGAACCACACACGAAAATATGGTTGTTGACTTTACTGATGATTTAGAATGTATCCAGACTCAACGTAAGAGCTTGTGCCTCTTCGGGGGGTGCTAACATTTAAACATACAGTTTATTCTTTACTTTCTCCATCTTTATATTATGTAGATTAGAAGATATTACTTATCTCCGTCGTGTTGTTTCCATAGCAACAACAACTTCCTGTCAACGGCGTAAACTCGCCTTCAAAATAAAAGCATCTAAATAAAACAGGAAGTTAACCTGTTCCACTCTGAGCCTGTTTTTCAGGTCTCAGGCTCGAAAATGACATTCCCAGAACAAATGACCATATCTTCCCTTCTAAAAGGGTTAAATTAATAATCTTTGTTCTCAAAGTAATGATAAACCTGTGAGTTGGATGTAGAAGTGTCAGAATCAATATAAATGTTTTTTATTTTAAAGAAAATTTAGATTTTACATAGTAAAAAACTGTAAATTACAATTACACTTAAGACATATACAACTGCAACAAAAGTAACAAACACAATGCAATATCCTTTTCAATTTCAAAGAACACAAATTGGGTTGTATACATGAACAAATAACTATAAAACAACAATACTGTAGAATAACAAAATTAATGCCGTGAATAAACCGAAATACACGTGTTGAAGCGGTTCGATGCTGATTACTAAGCCAACCAATCCCCCCGCGCGGGCCGAATATCCGAATATTCACTGCGAATTACTACCGAATATCCGGAGCCCGAAAAATGGTATTCGGGACAGCCCTACTTACCAGCAGGCGTCGGTAGTGTGTATTCGTCATTCAAAAGAGGCAACAACCGGAAGACAGACTGCGTGATACACCGAGAGAAGAAGAACAGACTGCGTGACATAAACAAACAACAAATAGCGTGTGCGTTCCATTTTCACTCTACAACGAGAAGCTCATGGGGCTTTCCCGAACCTGTGTCGAGAGCTGGAGTTAAATGAAATCTCAGATTTGCCTTCTTAATAGTTTGTTTGGGTCCCTCACTTCCGTTTCGCTTCTCATACACTGATTCGCTAAGCTGAACAGCCAATCAGAGGGATTTCTTTGGCCGACGGCCTACCGATTCAACATGTCGAATCGGTGGCGGAAGGTGTCGGCACGGCCGAAAAGACACGACGGTGCAGTACACACCAATCTGAGTAGGGCGACACGACGCTCATCGACGGCCCGACATCTATCGACATCTATCGACGCAGAAAATCGGCTCGGTGTGTAAGGACCTTTATACATACAACTGCAACGTAACAAAAACAATGTAAATATTATTATTATTATTTACATAATATGTTTAGATGATTTTGTTGTGCAATAAATGCAATCTCGATGTCATCGTACTATAATACGATGGCTACACGACGGCATTGCGAGGGCTTCACGTAGTCGTGTTGCCTTCCTAAGACAATCGGGCAGCTTCTTGTTTCCTTCATATTATATATCAATCTTTATTTTCAGACTCAAGGTCCATATCACATACAAAATGACAAGATACACATCAATAAATAAGATTAAAAAGCTAAACACAAAATAAATAAAAACAAACAGATAAAAAACATAAAATCAGTCCAATTACAGCTAGCCACACATGCTCACTGTCTGTATAGGCTATTGCGCCAATGTCTCCAAATCATGGAAGAGAACCGAGTAGAACTCTTCACAGGGTTAATTAAAGTCGAGATAACATGATTGTCAGAGTCTTCTAGGCGACACATGAATTTGTACATTAACTTTCTTAAAAGGGCTTGACAGGTAGGTACCCCCAAGTTAACAAACAGCTGGCTAGCACTGTGCCATCTTGGTACCCTCACCAGCAACCGTAAAGCATCATTGTATGCAACTTTTAGTTTTTGCATGCTTCTAGCCTTGTAGTTACTCCACAATTGAGCCGTGTACAATGGTTGTTAGAGCCACAATGAAGTCAAAGTTATTATTTAGATTCATAATTTGATAAATGAATTAATGATGTAAAATGATTTATATTGCCATGGTGAATATCTTTTGATGAAATGATTGTTTATTTCAAATCGTAAATATGATCTGTTTCCTTGTACCTTCCGGTGTTTATTTAAGTGAGGTAATTGAGGACAGCCGCGGTGCTCTGAGACCTGATGAGACGGGGAGCGGAACAGTTTTTCGACCGCAAATTGTAAATGAAATTAGTGTTGCAAATTGGACTGCAAAGTATAGTTTATATAGGAAAGTATATCGCCGAAATTATTAGTTAGATTTGTTATTTTGAGACTATTTAAGTCAATACCTTTTTTGTTAATAAATTACATTTTTTGACTGAAAACCTTCGGCTGCTTATTGCTCTGGATTGCGTGTCGTCAACCCCGCTCTATAGTGGCATCAAAGGAAACCTTGGATGCCATTACATCAAGTCGAAAAACTCCGTAAGGAAGAGACACACACCTGTGGACACACCGGAGCTGACAGACTGGGCCGGTCGTGAGTAAATAAATGGAATAAATCCGTATACGCATTGAATGGAATGTCGGATGTGTTAAAGTCTAAGAGGAAATCATAACAGCGATGCACGCATTGGAGGAGGAATGTAAATACCTGTGGATCGTCTGTGAAAAGAATGTGATTTAATTTGTTTGTGCAACAAAGGAAGCCAGTGGCGTGCTCTGTGAGACTCATTAAAGGAGCGCAACGTCTTTTACGCACGGCTTAAAAGACGTTGCGCTCCTTTAATGAGTCTCACAGAGCACGCCACTGGCTTCCTTTGTGAGACTCATTAAAGGAGCTCAGGTCTCATTATTTTGAGACTATTTAAGTCAATACCTTTTTTGTTAATAAATTACATTTTTTGACTGAAAACCTTCGGCTGCTTATTGCTCTGGATTGCGTGTCGTCAACCCCGCTCTATAGTGGCATCAAAGGAAACCTTGGATGCCATTACATCAAGTCGAAAAACTCCGTAAGGAAGAGACACACACCTGTGGACACACCGGAGCTGACAGACTGGGCCGGTCGTGAGTAAATAAATGGAATAAATCCGTATACGCATTGAATGGAATGTCGGATGTGTTAAAGTCTAAGAGGAAATCATAACAGCGATGCACGCATTGGAGGAGGAATGTAAATACCTGTGGATCGTCTGTGAAAAGAATGTGATTTAATTTGTTTGTGCAACAAAGGAAGCCAGTGGCGTGCTCTGTGAGACTCATTAAAGGAGCGCAACGTCTTTTACGCACGGCTTAAAAACAAATAAATAAATCATGTCGGACAATCCCAGGACTTCTGCTGACGCAGAAACATTGTTAAAATCACTCAAAGCCTCCCGCAGTGGGAAATTAGGAGCATGCACAAGGAAAATGAACGAAATGAAGGCCTTGCTTGTGGATGATGGGAATGTGGAGCATGTGAATGAAGCTTTGGAGATGTTTAAACAAAATATAAATGACTTGTGCAGTGTTCATGAATCCGTACAACAGCTTTTATCGGAGGAAGAGAGAGAGGAGGATCATGTGGACTGGTTTGAGCCAAAAATGACACATTTTGAATATTGTATGAAAGATGTGGATGTGTGGAAAAGAGAAAACTTTGCACAATGAAAGATTCATCCCCATGACAGCATCTCGAATGTTTCACACAAGTCAAAGAGCTCAAAAACCTCTTCAGTCTCCTCAGCATGTATAAGAGCGTCTGCTGAAAAGGCCGCCCTGCTAGCCAGAGCAGCTGGATTAAAGGAGAAACATGCACTGCTATTACAACAAGCAACACTAAAAGCTGAACTGGAACAAATGGAACTGGACACAGAAATTGCAGCATCTGCTGCTAAAATAAAGGTTCTGCAAAGCATTGGCATGGAGGAAAAAATTGATGATCAAATTCAAGATGGAATGAATGCTTATCTGGAGGAAAGAAAAGAAAGAAGCACAGACACGTTGGATCCTGAAATCTCAGCCATGGAGTTCATGCCATTGGGTGCAGTGCCTAAAACACCACTTCAGAGGACTGTCATTAATCTCCGCAGCCCTCAGCAACCCACGACACAGTTTAGACCTTTTAAAATGCCCACAATGCATAGCTCCACCCAACGCAATAAAACCCATGATAACCTCGACACTGTTATACAGAGACAGAGAGATATTGCTGACCTCATCATTATGCAGCAAAAACTTACCTTGTTACCAACAATGGAGATAAAAGTGTTTGATGGTGATCCACTTGAATATCAGTCCTTTATGCGAGCATTCGAACACCTTATTGAGGATAAAACAGCTGGCAGTCATGACAGGCTCTACTTTCTCGACCAGTACACTTCCGGCCAGCCCAAAGATCTCGTTCGCAGCTGCCTGCATATGGAAACCCAAAGAGGCTACACAGAAGCCAAACGGCTATTAAAGGAGCACTTTGGGGACGAGATCAAAGTAAGCAGCGCCTATTTGGAAAAGGCAATGAACTGGACATCAATTAGACCGGATGATGGCAAAGCGCTTCAGGCATATGCAATGTATTTAAGAGGATGCTGCAATGCTATGCAAGATTTACAGTACATGGATGAACTAGATATTCCTTCCAATCTAAGATCAATAATATCTAAACTCCCTTACAAACTGCGAGAAAAATGGCGGACAGTGGCGTATGACATATTACAGAGAACAAAGAGGAGAGCTAGATTTTGTGACCTTGTGGAGCTTATGGAAAAACAAGCTAAAATACTCCTGGACCCATTATTTGGGGATATACAGGATCGCCACATCTCTAGCCCAAAGATGGCCACTAGGAGCCAACCCATGAGCCACAGAACACCTAAAAGTAGAGGCAGCAGCTTCGCCACCATCATCGCAGCAGCAGGTGATCAGGAGAGCAGCGCCGCACCATCAAACACAGAGCAGCGTGGCACCTTCAAACAGCCACAAGGGGGCAGTCCTGCCTCTTTTTGCTACTTTTGTAAAGGCAAGCACGTGCTGACTGATTGCCATCAGTTCAAAAATCATCCACACAAGGAAAAGGTTGACTTTTTGAAGATAAATGGTTATTGTTTTGGATGTTTGATGAGGGGTCATATGAGCAGGAACTGTAGGAAAAGGCTGACATGTCAAACGTGTCAAAAAGGTCACCCAACAATACTACATATTGACAGTCCACTTCTACAAAAGCCTCCCCCTACTGAAACAAAAGGAGCTTGGGTCAACAGTGCACTTGTCTCGGCTGGTGAAGCTACTGGGGCCGGTAGGGATTGTGCCCTAGCCATAGTGCCTGTTCGAGTCAAGGTTCACAAAGGAGATAAGTTTATCTCAACTTATGCTTTTCTTGATCCCGGCAGTTCAGCGTCATTCTGCACAGAGAATCTAATGAGACAGCTGAATCCCAAATCACGAAAAACGACAGTCGTTCTACGAACAATGGGTCAGGAAAGACTTGTAAAGAGTTACGAACTTAAAGGATTGGAGATAGGACATTTAGATGGCAGTACTTACCTTGACCTACCTCAGGTGTACACACAGAGTAAGATTCCTGTCTCAAAAGAAAATGTACCTACCCAAAAGGATCTGGAAAGATGGCCTTATCTAAGTGACATACAGCTGAAAGAAATTGATGCTGACATAGAGCTTCTAATAGGAGTTGATGTTCCTAAGGCAATGGAACCTTGGGACATAATAAGAAGTCAAGGAAATGGACCATATGCAGTCAGGACAGTGTTTGGATGGGTGGTAAATGGACCACTCAACGCTTGTACTGCTGTGGAATCCGGACCTGTGGTCACAATGGTCAACGGATACATCAGCAACCAGACTAAACGATATCACACATTTGTGGCAAACAGAGTTTCAGTGATCAAGGACCTGTCTCAGGAGAAGCAGTGGAGGCATGTGAGCTCCATGGACAACCCTGCCGACGACGCATCCCGTGGGCTGCATGTAGAAGACTTTCTAAAGACATCAAGGTGGATAACAGGACCTAAGTATCTGGAAAAGGAAAAGGAATATTGGCCAAAAACACCTAAGAACCTGGGCCTTATTCCATCAGAGGACCCAGAGGTTAGAAAGGACGTAGCAGTTAACAGTTTGAGTGTCCACGAAACCAACCCAACCAGCAAACTGTTTGAGTATTACTCATCATGGAGCAGACTGCAGAGAGGGGTTGCTTGGATACTTAAATTAAGGGGAATCCTTCTTCTGCTAAATCAAAGAAGGAAATCTGCTAAAGCTGACCTTGCCCCAGATTGGACTCTTTTGAAATCCTTAAAGGACAAAATGAACAAGCTAAAGTTGACATTTGGATCACAACATCTGTCTGTGGAGGACATTAGAGAAGCTGAAAAGTCAATAATTGACTTTGAGCAAAGACGTCACTTCTCTCAGGAACTTGCACTTTTGGAGAAAGGAAGGCAAGTAAGAGCAAGCAGCTCTATCAGGAAGCTGGACCCAATCTTAGTTGAAGGCATATTAAGAGTGGGAGGACGAATAAGCAAATCGGCAATGCCAATGGATCTGAAGAACCCCATTATCTTGCCCAAAGACTCGACTATATCCAAACTGATCCTGGGCCACATCCATCAGCAGATTGGACACTCGGGGAGAAGCCACATGCTCTCAAGACTAAATCAAAGATTCTGGTTGCCTCGTGCTAACTCGGCAGCCAGAAAAATAATCAAAGCCTGTGTTTTCTGCCGAAGAATGCTAGCCACAGTTGGAGAGCAGAAAATGGCTGACCTCCCAGAGGATCGGGTGTCTCCAGATCTACCACCCTTTACTCATGTTGGTATTGACTTCTTTGGACCCCTGGAGGTTAAACGAGGCAGAGCAAATGTAAAACGTTGGGGAGTGATCTTCACCTGCCTTGTGAGTCGTGCCATACATCTGGAAGTTTCGAGCTCATTGGACACTGACTCCTGCATCAATGCTTTGCGCAGATTCATATGTCGCAGAGGGCAAGTGACAGGCATCAGGACAGACAACGGCACACACTTTGTGGGAGCACAGAAAGAGCTAAGAGCTGCTCTTAAAGACCTGAATCAACACAAGATTCAAAATGCATTACTCAGGGACGGAGTAAAATGGACTTTTAATCCGCCATATGGAGCCCACCATGGTGGAGTTTGGGAGAGGCTCATCAGACCTGTAAAAAAGATTCTGTGTTCCGTTCTAAAAGAACAGAGATTGGATGATGAGACTCTACAGACAGCTTTGTGCGAAGTTGAGAGCATCATGAATGACAGACCATTGACTACAGTTTCAAGTGACCCAAACGATCTCGAACCCCTCACGCCAAATCACCTCCTTCTGCTAAAGACAAAACCGATTATGCCACCTGGACTCTTTCACAAGGAGGACTTGTACTCACGGAGGAGATGGAGACAGGCACAATACCTCGCAGATCTCTTCTGGAGGAGATGGATAAGAGAATATCTCCCAATCATGCAACAGCGAGTCAAATGGCACAACCCCAAACGGAACCTTCGCCCCAATGATCTCGTCGTCATCGTGGATAATACAGCACCAAGAAATTCCTGGCAAATGGGCCGGGTGATAAAGACGTTGTCAGGGTCGAAAGGGCTTGTCCGAAGTGTCTTGGTGAAAACCAAGAGTAGCACCTTACAGCGGCCAATTGACAAGCTCTGTCTGCTTCTGGAAGCAGTTGATTGAACACAAGGTGTCATGTGCTAGTAACCTCTGACACCCAGTATCACACATACACACATATGCCCCCCCCCTTTTCTCTTGAACTCATGCAAACACACCTAACACAAACATTGGACTATGAACTATGACAATGATTGTATATTGATGACAGTTACATTTGAGTAACTGCTTGTTTTTTGGCTCTATTATAATGTTTTAATTGTTTTGCTACTGCGTCAACAATTAGGGGCCGGTATGTTAGAGCCACAATGAAGTCAAAGTTATTATTTAGATTCATAATTTGATAAATGAATTAATGATGTAAAATGATTTATATTGCCATGGTGAATATCTTTTGATGAAATGATTGTTTATTTCAAATCGTAAATATGATCTGTTTCCTTGTACCTTCCGGTGTTTATTTAAGTGAGGTAATTGAGGACAGCCGCGGTGCTCTGAGACCTGATGAGACGGGGAGCGGAACAGTTTTTCGACCGCAAATTGTAAATGAAATTAGTGTTGCAAATTGGACTGCAAAGTATAGTTTATATAGGAAAGTATATCGCCGAAATTATTAGTTAGATTTGTTATTTTGAGACTATTTAAGTCAATACCTTTTTTGTTAATAAATTACATTTTTTGACTGAAAACCTTCGGCTGCTTATTGCTCTGGATTGCGTGTCGTCAACCCCGCTCTATAGTGGCATCAAAGGAAACCTTGGATGCCATTACAATGGTGTACAGAGAGCTTTAAAAAGTGATACCTTGACATCTACAGAGCACTTGTGAAATTTCCGCATTAATATGTTTGCCTGGGCATACAGTTTGCAGCGTTGTCTATGGATGTCTTTGTCGTCTGTAAGATCATCAGAAATATAATGACCAAGGTACTTAATCTGACTGCACACAAGAAGAATGTTGCTACTGAGAATAAAATTAGGAAATACAGCCTTTTGATCCTCTTTACTTCTCACAATCATGATACTACTCTTCTTGGCGTTATAGTTAATATTAAAATCAATGCCATACTGGGAACAAATCCTCAGAAGCTGTTAAGTAAGCCAGCACTGCACGGGGAAAAGATGATTAAATCATCTGCATACATAAGGTGGTTGACAACAGTAGCACCGATGACACAACCAGTTTTACACAAGTTCAGTTTCCTAGACAGATCATCCATGTACAGATTAAACAACAAAGGAGATAAAATCCCACCTTGCTTGACCCCATTACCAACATAAAAATGTTCAGACACAGTATTGCCCCACTTCACCTGCATAGTCTGATGTGCATACCAGAAGGCTAAGATCCTTATTATGTACTTGGGTACCCCTCTCTGGCACATTTTGTCAAATAATTTGAAATGATTCAGTCTATCAAATGCCCTGGAAGCATCAATAAAACACAGAAACATGGTGGAATTATGGCTTCTATATTTTGCTATAATGTCTTTTAAAGCAAAAATACACATATCTGTGCCGTGTTTTCTTTTAAAGCAAACTGGTTGTCAGCTGTGGTAATATACCTTTCCAGCCTATCCAACAGAATTTTCTCCAACACTTTGGAGAGAATGCTAGCTAAAGCAATGGGTCTGTAATTATCAATGCCATTAATCTTCCCAGCTTTATCCTTGATGACTGGCACAAGTAGCACAGATAACATGGAATCTGGTAAGACACCATGATTAAGGAAACCAGTAAGACACAGAGCAAGAAGAGGAGCAAGCTTAAGACTGGCATATTTTAAGTGTTCAGCTGAGATGAGATCCGGGCCACAAGCTTTGTTATTTTCTAGATTCATTATAGTGTTGAAGACTTCCTCTGATCTAACTATAACGTTTTCAGTGGAGTCAACCTTTTCAACCACAAATGCATCACTCTTGACGCAGGTGAACAACTCATGATAGTGTTGTCGCCACAGTTCAGCAATGTTGTCTGACCCACACACTCCTTCAATAGAAGACGGTAAGGGAGTCTTACGGCCCGTCCACACAGCAGCGTTAAAAAAATCTTGGAACGCTTCTGCCCATTCACTTTGAATGGGGTGACGTCACTTTGCCTCACTTTTCGCCGAACTGCATTGTGGGCAGCAGAGCGGAGATTTTCAGGATTTTCAGGATTTTCAGGATTCAAAGTTGAGCAATGTTCAACTTTTGAAGCTGAGGTGGAAGCATCAGCCAATCAAATCCCGTGTATGCAAATCTGACAGTTCAAGCGCTAGCCAATCAAACCGCGTGTATGCTGGGAGAGACATACCACAGGTCATTTCCTCATATTCCAAAAAATGGAGGAGAAATTAGCGGTAGGGAATCACCCGGTGCTTTATGACCAGTCCCTATTTACCTACCGGGATATAAACCGGAGGAGCCAGGCATGGAGGGAGGTGGCAGAGACAGTGGTAGGTTTTCGCCTGTTTGGGGAGTTTATATCCAGTTTACTTCGGGCTTTTTGGCTTCGTATGTCGGGGGCGGGAGATTCATGTGATTGGTTGTTGGTGCCTTGCTCGCAAAAAATCCCCAAGCTTCAGATACGCCCACCTCCAAGATTTTTTTAACGCTGCTGTGTGGACGGGCCGTTACAGCAGTCTATGACTTTGACCTCTTTCCAGAAATCATAGCAACTATTGTTGTGCAGCTTTCTGGCAAGTGAGTCAGCCCTCAATGTGTCCTCATTTTTTTTAATGAAGCGGACAGCATACTTATATTTGGCATTAGTGGCCTGTTTATGTACAAACAAAGACCCCTGTCTCGGCCTACCAGATTCTGCCGACAATTTAAAAGCATCTCTAGCAGCAGTGTGTAGCTCAGTCACATGTTCATTCCATCCAGGTTTTATACTATGCTCGTATTTTTCTTATTGTTGTAAAAACCCTTACTTGAGGCATTTAACACACCAATAATAAGATCATATGTAAAACATAGATCACTACCATGCTGCGCATTTTTACAGTTGGTGTCACTACACAGCATTGCTTCTCTTGGAATTACAACCAAGTCTAATGATTTGTCAGTGAGTGAGGTATAGTGTTTAATATCCTTCTCACTTAACTTTGACCAATCCAGCCTCCCTGTGTACGTTTTATTGTAATCAACAGATAGCACCGGAATATTTTCAACATTTAGGGTCAATACAAAAGGAATATGATCTGTAGTAGCCAACTCATAACAAATGTCAATGTTGTCCAGAGAAGCGTGTGCATCAGCTGTGCATATACAGTGATCAAGCCATGATACAGTATGCCATGCTTCAATAATATATGTAAAGCTTTTCTCAGGTAGTAGAGATTTGCTTGACAGTATGAGATTATTATCGTTACAAAAATGCAGTAAACATTTGCCAAACAGAGATTTATCATCCGAAATGTCAGCATTCAAGTCCCCCAGTGCGTTAACAAATGCCATTCTATTGCGATATTCATCTTCATTTTCATACGATTCATAAGGTGTATAAATATTTAAGATAATAAATGACCTATTTTCATACTTGATCTCTATACCAATGGCCCACTCGACGAATTGTCTTCGTGAGGCGAAAAATGCCCGATGGCACCGATGATCAGACGAAGATGACACGATTTGATAAGATGCCCTCACGAGTGCCTTGCGAAGGACAAAAATGGACACACAAATTCAACACGAAAAGGAACCTTCGCAAGGCCTGAGAAACTCCACCGGTGGTCATACGATGGCTTAAGATGCCCTCACGAATGGCCCGATGTTGTTACGATCAGAGCCGAATTTGAACATTTCCTTTATCGTGTGTCCATCTGGTGTCAATTTTGGGACAGTGTGACAGGGGCTTTACCAACACGTTTTTGAGTAAGATTTTCGATTTTTAGATCCATGGATAAAATCACAGGATTACTACAGGTTCTTGGGTTTGGCAGAAATTGTTGATTGTTTTTTAACTACACCATAATGTAAACAAGACTCACCACTGGTCAGGAAGTTGGTAGCCTTGTCCTTGATGGCTTGGGTCAGCTGCTGAGTGTTTTTCAGGTACTGGAGGATGTAGATGTTGGGGGCCAGGAGAGCCATGTTCTGCTCACCACATCCATACGGCATCCGCAGCAGCCCATCCAGGTTGTTTAGAGCTCTGCCCAGAATGTCACCTGCACAGAAACAATGAAGCTAAGACTGTGAAAATGTAACTCAGCTGACTTTTGACTTTTTTTGACCCTCCTCAGTGTCATCCGAACGGCCAACGCTCTTTCATCCTTCCAACACACACAAAAGCACAAGTAGCCGGCTTTCAAATCATCTGCTAAAGTAGAGATTTTCTCTGTTCTTAGTTCAAATCTTAGTTAAACATGTGAAGGGAAAGGTTTTTGAATTGCTTGACAACAATGTTATTAAAGCAAAACATGATATCTCCGGAAAAAAAATATTCAGACAGAAATGTTTTTTTTTTCTTCCTGATACCATTATTGATAAAGCTTAAAGAGAGGGAAATGTATTTGTTACCCAGAACTGATAGCGAAGCTCGGGCTGATCCAACAATGACGTTCTCAGGCAGTTGTATTTCTATTTCCTCTTTCAAAGCCTCTCCTGTGTGCAGACAGGGAACAAACCCTCAGCTCAGTACAAAACAAAGATGTTGTTAAGATATTACATATTGTATTGGTAGTTTGATAAAATACCACACAAATTGGTGTCCATTAATAAATAAAAATCAGGTTGATCAAATGTATTTACATAATGACCTTCCATAAATCAATGACACCTGCACTTAACTTAGCACAATTTCCATAATAATTGCAATTACTGAATGTATTCATTATATTTTTTACATGAAATGTACTCCTAACTAACTTATAACCTTTGGCTGTTTCTTTTCCTGAACAAACTGACCTTCTGGGCAGAGCAGCCAGTTGTAGGTCTTGGACATCTCAGTTCCTTCCGCCTGAAAGGAAAATATATAATGTGAGTTCAACATTTTCCCTATAGTAAATGGATAAATTATACTTTGTCATTTTGTTTAAACGTCCTGACCTTGACTATGAGAGAACGTTTGACCACGTCGATACGACCCCTTTCTGGCACGCTCACAATCTCATTGTCACACGAAGCTTGGGATGCCACAGCCTCAGCAGTCACTGACACATTCACAACCCCTTCAAGAGATCAACAAACAAGATGTGAAACTTGATCAAGAATTGTGTTTTTATTCATTATCGTATATAAACATTCTGTCACTAAGGTGGATATGATTTCACTGAGCTAAAAAAGGTTGTATTCACCTTGGCAGACTAACATTTCATATCAGTCAAAAATGCTTCTCTCACCTAAAGCTGAGGGGGCCATGGTCCAGCTGAGGGTCTTGCGCTCACCACCGCACAAACAGGATGTGTACTGGTCACCAGAGAGGGGGGTAAGGGTGTAATCTAAGGAGGGGTCTGGAGCCACAGTAACCTGTTGAGAGAGAGAGATGGCAATATATACCAAAGAAAATGAAGATTTAAAGCAGAATCAGGAATGATTCCAAAAACCCAGAAATGTGTTGGCATTACTGCACGTCCGGTTCCTATGTCTCTGGGTCCCAGTTCTTTGAATGGGTTTTTGGTTAGAATGAAATGAAATCTGCGGTAAACACATGAGTTTAAGATATTTCTTTATTAACAACATAAATTCCGTAAGTAAATACCACACCGATGAATATCTGAAGCTTCCGTGTCTTAAAAAAGGTGGTTGCTAACAAGTGGTCAAATGAGATTAATAAACATTAGTTGCCTTTAACTCAGTGGCGGTGGCTTAAAAACATACAACTGTGAGTTTGTTTTTAGCCCTTTGGCGATAACATTAATACTTAGAAAATTATAAGATTGGTGTTAATATGTTGAGATTATCCCGCTGAACTAAAACCTCTAACGGACGACGGAAGTGCCAGCCAATCAAATCATATACAAGCACTAGCCCATCAAACCTCGTGCTTGTGTGTCCGGGGCGGGAGATTAATGTGATTGGTTGTTGGTCGCGCGCCAGACACGCCCACCGGCAAGCGTCAACGCGACGGAACCGTGTGGACGTACCGTAAGTATCATGAACGTTTAATTGTATTTACCACAGCATCATTTTTGCAAGATTCCAAACCCAGTGGGACTATGGATGCTAACTTTCAGGTTTTCCCTCACGTCATCCCAGCTCCACACTATTGTTTAAACTGCAGCATGATGTTACACCATTTTGACCTTTCTTAGGTGTATCTTGCAGACTTTATTTTCAAATAAGAGCAGAGAATAATCAAGGAGTTAGAAAACTAAAGTTAATAAATGAAGATTACTCCAGGTATTTACAAGAACCTTGGTATCCCTGTCATCATGATTTTTGTTGAAAGGGCCCGTTAAAGAGATGGTGAAGGAAAAGGCAAAGTACAGGTTTTAAATAGAGACCCTTCTAGCGATGGGATCAAGATGTGATGCCAAATAGGACCAGGGGTGTAAAGTGGGAGCTAATTGCACCTCCCCCACATTTCCTACACCCCTACATCAGATGTCTTCACTGAGCAATGCCCCCTTTTTACTTCGCCTACATTTTGATCTCAACGACAAACCTCGATTTCATTACTGTCATGGCTGGCAATAATGATCTAATATAGTTTTTTATTTGACTGTAAAAAGTGAGTGGTTTTAGTCCATATCAATAACAGTCTAAATAATGAGAACATATGTATCAACTCATAAGGAAACCAATTAAAGTATATTGTACAATCCTACATTTGGTTTATGGTGTTCAGAGAAATATGTGGGATCACAAGTATAAGGAATATTGAATGAATCATCTGAGTATCTATTCAGTAATCTTGTCCAATGTGAAATAAGAGGCAAATGTTTTAAGAACTTGGTCAATGAGTAAGGGACTGAGGCCTTGTTTAGAATGCCAGCCAAAATCTCTTTTTGGCATTTGCAGATTATATCCAAATTGACTCCAGAACTTCAATTTCCGATCAGATGTCAAAGGATGTGTCACTTGCAACGCAACACACAATAACAATGTCTATGGTGAAAGTTCTGAGCAGAATCCATGCTGCAAAAAAACAGTCAATAGACGGATGCACAAATAAATAGTTTGTTGGGACATTTTGGAGGTAGGAATGTGAAAAGGCAATGCCAGAGGAACCCTATTGAAAAGAAACCACCTATCAAGAGATACATTTCTATGCAATGAGATGAAGGATATGCAATTCAGTCAAAGTACAGTGCAGTCATTACACAACTATAAATTGCATTTATATTGGGTGCATTTCCATAACATTTGTTACATTTTCACCTGGTGATCCCTTAACTTTGCATATAGCAGCATAATCAGGTCAAATATTTAATTGGCCAAATACATCAGCCTCTACTGTACTTTGTGTTAAATGTTAATTAGCAAATGTCACCATGCTAACACGCTAAATTAAGACGGTAAACATCTCAAGCATGTTAGCAACTATTATGAGCATGCTGACGTAAATATGTAGGGTATGTGGAAATATAAGTTACCATGATGCAGCTGGTCAGGTAGTTGAAGACGGTTGCCTTCAGTTCAAAGTGCTCCCCTCGGATGATGGAGTAGGGCAGGCTGAGCTCGAGGAAGAAGGGCTGGAAGACCGTGATCTCTTTACGAGGAGCCAAGCCAAAACCTTGAGAGGACAAACAGAACGCCTCCGTCTCCCAGGTGGTGATGGTGTCTGGGACTGTGACGGACACATCCTTCGTTCCAGACTTTCTGGATCAGCAAAAACACACAAACAGATTCTGTGAACTTGAACACATACATCAGGGGTAGGCAAGTAAGTTTGGCCGTGGGCCAATTTTTTGCTGAGCCACAAGATGGCGGGCCAGAACATAATCGAAGCCTAATTCAAGGAATTGATTTTGGTAAGAGGGCGCAGCGCCCCTGTTCCCCGGTTCAGAAAAAACTCTGATATCGCTGATAACCCTCCCCATCAACACTCTGATGCGCAGTCAGATCCGCTGATTGGTTCACTGATGATATAGGCGCCCAATCCAGAGCCTCTGGATAGACCCGCCCAAAGGGAGGCTCGTCGTCTCTAGCCCCATTTCAGTCCCATGTTAAAAGTCAGGGCTATTATCTGTATTTTAACAGACTTATCTTTTAAATTGAGGTGTATTTATTGTTCTCTTCAAAGTTTATTTTTTTCTGAAATTTTAGGGAGGATGGTCCTCCCTTTCTTCAATGGACGAGCCTCCACTGAGTGAGTTATTAACTAGGTAGCAGTGTTATTTAACATACTTTTATTCTGATAAGTATTGTCAAGTTCTCTGGGTTTTTGGCATTTATTTGAGTGTTTGCCCACATTTGAGAGGCTTGAGGGGCAACAGAGGACGCATGGACAACTGGAATCCTTTTTCCTTTTCTTTATTTCAACTTTTCAAGGACACATTAGGATTCTTTCAGGTTGAAAACCTTTAAAAAATACAAAATAAATAAATTACAGCATGTTTTGCTTTGCAATTTATTTAATATATTATAAACCTAAATTAATCAGTAACCAAGTATTTTACTCAAACTCAATGTATTTAATAGTTAAAGGGGACCTATCATGCAAAATGCACTTTTGTACGTCTTGTATACATGAATATGTGTCCCCGGTGTTCCAGGGAACTCACCAAGTGTCAGAAAACACAACCCTCTCTATTTTCCTCCATACCCAAATCTCTAAAAAAGGGGCTGCAACGGATCTGATAAAAACTGATCCAGATTTGAACACTGTCCTGACGTCAGGACGGTGGCGCTACGGCTATTGGGCCAACTCTCCACCTATCAGGGGAATGTGGGGTTGGGCCACGGCCGGCCATTGCCGCTTGAAAGCGCTGGAGACGCTGTAGTACATATGCCAGGCCTGTAAGTGGCGCTGTAGTCTGCCACAAAAGCAGCGAAGAAGACTTCCCGCGCATGGTTGCCATGGTTACCCTTCTGTTTATTCTCCGCTGTGGCTTTTGTTCTCCCTCCCCGAGGCAAGCACTGTAATTCTCTCCGGTTAGTCCACCAGCAGATGACAAACACCCACCTCTCCGTCTCTTCCAAGGAACGAGGGGACCGTGCGGCAGAGTTTCAGTTAGGTTTTCTTTCGCCGGTCAAGATGTCCGTTAAAGTTTAAATCTTCCGGACAAAATTAGAAAAGTGCCGGTCAAAGGTCTTCTTTGTTATTTATTGAGCTTTAAAACAAATGAATAACAACTCTATATAATAATATAAGAATAAAACACGGAGGACAGAGATCTCTTTTTCTCCCCCTCTTCTGACTTGATCAGAGCACGCTCCCCTCTCCTGCAGGGGGGCGTGGTCAGCTGCAGCTCACAGAATCAGCCCCCTGCAAAAACAGGGCTGGAGAACAGCAAATAGAGTGAAATGAGGCATGGCTAAAATGCATGATCTGTTTGGTATTTTGAAAACAGAAACGTATAAATATACCTTATATAGGTATGGCCCTACAATATATCATTTAAATATAGCATGATAGGTGTCCTTTAAATAAGTACTTTAATTGACGTCAGTGCACCCCGCTGCCTGATTGTGCCTGTGCTGTATGTCATTCATTCTCAACATAGATAAAAGTACAATAAGCATTCTTCAGGTGTAGGTAGATTCTCTATTCGGACATTATAGCCTATATGTGCGACTGTCGGTCCGATGTTGTAAAAAAAAAAAAATCTCAAAATATTTTTTTATTTTTTATTCTCAAAATTACGGGCCAAATATTATTGCTGGCGGGCCAACAATGGCCCGCGGGCCGCCTGTTGCCGACCCATGACATACATGATGTAGTGTACAAGACTGTAAAAAACAAGGCATATAATACATAAGTAAAATATAACGGTCACCATAATTAAAAAACATTTTTTTAAATGTATTTACAAATTGAATGTTCACCAAGCTTCATTACACTTTTAATGATATAATGTACGTGTTATTATACAGTTTAACCTGTATGGGGCTCTACACTTACATTGGATTGAGGTCTGACATTCTGATTAGGGTCAAGAGTGAAGAAGTTGAGAGATTGCCACAACATTCTATATGTTTATTTTTATAATTGTATTTGTAAATATGTTATAAGTTATGAGGAACAGTTATTGCATTATTGTTATTCTGTGAAGTTGTGTAATGAATGGTCAGAACTAACATGTGAATAACGCATGCAGAGTACTGTATGTGTTTTTAGTAATTTAGGAACATAAATAAATATGTTATTCTTTGGCAAAGACACAAACTTAAGGAATGTGAATAAAGCCAGACCATTCTATACGCTAACTTGTGTGACTTCTCATGAATTTTCTCAGCCCTCCTCAGATCGCAATCCTGAGATGGTAACAGAAGCTATAACCCTGAAAATGATTCCCACTAGCACCAAAAAAACACTATTCCCCCTACAGAATCATTTAAAAATAAATGCCTGTAAAATGATGAATACATGTTCCTTGGCATAACAAAAGTCCTTACATACATATTTGAGCCAGCAGGTTAAAAACCATTCTAGTTGAACGGTACTTTTCCTGCTAACCCTTTGTGCAGGGAGAAACTCCCTCAATTCACGACCATGAAAACGATTTGAGGCAAAATCTTACCCAACCTCTATAAGCTCCCATATCCAGGTCTCGGGGAAAAAAGTGCGGACAGTCTCAATCGGTGAATCAAAAGAATGTTGGTTTGGGGAAGCGCTCCCCGGTCGCGAGCGCATTCGATCTGGAGCAGATTTATATCTTACATGCATACCTGAAATGAAAGCATACAATAATCCATCAGAAGCAGCAGAAAGCAATGACATAGTGACCTTTTTAAAAGCTGGTAAATAAACAGAATGTGTCATTTGATAGAACAAGAAAATCAAATACCATGGCCCTGGTGGTATTCTCTTCCTCTGTACTTGAGGCATGTCGGCACTCTGATAACCAGGTTTGTTGCTATCTTCATACCTACATTCTGAATACATAAATACAGTCATCACTTAAAAGTTGATTAACTAGGCAACAACTACATATATTGGTGTATGCTTTATTTTGTACATTAATGTTTGTGCACTAAGTACCTGGAAAACTGTATGAGCATCATCTCTCTGGTTTCTTTCACGATATGGAATAGCGTATCTTCTGGGTCTTACAAGCAAGCATTCTACACGATCTTCAACATTATGTGGAACATGGGATGCTTTTTTGACAGGCAACAAGTTGAATATCTGAGAAGAAAGGTATGATTCAATGTTATACACTGACAAGTGTTTGTTGTTCTTTAGGGGAGCTCTATGATTTAAGTTGTAGTCTTTTATCTTGAAATATGAATATAAATTATATTTGTTCAAACAGCACCTCACAAATATGATCATAACTTTTTCCTATAGCATTTTCAAAACAATGGGCCTCAACTAAATATGGCAACACAATCAGCATCAAGCTGCATTAAACAGATGTTTTACATAATTGTTTACGATATTCAACTGGTAGAAGAAGAGAATGATTACCATGACACAAGGAAATGACAACACAAACTCTAACCTCTTATTAAAGCTTATGCTGAGGCAACGTTAACTATGTATCTATTTGTGGTTGATTCTAGCAGGTACCTTGTCTGCTTCCAGAGTTTTCCCTGGCTCCTTGATGAGGACGCTCTGGTCGATAGCGCTGACACCACACAGAGAGTCTGGCAGGGCCTTCACCTGCAGGGTGGTCTGCTCTCCGGGGACGGCCGAGGATGGAGAGAACTCCAGCGACACCTGACGTATATACAAAAATATATCTAATCAACCAGAGAGTGAGATGATTTGTTTTGAGAACCTACACTGTTCTTAACCTTACACAAATGTGTAGTTTAACCTTTAATGTAGTTTGTGGTCTTAAGTGCCTAGAGGGGCAATGTCCCCACGCCAGACCCGCACATAGCAACATTGCTAGATAGTGTTTTAGTGGAATGACATGGGCTAGCTGTTGTTCCTGCCAACGCTTAATAAATAACTCATAGTGTCTAATGTGGTTTTTAGATTTTGTTGTTATTCTCACTCCCCAATCCCAACTCTGCTAATGTCGATGCTTCCTTTTGGGAAGTGACAAGGTGAGAGGGTAGGCACCAAAAATCAACCTTGCGCTTGTTCAACATTTAAAGGGGCCATATTATGCCTTTTGGGGTTTTCCCTGTCGTGTGTTATATAGGTTTTTGTGCATGTAAATGGTCCTCAAAGGTTAAAAGTCCTGTGTACCCTCCAGAGGTAAAACTCGCCTCAATACTAAACCTTGGCTAAGATTAAACTTCACTTTAATTTGCTGATCATTGTTAGGGAATAATTTGCTTAGGTATCTGACCTTTGACATACTTTGTCTGTTTCTCCTTCCTATGCCTCCTTTCCCATGGACACACGTCTTCAGCCCTGGGCTTGCTGCTATCCCCCTTAAGGAGGGGCTGCTCAAGCTGTCGTTGTTGCCAGTTTACAACCGGGCACAACTTGACATGAGATAGTTTACTGTTTAGGGACATCTGGAGCACCTTCTTATCTTACACACAAGGGGCTCCTGGGTGCACATTCTCTACCCACAGCTGACAACTTCTGTTGATTCAGTGTCTACTCTACTACTGTTTAGTCTCGGTGATGAGGAATGTTGATTACACATTACATGTCATTTGTTAGACTCTTTTATCCAAAGCGACTTACATACATTCAGTACTGTGGACAATGCCCACAGGAGCAATTTGGGGTGAAGTGTCTTGCCAAGGGACACAACGACATGCTGACTGCAGTGGGACTCGAACTTGCTACACCCTTATTCGAAGTCCAGCACTCTATCCACTTAGCCACAGCCCCCCCACACTCTGAACTAGATAGAACCTCCAACTGCGGAAGAGTTCTTCAGAATTGGTTTGGCAACCGCTGTGTCAACTCGTGGCACAGCATGTCTTGTGAATTCTCCGGCCAAAGCTCCAAATAAACCATCAGTGTTTGCCATCAAAGTTCCTGCTCCCCTCGTGTCTCTCTGAGTCCTCTCTCCATTGCTTCAGAAGTTTCCATCACAGTCATGGCTTCAGTCAAACCACATGCTTTACCCACAACATGAATGATCTCGCATAACAAAACTTTGGTTTAACTTCTATATTTATTATTTTCTTACCAGGAACAAAAAAATGATTAATCTTGGAATTTCCACAACAGTTAGTATTTTGGAATGTTTATAAAAAGATATCCGCATATGAACAGAATCTTTAGGCAAATGCATCAAGATTATGGTATCAGAAGCTTCGTAGTCGATTCCTATTGAGCAATGATGTTTGAGCGCCCATCAAACCGGCGTGAGACTGATAGCACAGATAAATATACACTTTTTTCTATACCTACATCTGACCATAACAGTGACTCCTCAAACTGACCTTGTGACTGAAGCATTTCTCAATGGAGAAGTCGGCGCTTTTGGCGATCACAGTCTCACTGGGGAGGATGGCGTAAATTATAACCTGGATTTCTGGAGCCATGTCTGGAGACAGTGTGAGCTTAAAGGACAGCTGGCCCTCATTCACTGAAACACAAACCAACTGTTATGAACCACAATCCTCAATAACATGACTCCTTGGATCAATAAAACAATACAAATAATGATTTAGCAATGCTTATTTAAAGGGAGATTTTAAGATGTCATTCTCTTCTCACCTGATTTATCTTGCACTTCAACCCGTTTAACTCCTTGCATGACAATGGCACCTCTGGATAGGACCTGGGGAATTTCAAAAGTTGAAGAATGAATAATGTACCGATAACTCTGGGTTTAGCAAACCGACTATTTGCTTAAGCAGTGGGGAAAGGAGTTGTTTGTGAAAAATAACCAATCAGAAGCAACAAAAAGGGGAACTCCGGTGATGAAACTTATCTGGATAACAATAGGGGTGGGTATTGTTCGGATTTTATAGAAACCCAGACTGCTTTTCAACCGGTATTCATCAATACTCTTATTGATACTTTAATCCATTATTTTGATCATTTTATTTGAGATATTACATGAATAGATGTTAAGATTAATTAAGCAGTGGCGAGCCGTCAGGGCCCTCTAGGCCCTCTCTGAGGGCCTAAGATATTCAACATATTTTTCTTTAAATATTTTTTTAGTTATATTTTTCATTAGTTTTACCAAAATAACTTGATTTAATTGTATTAAAAATAACATTTCCAAAGAAATAAATCCTTCGAATCTGCCTGTTCAGTTTCTGTTGGAATGTGAAGGGTTAAATGAAAGAAGCTCGTCTCTGCGAGTCACTGTGAAGACAGGAGCTGATTGGTGGTCCAGCTATGAATTCACAGAGGGCCCGCTATAGTAACTGAACGAGAGAGTAATGTCAAATGACAGTACAATTGACCAATCATATCTTCCCTCTAAATGGGTGGGCTTTATTTTCGCATACTTTATGACAAGTTCCGCCCGCTGTGAAGTTTATGCATGTGTGTTATAGAGTGGTGCAGTGACGCGTCCTAAAACCCGGAAGTAAGCTGCACTCGGGTTCCCTCGACAAAAAAGCTACAATGTTACAATGATAAACTAGAGTGGCAAAGGATCAGCTGCATGACCCGCCATCAAGTGCTTCATCCAAAAGGACAGGAGGATGGACTTTGTGTTTAAGTGATATGATCATCAAAGGTAGGCCTAAGTCATTTTCAATGTGGGCCGCCGTGCCGACTTCATTCATTTTTAATTGTTACTTGGGTGCCCTGTCATGATAGGTGTTTATATAAATGGTTTTCTTTTGTGTGGTAGAGGGTCGCTGTCATTGATGCGTTTTGCACCCCGGGCCGCTGTTTTGATATTCCGCTGAAGTATACGCTGTGACGTAATAACTCTTGTTTTTTTTCGAGGGAAGGGCCTAGGTATAAAAGTCACGGCTCGCCACTGTAATTAAGTTATTATATGTATTGTTTTTCAGAAATTACTGTCAAACTATAGTCTTCTCAGAAGCAAATAATATAGAACTTACATACTTTTGGGATACTATCATCAATAAGTTATTATCATCAATCCAATATTGGTATAAATGATTAAATCTGCTATAAGCTACTCATGCTCCACACCACATTTAAAGCGAACAAGTGCAGTTGCTATTTGTCATGGATTAGGTTTGCTGTTGCACTGAACTAGTTGCTCACTGCTTACTGATATATAGTGGTCTACAGCAAGTGCAATACATCTAGCTTTAGCCACTTCCAAACTTGGTTAAAGTTTTCCAAATCAATTGCGAGCATTAATATCAATGACAGCCCCAAAAATGACATTTTTACTTACGAGATACATCATATCAACTGAGCCCTGGGCCTCTCCAACTACTGTGTATTGGATAAAGATTTCTTCTTCTTTGTCACATGGAAGTGGTTTATCCTTCTTCTTCACCTCCAGGAAGCTGACTGTTTTAGTATCAGGAGAAGAGACTTGGGCCAACGAAACTGTGTGATGTCCAGCCTCATAGTATGGTGTTCTATGATGGTGGTGGACCAATGTTGGTGTCAAGCTTAGCTAGATAACAGAAAAGAACAATGTAAATATTGGTAAAGACCAATGTAAATATTGGTCTTTACCTTAACCAATAGAAAGTCAACACTTCTAATATACTTGGTCAATTGTATTATATCGGGAAACATTTTAGGTTTCAGCTTTTGTTTTATACATCTTTATTGTTAGTTATTAAGTGTTATGATGTGAATCATAATTGTGGGAAGCTTGATTGTTTCTCCTTCTTACGTGGAAATGGATGTTCCCATTTACGTTAACTGTGCTGAATGAGAAAGGGGCAACACCATTGCTGTCAGTAGTGAGATTCTGTATCGAACGTGCTGACCACCTTTCACCCATAAACAGGTTCACCGGCATGTCAGCAATTGGTGTATTGTTGTAATAAACTGCTTTTACCTGTGGAGACAAAGTGGTTTTACTGAGAATGTATTTCAGTATATACAGTACAGTGCAATTCAGTTGCCTCACACTAAAGAAGTGAAGACAAGATGCACTTACTTTTCCCTCCACAACTGATCCTTGGTCATAAATCTTGGGTGTGTCAGTGAAGGACAGCTTTCCAACAACATATGAAATATCCATACGCTTCTCTCGTTGGTGTGAAATACCTGTAGAAGGATGCTCCATATTAAGAAAAACACATCTTCCATATGTCATATTCCGGATTAAATTACTTTTTAAAATACATATAAATATATATCAAATGTATAGAAATATATTGTGAAGCAAAATACAAATATATATAAAAATACTTGCCCGTGCCCTCCTCTTCCATCTCAGCAGTGAGTTTCAACTTATCTAGCAGAACCTTTTGGGCAACTTTTGTGAAGGTTGACATTGGGAAGATAAAAGTGGCACAGCCTTTCTTGTCCGTCTAGAAAGCACAATAAAATAGATTAATAACAATGAAATAAATTGAAAAGGGAAGAAATGGCCATCAGAAAAGACCTATTCTTCAGGAGAGCAGAGTGTCGCTACAAAAACTGTACCTGCTTTGTCTCCTTGTAGCATGTAGCAGATATTCCCTCTGTATTGTCATGGGTGAATGTAAAAAATTGTTTAAAATGTCTGCACATCTCTACGTTAACACTGCCTGGCACCGGCTGTCCATATGTATACCTAATGTGAAAGACAAAGAAGAAAAGGGTTGTTAAAACTCAGCACACTGGACTTTAATGTAATGTTTAATGAAATTAGCAAAGAGCTTTAACTTACGTTGCACAAACTTCAGCTTTGATTTCTTCCTGATCAATACTTACTTCGTCAGATGCAGTTATTTTAACATCAAATTTAGGCAAAACTGGGGACAAAATAGGATAATTAGCATTCTTGCCTCATTATTTATATTATTAATGTATTGTAATGGGGGCTTAAAACAATACCTTACCATATTTCTCCACTTTGAAGCTGTGATATACTTTATTAGACCCGGTCGACACACTAACTTTGTAGGATCCTTCACGAGCCTCGGAGTTCAAGGCATAAGAAAGCTGCAATATACTATCGGATGTTTCATTCAGCCACTGTCCAATCTTGTTCCTGTTAGCATCCTATATTTATAAATAAAGTAGATTAAAAGAACTTGACGAAAGTAGGATGTAGGGTGCAGAGCAAATAAAAGAAAAAATCTACTTCAAATTAAATCCATTAAAAGGCAGTACAGAAATAGCTCATTTTTTTGTCACGCAAGATTTTCGTGATATTTTGAGGATAAGGGACAAATAAGAAGGAAATGCTGATTTTCTAAATGGGAATAAGTAAAACTGGACCAAATTACTTTAAGGTATTCTGATCCAACTTAACCAAAAAGGTTATCTTCAGTGTAATATAATAATAGTTTAAAATGTTTATATTATTTCATGTATTTGTTATGTACATCATTGTAGTCTTACCTCAATTTCGATGATATTATACTGCAAAAGAAAAAATAATTGTTAAGGGACCAGCTGTTGTGTATTGTTTTTAATACGGTGGCCGGCAGGTGCAAACGCGGAACAACGGCCAAAAACGCATACATAAGCAGGAAACAGCTGCAAATAATGAAATGAAAAACAAACAAACCCTGAAAACAAATACAACAAAAAAACACTGCATTTACAGAAATGATGCAAACTAAATACAACTCACAAACCCCGAAAATAAACGCAACAGAAAAACGCTGCAAATACAAAAACGATATGCAAACCCAAAAACACATACTAAACCCAAAAACACACAGTGCTCCAGGCCTCTAGAGGGCGCGTCACGTGGAACAGATTGATGTCTGACCAGACATAGAGAGAACGAACGAGAGTGATGGAAATTGAAGCCGGAGGAAACAAAGTTGATCGAAGTGGACAAATCGATAAGAAGGTAAGTTTTGTTTTGTTGTCCTACAAAGAGCGTCATATTTACATTTGAAATACAATGAAATTATCTTTTTCAAAGCCACACCCCCACATATGTCATATGTTTGAAAAGCCCAGGATGTCCTCTGTGGAGTACAATTGGATGCTGTGGCATGTTTAACCTCAAAGTAATGGACCAAAACCCAATGTGCTCCACAGAGGACAAAAATGAATGGGTGGGTCTCTGGAGGATGGAGAATACCACGTCATTGTAACTCAGACTTTAGTTTTTATGTTCAATATGTGTGACAGACATGTATACTGTTGCTCAGAGTATGTCATTCTGATTTATAGTTTTTGGAAAAAGTGATAAACAGTTCAATTTTATCTCAACATTAGTTCCACTGTCATGTCTTATTAAAGGATATACGTGCTACAAACGTTTCAAAATGGGGCAGAAATTGAAACCCGAACCATTATTAAACATAATCACTATTTTTTTTATTTGGGAATGACATTAGGAGGGACTGTTCAAACACTCACCATCTGATTGGCAGGTCTCATCTTGGTATCCAGTGAGATGACTCTGAATTTCACTGACAAAAAGCAGAAAGATTACAAGAAGCGTTTACAGCTCTCCTTCAACAGTACTAAAAGGTCATATTATGTTTGGTATACTCCTATAGTATGTAACAGGTTTTTCTTTTGCATGAAAATGCTGTGCAAAGTCTAAAATCCCAAAGTTCCCTCCAGAGGGAGTTTTTTCTTCCACACACTCCTCTGCCTGAAACGCCTCCATTGTACTCCTTTTTCTTACTTCTAAACATAATGACGTCACTATGTAACACTTGCGCTTCTACTAGCTAGCGCTCAACACAGCTACGACAGAGCCTGAGAGGTTTGCGACAACATGTCAAGAATACTCTGTTTCCTGCTTTGCACACGGATGGACCTTTGAGTGGACTACCAAAGGAAAATTCATCGAAGACAAGGGGCTTAAATTATCGTTACCACTATTCATCAGGACAGCATCCTGAACCAAGTATAGTGCATGGTCAGATATTCGCGACAGTAACTGAGGAAAGACGTGGTAGTTCCCACTTTGTTAGGCCAATCTGGCAATTCAGGGTCACAACCTGTAAGTAAGCTTTATTACTTGTGGATTTGTTATGTTTGAGACCAACAATGTAGCTACTACTGGGGGTTTAAGTGTGGAGCTGTTGTGGAAGTTAAGTTATAAACACAGTGCTAGCATTGGCTAAGTTGCTAGCTAACGCTAACATATTAAAGCTGTTGTGTTTAAAGGCTGCATGCTCACCAACTTTACAAGAAACTAAAATTGTGTAGAAATTATGAGATGTTTTTTTTTTTTGGAGCTCCTTCAGAGCGTTTTAGACAGAGGGTAAAAGAGGTGCTGTAGCAAAGGCAGTATGAGAATAAAGACCTTTTTGAACATTAAAGCATGTACTCTTTAACATCCTAACAGGGTCAAAACTGATCTTCAGTCTACTCAGAAATCATATAATTTTCCATCAAATGTACCACTAATAATAATTTATTACAATTTAAAAAAGGAGACACATTTACATTATTTCATCCGTTGTTTGGCAAAGTGTTTAAAATAAGCCTTGGAAAATGTCTAATATCCCAAGAAGTAAAGCTCAGCGTGCATAGCTACTGGCATCTATCCGGTAAGCATTAGATCTCTATAAAGTGGTAGTGGATCCTAAGTACAAAAGCTGGTGATGAAATAAAGCAACTCATTTAGCTCACTAAATGACTCACTAAGTCAATGTTTCTTATTTGATACAAGCCAACAAAAATGTCCAGACTCACGTGTTGTTTTTGGGCTTTTGTGTATTCAACCCATACTGTGTGTTCACATACTGGGACACACAAAATGCATTCCTCACTGCCTGAGAGAGCAATCTGGCAGACAGATATCTATCTATGACAAAATAATTAAAAGGAACGGCATACAAATTTAGCTCTTAAAGGTGGGGTAGGTAAGTTTGAGAAACTGGCTCGAGATACACTTTTTGTTATATTCCATGGAATGCTCTTAACATCCCGATAGCAATGAATATCTTAAGTGCTTTGAGAAAAAATCCATAAAAAAATGTCATCTGTGGAAGCCGTAGTACTGTAAAAAGCACGACCAATTATTTTAGGTGGCCCGGCTAAAATAACTGGATGGCCTACCTGCCTGTCAGCCTTCCATCTGTGCACAAACTTATCTCGTGCCCTCATTGGTCATGTGCGCGTTCGTGTGTGTTGGAGGAGGGGCTCTGTAAGGAAGTAGCAGATTTCTTCAGGCTGTTTCAAATTCTAGCGCACTCGAGCTGGTTTCTCCAAAATTACCTACCCCACCTTTAATAGTAATTTCTTGGGGTGACAGCAAGGAGCTTTATTTTTCTAATCCTGAAATGTCGATATATAGAATATGATGCTATTATGCTAATGAATGTTCTACCCTGTACCAGGGACGTGCGGTCAGGTGAGGCAGTGCTCACCTGTCTTCGAGAAAAGTAAAAATACAAATAACAATAAAATGAAATAAATATGAATATATCTCCACTGGTCTGTGCTATAAATGTATTTTCTGTATGATTCCAATCATGTAGATCATTTTTACAGTAAAAATCGCCGATATGGCATATTTACTGTTCTACGGTGAGAGATGTGAGCTGAGGCAGTCTATGGCTGAGCCTCACCTCGGATTGCGCAATCTCTCGCAAACTAGGTTGAGCGCATGCATTTGGCACGTGCCTGTTGCTATCACTCTGTATGTCTCCAAATTCCAATATAATGTTTACAGAGACTTTACTATGTGTCCTGACTTTCCATAGTCTAGCTAATGTATGCAGGGTTTCCAAATTTGGGTACCTGGCTGGAGTGAGATTTTGATATCATGGGTTTAATTACACATATGCGCACTAAATGACTGCTATCGTGTCAGTAGCGGGACCTTAGCATATATATAGGATATATATACAATATATACAAATACACAATGTTGGACACAGACTATAAAGGGCACACAGTTTCATTCACTAATGAAAGTCAAACACATGTTTGTTTCCACTGTTTTATTGTGTGCCTGTCGCGACAAGCAATTCATTGACTTATCGTACGATAAATAAAAATGAACTCGATAACTTTTCTGACCTCGATAAATTGCCATTTACATGAGGATGTGACTAGCAGTTTGAAAGGATGTACTTGAATTATTATTATATATTATCATTATGTCAGTGGTCTAAAATGGTCATACAACGGTGCCGACAATATTCTCGTTTATCGCAATAATTTCCGGGAAAATGTATCCAACAAAATTAATTATCGTGAGAGGCCTATACATGAAACACACACACACAAACAAATCTACAGACTTACTCCAAACTGCCAAATATATTAATTAACACACTCTCACTCTCATATACTCTTTGACTCTATTTTGGCCTAGTAGAACAATAAGCAGCAGACTTTTACTTTTTTATCATTTCTACTGGATCTTAGATCTGCGCATGCGCAATACGGGTTGGGGATTGACCAACCGGCTCCCACTGCTCTGCTGTCTGATAACGTTGTTAAGAGTGGTGGGGGCGGGGAGGGAGCGGATCGACAGCTTGAGCAGCTGTCAACTCAACATTGTAAATAACCAACCGAAAACGATCGCCGGTTCATCTTGTTTTTGGCGTGAGAATAGTTTGGGCAGTGTGAGAGCGTGAGATTGAGAGTGAAAGCGTGTGTCACACGCCAGATGCGTGAGAGTTGGCAACCCTGATGTATGTAATGTTTGTGTGTCACTGTGGGACATATTGTCACTCTGCCGCACTGAAGGGGCGTATGTGAGCCCACAGGTTCTTGTTGCTACTGTTATTCTACGCAGAGACAGTAGATGCAAACAACAAGCTAGACTTTTGAAACTACAAGAAGATAAGGAGGACTTTTACAAAAAAGTAATAGAGATTTTTGTCCAGAAGGATAGGCGCATGGACTTCATCTTCAAGTAAAGGTAAGACCACCATTTTATTGAAAATGGGATCGTACTAAAGAGAGAGCAATCCAATATTTAAATTAAACTACGTTTCGTGGATATCGAAGGTGTGTGGCGCAGCGGGTTGTGCGTTGGTGTTCGGAACAGGGGGTCACAGGTTCAAACCCCACTGCAGTCAGCATGTCGTTGTGTCCCTGGGCAAGACACTTCACCCCAAATTGCTCCTGTGGGGATTGTCCACAGTATGTAAGTCGCTTTGGATAAAAGCATCTAACAAGTGACATGTAATGTATCCTTTTGTTGAACGGTCTGTTTAAAATGAATCGAAGCATCAGACGAAAAAAGCTTTTGAAAATAACAGAATATTTAGATTAAGGTAAAAATATTATAATATTTGTAAATCTGACTCTGTACTGCATGCATTTCCTTTTAAAGGGAACCCAGGTACTATCAGTGTTAAATATCATAGATCACCCGCTCTACGTTACCTGTTTGTCCAGGGAGGTAGATTGGTTTATCTGTTTGGATAAACGTCATTGGTTGATAGCTTCTGATCATGACTTTCCTGACTTCTTTTGAGTAAAATGTGTCACCTCGTACTTCCACCTGGAACTTCTGCACCACTTCATTCTCCACTGAAGGAGTCTGTGACAGAAAATATTACAAAGACACAAAGTGAGCCTTATCTCAATGAAAACATATTTTTGTAGTATTTAACTTAACTTTTCCCTTGATCTTTATCCACAAGGAGTTGCAGTTGCATTTACAATCTGTGTGTGTGTGTGTGTGTGTGTGTGTGTGTGTGTGTGTGTGTGTGTGTGTGTGTGTGTGTGTGTGTGTGTGTGTGTGTGTGTGTGTGTGTGTGTGTGTGTGTGTGTGTGTGTGTGTGTGTGTGTGTGTGTGTGTGTGTTGCTGGATGTGTGATGAAAGCATATTTAGATGTTCCTACTTAAATGTTGCTGGAGAGCTGACCTTGAACTGAGTGCAGATATGAAAGTCTTCACTGGACGTCTGCTGGATGAGGGTTGTATTCGTCTGTGCCGACATCAGAGTGACGGTCATCACCAGAGTCTCGTTGGGCTGCAGGAGACTCGCACAGAATTTGGTCTCAGCTCCAGCTTCAAGAACTGCAGGAATGGCTACCATGTACTGCCTACAGCCACATAAACACACACACACGCACACACACACACACACACACACACACACACACACACACACACACACACACACACACACACACACACACACACACACACAGTAGATATCTCACTGATACTGAAATGGATAAGCTTTCTAGATTTATGAAGCGAAAGTCTTTAACCAACACTCATTTTCAAATCAGACAGTACTTACGGTCCTGCCACTGCTGGATCCACACACATCCAGCTCAAGAAGACACACAGTGTCCGCCCCCACATCTGAATCCCTGGACGACCCATGACTGACTGCAATGATCCTGAGTCAGCATCTGTTAGATAGTTAAATTGCCCACCTACACACACACACACACACACAGCTCCCCTCCCACACACACACACATACACACACACAAACACAAACACACACACACACACACGACACGCACACACACATGCACACAAACACACACATACACACATATCATGTAACCCCTTTATTTGATTTCCACACATCCTATAAGTCAATCATTTCTAGACTTCATGTTGTTCTGCATAGTGTGTAAGTCCCTCTGCAATTTCAACACTTAAATCTGGCAATGTTCAAACTAGAACAACATTTGTTATTCTAAAACAATACAAATCAAGTTGTTGGGGATTCAAAAAATGATGAAATATTCGATTAAATCTGAGTTATTTCAACCATTTATAATTTGGACTCTAAATGCATACACTGCTTCATTCAGATAACCAGAACATTATAAGCCTTACAAATATCTTAGCATTATAAAGCTATTAGGTTATATTTTAAAGATGTTCCTATTGTTTCACTTCATATGCCATTTGAGGATATTGGGCACACTTTAGGCATCCAGGATGATGCGAGGACACTATGGCTGTAATTTACTATTTCCAAAAATCAACTGGTCCTAAATTGCTACAGTAGTTGAGCTCTGCAACATTGCCCTTTACCCAGCGTGGGCTGTTTGGTTTTGTCATGCAAACAGCTTTCCAACTGATTACCAGTGTCAAAGTGGACCATTTTCCGGTAAGTAAACATTTGTGAACTGATGACACAAAATACTGTTCATAAGTTACAACACAAAAGGAATTTACTTGCTGTTAAAATGGGACAAAAATAAAACTTAACTAATTGTTGAATTGATGTCATTGTTTCTTATTTATAACAATTTCCTATGGTTTTAATGTGCCTTTACATGATCTGCAATGTTTTTCAAGTAGAAAGGTTGCATCTTGTGAATTAAACTTAGGAGCTGGAGCTGCAATGAGGTAATTTAACGGGATTTAACGTGTAAGGACAAGACATTTTTTCAGTTTTATATACGGTATGATGGTAATGATAAAGTATGAGAACCTACTCTTTTGTGTTTGTAAAGACTTAAAAATACCTCAGTGCATCTCCAAAATTCCTCACTTTACCCAAATGTATGCCCCCTTTCTTGACAGTTATTTAAAAATAAATGCAAAGCAATTAAGTTTTTTTCTGTAAATTCTCCTCACATGATAACTATCTCAACTTTGACCTAACCCTCTGACCAGGGCCGGACTGGGACAATAAGTCAGGCAGGGAATTATACACCAGTTATTTTGGGGGCGTTTTGCTGGATGTATCGTCAATATGTACAGCGTTGCGGCCCATAGTGATAGCCCTATAGTTCAATTATACTCCCCAAATAGAAACATAGGTTACTATATAAAAAAGTGTGCAATTGTATTTGGTAACCTATCCATGTGAACATGTTTTTAGTGGGGGTGGAACTCAAATCCTCTAGGGGGGTCCCGGGGCATGCTCCCCCAGGAAGATTTTTGTTTTTGTGTGTTGGAGTTAAATGTATCAATCTGGTGCACTTTGAGGCAAAATAAAGAGACTAAATCTATGGAAACACCCATATGAAACAGAACTGTGTACTTTTCAATAATCATAAAATCGTAGGAATACAACAAACAACATACCATATCCAATAACCAATAACATACCATATCCAATAACCAAACATTGAAACTTGTTTATTTTAATTATCTTTGGTTCATTTCTAGTTGTGAGTGTGTCTGGGCTCATGAATCTGCCTCTCCTGTCTCCCTCCTCTCCCCCTGCTCCTGTGTGACGCAGCAGTAAAGACTAGTTTTAGCTCTCAACAAGTCTTTAAAGTTTATCTTGCCTTATTTCACCTAGTTCACTTTTTTTTTTAATTCATGCATATTTTACTAATCACTCCCATTTCAAATGGAAATATGTGTTTACATAAATGGTGACCAAACCGTTTGAGACCCACTGATATAACTTAGACTAAAGTATATCTAAACACTGAGAGAGTCCTTTACCTCACCTGAGCTGACGTTATCAGAGCCTCTCAGTTTGACAGGATTAAATAAAAAATGGGGACAATTCTGTCTTAATGTAGTTTGACCATTGTAACTGCTGTGCAGACATACTGATAAAATAGGGCTTCTAACTAATTACCTTAAATACAAATGTTCTGTCCTTGATGTGTGTTTTTGGTGTATATCTGTCGTGTATGTGTTTTCTTGGCTGTGTTTTGGCACCACCTTGTGGTGGTTGTTTGACACTGCTGCTTTCTAGTGGTTTATTCGATTCCTGTTGCTCCACGTGTAGCTTGGGTTGTTTCATGAACGGACGTCTGCTCTCCATGGGCTGTGCTTCGTATTTCCCGCTGGTTCACGCATCGTCTGTGAGTGTTATTGTCCGACAGACTGTGGCTTCATGGGAATATGTTGTATGTAAAATGTTTATGTTTGTAGGAATGCAGTGAGTATTCTTTGCGGCTAAGCTACTAGCGGCTAGGCTGATTAGCTTCTCAGTTTGTGCACCGTAGCTCATTGTGTGAAGTATTCTGTCTATTTAGCTCGTCAGTCGGGCAGTCAATAATAAACTGTTATGTCTGTATTATCTTTACAGTTTCACCAAGTAAAGAGACTTCAACTGACAACTGTGCTGGAGTTTTCTTTCAAACGGTTTAACTGGATGGATAGCTAGCTCAGTGCTAGTGAGACCCTTACAGTGAAAAGACGGCATTACAGCCAGCTCCGGGGACGGAGACAGGCTTCCTACGGAGCGACACCAAGAGCTAAGTGGCTAACTCAGTGCATATGTACAGCCTTCACGCCAGCTTATCTCTTCATCCACGTTATTGAATTCACAACCCAGCCATTATGGAAGAAAATGACAACATGGATAAAATAAGTGTAAACGCACACTCTGTGCACACACGTGCGTCGCGCTCATCATCCAGCTCAAAGGCTAATTTAGCACTGGCTATGGCTATGGCAAGGGCTGAAGCAGCACAGGCTAGAACATCACACTCTAAGTGGGAAATTGAGCTAAAAGTCGAGCAAGCACGCATTCAAGCTACTCTTGATGCATTAAAGGACGAAAAGGAGAAAGATGCTGCCATAGATGAAGTAAAAATGTTGCAGGCTGGTTTACTAGAACTTGATGTTGAAGAGGCCAGCAGAGGCTCTAATCCAGTGTCTCAACACTTTATGTACCAGCGCACCGCTGCTTATGTGAAAGAGCAAACCAGCAGAATAGGTGGATCGCCTAGCAAAATTAGTGACATTGTTGCCCCCATAGGCCCACACCTAAATGAACCATCACAACATAGTAAAGGAGAGGATGTTAAGCCTACACAGTCCTACTCACTTAAAGGCCTTGCTCAAACACAAGCTGCTGTTTCTACCCAAACTACGCCTCACCACACATTAAAGGCTCCTCGACCTGGTACACCAGCACCGCCGTGGACTCTCAATAAGCAGTCTCCATTCTCTGCTTATCAGCCTAACCAAGGTACGCCCTATGAAGCCAGTTACCACAACCCTCAAACAACTAACGATCTGGCTAAATATCTTGCCCGCAGTAACTTAGTGACATCAGGCCTCACAACATTCGACGATCAACCAATGAATTATTGGGCTTGGAAAACGTCCTTCCTAAGTGCTATTGCTGGTCTGGATCTGTCTGTTGGAGAAGAACTCGACCTGCTCTGCAAATATCTGGGAAAAGAGTCATCAGATCAGGTGAGGAGAATCAAGGCCGTCAACATCAGACACCCTGACGCTGGACTAATGATGGCCTGGGAGAGGCTTGAGGAAATATACGGCTCACCTGAGGTTATTGAACAGGCTCTCTTTGACAAGCTAGAAAGCTTCCCCATACTGACCAACAAAGACCCAAAACGACTCAGAGAATTAGCAGACCTGCTGTTAGAGCTTGAGGCTGCTAAGAGAGATGGCTCCCTCCCAGGTCTGTCATATTTGGATACTTCCAGAGGGGTTAAGCCCATCATCGAAAAACTCCCATACAACATCCAAGAAAAGTGGATATCTTATGGTTCAAGATACAAACGTGATCATCATGTCAGTTTCCCACCTTTCTCTGTCTTTGCAGACTTTGTTCGTACAGAGGCAAAAGCTCGTAATGATCCCAGCTTCAACCTCTCCTCGACAGTTCCTATGGAGAAAAAGAGTACGTGGGAGAAATTCACGAAGATGCCTGTATCTGTTCACAAGACACAAGTGTCGTCTGCTGACAGATATGAAAGCAGAGAGGATAAGAAGCTAACAGACCCAAACAACCATTATCCTCTACATAAGAAACCACACCCTCTGAAGAAATGCAGAAGCTTTAGAGAAAAGAGTCTAGAGGAACGCAAACAGCTCTTAAAGGAACATTCCTTCTGCTTCCGGTGCTGCTCCTCTACTGGTCATCTCGCCAGAAACTGCACGGCTGAGGTGAGATGTATAGAATGTGGGAGCACGGGTCACGTGTCAGCACTACACCCAGGACCAGCAGTCTGGAAACCTAAGCCCTCTCCTCCCTCTTCAGAGCACGGCGGGGAGGAAGACAAAGAAGACCATCAGGTCACATCAAGGTGCACACAAGTGTGTGGTGAAGGTGTTAGCGCACGAGGATGCTCAAAAATATGCCTTGTAAGTGTGTATCCAGCTGGTCGCTCGGAAGAGGCCAAGAAAATGTATGCAATACTGGACGAGCAGAGTAATCGTTCCTTGGCACGCTCTGAGTTCTTCAATGTTTTCAAAATCACAGGGCCTTCCTTCCCTTACACACTGAAAACATGCGCTGGACTAACTCAGACAACAGGGAGAAGAGCTAGTGGGTTCACAGTGGAATCAGCAGACAAAAAGTTAAGCTTTCCTTTGCCTACACTTTTAGAGTGCAACCAAGTTCCCAACAACCGCTCCGAAGTCCCTACGCCAAATGCAGCTCATCACCATGCTCACCTGAAGTGCATCGCCGACGAAATACCACCTCTCGATCCTAACGCTGACATACTCCTCTTGCTGGGCAGAGACATTCTCAGGGTCCACAAGGTCCGTGAGCAGATAAGTGGTCCAGACAACGCACCGTTCGCCCAAAGGCTGGACCTGGGATGGGTTGTCGTTGGTGACGTGTGTCTAGCAGGTGCTCACAAACCACTAGAGGTGAACAGTTACAAGACGTCTATCTTGGAGAATGGTCGTACTAGCCATCTGCAGCCATGCAACAACCAAATCAAGATAAGAGAAATCTTCAATCAAGCCCCTGACTACACACATCATCCAGCACTGACCTCTAAGTTCAGCACAGGAACACATGATGCAGACAGTCTGGGTCAAACCATCTTCACGCGAACTGCCAACGACCACAAACTAGCACCATCCGTAGAAGATATGAAGTTTCTTAAGATCATGGAAGCAGAGTTTCATCAAGACAGCTCGAAGAGCTGGGTGGGACCACTACCTTTCCGGTTACCAAGACAGAGGCTGCCTAACAATAGGAAACAAGCACAAGATCGTTTTGCCTCATTGAGACGCACGCTGGAAAAACGGCCACAGATGAAAGCCCACTTTCTAGAGTTCACAGCAAAACAAATACGGTCTGACTGCGGCACTAACTTCGTTGGCGCTTCTCGAGAGTTGCAAATGAAGACTACAGATCCCAGTGGCAACAACGTGGAGAAGTACCTGAGCACGCAGAACTGCACATGGGTGTTCAACCGGCCACATGCGTCCCACATGGGTGGGGCATGGGAACGGATGATTGGCATCGCTCGTCGCATTCTTGACTATCTGCTGCTTGAACAGAAGAAGTCTTCTTTGACGCATGAAGTTCTGCTTACGCTCATGGCTGAGGTGACAGCAGTCATCAATGCTAGACCTCTCATTCCAGTATCTTCAGATCCAGAGTCACCTCTTATCCTCACCTCAGCAATGCTCTTGACCCTCAAAACAGGCTCTACACCACCTCCTCCAGGTAACTTTGAAGAGGCAGACCTCTTTAAAGAGCAGTGGAAGCAAGTTCAGAGCCTGGCGGACACCTTTTGGAGTAGGTGGAGAAAAGAATATCTCAAGACTCGTCACAAGTGGCGGTCTAAGAGGTCAAACCTTCAAGAGGGGGACATTGTTCTCCTGAAAGACAATCAGGCTCAGAGAAACGAATGGCCTATGGCCACCATCACAAAGACATTCCCAGGAAGGGATGGACTGGTTCGTAAGATCGAGGTAGAGATCTCCAAGGACAAGACCAAAAGGATCTTTTCTCGTCCTGTTACAGAAGTGGTCCTGCTTCTGTCTCCAAAGACTGATTTTTGTTGATTGATCTGGGGTTTAAAAACCCCAGGCGGGGAGTGTTCTGTCCTTGATGTGTGTTTTTGGTGTATATCTGTCGTGTATGTGTTTTCTTGGCTGTGTTTTGGCACCACCTTGTGGTGGTTGTTTGACACTGCTGCTTTCTAGTGGTTTATTCGATTCCTGTTGCTCCACGTGTAGCTTGGGTTGTTTCATGAACGGACGTCTGCTCTCCATGGGCTGTGCTTCGTATTTCCCGCTGGTTCACGCATCGTCTGTGAGTGTTATTGTCCGACAGACTGTGGCTTCATGGGAATATGTTGTATGTAAAATGTTTATGTTTGTAGGAATGCAGTGAGTATTCTTTGCGGCTAAGCTACTAGCGGCTAGGCTGATTAGCTTCTCAGTTTGTGCACCGTAGCTCATTGTGTGAAGTATTCTGTCTATTTAGCTCGTCAGTCGGGCAGTCAATAATAAACTGTTATGTCTGTATTATCTTTACAGTTTCACCAAGTAAAGAGACTTCAACTGACAACTGTGCTGGAGTTTTCTTTCAAACGGTTTAACTGGATGGATAGCTAGCTCAGTGCTAGTGAGACCCTTACAACAAAATTAATTAAACCAGTTCTATACGCATTATTCTTATTCTTATCATTCTTTTGAGCGCAGTAACGGTGGTATCTAATTACATATTTATTTAGTATTCCATAACTTAACCTCTTAAGGACGACGGTCCCCCCAGTGGACCCCCCCCCCACCGTTTTTTTTTCGAGACTATGTCTCAGGGCTTCTTAACATTTATGAAACTATTAATATTTAGCACCAGATTAACGGGAAGAATCTCAGCTAACTGAAGATATGAACCATTTTTACCAAAATAAAACACAAGGGTAATACCAAGCCTCTGAATTAGCACTAAGCGAAAAAATGCTAACGCACTTTAGCACAGAACTCAAGATAAAGATACCCTTATTACTTATCGAAACTGCACATACAATATATCCGATTAAAGCTGAGACTCCACAGATTATATAGGTATTGTATCATCACTGAGCGATCCGAACTCGCGACAGGGGAAGCAAACACAGACATCACAACACGAACCTTTACGGAGCTTTTGCGGGAGATCGTCTCACCGTAGCTGTCAATCTGATCAAAATACGTGCTCAATGGCATTAAAACGAGAAAAAACGCGGCTGAATCGGTTGATCCATAGGTTAATAATGTATCTGTGCCTTTGAAAAAATTATTTATAATCCATAATTCCATTTTTATGTAAAAATCGGAGCAAAAAAGTTAGCTGCTAATGGTAGCCAACAGAGTGTATGCAGCTTCCGGTTTTGGCCACGCGTCACTCTCACTCCTTATTTGTTAATGTGTTGATGTGTGTAGAACTTCCCCTCGATTCCATTGGCTCTAGCGGTTATAAAGAGATTTCATTCATCAAAATCGACCAAGGGGGGCCAGAGATATGGAAAATCCACCCAAATGACCCCAGTGTTACGATATCCGATAGGACCCAAACGCAGGACACGGCAGAGTGTTGGAAAAAGGTTTATTGTGAGGTGGAGGAGCGTGGAGAGTAATCCTGTAGGAATGAAGACTGGTGAGTGTGGAGAGTAATCCGGTTGGAATGATGACTGGTGGCGGCAGGTGATGGTAACAAGGCGGCTGGATAGTGATCCTGGAGCATAAGAGAAACAGATGAGAAAAGTATTCCGTGTACAGAGAAATAGTTTTAAATCGGCTAAGAAGGCTGAGAGTTACCACTGGGGTTTAAACAACGATCTGGCGCTGACATGTTGTGGAGCCTCCGCTGATATACCATTAGTAAATGGCTGAATGGGAATCAGGTGTGTAAAGCTGATTGCACCAGGTGGAGATTTGCAGCAGGTGGAGATTGAGCCGGGAGCCAGGAGTGACAGCCACCACGCCCACACAGACAGGGAAAGGGAACACACACTCACAAGGGAGGTGGCTGAAGAGTAGAGCCACCACAGTACCCCCCTCTTAAGGGACGCCTCCAGGCGGTCTACCAGGTCTACCAGGTCTACCAGGTCTACCAGGGTTATCCCGGTGGAAGTCCCGAACCAGGGACGCGCCCACGATGTTTCGCCGGGGAACCCAAGACCTCTCCTCTGGACCATAGCCCTCCCAATCCACAAAATATTGGAATCCCCTTCCACGGCGACGAACGTCCAACAATCGCCTGACGGTGTAGGTTGGGTGATCATTGATGATGCGGGGGGGTGGGGGAACACTCACTGGAGGAGACAAGGGGCTGCTGGCAACAGGTTTTAACAGAGAAACATGAAATGTCGGATGAACCTTCATGTGTGGGGGAAGCTTGAGTTTTACTGCAGATGGGTTGATAACTGAGTCGATGATGAAGGGGCCGACATAACGTGGCGTGAGTTTCTTCGACTCTGTCTTGAGTGGGAGATCTTTGGAGGAAAGCCAAACACTCTGACCTGGTAAGTAGTTGGGAGCCGGGGTCCTGTGGCGGTCTGCGATGAGGCAGTTGCGGGCAGCGGAGCGGAGCAGGGCGGCTCGGGTATCCCTCCACACCTTATGACAGCGATGAAGGTGGGTCTGAACGGAAGGAACAGCAACCTCCTCTTCCTGGGATGGAAACAGGGGTGGTTGGAAACCCATGGCACAATGAAAGGGTGAAATACCTGTGGCTGCATTTGGCAGGGAGTTGTGGGCATATTCGATCCATGGCAGATGTGGGCACCATGACGAAGGGTTCCTGAAAGCCACACAGCGAAGAGCCGCCCCCAGATCCTGGTTGGCCCGTTCCGTTTGCCCGTTCGTCTGAGGATGATATCCAGATGACAGGCTCACTGATGCTCCCAGAGCCTGACAGAAGGCTTTCCAAACGTGGGAAATGAACTGGGGACCCCGGTCAGAGACGATGTCGGTGGGAATCCCATGGAGTCGAACAACATGATTGACCAGAAGATCTGCAGTCTCTCGGGCTGTGGGAAGCTTGGGAAGAGCAACAAAGTGTACCATCTTGGAAAATCTGTCCACAATAGTTAGGATGATGGTATTTCCTTGTGACAGTGGAAGTCCAGTGACAAAATCCAAGGCCACATGCGACCAAGGACGCCTAGGTACCGGCAGCGGCCGAAGCAGGCCAGAGGGAGATTGGTGGGAGGACTTGGCGCGGGCACATACTGTACAGGCAGCAACAAAGGCCCTGGTGTCTTGAGCCATGGAAGGCCACCAGAACCGTTGTTTTAGAATAAACAGTGTGCGATGGACACCAGGATGACAGGAGAGACGGGAGGCGTGTGCCCACTGCAGGACCTTGGAGCGAACAGGGGTAGGCACAAAAAGACTATTAGCTGGGCAGTTACCTGGGTTAGGTTGCGCCCGCTGAGCCTCCTTAACCAATGACTCAATCTCCCAGGTAACAGCCGCCACCACGCAGGAGGCAGGCAAGATAGTGTCTGGATTGGCAGCTGGTCCTTCGGAAGCGAACTGGCGAGAGAGAGCGTCCGGCTTGAGGTTCCGTGACCCTGGACGGTAGGTAAGGGTGAATGAGAAGCGGCCGAAATACAGGGCCCATCGAGCCTGACGAGAGTTAAGGCGCTTGGCAGATTGGATGTACGCCAAGTTTTTGTGGTCTGTCCATACAATAAAAGGGAGCTCGGCTCCCTCCAGCCAGTGCCTCCACTCCTCTAGGGCAAGTTTGACAGC
The DNA here is from genome assembly GCF_902827165.1 of Trematomus bernacchii. NCBI lineage: Eukaryota > Metazoa > Chordata > Actinopteri > Perciformes > Nototheniidae > Trematomus > Trematomus bernacchii. The sequence continues at coordinate 4,025,984 of NW_022987851.1, read as the reverse complement.
CAGCAGCTCTCTGTTACCCACGTCATAGTTCTTCTCAGCTGGAGTGAGGCGGCGAGAGAAAAATGCACATGGATGTAATTTTTGGTCTCGTTCCGAGCGCTGGGAAAGAACTGCCCCTACCCCGGTGTTGGAGGCATCGACCTCCACCACAAACTGGCGAGAGGAATCAGGGTGGATGAGCACAGGGGCAGTGGTGAAAAGTCTCTTTAGCTCCGAGAAGGCTGCATCGCACTCTGGAGTCCAGAAAAAACCAGTTGTAGGGGAAGTGAGTCTGGTTAAAGGGCCCGCCACTCTGCTGTAGTCTCTGATGAAGCGCCGATAAAAATTGGCGAAACCAAGAAACTGTTGAAGCAGTTTAACAGAGGTTGGTTTGGGCCACCCCGCCACCGCTTGGATCTTCTCAGGGTCGGTCCTAATCTTTCCTTCCTCAACGATGTAGCCCAGGAATGAGACTGTGTTGACATGGAATTCGCATTTCTCCGCCTTCACAAAGAGTCTGTTTTCAAGGAGTCTCTGCAGCACCTGCCTGACATGGATAATGTGCTCCTCCTTGTTACGGGAGAAAATGAGAATGTCATCCAAGTAGACAAAGACTGACCGGTTGAGGAGGTCACGGAGTACATCGTTCACCATTGACTGAAAAACTGCTGGGGCATTCGTCAGTCCAAAAGGCATCACCAGATACTCAAAGTGACCGAGTGGTGTGTTAAAGGCAGTCTTCCACTCGTCCCCTTCACGGATTCTGACGAGGTGGTAGGCATTGCGGAGGTCCAGTTTGGAAAAGATGGTGGCTTCCTGGAGGGGTTCAAAGGCGGAGTTAATGAGGGGTAATGGATATTTGTTTTTTATAGTGATGGCATTGAGACCCCTGTAATCAATGCAGGGCCGCAGTGAGCGGTCCTTCTTGGACACGAAGAAGAACCCAGCACCGACCGGGGAGGAGGATGGGCGGATGACACCAGCAGCCAGGGAGTCATGGATGTAACTCTCCATGGATTTTCTCTCAGGGCGAGACAGGTTGAACAGACGTGAGGAAGGCAGAGGGGCCCCGGGAAGGAGGTCAATGGGACAGTCGTAGGGTCGATGAGGAGGAAGAGAAAGAGCTCGCTGTTTACTGAACACCTCTCCTAGGCTATGATATTCCATGGGGACAGATAACAGGTCAGGGCGGCTCGATCTTGGGTGGTGGAGCGGCGGCCTCTGCTGGCGGTAGGGCAGACTGCAGGCATGAGGATAAACAAAAACAACTCCAACTAATGATTTTGCCAGTTATCCAATCAATCTGGGGGTTGTGTGTTCTTAACCAGGGATGACCCAACACTATGGGAGCATGAGGTGAGGAAATAAGGTGAAACTGAATAAACTCACGATGGTTTCCAGACAGAATGAGGTTTACTGGCTTGGTGCGGTGAGTGACTTGGGCCAGGAATTGTCCATTAAGAGCATTGGCATTAAGAGGTGAATCCAACACTTCGCAGGGAATTCCTGCCTGAGCTGCGATGTCAATGTCCAAAAAATTCTCGTCTGCCCCCGAGTCCACTAAGGCGAGCAGGGGTAGTGACTGTTGGTTGCAGCAAAGAACGGCTTCTAGCTGCGTTCTGGGTCGGGGGTTGAGAGAGGAGGAAGGGCTCGCCAGAATCCCCACAGCTACTGATGAGCCTGACCTTTTGGCAGATTAGGACAGGAGGAAACTAGATGACTGGTTTGGCTGCAATAAACACATTCCCCAGCCTGGATCCTTCTAGCCCGCTCAGATGGTGAGAGGTGGGCCCTTCCCACTTGCATGGGCTCATCTTCGGGGGGTGAAACCGAGAAAGGAGTCGGAAAGGATCTGGAGATTGGGGCAGTGGCAGTGCCAATTCGGGGATCAAGTGAGGAGTAGCTGGGATTGGGGTGACGGCTATTCCTATCCCTGCGTCTCTCTCTGAGGCGATTATCAATCTTGATAGCTGTGGCAATTAAATTATCCAAGCTAACTGGATCATCCCTAGCAGCTAGCTCGTCTTTAATTGCTTCGTTCAGCCCTTGAAGAAAAACATCTTGCAATGACTCGTTATTCCAGCCTGAGTCAGCAGCAACTGTTCTAAACTCAACTGAAAATTCGGCTACACTACGGGAGCCCTGCCGGAGAGAAAGAAGGCGCCTAGAAGCGTCCCTCCCCCGTACCGGGTGATCAAAAACTTTTTTCATTTCGGAAATGAAAGTATCAAATGATGAGCAAATGTGTGGCTGGCTCTCCCTAACGGCTGTAGCCCAATCTAGAGCACTCCCCCTCAACAGACTCATTACATATGCCACCCTAGCCCCATCTGTGTGATAAGTACTAGGCTGCTGCTCAAAGACTAACGAACACTGGAACAAAAAGGCTCTACAAATACCCAAATCTCCAGCGTATCGCTCCGGTGTAGGAATAACAGCCTCTCGTAGCTGATGGAGAGGTGCGGCAGGAGCGGGGGGAGGAGCTGTCGGCTGTGCAGCGGGCTGCGGGGGAGAAAACTGGGAGGTGAGCAGTTCCACTTGTGTGCCGATCCTTTGCACGTTAGTGGAGAGGTTCCGGAGAGTCTCCACAACCTCACGGAGAACCACGTCGTGATGCCCCACGAGAGCACCTTGATTGGCCAGGGCTTGGCTGAGTTCGTCCGCAGTCTTGGACTGGTGGCCTGTGTCCGCTGAGTCCATACTGGCCAGATCGTTCTGTTACGATATCCGATAGGACCCAAACGCAGGACACGGCAGAGTGTTGGAAAAAGGTTTATTGTGAGGTGGAGGAGCGTGGAGAGTAATCCTGTAGGAATGAAGACTGGTGAGTGTGGAGAGTAATCCGGTTGGAATGATGACTGGTGGCGGCAGGTGATGGTAACAAGGCGGCTGGATAGTGATCCTGGAGCATAAGAGAAACAGATGAGAAAAGTATTCCGTGTACAGAGAAATAGTTTTAAATCGGCTAAGAAGGCTGAGAGTTACCACTGGGGTTTAAACAACGATCTGGCGCTGACATGTTGTGGAGCCTCCGCTGATATACCATTAGTAAATGGCTGAATGGGAATCAGGTGTGTAAAGCTGATTGCACCAGGTGGAGATTTGCAGCAGGTGGAGATTGAGCCGGGAGCCAGGAGTGACAGCCACCACGCCCACACAGACAGGGAAAGGGAACACACACTCACAAGGGAGGTGGCTGAAGAGTAGAGCCACCACACCCAGAAGTGGGTTTCTTTGATAAATCTCTCTAAAAAGGTCAAATTTAACTTGTTTTGCATCAATCTTGATACAGGGTACTTATTATATGTTGTACTTTGGATTCCTAAAGCTTTTAGTCTACTAAAAAAGAATGTTTGGACGGACACTATAATTTACAGTTTTTTACTATGTTCAATCTGAATTTTCTTTAAAATAAAAAACATCTATATTGATTCTGACTTTTCTACATCCAACTCACAGGTTTATCATTACTTTGAGAACAAAGATTATTAATTTAACCCTTTTAGAAGGGAAGATATGGTCATTTGTTCTGGGAATGTCATTTTCGAGCCTAAGACCTGAAAAACAGGCTCAGGGTGGAACAGGTTAATAACAGAGATGGTCAAACTAAAGTGGTAGAGACATGGCAGAAATCCTACAATGAAGCCGGACAGTGAAGTGTTCTCCCGTGAGAGGGCGATCAAGAAAGGAAAATGGAAGCCATGTGTTAATGTTATTGTCAAAGACAATAACACATTGCTTCCATCAATAATAAAATACTATTTTGCTTTCTAGAACAAATTGAGTTACACTTTTAGCATTCAGTTTGTTTTTATTTGTATTAAACAGTCATGCTCATTAGTCACCCTTTCATCGGCATAGTTATGTTATCCAAAACTTCCTCCAGGGATTGCATACAAAAGACCATAAAATATATTTTTTTACATATTTGAAATTTCCACACCAAGCTGACCTGCACAAATTGTACACTGTGATACGATACATGTAAAGCAGAAGGAGGAAACAGTGGAAGACCAGTTTGAGGTTGAGACAAGCATATTACATTGTTGTTTTTCAGATATGTGCTGTAGTTTAACAGCTGTTAGACATTGCTGCAGAAAACTAAGCTAATTAACAAAGTAAACTGGTGTGAAGGTACATAAACTGTATCTTTGATAAAAACACATATTTGTTTATCGGACTGGAATCCTTGAAGGCCCGAGGATCAGACTTCACTCTTCAAGCTGCAAAAAGAAATTAAAAAAGAAAGTCAGTCACTGTGAAATCTTACAGTCTGCAATAGTTGTTTTGCTTGATTTGGTTTAAGGTTACACAATTACCGCATGTATAAATCTGTGTTAGAGTAGAGATAAAATGTTAGCCTTCTGTAATTTTTTGAAAATAATATATGTCCATAATATGATTTCTATAAGATAGATTTGAGTTCTGCTGTATGTAAGCACAGATTGTTACCTGAAACACAAGGGTGTGTGTATTCTGTCTCAGCCTGGTCACCTGAGAGGAATGAAGGAAAAAAAAGCAGAAGATAAGGAGACAATAATCTATCCAAGCACAAAATCATTTTTAAACATTACTATTCTGAGAATGTTCAGGTTGGAGCAGAGTGTATCAGTGTGGGCTGTAGTCTCTGTTAGGGGTTCGTAAGGATTTACTTGGCTGATAGTAGTCATAGATCTTGACCACGGCTGGCTTCATGTTCTGCACTGGGATCTCCTGTCTGAGATCCAAGCTGTGGTTGATAGGTATGTCTTTTGGTAACTGTTGGGATAAAAATAAACAAAACCATGAATAACAAATGTGAAGGGCATCATCTGTTGCTGCTCGCTGAGGATAGGATTTCTCTCACCTCCCGTATGTACACCAGAACATGATCCTCCTTTTGTTCAACACGATCCACCAGCAGGGCTCCTTTGAGCTGTGAGGAGATGGTAATCAGCCGGGTGGCTCAACAACAGATGAAGATGTTTTAACTTCGAGCTAAAGGTGAAAGTTACTGAAATAACTCACCCTCTTCAAAGATTCTTGGTCTGGGACAAATCCAGAGAGTGCTTTGATATCCAGTATCACCATGTTTGTGCTGTTCTCCTTTCCACTAAATCTGTAAGGAAAGTGCCATTCATTTCTCCCATGTCCATCCTCCAGCAGTTACATAATTCATGCTGGAAAATGCAGAGCATTGTTTCTCAGAAATGTCAGTGTTCTTCTTTCCCGTAAATCTGCTTGTTGATAACTTACCGGGACTGAAGATTCAGAGTGAGTTTGGTGTTTTTGCTGGTGCAGTCAAACTCTGGTCTTACATTGACACTGAGGGTTGTTGCGTCAGTAGGAGTTGGGATGTTATAGTGTTGAGAAATCTGGAAAAGAGAGACACAAGGAGAACACTATTCATAAAGAGTGAACCTGAATCTCGAGATTGCCTTTGCCTTATACGATTAGTCAGGATTTACCCCATCAAGAAGTACAACCTCGTTATATACATTCATCTACATTTTATTTCTTGAAGGACAACAAGCACAACAATCCCAGACCCTGATCCCTTTTATCTTAATTCTACAAACTCCTAGTATTTGCGTAATTGTAGTGGAATGATAGAAATACACGTGTACACATGTAAATGGTCTTCCAAGGCCAAAATACCAACGTTTATGTGCCAGAATTGCCTCGATTTGACTCCTTTGTTTTTTGCCATCACATAATGACATAACGATTTACCACTCACGCATTGGTTAGTGCTCCAAATGAGCCACGGCAGAGCTTGACCCGAGCGGAGGCTTTTTGTTGTTGGACCTAGGTGGAAGGTCAGTTTGTATACCTGCAACACCATGTCGAAAAGACGCTGTTAGCTGCTATGTGTATGGTTTGAAGGGACAAATCGGTTGTGTGGACAACCAAAATAACAGGAGTTAAATACAAGTGGCTGCAATTCATTTCTACCAGTAGAGTATTCCTTAGGATTGCTTCCTGAACCACGCACAGTTCACGGTCGGATGAAAGACTTTGTTAGGCCAATCTTGCAACTCAGGGTCACAACCTGTAAAGTTACTTTTGGATTTGTAATGCTTGAAACAAACAATGTAGCTACTAATGGGGATTCAAGCTCCGAGCTGTTATGGAAGTTGAGCTGCAAATACAGCGCCGAGCTCAGCTAAGTTGCTAGCTAATGCTATCAAGTTGAAACTGTATGTCCACCAACTTTACCTACAATTGTGTTGAAGTATGGAAATGGTTTTTTGTTCACAACAAACTGAAACGGCTCAATTGTTGAGGTGTGTTTATGGTTACAAGCTGTAATATGACGGTCGCTATGAACTTTATCCTGGCTATCTCGCCAACTTTAGCAAAGTTGATAATAACTCTGATGTAATTGTGCCTTAAAGTTAATGTCAGTGTCAGTTTAATGTCAATCTGGCAATTCAAGGCCATAATTTAACAAAACATAGTGTTGGTGGTTGAGCAATCGGGCAGCTAATATATTAGCTGCCCGATTGTGCAACCCTGTCTCCTAAAAATTACGTTCCCACAGAACTAAACTGCATTCTCAATTACGTTTAGCTAGAAACGTATTTTTTCTTAAATACGGTTATTTTCTACATATCTTTGCCATGTATTGTCTTGCTTATAATAATGATAATAGTCATTTATAAATATCATTTTAGAGCACACATTTGAAATCGACGATCAGGCTCGATATATGGTTAAATTAAAATCAGTAGGCGAGGGTGTAATTTCAACACAGTCTCAAAGGCAATGTGAGCGTCCATTCCCATTGGATAACGGAGGATTTTACACCCGGAAGTAAGTATTCTCTTTACTGTCGATTGATTTTACAGTGATATCTGCACTACTCATCAACTCAAAAACACCAGATTATCCTTGTTAATTACACAACATTGATTGGTTTAAATTGTGTACAATGCTTTTGTAATTTTCCCCTTCGATTCGGAGAAACAAATATTTTTTCGGAGTTTAGGATGGCAGAAGACACTACACTACCCTGAATCCTCAGCTATCGTTTGGGACTACACCATGTGCTTTGCTTGACAAACCCCGTGATTAGTCTTCAAGCACTGTGATTGGATGTAACAGCAGTTTGAAATGGAATGAAACCCATCGACGGCACACTATTCAAAACAGGAATCGAACGTGTCCTACCTTTATCTGCAGATCTCTATAAAGTATATTCATTACTCGTTATTCTCTACTAATAGTTAATTTAAACTGTATATAATGGCTATTTTGCACATCCCTTTCAAGATTTCATGATTTTCTAAGGTTTATTGACATATCATATACACAACTACGGTGTAGTTATGCAATGAATGAAAAACTTGGGTCACAGGTTCCTCGACAGTGCATTACAAGACATCTATCAATATGTGTGTATACCTCCACCATTAAACTGTCAAATTCTGCACATTTCTTACCCCTAGATTCCACCGGGTCCGTCTGCGGCGCATTACGGACGCGTTACGGCTGCGCCGCGGTGCTCAAGGTGATCGCGGCCACTCTAGTCAATGGGTGCTATTCCACCACACGCAGCGCGTTACGGCTCAGACGCGTCCCAGAAGCGTCCCAGAAGCGGCTCGGCGCAGGGCTTTTCTAAAATTAGGATCGAATCCTATTTTTGTCGCGGCGCAGCCGTAACGTAAGGTCGGGCAGGCAGGAAGTGGAAGGTTCAGAGCTATATATACATATATATATACACACACACAAACTAATTTTGCAGACCCTATCCCTCCGTAGTCTTTCAAGTAGGAGGAGAAATGCCAGCGTTCTCCTCCGGTTTACAGGCACTGTGTAAATCATAGCCTATATATAGAATAATTATGATGATGAATGAATTTTTTTTACCACTAAAATACAGCAACACATCTTTGATTCATGTCGTTTATAACTGGAATATTACAGTTATTATTAACTTTGTCTGTACAAAGTAGCCTGTCCAGGAAATATGCCCAAATCAACAAAAACTGCGAGCCGGCAGGCAAGACTCTCCGCTTCTGAAATGCTTCTGAAACGCGCCTGGTAGGGTATGACGCCGGAGGAGGCCGGACCAAAACCGCGGCGCAGCCGTAACGCGCCGCAGACGGACCCGGTGGAATCTAGGGGTTATACTATCTACATACATAAGGGTATAATTAATGTGTATAATATCAGTTAAAATAAGTGCTTCAACATAGTTAACATCGCAGGAAAGCAATATATTAGACGTTAAGTACTTTGTCAGGCTTAATATTTATCTGTAGATACCCCCAAAGCTTTTTTCTTAGTTAAAAGAAGACCTTAACCTAAAGTATTCTTTAATGTTTAAATAAAGGTTAATTAGTTTGTCTGTTTTGCACATCCTCATATTCATATCTTTATACATCCGGCACTAAACTGTTTTATTGTAGAGATCACTTACAGTATCTTCTTGAATTTTTATATTCTATATTTCTATCATTGACCTTCTACTTTCACCCTATGAAAGTATGTACTCTTAATAAGGTACACACAGCATACTAATAATAACTTTGTATTATTAGTGTAGGACACTTATGTATGTATAACATCTGAAGATGTGTAGTTTTATTCATGTTTTCACATAATTTTACAGGATATTGCTATACTATTTCTCATGTTTTACTTCTACACATTAATATCTGATTTGTAAAACATCACAGACAGAAAGGTATATCCGTCATTTAATGGTAAGCTATTGAAATTGTGATTCCATAGATGTGTCTCCCATCACCCAAATCCCCTGACTATTCTCTCAACTCAGTATTTACATTCTTATATTCAAAGAAAATCAGTAATATCTTTAAAAACTACAAGTCCTTTTCTATAAGCTGTGCACCGTTATGGTGTAATTATAACATATCTACCAATTGGATCAAATATAAAAGTCAGCCGAATTACTATTGATACTGCAAGGAGACGTATTTTGTGAAAATAAATGTAAGATATTGTGTAATTGTTGATATATTTATGATCCACGTCACGTATTCAGTTTCGGCGGCAGTTCTTCCAGTTTGTCTAGAAGTCTTCTCAGCAGGGCTCTATAAATAAAGAACTACGGCAGATGTGTAATATTTAATGCAGCCGAACCGTGTATTACAATGCCGTTATGTGATGACTTCCAAAGAGAAAAGCAAGAACACTCAGAATAAAGTATTAATATATTTTTAAATGCATTTCCTCGTTGTTTCCTTTGGAGCCAAATCTTAGACTCTTCCATCTTTGCTGGGTCAATGTAGACAAAAGACTGTGCTTTGGCAAATGATCTCACCACAAAAGCAGTCAGCCTGAGGATATTAAAAACAAGTTAGATATGACTGATATAATTAAACAACTAAAGATCATGATCTGTGTAATGTCTCAAGAGGTACAAAACATACCACGCTATTTCATGCATTCATTTGAAATACTTTAACTTGCTTGTGTTAACATAGCCTATTCGTGGTATTGGTGTGAAAAACTTCTGAGTAAGAAAATAACATTTTCCACAACATGTGTGCTCCAATGTGCATCATCTCTCTGTTATCACTGAGGGTAATCTTTATGTCTGAGTACCACAGGGTGAACATTTAACAGCATGTACATATTGTTGTTCTTAGATGTTGATGATCGATCAGTAGTTTTCTCACCAAGTGTTCCCAGTTCCTATTCCAAATGTACTATAGGCACCATCAATATGCTTGTAGTTCAGCTGTCTCTGGTAGCCTGTATCAACATAGAAACAAACTTGTAAGACTTGAAAGGATTTTGCTAAGTTAAGTTCATGTTTTGAAGTAAATGTGTTTCATGATGTCATAGGTAAAGGTGCATTTAACGATGCTCATTACATATTAGTATAGTTGCCAGCTCATAGGGTCCTTTTGTATCCCGGAAATGTTGAGTAGTACACCAAAGTTTTATGCGGGAAATGTATAGTACGGGTCCGCAGCACATAGAAACTGCCGGATATATGTCGAGCAATATGCACAATCAACATAAGTTGCGTTAATTAGCATGGATTACCATTATAGCCTTTAGTTATAAATAGTTTAAAAATGGCTTGGCCGATTTGGACCATTTTGGAGTGGTTTCGGGATTATAGAGGATGCTCCATTTCTAACACTTTCAGGATCAAAGTTTCCATATTTGTACTCCCGGTGGACTAATTTGTATACATTTTGGTCGATTTTGAAGATTTATGGGACTCATAATTTAGATTGGATAGATTGCTTATTTATTTGAATAACATTGTTACTGTACACATTAGAGTTAATCATTTTCATCTTGTGCTCCCTATATCCAATGGCGACTCGCAACACTACTCATGGTAGTCAAATCAGCCACCAAGCATAGGCGGATTTTTGCGGGGGGGCAGGGGGGGCATTGCCCCCCCTAGTGGCTGAAATATGTTACAGCATTACTACGTCTAAAACTGTTCCAATACAAATATTTCGTATATCAATATTTTAATAGATGTGAAAGCCTCTGCTGTCGCACCTGTTGCGCTTGAGGATCTTTGAAAGACTGTTAAAATAGCAGCTATCCAAATCTATACAAGATGCTCCAGTTGGCACTGACTCTGCCTATCGGGTCTGCCACCTCTGAGAGAAGTTTTTCTACAATGAGGAGAATTCGGAACTGGCTGCGGTCAACGATGGGAGGAACAAGATTTTCCTCACTTGCGGTTCTTCACATTGAGGACGACAGCTGTCATCTGAGGGGATAGTGGACATATATGCGGAACGTACCGCAGGTCTCCCTTGAAAAAGAGATCGTTGATCTCAATGGGATTTTTCACCTGGTTAAATAAAGGCTACAAACAAACAAACAAACAAAAAAAGGCGTCTACTTCTGCACTAAGGTAGGACACTGGTTAATAATATTGTAGCGTGTTCAAGTAACCAAGGGATATAGTAGTTATCAAATAAGTATAAGATGTGCACAGTTATGTGTTATGACCCACTGTTGTTGGGGGGAGAGACCGCCCCTTCCATATGAGTGTGTGTGTACGGCAGGCATGAGGCGTGCATGACGGGACGAGTTGTATTCGTATTTGGAAAAGTCATACTCAGTGCGGTGAACGCTGGCTTTATTGCTACTGTATCCGTAGCACCCCACACAATAGTTGGGACTGTGTACTGACGTCAGTAAAAAAGGTTTGCCCCCCCAAGCGCAAATGTCAAACTCCGCCTATGCCACCAAGAGTACACATATGGCCACTTTCTGGTTACAACTGCAATCTTTCGCAGGTTTTAGCACTGCTGTAAAAATAGAAGATTTTCCAAAAATGGGAGAATTAACCATTTTCTAACCAGCTGTGGATTCAAACTATTAAAATGGTTTTGCTCACTGTCAACAAGGACTGAGGACTTTGAGATCCATTAAGCCCCTGTCACACTGTCCTGAAATTGACACCAGATGGACACACGAATATGGAATTTCGAATTTCGAATGAAGATGGCACCGAACTTGGTCCACAGGCAAGCAACGGCCGAAGCAAGTACGATGCCTACAGAAGGCCACACGATGGCACCCGGCCGAACCACACACGAAAATATGGTCGTAGACTTGAGTAGCATGAAGCTGCAGCGTCGGAGACTGCAGTTTCAGGTGAGGAATCTTGGAGGGTTTTTACTCCGAAGAGGGCTTCCCGGGGTACTGCAGCTAGAGCTGTTTTCTGGTGGCTGAGGGAACAACAGACCCTGCCTCACCCCAGTGAAGAATCCTCAGTGTCCTCTCCACTTTCAGAGGAATGGTCAGAGGAACTCAAAGACATGCTGGACTCCAGAGGTCATTCCGTGTCCGTGTTAAGGAAATTGTGCCCGTCTTCGAAATAAATAAAAATTGATTCTGCACTGAAATGCCTCTCGGTCAAACTGCATGTTTATCTTTGGCAGCCAGGTGCATAAACACACTGAACAGTTGTTTTTGTTTTTGAGTAATCAAGCACCTCTTCAAAGACACATTTGACTTGATTATTTCGAACGTGTACTATAATAATGAAATGAAACGAGAGAATTATGATACTGTAGAAACGTAAGCAGTATCAAATTGATCAACTGAATATTATTGACTTACAAATTATATATAAACAAATGATCTACCTAATTACACATCCGAAAAGGCGTGGGAAGGAGTTTACACGTATTTAATCCCACCCCTTCTCCCAAAAACTAAATTAACATTTTTGTTTTCTTTTAACAAAATATACATCTAAATGTATGTCTACATACAATATACATTTACAATTATAAATAGATATTTAGTTATAATTATGAGCCTGCTAGGCGGCCAAGAGACCAGGAGCAGCCAAGGATTAGAAGAAATAACGGCCATCGGAGAGAAATGGAGCTGTGGTGTGAGGAGAACCAGTGGAGAACAGGGCAGCTGTCTTGGTGAGTGACCGGCGTTAGCTACAGTTAATGTTAGCTAACGTCGGTCACATCACAACATTGTAAAGTTAGCTATCATATGTCAGGCTATAACTAAAGTAGTATTGATAATATAGTAACGTTACTGGCAGGACTGTTGATACTGATCCATAACAGAAACTAATGCGCAAGTTTCAGCCGTATCTCGCGTTACCTAATGCAACTCCACACTACGTCTTACGGTGCTGTAGTGTGTACCGGAGGGGAGAGAGAGGAGCGAAAGGGGGGGAGAGAGAGAGGAACGAATGTGGGAGAGAGAGAGAGCTAATGGTCATGCTAATAAAGCTATTCAATTGAATTGAGCAGCGAAGGGGGGGGAGAGAGATGTAATACGGTTTCCTGATAAACATTTTGTTTGATAGGCCTCAGCTGTGTAGAGTATGCAGGGAGGTGGATGCACCTCGCACAACGCACCCAGGAACGAAAGCTAGCTCCGGTCCTTTTCCTGTTAGGGAAACTGTGGACTCGATGTCCTGACACTGACAGGCTGGAGTTTGTGCAACCTGCACAAACTCAAGCTCACCATGATTAAAAATGGTGAAATGCAATGTAAAATTACCGAAAAAATACCAGCTCACTAAATCACGACCGCTCAAGCCAACTACAAATTACTACCGCGGATTGGGCAGAGAAGGAGTCCGAGAAAGTAGCTCCCCTATGTGACGTAATATGACGCGTTTGACGTATGACGTAAAAAAAAAGCAGTTTTTAGTAGCAGAGCTCAAAACGGCTCCTTTCCCCGCTGAATTCCTGCCCTTATGTCTCGTAAAACATATAAAATCCTGCATTAACTTTTTTAATTGTAATTTTCAGGCAAGGTTTTCTCTTTAAGACATACAACTGCAACGAAAGTAACAAAAACAATGTAATATCCTTTTCTGTTTTACAGAACACAAATTGGGGTTATTTACATTATGTTTACGTGATTTTGTTGTGCAATAAATGCAATCTTGATGTCATCGTACTATAATACGATGGCTACACGACGGTATTGCGAGGGCTTCACGTAGTCGTGTTGCCTTCCTAAGACAATCGGGCAGCTTCTTGTTTCCTTCGTATTGTCTTCGTGAGGCACCGATCGATAGACATCAAAGTGGGCTTGAGCCCCTGCCCTTTTTCTTCCTCCAGAGAAAGTGCCCTTTTTTCCCCCTTTTTTAAAAAATAAATGAATATATATATACTGCTGTTTGCGCACAGTTTCCCTTTCCAACAATATATTGATTGAATACAAAATAAAAACATCAGGTCGGGAGATTAGACTGTGAAGTTCCGATGCTCTCTCTACCGATGTGTGGACATCGGCAGTCACTTCAGACACAGGTGTAAGCACCTCCCACTTTACTGTTATGCCGGCTTTTCTTGGTTTATTTTGAAGGTGAGTGGTGATGAACAAATTACTAAACTGCCAGTGCCTCGAGTTTACAGCTAATTAGCTAGAAGACAATAACAATTATACTTAACTAAGGCTACTAGCTAATGGATAAGTTAGCTCAAGGTTTAGCTAAGGTAATTTATCATGGGTATACAGGCTAATGTACTGTACTTAAGGGGAGGCACTTAAAGTGAAGACAGTAAAATGTGTATCTAATAATATCATCACAAACGCCACATTGATATGCAAATTAGGTGTTAACTAGGCCTAATTAAAATGCGCTAATTTGCATGCAGGTGAAAAGGATAAAACAAAAAAACATATCACATCACAACTTCCCCAGATAGTTACTTACAGTACGTCAAGTCAGTATTTTCCCTGAATGTTATGTTTTAAATGCAGATTAGCTTTAAATCTATAGATGAATTCAGACATGGTAGTAAAACGAACACCATTTATATGTGTTTCTTGGAAGTTTTATTTCCATTAGACTGAAAGAAAACATGGAAGCAAAATAGACCAAAATAACAAGTACATGAAAAAAGGATATTTTTGCCTGTAATGTCCTGCCTTAAACCTGTTAAGCCCTAGAGCCCCCTGTACAGGGGCAGTGGGGTGTTTTTTCACGAAACTGTGTCTCAGGGCTTCTTAATATTTAAAAACCTATTAATGTGTCATACCTATTTAACGGGAAGAAAACTCAGCTAACTGACAATACGAACCATTTTTAACGAAACAAAACACAAGTCTCACAAGAAGCGTCTAAATGAGCCCTGAGCAAAAAAATGCTAACACACTTACCACAGAACTCAAGGTAAAAATACCCTTATTACTTATCGTAACTGCAAAAACAGATATCAAATTAAAGCTGAGATTCCACAGATTCTATAGGTATAAGTATAATCACTGAGCGATCAGAACTCGTGACAGGGGAAGCAAACACAGACGTCACAACACGTGAATTACGGAACATTCACGGGAAATCGTCTCAAATTAGCTGTTATTCTGATCAATAGTCGTGTTCAAAGGCATTAAAATGATAAAAACGCTGCTGAAGGTTAATCCATAGGTTAATCCAATGTGTCTGTGTCACTTTGAAAGGATTACTGATAATCCATCATTGCATTTTTATATAAAAAAACGGAGATTTCATATTATTTTTATTTTTATAAATCTCTCTAAAAAGGTCAAATGTCACTTGTTTTGCATCAATCTTGATACAGGGTACTTATTATATGTTGTAGTTTGGATTCCTAACGCTTTTAGTCTACCATCCCATCATTCAAGGGTGGTTTTCACTATAAGTAATGGGTTTTTTGTAGGCGGAGGTAAGAATTTACCTTTTTTTACAATGTTCCAGAGGTGTGGACTCGAGTCACATGACTTGGACTCGAGTCAGACTCGATTCACCAATTTGATGACTTTGGACTCGACTTGACAAAATCACAAAACACTTGCGACTCGACTTGGACTTGAACACTAATGACTCGGGACTTGACTTGGACTTGAGCCTTTTGACTTGAGGTGACTTGATAATTTAATTCAGGGGTCTCCAACACGCTAAATTAAACATTAAAATTAATTGGTCAGTAAGTCAGAGATGTGCAACTATATTTAACTTTTTTTTTTTAAAACTTTTTTTTATAAATGATTATGGGAAGTGCCCTTTTTCTCACTTGAGCACCCGCCCCCCAAAATGTCTGTGCACGTCCCTGGCACCGATGATTAGATGAAGATGACACGATTTGACAAGATGCCCTCACGAGTGCCTTATGAAGGGCAAAATGGACACACAAATTCAACATGAAAATGAACATTCGCAAGGTCCTTCGGCAATTTTTTGGCATGTCAAAGATTTTACCACCACTCACGAAGTTGCTGCCGGAGCCTGAGAAACTCCACCGGTGGTCATACGATGGCTTAAGATGCCCTCACGAATGGCCCGATGTTGTTACGATCAGAGCCGAATTTGAACATTCCCTTTATCGTGTGTCCATCTGGTGTCAATTTCGGGACAGTGTGACAGGGGCTTTACCAACACGTTTTTGAGTAAGATTTCGGTTTTTAGGTCCATGGATAAAATCACAGAATTACTACAGGTTCTTGGGTTTGGCAGAAATTGTTGATTGTTTTTTAACTACACCATAATGTAAACAAGACTCACCACTGGTCAGGAAGTTGGTAGCCTTGTCCTTGATGGCTTGGGTCAGCTGCTGAGTGTTTTCAGGTACTGGAGGATGTAGATGTTGGGGGCCAGGAGAGCCATGTTCTGCTCACCACATCCATACGGCATCCGCAGCAGCCCATCCAGGTTGTTTAGAGCTCTGCCCAGAATGTCACCTGCACAAAAACAATGAAATTAAGACTGTGAAAATGTAACTCAGCTGACTTTTGACTTTTTCTGAACCTCGTCAGTGTCATCCGAACGGCCAACGCTCTTTCATCCTTCCAACACACACAAAAGCACAAGTAGCCGGCTTTCAAATCATCTGCTAAAGGGGAGATTTCTCTGTTCTTAGTTCAAATCTTAGTTAAACATGTGAAGGGAAAGGTTTTTGAATTGTTTGACAACAATGTTATTAAAGCAAACATGATATATCCGGAAAAATAATAATTCAGGCAGAGATGTTTTTTTTTTTATTACTGATACCATTATTGATAAAGCTTCAAGAGAGGGAAGCCTATTGATCAGAAATGTATTTGTTACCCAGAACTGATAGCGAAGCTCGGGCTGATCCAACAATGACGTTCTCAGGCAGTTGTATTTCTATTTCCTCTTTCAAAGCCTCTCCTGTGTGCAGACAGGGAACAAACCCTCAGCTCAGTACAAAACAAAGATGTTGTTAAGATTTGACATATTGTATTGGTAGTTTGATAAAATACCACACAAATTGGTGTCCATTAATAAATAAAAATCAGGTTGATCAAATGTATTTACACAATGACCTTCCATAAATCAATGACACCTGCACTTAACTTAGCACAATTTCCATAATAATTGCAATTACTGAATGTATTCATTATAGTTTTTTACATGAAATGTACTCCTAACTAACTTATAACCTTTGGCTGTTTCTTTTCCTGAACAAACTGACCTTCTGGGCAGAGTAGCCAGTTGTAGGTCTTGGACATCTCAGTTCCTTCCGCCTGAAAGATATAATGTGAGTTCAACATTTTCCCTATAGTAAATGGATAAATTATACTTTGTCATTTTGTTTAAACGTCCTGACCTTGACTATGAGAGAACGTTTGACCACGTCGATACGACCCCTTTCTGGCACGCTCACAATCTCATTGTCACACGAAGCTTGGGATGCACAGCCTCAGCAGTCACTGACACATTCACAACCCCTTCAAGAGATCAACAAACAAGATGTGAAACTTGATCAAGAATTGTGTTTTATTAAAGGTGGGGGTAGGTAATTTTGGAGAACCAGCTCGTGTGCCGCTAGAATTTGAAAATACACAGCCGGAAGAAATCTGCTACTTCCTTACAGAGCCCCTCCTCCAACACACAATTGAACGCGCACATGACCAATGAGGGCACGAGATAAGTTTGTGCAACAGATGGAAGGCTGACAGGCAGGTAGGCCATCCAGTTATTTTAGCGGCCAGCTTAAATATGATTGGTCGTGCTTTTTACAGCAGCTACGGCTTCCACAGATGCACTTTTTGTATGGATTTTTTGTCAAAGCACTAAGATATTCATGCTATCGGGAGTTAAGAGCATTCCATGGAATATAACAAAAAGTGTATCTCGAGCCGGTTTTCTCAAACTTACCTGCCCCACCTTTAATTATCGTATATAACATTCTGTCACTAAGGTGGATATGATATCACTGAGCTAAAAAGGTTGTATTCACCTTGGCAGACTAACATTTCATATCAGTCAAAAATGCTTCTCTCACCTAAAGCTGAGGGGGCCATGGTCCAGCTGAGGGTCTTGCGCTCACCGCCGCACAAACAGGATGTGTACTGGTCACCAGAGAGGGGGGGTAAGGGTGTGTAATCTAAGGAGGGGTCTGGAACCACAGTAACCTGTTGAGAGAGAGATGGCAATATATAAAAAAGAAAATTAAGATTTAAAGCAGAATCAGGAATGATTCCAAAAACCCCAGAAATGTGTTGGCATTACTGCACGTCCGGTTCCTATGTCTCTGTGTCCCAGTTCTTTGAATGGGTTTTTGGTTAGAATGAAATGGAATCTGCGGTAAACCCTGAGCCTGTTTTTCGAAAATGACATTCCCAGAACAAATGACCATATCTTCACTTCTAAAAGGGTTAAATTAATAATCTTTTTCTCAAAGCAAGGTTACATCTGTGAGTTGGATGTAGAGGTGTCAGAATCAATATAGATGTTTTTATTTTAAAGTAAATTCAGATTGAACACAGTAAAAAAATATAAATTATAGTGTCTGTCCAAAAAAACAAAACATTACTTATAGTGAAAACTACCCTTGAATGATGGGATAGTAGAGTAAAAGCTTCAGGAATCCAAAACTATAACATATAATAAGTACCCTGTTTCAAGATTGATGCAAAACAAGTGAAATTTGACCTTTTTAGAGATGATTTAGCAAAGAAAAAACCCACTTCTGGGGTCATTTGGGTGGATTTGACCCTATCTCTGGCCCCCCCTTGGTCGATTTTGATGATTGACATCTATTTTTAACCGCTAGAGCCAATGGAATCGAGGGGAGGTTCCACATACACACACACGTTACCAAATAAGGAGTGAGAGTGACGTGTAGCCAAAACCCTCAGCAGCGTTTTTATCGTTTTCATGCCATTGAACACGACTTTTGATCAGAATAACAGCTAAGGTGAGACGATCTCCCGTGTTTGCTCCGTAATGCTACGTGTTGTGACAACCCAGTCTCTTTTTGTCCGGTCGGGTCTTGGAAGACCGGAAGCTGTGGGGTTCATAAAAACATGTTCTTACTCAATATCAAGCCACGATTATTGTTTTTATTTTTAAATCGTATAATGTCAGACTTTTTTTGCCGTATGTGAGGAAAAGAAATGGGGCTCAGAGCCTCAGAATACTGAAATCTGTATTTTTACAGATGTATCTTTATTTGTTATTCTTATCTAAATAACACACTGTTATTTACTCAACAATAACACACAATTATCCATGTTTTTATTTATTTGTTTAATTCCATAATCTCTGGCTTTTTTTGGCATCCGTCAGGAACTGAATTTCAAAATAAAAATAACCGGAAACAGACGTTGGCCTATATGGGACATTTCGAGCATCATTGCGATACACCGCCACTGAACTGATTACCCAAGATCCTCAGCTATGCTTTAAGCTCGGTGATTGGATGTTTTAGCCGCAATGCACGTTGGGATAATGTTAATGCGATATGAAATCCGAAAAACATTTCGGAGTTTAGGATGGCCGAAGACACCACACTACCCATAATCCCCAGCTATCGTTTGGGACTACAGTCCCCGTGATTAATCTTCAAGCTCTGGGATTGGATGTTGGAGTGGCAGTGCGCCAAGGTTACGCCCGAGCGTCAAACAGCTCTTTGAAATGGAACGAAACCACGGCAGACTATCCAAACTGGATTCGAACGGGACCAGCAGATTCTGATTAATGATGTGAAATATAAACAACCCTTAAATCAGACTTTAGTTACACCTGAGTAAAATTCAGGGAAGGTGATTGTCAAGTGCCAACAATCAGGCGAGATATTTGATAGCTTGAGAAGACTAAACATTTATCTGCAGATCCCTATAAAGTATATTCATTACTCGTTATGCTCTACTAATAGTTCATTAAAGACTGTATATAATGGCTATTTTGCACATCCCTTTCAAGATTCATGATTTTCTAAGGTTTATTGACATATTCATATACACAACTACGGTGTAGTTATGCCATGAATGAAAACTTGGGTCAACCGGTTCCTCAACAGTGCATTACAAGACATCTTTCAATATGTGCGTTACCTCCACCATTAAACTGTCATATTTTGCACATTTTCTTATACTATCTACATACATCTTATAAGAGTATAATTCATATGTATAATATCAGTTAAAATAAGTGCTTCAACATAGTTAACATTGCAGGAAAGCAATATATTAGACGTTACTGTAAGTACTTTGTCAGGCTTAATATTTATCTGTAGATACCCCCAAAGGTTTTTTCTTATTTACTTACTTACAGTATCTTCTTGATTTTTTATATTCTATATTTCTATCATTGACCTTCTACTTTCCCCCTATGAAAGTATGTACTCTTAATATTTTTTTCATCGAATATCACACATTAAAACAATAATTCAATAACGTGCTTTAACCACTAGGCGGTGCACACAAGGTACACACAGCATACAATTCCATAATAACTTTTTATTATTAGTGTAGGACACTTATGTATGTATAACATCTGAAGATGGTGTAGTTTTATTCATGTTTTCACATAATTTTACAGCATATTGCTATATTATTTCACATGTTTTACTTCTACACATTAATATCTGATTTGTAAAACAGACAGAAAGGTATATCCGTCATTTAATGGTAAGCTATTGAAATTCTGAATCCATAGATGTGTCTTCCATCACCCAAAAACCCCTGACTATTCTCTCAACTCAGTATTTACATTCTTATATTCAAAGAAAATCAGTAATATCTTTCAAAACTACAAGTCCTTTTATATCAGCTGTGCACCGTTATGGTGTAAATATAACCTATCTACGAATTGGATCAAATATAAAAGTCAGCCGAATTATTGTTGATACTGCAAGGAGACGTATTGTGTGAAGAGAAATTTAAGATGTTGTTTAATTGCTGATATATTTATGATCCACGTCATGTATTCAGTTTCGGTAGCAGTTCTTCCAGTTTGTCTAGGAGTCTTCTAATCAGGGCTCTATAAATAGAGAACTACGGCAGATGTGTAATATTTAATGCAGCCGAACCATGTATTACAATGCCGTTATGTGATGACTTTCAAAGAAAAAGCAAGCACACCCGGTATAAAGTATTATTTTCTTTTTAAATGTTTTTTCGGATTTCATATCGCATAAAACAATCCAATCACAGAGCTTATAAACCATAGCTGAGGACAGTGGCGTCGCCTGGCCTGGGCATCCGGGGCTTTAGCCCGAATGTTTTTTCTGTAGCCCCGGACCAATTCTCCCTCAATAATATAATACATTAACCGTGCTTTACGTGAACCTCATCATGACACAAGAGAGGACGGCAGCACTGTAATTTCCCGTGTTCAGTGAATGCAACAGAGGCATGACACCAGACCAATCAGAGAGTTGCATGGAAATAAACGTGTGCTTGTGTCATTCAAGCTCGGCTCTGTGTGTGTGTGGCAATAGCGCATTTAGTGTGATGGAGAGAGAGAGAGGGAGAGAGGGGGAGGAGAGAGAGGGGAGGGAGGGACCGATGCCAGCATGGACGTGTTGTTAGCATCTGGTTAGCTAGCTCCACTAACGGACATAAGGAGCTGTTTGTTCCACAAGAAGCTGGAGGAGAGTCCTCTCCTCTCAGACTGAGAGACTCAAGTGAGCTAAAGGACTCTCTGAGTGTTTAGATACTTAACTTTAGTCTAAGTTATCTCAGTGGGTCTCAAACGGTTTGGTCACAAATTATTCAAAAGATTATTTCCGCGGCACACCTTCATATGATCATTATAGTTATACAAAAAATAAGAGAATAAAGGAAAAAACAGTTATGAAATACTATATGGCAGTAAAACAAGAATAGAGTTTAAAAGGGGAGTGATTAGTAAAATATCCATAAAGAAAAAGTACATCTGTTTACAGTTCTGCTTCATATGGGTGTTGAGAGAGGTATCCATAGATCTCTTCAATTTTGCTCTCAAAGTGCACCAGATTGATGCATTTAACCTTCAATATTTAAAAAAAAATCTTCCCGGGGAGCATCCCCCCGGACCCCCCTAGAGGGAGGTGAGACCCCCCACTCATAAAAATACCACTTTACCCCTGCCTATATGCCGTGAGCTGATTATCGAGCCTTCATTGTAACAGTCGCGGGTGTACTGTGTGTGTGCGTGTGGGGACTGTTGGCAGTGAAAAGTTCCACTTGTAGTGCCGCCGCCACTGTGGGCTAAGCCCCCGAATGTTTTCAGGTCCAGGCGACGCCCCTGGCTGAGGATCTTGGGTAATCAGTTCAGTGGCTGTGTATCTGTTTCCGGTTATTTTATTTTGAAATTCAGTTCCTGACGGACGCCAAAAAAGCCAGAGATTATGGAATTAAACAAATAAATAAAAACATGGATAATTGTGTGTTATTGTTGAGTAAATAACAGTGTGCTATTTAGAAAAGAATAACAAATTAGAAGGAAAAAAAAGATTTTAAAAATACAGATTTCAGTATTCTGAGGCTCTGAGCCCCATTTATTTTCCTCACATACGGCAAAAAAAGTCCGACATTATACGATTTAAAATAAAAACAATAATCGTGGCTTGATATTGAGTAAGAACATGTTTTTATGAACCCCACAGCTTCCGGCCTTCCAAGACCCGACCGGACAAAAAGACGTGGTGCAGGCACGAAGCATACTACCAATAGAAATACATTGCTTTTAAAATCGTTCTGTGTGACACGAAAAAAAGGGGAAAATCGTGTTGGTGAACACGAATCAATAGATTAAATGTTGTGAACACGAAATGCCGTGAGACTGGGTTGGTTGTGATGTCTGTGTTTGCTTCCCCTGTCTCGAGTTCTGATCGCTCAGTGATGATAATAGTACCTATATAATCTGTGGAATCTCAGCTTTAATCGGATATCTTGTATGTGCAGTTACGATAAGTAATAAGGGTATCTTTACCTTGAGTTCTGTGCCAAGTGCGTTAGCATTTTTTCGCTCAGGGGTCATTTAGACACTTCTTATGAGACTTGTGTTTTGTTTTGGTAAAAATGGTTCGTATCTGAGTTTCTTCCAGTTAATCTGGTTTGACACATTAATAGGTTTTTAAATATTAAGAAGCCCTGAGACACAGTTTTGTAAAAAAATGTAAATACCACACCGATGAATATCTGAAGCTTCCGTGTCTTAAAAAAGGTGGTTGCTAACAAGTGGTCAAAATGAGATTAATAAACATAGAACATTAGTTGCCTTTAACTCAGTGGCGGTGGCTTAAAAACATACAACTGTGAGTTTGTTTTTAGCCTTTTGGCGATAACATTAATACTTAGTATTGGTAGTAAAATAATAAGATTGGTGTTAATATGTTGAGATTATGCCGCTAAACTAAAACCTCTAACGGTACGTCCACACGGTTCCGTCGCGGGCTTCAACGGAGACGCTTCTCATTCACTTTGACGGAGCTTACACACGGCGGCGTGCGTTGAAGCTTGCCGGTGGGCATGTCTGAAGCTAGAACAACAACCAATCACCTGAATCTCCCGCCCCGGACACACAAGCAGCGGTTTGATTGGCTAGAGCTTGTACTGGCATATGATTCGATTGGCTGACGCTTCCGTTGAAGCTTCAAAAGTAGAACATTGCTCTACTTTTGAAGCGAGCAATGCGAGCAAAGCTACACTTTGCTCCCACAATGCAGTTCGGCGAAGCGTGACGTCACCCCATTCAAAGTGAATGGGCAGAAGCGTTGAAGCTTCAACGCACGCCGCCGTGTGTAAGCTCCATGAATGGGGTGACGTCAAGCTTTGCCGAACTGCATTGTGGTTCCGTCGCGTAGCTTTGCCTCTGTTGCTCGCTTCGAAAGTTGAGAAAAGTTCAACTTCTCAAGCGTCGACGGAAGCGCCAGCCAATCAAATCATATGCCAGTACAAGCGCTCGCCCATCAAACCGAAAAAGATATTTCTTTATTAACAACATAAATTCCGTAAGTAAATACCACACCGATGAATATCTGAAGCTTCCGTGTCTTAAAAAAGGTGGTTGCTAACAAGTGGTCAAATGAGATTAATACACATAGAACATTAGTTGCCTTTAACTCAGTGGCGGTGGCTTAAAAACATACAACTGTGAGTTTATTTTTAGCCCTTTGGCGATAACATTAATACTTAGAAAATTATAAGATTGGTGTTAATATGTTGAGATTATCCCGCTGAACTAAAACCTCTAACGGACGACGGAAGTGCCAGCCAATCAAATCATATACAAGCACTAGCCCATCAAACCTCGTGCTTGTGTGTCCAGGGTGGGAGATTAATGTGATTGGTTGTTGGTCGCGCGCCAGACACGCCCACCGGCAAGCGTCAACGCGACGGAACCGTGTGGACGTACCGTAAGTATCATGAATGTTTAATTGTATTTACCACAGCATCATTTTTGCAAGATTGCAAACCCAGTGGGACTATGGATGCTAACTTTCAGGTTTTCCCTCACGTCATCCCAGCTCCACACTATTGTTTAAACTGCAGCATGATGTTACACCATTTTCACCTTTCTTAGGTGTATCTTGCAGACTTTATTTTCAAATAAGAGCAGAGAATAATCAAGGAGTTAGAAAACTAAAGTTAATAAATGAAGATTACTCCAGGTATTTACAAGAACCTTGGTTTCTCTGTCATCATGATTTTGTTGAAAGGGCCCGTTAAAGAGATGGTGAAGGAAAAGGCAAAATACAGGTTTTAAATAGAGACCCTTCTAGCGATGGGATCAAGATGTGATGCCAAATAGAACCAGGGGTGTAAAGTGGGAGCTAATTGCCCCTCCCCCACATTTCCGACACCCCTACATCAGATGTCTTCACTGAGCAATGCCCATCTTTTTACTTCGCCTACATTTTGATCTCAACTACAAACCTCGATTTCATTACTGTCATGGCTGGCAATAATGATCTAATATCGTTTTTTATTGACTGTAAAAAGTGAGTGGTTTTAGTCCATATCAATAACAGTCTAAATAATGAGAACATATGTATCAACTCATAGAGGAAACCAATTAAGTATATTGTACAATCCTACATTTGGTTATGGTGTTCAGAGGAAATATGTGGGATCACAAGTATAAGGAATATTGAGTGAATGTCTGAGTATTTATTCAGTGAGGCAAATGTTTTAAGAACTTGGTCAATGAGTAGGGACTAAGGCCTTGTTTAGAAATGCCAGCCAAAATCTCTTTTTGGCATTTTGCAGATTATATCCAAATTGACTCCAGAACTTCAATTTCCGATCAGATGTCAAAGGATGTGTCACTTGCAACGCAACACACAATAACAATTGTCTATGGGTGGAAAGTTCTGAGCAGAATCCATGCTGCAAAAAAACAGTCCATAGACGGATGCACAAATAAATAGTTTGTTGGGACATTTTGGAGGTAGGAATGTGAAAAGGCAATGCCAGAGGAACCCTATTGAAAAGAAACACCTATCAAGAGATTACATTTCTATGCAATGAGATGAAGGATATGCAATTCAGTCCAAGTACAGTGCAGTCATTACACAACTATAAATTGCATTTATATTGGGTGCATTTCCATAACATTTGTTACATTTTCACCTGGTGATCCCTTAACTTGGCAATAGCAGCATAATCAGGTCAAATATTTAATTGGCCAAATACATCAGTCCTCTACTGTACTTTGTGTTAAATGTTAATTAGCAAATGTCACCATGCTAACACGCTAAATTAAGACGGTAAACATCTCAAGCATGTTAGCAACTATTATGAGCATGCTGACGTAAATATGTAGGGGTATGTGGAAATATAAGTTACCATGATGCAGCTGGTCAGGTAGTTGAAGACGGTTGCCTTCAGTTCAAAGTGCTCCCCTCGGATGATGGAGTAGGGCAGGCTGAGCTCGAGGAAGAAGGGCTGGAAGACCGTGATCTCTTACGAGGAGCCAAGCCAAAACCTTGAGAGGGACAAACAGAACGCCTCCGTCTCCCAGGTGGTGATGGTGTCTGGGACTGGTGACGGACACATCCTTCGTTCCAGACTTTCTGGATCAGCAGAAACACACAAACAGATCTGTGAACTTGAAAACATACAAGACTGTAAAAAATGAGGCATATAATACGTAAAGTAAGATATAACGGTCACCATAATTAAAAAACATTTTTTTAAATGTATTTACAAATTGAATGTTCACCAAGCTTCATTACACTTTTAATGATATAATGTACGTGTTATTATACAGTTTAACCTGTATGGGGCTCTACACTTACATTGGATTGAGGTCTGACATTCTAATTCGGGTCAAGAGTGAAGAAGTTGAGAGATTGCCACAACATTCTATATGTTTATTTTTATAATTGTATTTGTAAATATGTTATAATTTATGAGGAACAGTTATTGCATTATTGTTATTCTGTGAAGTTGTGTAATGTATGGGCAGAAACTAACATGTGAATAACACATGCAGAGTACTGTATGTGTTTGGCATTTTTAGTAATTAGTTTGAGCTTATATTAGGGCTGTCAAGTTAACGCGTTAATAACGTGTGAACTTTTTGAACGCCACTACTTATTTTAACGTGCGATTAACGCATGTGTATTTGTCCTCGGCCCGCCCCGTAGTTTCAGAGCCCAAAGGCTTGACGTTGTTGTTGTTGTTGTTAGTTGGATGGTGGGAGATTCTATCGAGAGATATGGTGGATACAAAAAAATGTGTTTTAAACAGCAAACCAAGCACACAGCTGATGCTGACAGCCCCGCTCCTGCCGCTCGCTTGCGGCAGACCACGCTTGAAAGTTTGCCGGGGAGACGCCTGAGGCCTGTACTACGAAGCTGGTTCAACCTAACCTGGATATGTTTGAGTTAGCCGGTTGGCCCAATCCAAAACATACGCGCTCTGGCTAAACTGTACTACGACGCTGGTTATCAAGTGGATCGCTCAAGCCAGCCGTATCCTATCTAGTTAGGTGCGCGTTCACATGAAAGGGGTGGTATTTGGAGCATTCGACCAATCTCAAACACGGACAAGCGTACTGACAGCGCAGCGTCATACTTCCTGAATGAAAAGTGAACTTTAATATTAGTCAAATATGAAGAAGTTAAACTTTAAACATCCATGACTTAAACACTTTATCCAGGATAAAAGCCACATAGCTGCACCTGCAAGGTGAATACAGCTGGTTAAAAGAAAAAGTGTTTGAATGCGTACATTAACAGGTTTATGAATCACTGCCCCGTCCAAGGCACGAGTGGATCTGACTTTAATTACATTTGACTCGAGTGTTTCGTCAACTTAATGTGTTGCTTAAAATAATACTTCTGCATACAGTATGTGACACTGTGAGTGTTGCACGGCCAGATACAGCTCAAGAAGCTGACTCAAATAAGGAAATATATGATACATTATGATGTGATATGATATGAATGATAATGGGACACATCGACGTCTGCACTCACAGTGCCGCGGACTGTACTTAATGTTACTCTGATCCGGTTACTTATGTCATGGCAGATATTTAAGTAAGCTTTCTTAACGCTAATATTATAATAGTCAGATTGCTCTGAAGATGGGAGGGGATATTCTATTAATTTTCACGTTCACACAGTCAGTTGATTTTGCCGGCCGTCTTTCCTGCAACGGCAGTTTTTCTGTATTTCCTCTATCCTGTAATATGAATTGATCGCTTTAAACTCTGCACACGGAGCTCTGATTGGTCAGCAGAGCGGTGCTTCACTGAGTTTGATCTCTTATGCCTGCCACCTAACCTGCTCCGGAGGCAGGTTTGCCGCTCAGCATAAGTTACCATGGAAATCTAGCCTGCTAAAAAGAGAACCAGCGTCGTAGGACCGGAAAGCCCGAGATTTCCCTGAAGTTAGCCGGCTAAGCGAAAATCCAGCTTCGTAGTACAGGCCTCTGGACAACAACAGCGATAGCTAAATGGGTGGCTACAGCTTAACATTGTGGAGGACGAGGGGCTGCGTTAGATAATTCGGATCGCATCCAACGTGTCGACTGCACATCACAACGCATTATTTTGACCCACAGTGGGAACTTCAGTCTCATGCTTTGACTGTTATGAAGACAGAGGAGCGGCATTTCGCCGACAACTGTAAACAGGCTTGTCTGTTTGGGCAACTGGCTCTGTGCAAAGAAGTACACAGGGTTGGGAGAGAGTGTAAGAGAGAGAGAGAGAGGTTCCAGGTTGTTGTATTGAAAATATTCAGGAGAATATTTGTCATTGTTCCAATGACAATAAACAAACATTTGCATAAAGCATATTTGTCCACTCATATGTTGATAAGAGTATTCAAAACTTGAAAAATATTCCTCTAAGGTACATTTAGAACAGATAAAAAATGTGCGATCAATTAGCGATTAACTATGGACATCATGCGATTGACTATGGACATCATGCGATTAATCGCGATTAAATATTTTAATCGACTGACAGCCCTAGTTTATATGCCTTAGGATCATAAATAAAGGTGTTATTCTTTGGTAAAGACACAAACTTAAAGGGGACCTATCATGCAAAATGCACTTTTGTACGTCTTTTATACATGAATATGTGTCCCCGGTGTTCCAGGGAACTCACCAAGTGTCAGAAAACACAACCCTCTCTATTTTCCTCCATACCCAAATCTCTAAAAAAGGGGCTGCAACGGATCTGATAAAAACTGATCCAGATTTGAACACTGTCCTGATGTCAGGACGGTGGCGCTACGGCTATTGGGCCAACTCTCCACCTATCAGGGGAATGTGGGGTTGGGCCACGGCCGGCCATTGCCGCTCGAAAGCGCTGGAGACGCTGTAGTACATATGCCAGGCCTGTAAGTGGCGCTGTAGTCTGCACAAAAGCAGCGAAGAAGACTTCCCCGCCCATAGTTACCATGGTTACCCTTCTGTTTATTCTCCGCTGTGGCTTTCTTTCTCCCTCCCTGAGACAAGCGTTTGCTCCCGCTGCTTTAATTCAATGCAATCCCTCCCCGTCGAGGCAAGCACTGTCATTCTCTCCGGTTAGTCCACCGGCAGATGGCAAACACCCACCTCTCCGTCTCTTCCAAGGAACGAGGGGACCGTGCGGCAGAGTTTCAGTTTCAGTTTCTTTCGCCGGTCAAGATGTCCGTTAAAGTTTAAATCTTCCGGACAAAATTAGAAAAGTGCCGGTCAAAGGTCTTCTTGTTATTTATTGAGCTTTTAAAACAAATGAATAACGACTCTAATAATATAAAACACGGAGGACGGGAGATCTCTTTTTCTCCCCCTCTTCTGACAGCCCAGCAGCTGATCAGAGCACGTCTCCCCTCTCCTGCAGGGGGGCGTGGTCAGCAGAATCAGACCCGTAGACAGCAAACAGCACAAAGAGCGAAATGAGGCATGGCTAAAATGCATGATCTGTTTGGTATTTTGAAAACAGAAACGTATAAATATACCTTATATAGGTATGGCCCTACAATATATCATTTAAATATAGCATGATAGGTCCACTTTAAGGAATGTCAATAAAGCCAGACCATTCTATACGCTAACTTGTGTGACTTCTCATTAATTTTCTCAGCCCTCCTCAGATCGCAATCCTGAGATGGTAACAGAAGCTATAACCCTGAAAATGATTCCCACTAGCACCAAAAAAACACTATTCCCCCTACAGAATCATTTAAAAAGAAATGTCTGTAAAATTATGAATACATGTTCCTTGGCATAACAAAAGTCCTTACATACATATTTGAGCCAGCAGGTTAAAAACCATTCTAGTTGAACAGTGCTTTTCCTGCTAACCCTTTGTGCAGGGAGAAACTCCCTCAATTCACGACCATGAAAACGATTTGAGGCAAAATCTTACCCAACCTCTATAAGCTCCCATATCCAGGTCTCGGGGAAAAAAGTGCGGACAGTCTCAATCGGTGAATCAAAAGAATGTTGGTTTGCGGAAGGGCTCTCCATTCGAAGATACATTAATTCTGTGTTCATACCTGAAATGAAAGCATACAATAATCCATCAGAAGCAGCAGAAAGCAATGACATAGTGACCTTTTTAAAAGCTGGTAAATAAACAGAATGTGTCATTTGATAGAACAAGAAAATCAAATACCATGGCCCTGGTGGTATTCTCTTCCTCTGTACTTGAGGCATGTCGGCACTCTGATAACCAGGTTTGTTGCTATCTTCATACCTACATTCTGAATACATAAATACAGTCATCACTTAAAAGTTGATTAACTAGGCAACAACTACATATATTGGTGTATGCTTTATTTTGTACATTAATGTGTGTGCACTAAGTACCTGGAAAACAGTATGAGCATCATCTCTCTGGTTTCTTTCACGATATGGAATAGCGTATCTTCTGGGTCTTACAAGCAAGCATTCTACACGATCTTCAACATTATGTGGAACATGGGATGCTTTTTTGACAGGCAACAAGTTGAATATCTGAGAAGAAAGGTATGATTCAATGTTATACACTGACAAGTGTTTGTTGTTCTTTAGGGGAGCTCTATGATTTAAGTTGTAGTCCTTTATCTTGAAATATGAATATAAATTATATTTGTTCAAACAGCACCTCACAAATATGATCATAACTTTTTCCTATAGCATTTTCAAAACAATGGGCCTCAACTAAATATGGCAACACAATCAGCATCAAGCTGCATTAAACAGATGTTTTACATAATTGTTTACGATATTCAACTGGTAGAAGAAGAGAATGATTACCATGACACAAGGAAATGACAACACAAACTCTAACCTCTTATTAAAGCTTATGCTGAGGCAACGTTAACTATGTATCTATTTGTGGTTGATTCTAGCAGGTACCTTGTCTGCTTCCAGAGTTTTTCCTGGCTCCTTGATGAGGACGCTCTGGTCGATAGCGCTGACACCACACAGAGAGTCTGGCAGGGCCTTCACCTGCAGGGTGGTCTGCTCTCCGGGGACGGCCGAGGATGGAGAGAACTCCAGCGACACCTGACGTATATACAAAAATATATCTAATCAACCAGAGGGTGAGATGATTTGTTTTGAGAACCTACACTGTTCTTAACCTTACACAAATGTGTAGTTTAACCTTTAATGTAGTTTGTGGTCTTAAGTGCCTAGAGGGGCAATGTCCCCACGCCAGACCCGCACATAGCAACATTGCTAGATAGTGTTTTAGTGGAATGACATGGGCTAGCTGTTGTTCCTGCCAACGCTTAATAAATAACTCATAGTGGCTTGCATCAACTTCTGTGTCTAATGTGGTTTTTAGATTTCGTTGTTATTCTCACTCCCCAATCCCAACTCTGCTAATGTCGATGCTTCCTTTTGGGAAGTGACAAGGTGAGAGGGTAGGCACCAAAAATCAACCTTGCGCTTGTTCAACATTTAAAGGGGCCATATTATGCCTTTTGGGGTTTTCCCTGTCGTGTGTTATATAGGTTTTTGTGCATGTAAATGGTCCTCAAAGGTTAAAAGTCCTGTGTACCCTCCAGAGGTAAAACTCGCCTCAATACTAAACCTCGGCTAAGATTAAACTTAAAGGAGAGGTGTCATGCTTTTCCGGTTATTACCCGTCCCCTTGTGTGTTATGAAGGTTTTTATGCATGTAAACGGTCTGCAGAGTCAAAACCCTCAAAGTACACCCTATAGGGTGTACTTTGAGGGTTTTGACTCTGCAGACCGTTTTGGGGAGCGTTTTGGGGAGCGTTTTGGGGAGGTATTTTCTGTGTTAGAGTTTTACTCGCTATAGCGAGTAAAACTCTAACACAGAAAATACCTCCCCAAAACGCCTCGTTGGAGATACGTCATTGTCCATTTGATTCTTCCGGGTACGGCATGATGTCATGCCGTACCCGGAACTAAATGGACCAATCCGTGGAGCCGTTACGTTACGTCCGCGGAGCCGTTACGTTACGTCCGCGGAGCCGTTACGTTAAGCCCCCGCTGATTGGTCCAAATTGACCAATCCACGGACTTCCTCACACACAGGCAGCTCAGCTGATTTCTCCTCCCTGGCTGCAGGCTGATAACAGACAGTTGGGATCGCGGCGAAATTCTCTCTGCAGACCCATTCTCACAGCGTTTATCAACCTTTTTCTTACTCAATATCAAGCCACACTTATTGTTTTTACTTCGGCTGTGACTTTGTGTGTGCTCAGGATGAGTTTGGCTGTGTTTCGTGATGTATCCTAAACAAGGAAACAACACCTCCACGGAGCTCAGCGCGATTCACAACGTCCCGACCAATCAGAGCACACTGTGCTCACAGGGAGGGTGGGGGCTGGAGCTATTGGAGCTCCAACGAGCCGTTAAAGGCAGAGAATGAAATTCAGTGAATACAAGTAGTTTACAGAGATGCTGTATGAGAAACCAATGTGAGTTTGGAAAAATGCACAGTATAAATCTATTTTAGTAGACCTCAACAATGGAATTATGATCAGTGGAAATGGCCATGACACCTCTCCTTTAACTTTAATTTGCTGGTCATTGTTAGGGAATAATTTGCTTAGGTATCTGACCTTTGACATACTTTGTCTGTTTCTCCTTCCTATGCCTCCTTTCCCATGGACACACGTCTTCAGCCCTGGGCTTGCTGCTATCCCTCTTAAGGAGGGGCTGCTCAAGCTGTCGTTGTTGCCAGTTTACAACCGGGCACAACTTGACATGAGATAGTTTATTGTTTAAGGACATCTGAAGCACCTTCTTATCTTACACACAAGGGGCTCCTGGGTGCACATTCTCTAGCCACAGCTGACAACTTCTGTTGATTCAGTGTCTACTCTACTACTGTTTAGTCTCGCTAATGAGGAATGTTGATTACACTCTGAACTAGATAGAACCTCCGACTGCGGAAGAGTTCTTCAGAATTGGTTTGGCAACCTCTGTGTCAACTCGTGGCACAGCATGTCTTGTGAATTCTCCGGCCAAAGCTCCAAATAAACCATCATTGTTTGCCATCAAAGTTCCTGCTCCCCTCGTGTCTCTCGAGTCCTCTCTCCATTGCTTCAGAAGTTTCCATCACAGTCATGGCTTCAGTCAAAACACATGCTTTACCCACAACATGAATGATCTCGTATAACATCTATATTTGTTATTTTCTTACCAGGAACAAAAAAAAGATTAATCTTGGAATTTCCACAACAGTTAGTATTTTGGAATGTTTATAAAAAGATATCCGCATATGAACAGAATCTTTAGGCAAATGCATCAAGATTATGGTATCAGAAGCTTCGTAGTCGATTCCTATTGAGCAATGATGTTTGAGCGCCCATCAAACCGGCATGAGACTGATAGCACAGATAAATATACACTTTTTTCTATACCTACATCTGACCATAACAGTGACTCCTCAAACTGACCTTGTGACTGAAGCATTTCTCAATGGAGAAGTCGGCGCTTTTGGCGATCACAATCTCACTGGGGAGGATGGCGTAAATTATAACCTGGATTTCTGGAGCCATGTCTGGAGACAGTGTGAGCTTAAAGGACAGCTGGCCCTCATTCACTGAAACACAAACCAACTGTTATGAACCACAATCCTCAATAACATGACTCCTTGGATCAATAAAACAATACAAATAATGATTTAGCAATGCTTATTTAAAGGGAGATTTTAAGATGTCATTCTCTTCTCACCTGATTTATCTTGCACTTCAACCCGTTTAACTCCTTGCATGACAATGGCACCTCTGGATAGGACCTGGGGAATTTCAAAAGTTGAAGAATGAATAATGTACCGATAACTCTGGGTTTAGCAAACCGACTATTTGCTTAAGCAGTGGGGAAAGGAGTTGTTGGTGAAAATAACCAATCAGAAGCAACAAAAAAGGGGAACTCCGGTGATGAAACTTATCTGGATAACAATAGGGGTGGGTATTGTTCGGATTTTATAGAAACCCAGACTGCTTTTCAACCGGTATTCATCAATACTCTTATTGATACTTTAATCCATTATTTTGATCATTTTATTTGAGATATTACATGAATAGATGTTAAGATTAATTAAGCAGTGGCGAGCCATCAGGGCCCTCTAGGCCCTCTCTGAGGGCCTAAGATATTCAACATATTTTTCTTTAAATATTTTTTTAGTTATATTTTTCAATAGTTTTACCAAAATAACTTGATTTAATTGTATTCAAAATAACATTTCCAAAGAAATAAATCCTTCGAATCTGCCTATTCAGTTTCTGTTGGAATGTGAAGGGTTAAATGAAAGAAGCTCATCTCTGCGAGTCACTGTGAAGACAGGAGCTGATTGGTGGTCCAGCTATGAATTCACAGAGGGCCCGCTATAGTAACTCAATGAGAGAGTAATGTCAAATGACAGTACAATTGACCAATCATATCTTCCCTCTAAATGGGTGGGCTTTATTTTCGCATACTTTATGACAAGTTCCGCCCGCTGTGAAGTTTATGCATGTGTGTTATAGGCCCAATCCCAAACCACACCCTACACCCTACCCCTACACACTACCCCTCCGTTTGCGCGTTCGCGCGGAGGGTCCGCCACATTAAGTGCTGTTCCAAACCAACGAGTGTGGAGAGGTGTGGAGGGGGAGTGGGCTATCAAGCCCTCAAACAGCGAGGGTGTTTCTCAATCGCGAGTACGCTTGCTTGGTAGCACATGTCTGCCGAGCATCTTGCTTCAGAAGCGAGTCAAGAATACTTCCTGGCATTCGGAAAACGAAGTGTGGAACACGCTAGCAAGTGTGCAGGTGTTCGTCATATGAGAGGCCCCGCCTTACATCTTCCGCCACAGATTTGGGGAAATTGGTCCGTGCGCAAAGCATTGTGGGGATTTTAAGACCGCGAAGTCTACTCATGTGCAGACTCGATATTTCTCCAAACGGAGTACGCCGGGCTCGGTAGATTTCCAAGTATACTGGAGATTGGAACAGTACTTCGGCGGCACTCGATGACGTAGTATGCTTGAAATAGTGGCTCTGAAGCAGCTTTACTCGCGATTGAGAAACACCCCGAGTCTGCATCGGTGCTGACTTGAGACTCGTCTCTACCTGACCGGAGTCACGCTGTGTGTGTCCGTCAGGAAACACGCTGTTTACAAGTAGTTCCAGCAAACATCCACTGATAAATTGCGATGTTAACAACCTCATGATAACCTCATATGTTTTTAACTTAGGATCATACCTGTGTTTAGTCTAGAAAAAGGTGTGTGCATTTTATTATAAAGTTGTGTATATTTACAGACTGTTGCAAAAACTAAGAAGCTTATAAACATCAGGTTTAAAACTAAAAGAGCTTTACAAAAAAGTAACACAATGAAAGATGTTTGGAGTTTTATTTGAGTTATTAATTTTAATTTTTTTGTCAAAGAGATGCTGATTTGAAACCGTTGTTACATACAGTTACGGCATTTCCTGTTTCTGCCGGAGAGAGGGGAGTTTGTCCCAATGCTTGCCGCTGTATTTACTCCCTCCATCTGACAGGAGGGAGCCTCGTTGAGCTGCGAGTGTGGCTACAGGCGGAGTTCACTCCGCCACGGAGGGGTAGGGTCGAGGGAGTGGTTTGGGATTGGGCCATAGAGTGGTGCAGTGACGCGTCCTAAAACCCGGAAGTAAGCTGCACTCGGGTTCCCTCTACAAAAAAGCTACAATGTTACAATGATAAACTAGAGTGGCAAAGGATCAGCTGCATGACCCGCCATCAAGTGCTTCATCCAAAAGGACAGGAGGATGGACTTTGTGTTTAAGTGATATGATCATCAAAGGTAGGCCTAAGTCATTTTCAATATGGGCCGCCGTGCCGACTTCATTCATTTGTAATTGTTACTTGGCTGTGGGTGCCCTGTCATGATAGGTGTTTATATAAATGGTTTTGTTTTGTGTGGTAGAGGGTCGCTGTCATTGATGCGTTTTGCACCCCGGGCCGCTGTTTTGATATTCCGCTGAAGTATACGCTGTGACGTAATAACTCTTGTTTTTTTTCGAGGGAAGGGGGGGGTCAGAGGGCCTAGTTATATAAGTCACGGCTCGCAACTGTAATTAAGTTATTATATGTATTGTTTTTCAGAAATTACTGTCCAACTATAGTCTTCTCAGAAGCAAATAATATAGAACTTACATACTTTTGGGATACTATCATCAATAAGTTACTATCATCAATCCAATATTGGTATAAATGATTAAATCTGCTATAAGCTACTCATGCTCCACACCACATTTAAAGCGAACAAGTGCAGTTGCTATTTGTCATGGATTAGGTTTGCTGTTACACTGAACTAGTTGCTCACTGCTTACTGATATCTAGTGGTCTACAGCAAGTGCAATACATCTAGCTTTAGCCACTTCCAAACTTGGTTAAAGTTTTCCAAATCAATTGCGAGCATTAATATCAATGACAGCCCCAAAAAGGACATTTTTACTTACGAGATACATCATATCCAATGAGCCCTGGGCCTCTCCAACTACTGTGTATTGGATAAAGATTTCTTCTTCTTTGTCACATGGAAGTGGTTTATCCTTCTTCTTCACCTCCAGGAAGCTGACTGTTTTAGTATCAGGAGAAGAGACTTGGGCCAAGGAAACTGTGTGATGTCCAGCCTCATAGTATGGCGTTCTATGATGGTGGCCGACCAATGTTGGTGTCAAGCTTAGCTAGATAACAGAAAAGAACTATGTAAATATTGGTAAAGACCAATGTAAATATTGGTCTTTACCTTAACCAATAGAAAGTCAACACTTCTAATATACTTGGTCAATTGTATTATACCGGGAAACATTTTAGGTCTCAGCTTTTGTTTTATACATCTTTATTGTTAGTTATTAAGTGTTATGATGTGAATCATAATTGTGGGAAGCTTGATTGTTTTTCCTTACCTGTAAACGGATGTTCCCATTTACGTTAACTGTGCTGAATGAGAAAGGGGCAACACCATTGCTGTCAGTAGTGAGATTCTGTATCGAACGTGCTGACCGCCTTTCACCCATAAACAGGTACACCGGCATGTCAGCAATTGGTGTATTGTTGTAATAAACTGCTTTTACCTGTGGAGACAAAGTGGTTTTACTGAGAATGTATTTCAGTATATACAGTACAGTGCAATTCAGTTGCCTCACACTAAAGAAGTGAAGACAAGATGCACTTACTTTTCCCTCCACAACTGATCCTTGGTCATAAATCTTGGGTGTGTCAGTGAAGGACAGCTTTCCAACAACATATGAAATATCCATACCCTTCTCTTGTTGGTGTGAAATACCTGTAGAAGGATGCTCCATATTAAGAAAAACACATCTTCCATATGTCATATTCCGGATTAAATTACTTTTTTAAATATATATAAATATATATCAAATGTATAGAAATATATTGAGAAGCAAAATACAAATATATATAAAAATACTTGCCCGTGCCCTCCTCTTCCATCTCAGCAGTGAGTTTCAACTTATCTAGCAGAACCTTTTGGGCAACTTTTGTGAAGGTTGACATTGGGAAGATAAAAGTGGCACAGCCTTTCTTGTCCGTCTAGAAAGCACAATAAAATAGATTAATAACAATGAAATAAATTGAAAAGGGAAGAAATGGCCATCAGAAAAGACCTATTCTTCAGGAGAGCAGAGTGTCGCTACAAAAACTGTACCTGCTTTGTCTCCTTGTAGCATGTAGCAGATATTCCCTCTGTATTGTCATGGGTGAATATAACAAATTGTGTAAAAGGTCTGCACATCTCTACGTTAACACTGCCTGGCACCGGCTGTCCATATGTATACCTAATGTGAAAGACAAAGAAGAAAAGGGTTGTTAAAACTCAGCACACCGGACTTTAATGTAATGTTTAATGAAATTAGCAAAGAGCTTTAACTTACGTTGCACAAACTTCAGCTTTGATTTCTTCCTGATCAATACTTACTTCATCAGATGCAGTTATTTTAACATCAAATTTAGGCAAAACTGGGGACAAAATAGGATAATTAGCATTCTTGCCTCATTATTAATATTATTAATGTATTGTAATGGATGGCTTAAAACAATACCTTACCATATTTCTCCACTTTGAAGCTGTGATATACTTTATTAGACCCGGTCGACACACTAACTTTGTAGGATCCTTCACGAGCCTCGGAGTTCAAGGCATAAGAAAGCTGCAATATACTATCGGATGTTTCATTCAGCCACTGTCCAATCTTGTTCCTGTTAGCATCCTATATTTATAAATAAAGTAGATTAAAAGAACTTGACGAAAGTAGGATGTAGGGTGCAGAGCAAATGAAAGAAAAAATCTACTTCAAATTAAATCCATTAAAAGGCAGTACAGAAATAGCTCATTTTCTTGTCACGCAAGATTTTCGTGATATTTTGAGGATAAGGGACAAATAAGAAGGAAATGCTGATTTTCTAAATGGGAATAAGTAAAACTGGACCAAATTACTTTAAGAGATTCTGATCCAACTTAACCAAAAAGGTTACCTTCAGTGTAATATAATATATATATATATATAAAATGTTTATATTATTTCATGTATTTGTTATGTACATCATTGTAGTCTTACCTCAATTTCGATGATATTATACTGCAAAAGAAAAAAGAATTGTTAAGGGACCAGCTGTTTTGTATTGTTTTCATCATACAGGGTCCAAAAGACAGTCAGTTTATAGGAGAATACCTGCACGTCATTGTAACCTCAGACTTTAGCTTTTATGTTCAATATGTGTGACAGACATGTATACTGTTGCTCAGAGTATGCCATTCTGATTTATAGTTTTTAGAAAAAGTGATAAACAGTTCAATTTTATCTCAACATTAGTTCCACTGTCATGTCTTATTAAAGGATATACGTGCTACAAACTTTTCAAAATGGGGCAGAAATTGAAACCCGAACCATTATTAAACATAATCACTAAAAATTGAATTTGGGAATGACATTTCAGGAGTGACTGTTCAAACACTCACCATCTGATTGGCAGGTCTCATCTTGGTGTCCAGTGAGATGACTCTGAATTTCACTGATAAAAAGCAGAAAGATTACAAGAAGCTTGTACAGCTCTCCTTCAACAGTATTAAAAGGCCATATTATGCTTTGTGGAGTCCTCCCTCTCCTATAGTATGTAACAGGGGTTCCTTCCAGAGGGAGTTTTTTCTTCCACACACTCCTCTGCCTGAAACGCCTCCATTGTACTCCTTTTTCTTTCTTCTGAACATAATGATGTCACTATGTAACACTTTTTTGTTCACAACACTTTGAAACCTGTTCAAGTGTGTTAACGGTTACAAGCTGCATATTAGAGCTGCTATCAACTTTAGCTTTGCTATCTAGCAAGGGGAATGAGCTCCTTCAGAGCATTTTAGACAGAGGGTAAAAGAGGTGCTGAAGCACAGGCGGTATGAGAAATATAAAAACCTTTTTGAACAATAAAGTATGAAGACATGTCACATTAGAAGCACAAAATACAATAAATCTGAAAATTAGCATTATTTGTCTTATTTAACATCAGGGTGAAAACCGATTTTCAGTCAACTCAGAAATCATACAATTTTCTATCAAATGTACAACTTTACGTTATTTCATGTGTCTAATATAAGCATTGGAAAATGTCTAATATCCCAAGAAGTAAAGCTCAGCGTGCATAGCTTCTGGCATCCATCCAGTAATGATAGATCTCAATAAAGTGGTAGTGGATCCGAAGTACAAAGCTGGTGATGAAATAAACAACTAATTTAGCTCACACGTTTTTTGCTTTTAGAAATAGGCCTACAGTAAACGTGTTTTATTACTATAATATCCAAGTGTGGGGACTTCTCTGCTCTTAACTGGTGCAGCAGGAAAACGCTTAAATGTAACAAAAGCCACAACATAACATCACATGTTTTATATTTATGATAAACTTTTTTATATGAGCTAATGTTACTTTTAATATATGCTATGCAAACTCTTTATTTTAAGCCAATCATATACAAGCCAACACAAATGTACAGACTCACATGTTGTTGTTGGGCTTCTGTGTATTTAACTCACAAACTAGGGCACACAAAATGCATTCCTCACTGCCTGAGAGAGCAATGTTAGTGTGCCCGAACAGAAAAATATCTATCTATGGTAACGTTTAAAAAAATCAAAGAGGACAACAGCATACAAATGTATCTCTTGATAGTAATTTCTTGGGGTGACAGCAAGGAGCTTTATTTTTTAGAATCCTGAAATGTCGATATATACAATATGATGCCATTATGCTAATGAATGTTCTACCCTGTACTGCATGCATTTGCTTTTAAAGGGAACCCAGGTACTATCAGTGTTAAATATCATAGATCACCCGCTCTACGTTACCTGTTTGTCCAGGGAGGTAGATTGGTTTATCTGTTTGGATAAACGTCATTGGTTGATAGCTTCTGATCATGACTTTCCTGACTTCTTTTGAGTAAAATGTGTCACCTCGTACTTCCACCTGGAACTTCTGCACCACTTCATTCTCCACGGAAGGAGTCTGTGACAGAAAATATTACAAAGACATAAAATGAGCCTTATCTCAATTTAACACATCCTGGGGTGAAAACGCACAACATTTTTACACACAAGGAGTTGCAGTTGCATTTAAAATCTGTGTGCAGGGCCGCCCCTCCCTACACGCAGAACACGCAGACTGCTTGGGGCTTCATCTTGCGCCGCACCACAGTTTCCCCCGCTGCGAGGCTCCGGCGAGTTCACGAGCGTGGTCCACTAGCAGCCCTCACCCCCCCCCCCCTCACATGAGTGACAACTTGGGTACAGACCCGGGGGGCCTCATGACACAACTTTGCGTAGGGCCACAAGTTGGCCAGGGGCAGCCCTGTCTGTGTGTGTGTGTGTGTGTGTGTGTGTGTGTGCGTGTGTGTGTGTGCGTGTGTGTGTGTGTGTGTGTGTGTGTGTGTGTGTGTGTGTGTGTGTGTGTGTGTGTGTGTTGCTGGATGTGTGATGAAAGCATATTAAGATTTTCCAACTTAAATGTTGCTGGAGAGCTGACCTTGAACTGAGTGCAGATATGAAAGTCTTCACTGGACGTCTGCTGGATGAGGGTTGTATTCGTCTGTGCCGACATCAGAGTGACGGTCATCACCAGAGTCTCGTTGGGCTGCAGGAGACTCGCACAGAATTTGATCTCAGCTCCAGCTTCAAGAACTGCAGGAATGGCTACCATGTACTGCCTACAGCCACATAAACACACACACACACACACACACACACACACACACACACACACACACACACACACACACACACACACACACACACACACACACACAGTAGATATCTCACTGATTCTGAAATGGATAAGCTGTCGAGACTTATGAAGCGAAAGTCTTTAACCAACACTCATTTTCGAATCAGACAGTACTTACGGTCCTGTCACTGCTGGACCCACACACATCCAGCTCAAGAAGACACACAGTGTCCGCCCCCACATCTGAATCCCTGGACGACCCATGACTGACTGCAATGATCCTGAGTCAGCATCTGTTAAATATTGAAATTGCCCACCCACACACACCTCCCCTCCCACACACTCCCCCCCCCCCCCCCCCCCCCGCCAAAGTGGACCATTTTCCGGTAAGTAAACATTTGTGAACTGATGACACTAAATACTGTTCATAAGTTACAACACAAAAGGAATTTACAAAACTGCTATTGTTCAAATGTAAAACGTATCTAATTGGTTGATTGTTATAATTTTCCTCTACATGATCTTCAATGCTTTTCAAGTAAAAAGGTTGCATGTTGTGAATTAAACTAAAGAGCTGGAGCTGCCCAGGATTGCAGTGAGGTAAGGTGAGGTTGGATTTAATGTGTAAGGATAAAAAACATTTTTCTGTTTCATATACGGTATAATGGTAATAACAAAGTACGGGAGCCTACTCTTACCCACATGTATGCCCCCTTTCTTTTTAATAATTATATACGTTCAAACACAAGAAAGTGCAGTTGTTTATATTCTACCAGTTAACCTCAGGCCGTAGGTCACAAAAGGTTTGTTTGATCAGCTCTTGCCACACTCAAGTGGAGAGAGAGTCTGAACCTTGACTGTTTTATCAATTACTAGGAGATTTGCTGGAAAAGGCTTGCTGAACCACTGACTCAACAGTCAAGCCAATGAACTAAAATCACTCTCTAGCCGAAGTCCCTGACTAATGTTAATCATCAATACATATTTAGTATTCATTGTTAAATCTGTAGCAATTCATACTACATTAGTTTGTGCCCCGTGTGAGGCCCAAACAAACCATACGTTTTTATACACACAAACTCTTGATCAAGTAATAACTCCAATTTCAATATGTGTATTTCAGTTGCTAATTAAAAGCACTGACTGTTTGGTATCCTGGTATGTGGCATATTGTTAAATACGTTTATTTGTATTTATGTTACACAGGCACGTGCAGACGATGTTAGAGGGGAAGTGGCTCAAATGTATAAAAGGGAAGATTGGCGATTTTTGTTAATAATTTAAAAAAAAATATGCCTGGAATAAAAATAAATTGGTGAAATGTTTATATTTCCAAAAAAAAATGACTAAACAACTCAAACACCTGTTGTGTTAGTTCCCCCCCCCCCCCTTACTTTGGTGTTCCCGGTCAAATTTGACCGGTCCTGTTTGCTCTTACATTAACATGAAATCCATGAAACATCAACATAATTTATTTAACCAGCCTAAGATATTCTGCAAAATAATATTTAAAAACATTAAAAAAATAAATATAAAAAAAATGTTTGTTATATTTTTCATTAGTTTTACCAAAATAACTTGATTTAATTGTATTCAAAATAACATTTCCAAAGAAATAAATCCTTCGAATCTGCCTATTCAGTTTCTGTTTGAATGTGAAGGGTTAAATGAAATGGTTAGAGGGCCTAGGTATACAAGTCACGGCTCGCCACTGTATTTAACACCCTTTCAAACTGTAAACAATGAATCAGACTACTGCTCTACATGAAAAACTGTAAATATACAAAGAATACACACTAATCATGAACGTGATGTAATTAACATTTATTGAAAAAATAAAATCTAATCAAAACAGAGACAAAATTCAAAGACCATCAGAACATCAACGAGAATAATCGTCTTTGTGTTTGTTTGTTTGTGTATGTATGTGTGTGTGGCAGGTGTGGTTAACTTAGGGGGATGGGCACATAAGAGCGGGAAACCTCCCGGACTCTGCATCCCAAACACTTTGTGTAGGCCCGTTGTTTGTACTCCTGCCAGAATCAACAGACCAATAGTATGTATGCTTGGAGGTCTACATGGTCCACACGTCTCCACGTGTCCCCAAACACACGCCACCCCCCAAGGTTTGTCATCTCCAGTATAATTTTCTGAATGGACTCTGGTAAAAAGAGGTGGAAGCTGGACTTGATGTCATCCACACATGATGTTGCATAACGTGTTTATCCTGGCATCATCCTAACAATATTTTCCACCCTCGTTCTTCCTCCTCTGTCCTATGAGGAGGAATTCCAGAGCAAGTTGCCAAACTTGGACTGTAATGTCATCTAATCGCTCGCCTACTCATTGTGTTCACGGAGTAAAATGAGAGCAAGGCAAAACTCAAATGATATAGGATGCAGCAACCCCATCTATGCACCAGTGGAGGTCATGTTCCTGGCACAGACAGTGCAGGCCGCTACATATTCTGCCACCTGCTTCCTCATAGCCGGCCACCAGAAAAGTTGCTGGATCATAAATGTTGTGCGTTTCACCCCAGGAGGACAGGTGAGCAAAGACGTGTGAGCCCAGTGTATTACCTGTGAACGAACGAAAATCATGCCATCATTGGAGGCATCCACATCCACGATGAATTGTCTGTGAGGATTGGGGCAATCCTGAACAGTTTCTTGAGCTTCTGGAAAGCTTCATCCGCCTGAATATTCCACTCAAACATGACATGGGGAGAGGCTAAAGCATGCAAGGGCGCTGCAATGGCACTAGAGTTTATTATAAGTTTGCAAAGCCTAAAAATTGGCCACTGCACTGACCTTCTCTGGATCCATCTGGACTTGGTTCGCCGAGATGATGTACCCTAGGAAGGAGACGGTCTTAACATGAATCTCACACTTTTCAGCTTTGCAGTAGAGTTGATTCTCCATCAATCTTTGCAGTACCTGGCGGACATGATGGGTGTGGTTCTCCTCATCGGTTGAGAAGATTAAGATGTCATCGAGATAGACGAATACAAACTTGTACAAACACTCATCCCCCTCTCGTATCGTAATGAGATGGTAAGCGCTTCTCAAGTCCAGTTTGGTGAAGAGTTTTGCACCCTGCAAAAGTTCAAAGGCTGAAGACATGAGAGGGAGTGGGTATCTATTTTTAACCCTTATTTCATTAAGGGGACTACAGTCAATGCATGGACGGAGGGAACCATCTTTCTTATCGACAAAGAAAAACCCAGCGGCCGCTGGGGAGGAAGATGGTCTGATGAGACCAGTCTTTAGAGAGCAGTCAATATAAGACTTCATAGCCTCCCTTTCCGATGCCGAGAGAGTGTAAAGTCTCCTTTAAGGGATCTGAGAGCCGGGAAAGAGGTCAATGGGACAGTCATAAGGTCAGTGGGGAGGTAGGGACATGGCCTTAGTCTTGTGAATGCTTCTTTTAAGTCCTGATAACACAAGGGCACTTTAGTCAGGTCGGGATAATCTGCATTGGAGTCAGGTCTATGAGTGTGTTTCTCTTATTCCTTTTTAGGTTCTGTGGAGGACCTAGGAAGGTTTGAACAGGTCAGCCTACAGCCTGGGCCCCAGTCATTAACCCTCCCTGATCGCCAGTCAATGTTCGGATTATGTTTGATCAGCCATGGATAACCCAAAATCAAGGGGTGCACTGCGGAGTCAAATAAATGGAATTTAATTTCCTCTATGTCAGGGTTTCCGTTAGCCGGTAATTCCCGGTTTTTAGCTGGTAACATTAATAAAAAAACGGTAAATTCAAAACCTGCCAGTCAAAATGTCCGGTAATAACTAGGGATGCTCCGATCGATCGGCCGCCGATCATTATCGGCCGATATTCACGTAATAGTTTGATCGGTGCTCTCTATAAAGGCCGATCAGGAGAGCCGATCAGATGACGTAAAATACATGAGACTTTTCTCTGTGTGCGGCAAAATAAGCTCGCCAAAATGGCTTCACCAGTCTGGCAGTTTTTCAAGGTGTCCGA
The DNA here is from genome assembly GCF_902827165.1 of Trematomus bernacchii. Lineage (NCBI taxonomy): Eukaryota > Metazoa > Chordata > Actinopteri > Perciformes > Nototheniidae > Trematomus > Trematomus bernacchii. The sequence continues at coordinate 3,981,239 of NW_022987851.1, read as the reverse complement.
AAAAGACAATAAAATTGCCATATCAGCGACGTGCAGTCAGTGGAGGCAGGGGAGGCAGAGCTACCGTCACGGTAGCCTTACCTTACTGATCTCTCTTACAATAGAAGAAAACACGTTACTTTACCAGCAGAGAGAAAATGGATTATTAAATTATTAATGTGACTAATGAAGAGCAGTTTGATTATTAAGTATTATTCTGTTGATGGGTGTCATTACATTTGTTGAAAAGTACATAAGGACTTGTTTAAGACTCGTTTTGTCAAAGTTTAGGACTTGGACTTGACTTGAACTTGCCCATCCTGACTTGAGACTTGACTTGGACTTGAGCGCAAAGACTTGAGACTTAACTCGGACTTGAGCGCAAAGACTTGAGACTTGACTCAGACTTGCAAAACAATGACTTGGTCCCACCTCTGGTAGTAACTATGGCCAATACTTAAACGGCTTAGAACCGTAGCTACAGTAGTAACTATGGCAAAAGTAACCGTGGCCGGTGAATGGCCACACATGCGGAGCACACAGCACACACAGTGAAGATTGTTCTCCGCATCTACCCATCCTAGTGCTAGGAGACTAGCACTAGGAGTGGTAAATACAACAATATAGCGCTACTGCAGTCGCTGAGAATGAAGCTAATTAGCTTCTAAGGAATAGAACAGCCCGCAAGAACCATAGGCCATGGTTACAGCAGTAACCATGCCATAGTTGCATGGCCTAGGACCGTAGTTACAGTAGTAACTCTGGCCAGAACTTACCTTACTCTCTGCACCTAACAAAAAACAGGCAAATTATGGCACTGTGGGCTTTCCATACAATTAAATGAGAGACGCAGCGAAAGCTGGGACTCGAATGCTAAAGATAGCTCGGGCACAACGCCACAAGCAGAACTTTCGAAAGAGCATCATAAGGGCAACTTTATGGGAGAGGAGGCGAGCAGTGTTAATTTTGGCAGCTGTTTTTGATTTAGTCTTAGTCTTAGTCTTTAGACGAAAATGGTAATTAGTTTTAGTCACATTTTAGTCATTTCTATCCTTCATAGTTTTAGTCTAGTTTTAGTCGACGAAAACTCAAAACGTGTTAGTCTAGTTTTAGTCGACGAAAACTCAAAACGTTTTAGTCTACTTTTAGTCGATGAAAAATTACATTTTAGTCAACTTTTAGTCAAAATGTTTTCTCTCTTTAAACCAATTCAGTTAGGCAAATACAGGTATCTGAAATTGTAATCAAGGTGACAGCATCAAGTGTTGAAATTCGTAAAGCAACATTTCACTCTCTTAACACTTTACTAGTGTAATATCTAGGGATGGGTATCATTAAGGTTTTCTACGGTACTGCTAGTCTTATCAATACTGCTTATCGATCCGGTACTTTAACCTGTTTCACACCTTCCCCCCGGTACCGGGCGGATAAACGCGTCATTTGCAGGAAACAACGTCTAAGGAATCTTAATATTGAATAAAACTATGAATGTGTTATATCCATGTAACGGGAAGAAACTCAGCTAACTGATCTTTTTAATTTTTTTTTTCAAAAAAAAACCCACATTGCTAGCACTCAGCCTCTGAATTAGCCTCAAGCGAAAAAAACGTAACATACTAAGGCAACTAAACTCACTCTAACTCCCTTATTACTTATCCTAGATGCACAACCAACCACTCTTTTTTGGTGTCCTGGAGACACTGAATCTAACGGTGCCCTCCTCAACACTCAGTGATAAACATTCGCGACGCTATAAACGAAAGCGTACATCATCACATGTGGAGCTAAGAAGCTAAACACGTAAATATGGCTTACCTTGGTCAAAAGTGGTCTTCAATGGCATTAAAACGATAAAAAAACGATGCTGCAGTTAATCCATAGGTTCATCCTATGTGTCTGTGCCTTCTTTGAAATTATTTCTGATAATCCATAAGCAATACAACTGCGTTTTAGTTTCCAAACTCCAGAAGGAGACATTCCTCCACTTTGGTTTCGTTTTCCACACGCGAAGCAACCACATTTTTTCTTTACAACGTGTGTTGGTGGGAGCCTCCCCCTTCGATTCTATTGGCTCTAACGGTCACAAGGGTATGTCAACCAACCAAATCGAGCAAGGGGGGCCAGAGATAGGTCAAATCCACCCAAATGACCCCAGATGGCCCAGTTTTTGGCTAAATCTCTCTAAAAAGGTCAAATTTCACTTGTTTTGCATCAATCTTGATACAGGGTACTTATTATATGTTGTACTTTGGATTCCTAAAGCTTTTAGTCTACTAACCCATCATCCAAGGGTAGTTTTCACTATCTGTAAAAAATAATCTTTGGACGGACACTATAATTTACAGTTTTTTACTATGTAAAATCTGAATTTTCTTTAAAATAAAAAACATTTATATTGATTCTGACACTTCTACATCCAACTCACAGGTTTATCATTACTTTGAGAACAAAGATTATTAATTTAACCCTTTTAGAAGGGAAGATATGGTCATTTGTTCTGGGAATGTCATTTTCGAGCCTGAGACCTGAAAAACAGGCTCAGAGTGGAACAGGTTAACGGTATTCTTGTATTTACTTTTTGTTATTTTTTAAAGGAAAAAACTAACAAATTGTTAACCGAATTAATTGCTTTATTTAAAATGTGAAATAAATTAAATATAATTATGTTAAAATATTGTACTGTACTTGAGTAAAATGTTGAGGTACTTGTACTTTACTGGAGTATTTAAATGTGTTGCTACTGTGTACTTCTACTCCACTACAGTTCATAGTTAAATGGTGTACTTCTACTCCACTACATGTATTTAATACCTTTAGTTACTTTACAGATGTGGATGAATGATGTGAAATATAATCAAGTGTTAACTCAGACTTTAGTAAATTCACAAGCTACCCTGCAGTATACAGATATATAATATATCATTCAAACTAGCTGCACCTTTACCAGCTTTGAGAACACTTTAATGATCAATCATTATAAAACATATCATATATATTATTCTGAAATGGAACAATCTGCACAATCACTACTTGTACTGTCGCTACTTTAAATATATTTTGATAATCATACTTTGACTTGAGGAACTCTTCCTACACTATGGTATTTTTTTACTTAGCGACAAGATCTGAGTACTTCTCCCACCTCTGCACACCTGATGTGATAACGTTACTCGTAATTGGGGCAACAGAGCTACGAGTTAAGGAAGTCGAAAATTGTGCATTTCTCCGACTGAATATGACGCCTTTTGGCCGGCTGTTTGGACAGACTACTCTACTCGTGTCAACGCGCTAACGCGAAAACATGGCAAACGAGCTTTGTCCACATCGAGCCTTGTAGTGTCTCTATACTTCCGAACGCTCCGTCCCCGGCAGATCTCTGTGTGCCGCTGCAGCGTGTCTGTTAGGCCCCGCCCCCCGCACACAGAGAGACAGAGAGAGATCGCTCTTCTGGAGTGAAGAGAGCGGAAATAATGATATTGCAAGTTAGAAATGTAAGATGCATTTTGACAGACAAGACGGGCAATTGGGGGAAAATATGCTGCATTTTGAATGTCCGCTAGTCCACCATTAACACCTTAGTCCCGTCTCGTCTCGTCAACGAAAACTAAATATACATTTCGTCAAATTTTCGTTATCAAGAATCTATTTTTAGCTCGTTATCGTCTCGTCTTAGTCATGTAAAAAAGGTCGTTGACGAACATTTTTCGTCATAGTTTTCGTTGACGAAATTAACACTGGAGGCGAGAACACTGTCGTCACCAGAAAGTAGCCCGACAATAACAAGACAGCAATCAGGACAACTTAGCTGGGAGAGGGTGCGGGAACACAGCCATCACCACAAGTTGACACGAACCTGTCCGTCGAGGCTCTGCACGGCGCACCGCCGGCCACAGCTCCTGGAGGCCAGCTGTATGCAGAGAAATCCCTCAGATCAAACGTTCAAACCTGAACACTGTAGGCTGCAAGAATGCAGCCACGGTACTCTCGCGCAGCGAGAAGATGAAAGGGAACAGATCCTCTGATGACACTGGCTGATATAGCCGGTGTCACGTGGGTCACAGGTGACTTTGTTGATATTGGTACTCGTACTGCGCATGCGCACGATGGACATATCCAGTTCTAAAAGCACCGCCTCTGGCGGTCAGTAGGGACGAAATAGAACTCTAACAATACATTGTAGTTGCTATAATTTCAAGTCATTTGCAACATTCATTCTACATGTTAATGGTAAAAGCTTAAACAGTTGATTACCTGCATGCCACAAAGACTGATGTTTTAGCACATTTAAGTAGAAATGTAATTGAAATTCTATTTATTTTTCCTTTTTTTTATTGATTGTTATAATTGTACTCAGCCATGTTATGTTAGATGTCAATCCACTTACACTGTAACTACTCTGGCCTTGAAAGAAGGTTACACATCTAACTGATGTCCACTAATCCCTATAAAACAAAGTTCAAGCATACATTAAGAACAAAACAATAAATAAGGGCACTTTGATATTTATTTTTTATTTTATATTATTTGATCCGATCTTATCTTCTACTTTACACCTGCATTTTGTACACTGTCCCTGCCTGCACCATGTCCAATGTTGAACAATGTTGTCTCGTTGTTGCTATTAAACTGATCTTGTATCTTGCTTATTTCACCTTAGGAAAGCGGGCACGCAATGACAGCTTCCTTGACACCATCATGGCGATGGACTGCCGTGCCATGGTCAGCAAGGAGAATGAGGACCTGCGTGCCAAGGAGATGCACGACGAACGGCTGCTGCATTCACACAAGGCCCAGGAATCGGACGACCAGCTGCTCATGGTGATGCAGCGCCATGCTGACTCGGCGGCATATATATATATATATATATATGTTTTGATACTACTGACACTTTATTTGATATTGAAAATGTTAACTTCTATTTACATGCATACGACACACCTGGGACAGCGTGATGCTGTTATTGATATTGTCTTGAGTGTGCAATAAAAGAGAACCTACATGGCGATTAAACAGAGCCTGTATCTTACATTTTTCATTACATTTCATGTAACTAAGCTTGCTTATTATTCTGATACCATCATGTTTCATCGGTTATAAACTGGCGAAGCTTTATTTATTGTGGCTTTCAAAAAGATAATTTCATTGTATTTCAAAATGGCGTCCAACACAAGCACTATTTATTTATAGAAAGATAAATGGTTAAGTTTGTTATTACCAGTGTGAGTTAAATATTTTTAATTAATTATAGTAAGGGAACATCTTACGAGTTAGTGTAGTGAGTTTCAGAGCAGTGTAATAATTATTTGACCTAAAACTAAATGTTTTTATGAACATGGGGATTTGCTAACTTTTGATTTCCCCCATTTTACACGACACAAATGGAGGCCACTATGGGCCAAAACTAACACGTAGGTTTCTGTAGGGTTCATGGCAGACGGATGCAGTTGCTCTCAGGAGGATATATAATAAAGGTGTGTTAGTATGAAGGTAGATATGGTGCAAAATGCGAGAGCGTGTAAAACCTGATGTGAGCACTTGCAGAAAATAAATCTGAGCTTGTGTGCATACATTTACACTTGTATAAAATATCCACGTATCTGTGAACCACATTTTAAGTCACAGAAGAAAAAAAAAAGTTTTGTAGCTTGTAGAAAAAAAATGAACTTAGTGATGAAATGTTCACTTGCAGAAAAAAAAATATTTTTTTAATATATTTTCCATTACAACTGCAACTTGGTTATTACAACCTCTCAAATCAGTCATTACAACTTCACGAATCTGCTCTGTGGCAGTATACATAGACGAATCTGCGGCCTTGACTTTTGCTACACTTCTTGCGATAAATGTGTCGCAAAAGTAATTTTCACCTGTAGATGTGGGGGGAGGGAGGGGGGTTGGAGCGAAGGGGCGGAGCTATCACAACGACGAGGCTCGGGTCAGTCACACAGTCACAGCCATAGTCCGGTCGAACCGGATGACTGCGGGGCTAACGGTCCGTGTCGCTACCAGTCCACTGACATGGCGCGTCAATCAACGGTAAGTTTTGCACGTTACTTCCCCAGTATTACTTTCAATATTATTATTGTGAATGAGGATTAAATCCGCTTTGAAGACCACCGTTTTATATCGTGCAGTTTAGCGGCAAAATAACGTCAGTTAGCCAGCTAACGCTAGCTTTGTTGAGTTTATGCTAGCTAAACAAGTAGTGGTTGTAGTCTATACAGCAGTAATTAATATATTATAGCCTACTGCTTTGGCACTAACGGTTGATAACCGTTTATGAAAATAAAACCAATTTCACTGTACTGAAATAATGACCAGTTTTATAATTGTCTTGGGCTCCTGATGTGTTTTTCAAGCCTTTGTAAATTATCCATGCTATTTTCTATTTAGAACGAAGACTTCAGAATTTTAAAATCCCTTGACGTTTGTATGCAATTGTGCTAAATTCAACACTGGAATCAAGCAAATATGAATATGTTTGCATGACATTAGTTATTTATATTTTGCCATCACTTAATTATACGTTTAATTCATTTAAGTCAAACTAAGGTACATGTGATGGTAGCTAGTTAGTACTCTTACCTGTGATGCCCCCTCCAAACAGCATAATAACCAGACTGTACCATTAAAACTAGAAGTACCAGTTCTAGATCCATGACTTTAGACAAACAATTCAAAAGACAAAATGTATTTAAAGACCAATCTTTATTTGAAGGTGCCTCTTAACCTGGGATATTAGTTATACAGTAATAGTATTGACAATCTAAAAAAACTGAGCAACTCAACGGTTCACTTTTATATTTCTTATTGTCTAAAGCATTTATTATTTTCATTTTCCCCCTCTCATATTCAGTGTGGAGGGATTGAGACAGCGTGGTGTCCAGAGAGCTGCAGAGACTTCAGGGAGAAACCTCCGTGTGATGGACGTCCTGTCTGTTGGTTTGGCCGGAGAGGACTGAGGGTCTTTCCTCAGCGAGGAGGACCAGGCCTGATGGATGCTGGGCATAGCTGATACCAACTGCACAGGCCTAGTCTGTCACTTTATTTGACTAAATGTGTTTACTTATACATTTAATAGGTTTACACCTTCTGTCCATATGTGCTTTTTATTTAAAACATTTTTGATGAACTTTTGGTTCACATTTCAATAAATTGTATTTGTATTTGCACTCCTTTAGTCCATTATTCTTACTGAAAATGTTAGATTACACATTCACATCTGACTGAAGATTGGCCCCATTTATTTGTGACGTTGCAAACTCTGCGCTACAAGGTACATGTTGTGAAGCTCATAAAGTGAGGCAAATAGAAATAATCAGCTGATGGAGTGTAGATGTGGAAATAGGTGCATCCGATCAGCTGACTTTGTTTTCACAATAAAAGTAGTTTCTTAGTGAATGTCCTGTACTGGTCTTAACATCTCATAACATCAGCTTTTAATTTTCCTCTTGGATGTTCTTCTTGACCCTCAGAGAAGGAGAAAATGTTGAATCGTGTCTTTCAGGCATGTCCTTTCCTAACAAAAATTACAGGAAACATAAAACATATTATTGCAGAACAAGTGTGTTATTTATGAAAGATGTGTGTTTGTGTTTTTAGGGGCTGTAGATATAATTATTTTGTAATGGTAATGTTTTATTTTATTTCAACAGTGAGCTACAAAGACAATCAGATTATGAATGAACAGTATGAAATTCATCAACATTGAAATGTTATTATCAAAATAATATTTAACTGTTATCAAAACTTAGTGCAACTGTAGAAGCTTGCTCTGTTGTCTCACTGAAATAATAACTTTTACCACGTTTTTTACAGACAATATTGAGAGATAAATAGTAGCAGTTCTCACTATGTTAAATAGCTTTGCCTTCAATACATTAAATTAGAAAGCTGACAAAGTAATATTGCTTGTTAACATCTAAATGTAACCCTTTGCATGGAAAAAACCCTCAACTTCACTGATGTGTAGGTGATCTAGTATTTAGTATTGTTTAATGGAATATATATCAGTGTATTAAAGTCAATACTTTATTTATTTAAACCAATATCTTTCTTGATTCTTTGTACAGTATGAAAAAAGAGTATTTGTACCTGTGCTGAAGTTCACTGCTGTGAGGAGTCCAGTTCTGTCTCTCACTCTCTGGTCCAGCCTGTCTGCATCACCTGGACACTTTAAACAAAGAGATATATATGTAAAGTACCATGTGTACAAACAATATAACTTATTCTCTTCTGTTGAACATGTTGGATTGTGTATTGTCCGAGTCAGGGTCCTTTTTATTTTACTGTAACTTTGGAAGTTGTGTTACCAATGCTTACTGTTTATTTGATACCAATTTGGTAATACAATTAATAAAAACAACAACGTTTGGGTTCGTTCTTCAGATATGACTGACGTTAACGTGTAAGCTCAATAATGAACTCCAGCTCAACCAACCATATTGTAATATCCAAGTAATCATCTTGAAATATGACATTAATAATTGTAATATACACACATCTTATTGTGAGGTTGATTTCACATACACTACTTCGACGTTAGCTTGTCTACATACTTCAGCATAGCAGATTTAAATTAACCTTAGCGATGCATACAGTTACTACCTACATAATAAAATATCTCTCTAAGTTACAAGGATGACCTTATTTTATCAACCTCAAACAGAAGCCGTTTGTTCTACAGTATTATCCCACTTAACGCTTAACACTTGTCTATTTCGTTTTAACCTTTATACAGTCTATGGTTTTAACTTGCAGGCTACGATTAGCATCGTTAGCACAGATGTAGCTACCACTCGCTTACACGCTAACCCAAGCCTTAACATTCATTACGTAGCTGATTAAAATCATAAACACATAAATAAGTACTCGAATTTCACTTACCGCAAAACCGCATTCATGCACCATCTGTTTTAACCGCAGAGCGAGTCACAATAGTCCGATATAAGCATGAAGACACGGACCGTTAGCCCCGCAGTCATCCGGTTCGACCTGACTATGGCTGTGACTGTGTGACTGACCCGAGCCTCGTCGTTCTGATAGCTCCGCCCCTTCGCTCCAACCCCCCTCCCTCCCCCCACATCTACAGGTGAAAATTACTTTTGCGACACATTCATCGCAAGAAGTGTAGCAAAAGTCAAGGCCGCAGATTCGTCGATTTATACTGCCACAGAGCAGATTCGTGAAGTTGTATTGACTGATTTGAGAGGTTGTAATAACCAAGTTGCAGTTGTAATGAAAAATATATTTTAAAAATATATATTTTTCTGCAAGTGAACATTTCATCACTAAGTTCATTTTTTTTCTACAAGCTACAAAACGTTTTTCTTCTTCTGTGACTTCAAATGTGGTTCACAGATACGTGGATATTTTTATACAAGTGTAAATGTATGCACACAAGCTCAGATTTATTTTCTGCAAGTGCTCAGATCAGGTTTTGCACGCTCTCGCATTTTGCACGATATCTACCTTCATAGTTAGCTGCTGAGCCTATTTAGTGTGCATACGACACACCTGGCACAGTTTATTCATTTCACACGTAGCGTAGCGCGTGCATGTCGTCGTCCAATCCTTTTGTCAATCCTTCTTAACCGCCTTCGCTTCCGAATCAGCATTGCTATTGCATTTGACTGGTCGACGATCTGTATTTGTGTTTGCTTAAATAACGCAGACGAAGCTCATGTCTGAGGTCGGAACAGACGCCTCATTTACAGCAAGTGGGCGCGGGAGGTTTTTCTTCTTCTTTTTCTCTCGGTTTTTTGGCGGATTGCAACTTTAAGGTGCATACCGCCACCTACTGTACTCACAGTGAAGTTGTTTGCGGCCTGCCAGTAAACCCAAAGCAGAAGAAGAAGAAGTGACGTCAGCGGTTCATTTGCCTAATCCACCCCCAGGAACTCATTTTGGTGTGAACGCGATCTGCTTTAGTTCATCAGAACTAAAAGAGCTCTCATGAACTAAAGTTCTCATGAACTATTGTGGGAAAAGTACTTGGTGTGAACGCGCCTTATTGGCTCTATCGGTTAAAAAGAGGTGTCAATCATCAAAATCAACCGATGGGTTCCAGAGATACACCCAAATGAGATGGGGTTTCTTTTCTAAACCTCTCTAAAAAGGTCAAATTTAACTTGTTTTGCATCAATCTTGATACAGGGTACTTATTATATGTTATAGTTTGGATTCCTATAGCTTTTTGTCTACTATCCCATCATTCAAGGGTGGTTTTCACTATATTTACATGTTTTTACTATGTTCAATCTGAATTTACTTTAAAATAAAAACATCTATATTGATTCTGACTTTTCTCCATCTAACTCACAGGTGTATCATTGCTTTGAGAAAAAAGATTATTAATTTACCCCTTTTAGAAGTGAAGATATAGTCATTTGTTCTGGGCATGTCATTTTCGAGCCTGAAACCTGAAAAACAGGCTCAGGGGCCTCATTTATAAAGGGATATACGCTCAAAAAATGGCGTAAGCCAGTTTCTACGCAATGTTTGCGATTTATAAAATTCTAACTTGACGGGAATATGTGCGGTCCTCCACGCAAACTCTAACCCATGCGTACGCACTAAGCACACAAACGGGAGAGACGAGAAACTGCAACACCGTTGGCAGAAGGAAGAATGGAGAGAAATATGTGGAAATAAATAAAATGTTACCTCTCATTTATCATATATGAATAATTCATTTTCAAACATTGATTAAAGCCAATCTTAAAATGATTAAACAAACGCCTGTTTGAGACTCCTCAGTGCACACAAAAACTTGGAGAAATAAATAAATACGGATGTTATTTAAAACCACCTCGAATATGTTGTGTTAATGTTATGAAATGTTTTCTCATAAATGATGCGGTAAGCAGGAGGACAGAATAAAGTCTAAACTGACGCCGTTTTGCATTTCTATAGGTTGTAGATACGAGCATGGTTTTATATACTATCACGTTTAATCGTGTTTTATGCCGTTTGCCAAGACTTGATAAGTCGCTCGTAAAACACAGGAGGTATGGAAACTAAGAACACCATATGTGGTCAATTGTACAGCTAATATAACACAACACATTAGTTGTATTTCCTTTAACTGGTGGATTATGGATATATAGTTGCTGATCGACAGCTGGAACACAAACCACCAAATACAACAAAATAATTCAGATCCAGTCGTCATGACTCCACTCCGGAGGGATTCCCCGATCATTTCTTACAGTTTCTCATCAAGGGGGTGTCTCCTGTCCCCGGTACAAACACACTGCCTGAGGAAGGTTATGTGTCTTTTTTTTGTCATTAACTTTTTTCGGACCACTTATTTATTTATTTTGGTGACGATCCGACCTCCATGCTGCTACTCTGGTTCAAACTGCATCCACCAAACAATATGATTTATCTCGACCTCCCCACAATAACCTAAATCTGACACGGTGTGAGATGTCTTTTTTAGCTGTTCTATCGTCATTTCCTGCGATCTTCTGCGATGCAGTCAGTCAAAATGAATGAATGAATGGGCGTTTCTTTGACTATTTATAGGCAAATATGAGTGTTACGAGTCGATTGTGATTTATAAAGGGAAACAGGCGTAGGAAGTGCCGTACGCACTTCCCTCGCCGGTACGCAATGTTTTGTGAATCGGAAAATGGCGGAAAATGTATGTACCTATTTTTGTGCTTTGTACTACGTAAGCAACCTTCCTACGTCAATCCTACGCAAGGCGTTATAAATGAGGCCCCAGGGCTTAACCTGTTAAGCCCTGAGCCTGTTTTTCAGCTTTCAGGCTCGAAAATGCCACTAACACAACAAAGACTTCTAAAAGGGGTAAATTAATAATCTTTTTTCTCAAAGCAAGGTTACATCTGTGAGTTGGATGTAGAAGTGTCAGAAATCAATATAGATGTTTTTATTTTCAAATAAATTCATATGGAACATAGTAAAAACATGTAAATTCTATCTCCGCCTAAAAAAAACCCATTACAGATAGTGAAAACCACCCTTGGATGATGGGTTAGTAGACTAAAAGCTTTAGGAATCCAAAGTACAACATATAATAAGTACCCTGTATCAAGATTGATGAAAAACAAGAGAAATTTGACCTTTTTAGAGAGATTTAGAAAAATAAAGTCCAGGCGGACTCACCTCTGGGTAATTTGGGTTAGGGTTAGGGTTAGGGTTAGGTGCCGTGATTAAATGCCATATCATGTTCAAAACCACATCAAGGATTATTTCTGAAACAGTATGGAGCTCAAATGCTTTTTCTCTTGCGGGTTTACCACAAGGTGAGTTCCTTTTTTTATTTCCTGCTTCTTTACACATACTCTCTCCAGTACAGCTTAGCTCTGAGTGTTAGCGATGCTTGCTAATGTAAACAAAGACCATATTACGTCCCACATTTCCGATATTACGTCATATTGGCAGAAAATCTGGATCAGCTAAGTTGTACACCCGTTTTTAGAGATTTGCGCACGGAGGAAAAGAGAGAGGGTTGTATTTTCTGACACATTAGGTGCGTTCACACCGGAGTACTTTGGAGTACTTTTCCCACAATAGTTCATCAGAACTACGATATATTTGCGTTCACACCAAAAAGCCCCAGGAACTAAAGTAGCTCAAATTAGTTCATCAGACCTGCTTTTCAGTCCCTGCTAGAGAGCAGGGACTGTTGTGGGAGAAAATAGTTCGTACGTCTGATTGGCTGTGCGGAATGCAAACCACGCCCGTTTGACTCTGAATTTTTTTTTGTAAGCGGCCATTGTATTTGCTCGCTTCGGCCAGCGCACCCGAAGAGATTACTTTTGTGAAAGCAGTTATTATAGCAACACTAAATAAATCATCCGAGCGGTGGAGTGATGAGGATGTGTCGTCGCTTCTGGCGATTTACTCGGAGGACGCGAAGCGCCGCATTCAGAAGCTTCTACTGAATGCAGTTTCCGTGGCTCAGCAAAGTTAGCAGACCTGGCAAAGTCATGTCGGGACGACTACGAAGGTAAAATAAAATACATGCACTGCACTGTTTTAATCTGCACAATACTGGTCTTAGATGTACTTTTATTTGCTCAGTAGATCGAGCTAGCCATGCTAGAACTTGCTATCGTTACGTCCAAGCTGGCTAACAACATCTAGCTAGCTAGCTATTCTCAGCCATGCCCGCTATGAACACGTTTTGACTTGTGAATAAGTGTGCAATGTTCTGTAATTTGCTTCACTAACTCATGGCACTAATCGTGTGTTTCAGGCGAGGTGTTTCTCTCAGGATTAGAAACTAGTTTTCCCCTCCGGGATAAAACGATAATATAACGTTAGCAATTAGCATGCTAGCTGGACATAATGCTACCTCTGTATTGTTACCTCTAACAATACATTGTAGTTGCTATAATTTCAAGTCATTTGCAACATTCATTCTACATGTTAATGGTAAAAGCTTAAACAGTTGATTACCTGCATGCCACAAAGACTGATGTTCTAATATTTTTTGCACATTTAAGTAGAAATGTAATTGAAATTCTATTTATTTTTCCTTTTTTTTATTGATTGTTATAATTGTACTCAGCCATGTTATGTTAGATGTCAATCCACTTACACTGTAACTACTCTGGCCTTGAAAGAAGGTTACACATCTAACTGATGTCCACTAATCCCTATAAAACAAAGTTCAAGCATACATTAAGCACAAAACAATAAATAAGGGCACTTTGATATTTATTCTTTATTTGATATTATTTGATCCTATCTATCTATCTTATCTTCTACTTTACACCTGCATTTTGTACACTGTCCCTGCCTGCACCATGTCCAATGTTGGACAATGTTGTCTCGTTGTTGCGATTAAACTGATCTTGTATCTTGCATATTTCACCTTAGGAAAGTGGGCACGCGATGACAGCTTCCTTGACACCATCATGGCGATGGACCGCCGTGCCATGGTCAGCAAGGAGAATGAGGACCTGCGTGCCAAGGAGATGCACGACGAACGGCTGCTGCATTCACACAAGGCCCAGGAATCGGACGACCAGCAACAAAATACCTTTCAGGCTGGGCTTCTGGCAGTGCTAAGCGAGCTGATTAAATCCAACAGGCCTTCAATACAAAAATTAAGAAAAACTTGTCGTCGTCGTTGATAAACTGTACAATGACTTGTTGGGAGGCGTGTGATGCAGTGGTCTGGTGCGTTGGTGTTCGGATCAGGGGCCTCATTTATAACGCCTTGCGTAGGATTGACGTGAGAAGGTTGCTTACGTAGTACAAAGCAAAAAAATAGGTACAGAAATGTTCCGACATTTTCCGATTCACAAAACATTGCGTACCGGCGAGGAAAGTGCGTACCGGCACTTCCTACGCCTGTTTCCCTTTATAAATCACAATCGACTCGAAATGCGGCGCAGCTTTTGCAGGCTTCACGTAACGCCCATATTTGCCTATAAATAGTCAAAGAAATGCCCATTCATTCATTCATTTTGACTGACTGCATGAAGAAGATCGCAGGAAATGACGACCGAACAGCTAAAAAAGACATCTCACACCGTGTCAGATTTTGGTTATTTTGGGGAGGTCGAGATAAATCATATTGTTTGGTGGATGCAGTTTGAACCAGAGTAGCAGCATGGAGGTCAGATCGTCACCAAAATAAATAAATAAGTGGTCCGAAAAAAGTTAATGACAAAAAAAATACACATAACCTTCCTCAGGCAGTGTGTTTGTCCCGGGGACAGGAGACACCCCCTTGATGAGAAACTGTAAGAAATGATCGGGGAATCCCTCCGGAGTGGAGTCATGACGACTGGATCTGAATTATTTTGTTGTATTTGGTGGTTTGTGTTCCAGCTGTCGATCAGCAACTATATGTGACCTGCTCTATCGAAATCAGTCGCATTGACCCGAAGACACATTTTGAGTTGTATACACTGTTGGAAAGAGGAGATTCCTAGCTTTCTAATGATATCAAGATTGTTTTTGTACTCCAAATATTAAGCAAAATATGTCACATTATATAATGACTGTCACCGAGTCATCATTTTGAGAAAAAGGCCTTCAAAGTTTCCTCTTCTCTGGAATCCATCGATCTGATTGATTATTAGCGGAGCAAATGATCAAAATAGTCCGGAGGGAAAATATTTCCGTTTGGATTACTGGTCTGGGGGAAGCTCGCGAGTGTGTGTGTGTATGTGTGTTTGTGTGTTTGTGTTAGGGCTGTCAAGTTAACGCGTTAATAACGCGTTAACGCAAAAAAAAAATTAACGCCACTAATTATTTTAACGCGATTAACGCATGTGTATTTTTGTCCTCGGCCGCCGTAGTTTCAGAGCGCATCGAGTGTAAAATACCATCGACAAGCTGATGCTGACAGCCCCGCTCCTGCTGCCCGCTTGTGGCAGACCACACTTCCACGCTCACTGGCAGGCCCGGACTGGCCATCGGGAGGACCGGGAGGGAGTGTGTATGTGTGGCGCGACTCGCGCGAGCGAGGCACACCTTACGTGTTGTTGTTGTTAGCATCTGGTGCTAGCTAGCTGCGCTAACGGATATAAGGAGCTGTTTCAATGACATTTCGCCGACAACTGCGCCGAGCACTTGACTTTATGCAGGTAGCCAGACAGTGGGACATTGTACGAAAAGTCAGCACACTCAGCACGGATAGTGCGCGCAACATGATTGCAGCGTCCAGGCAGCTCCCATTCGAGCATATATGCCTTGAGCTGCACATAGCTCCAACGATCCATCACAGTGTCCACACACACACACACACACACACACACACACACACACACACACACACACACACACACACACACACACACACACTGTATTATTGTATGAGAGAGGTTCCAGGTTGAATTGAGGCGAATATTTGTAATGTTCAGAGGTTGTTGTGTTTAATATTCATGAGAATATTTGTCATTGTTCAAATGATAATAAACAAACATATAAAGCATATTTGTCCACTCATATGTTGATAAGAGTATTAAAAACTTGAAAGATATCCCTCTAAGGTACATTTAGAACAGATAAAAAATGTGCGATTAATTTGCGATTAATCGCGATTAACTATGGACAATCATGCGATTAATCGCGATTAAATATTTTAATCGACTGACAGCCCTAGTTTGTGTATTTTTACGTTTGTGTATATTGTGTTTGTTTCCCGGGGAAAACACTCACGAGAAACACCGGCTGTTGTTATGCTTGCTGTGACGTTAAATTACTCCGTTCTCCGCTTGTAAATATGCCGTTACAAGCTTCATAGTTGTATTTATCATCTAAATTTGCCGAAACAAGTTTAATATTCTGAAAGCCAAGACTTTGTTTAATTGAAATCAGATGAAAACAAACTGTAACGGACCCTGCCGTGTTATCTATGATTACTTATGCCTTACATTCATAATTTCAGCCGGAGGGAGGGGGAGCCGCGCTACGGAACAGCAGATTGCAAGTGAGAGGTGCCTGTCATCTTCCCTTCACAAGCTTCACAAATGTATTTATCGTGTGATTTTGGAAATAAAAGTTTCATATTCTGAAAGCCAAGACTTTGTTTATTTAAAATCAAACAACACACCCGAACCCCGAAAAAATAGTTTTTTACGCAAATCCATGTTTATTTTGAAATGAGCCGTTGCGACTTCCGACTGATTTCGATAGAGCGGGTCACATATATCCATAATCCACCAGTTAAAGGAAATACAACTAATGTGTTGTGTTATATTAGCTGTACAATTTACCACATATGGTGTTCTTAGTTTCCATACCTCATGTGTTTTACGAGCGACTTATCAAGTCTTGGCAAACGGCATAAAACACGATTAAACGTGATAGTATATAAAACCATGCTCGTATCTACAACCTATAGAAATGCAAAACGGCGTCAGTTTAGACGTTATTCTGTCCTCCTGCTTACCGCATCATTTATGAGAAAACATTTCATAACATTAACACAACATATTCGAGGTGGTTTTAAATAACATCCGTATTTATTTATTTCCCCAAGTTATGTTTTTGTGTGCACTGAGGAGTCTCAAAAAGGCGTTTGTTTAATCATTTTAAGATTGGCTTTAAATTAATCAATGTTTGAAAATGAATTATTCATATTTGATAAATGAGAGGTAACATTTTATTTATGGTATTATTTCCACATATTTCTCTCCATTCTTCCTTCTGCCAATGGTGTCGCAGTTTCTCGTCTCTCCTGTTTGTGTGCTTAGTGCGTACGCATGGGTTAGAGTTTGCGTGGAGGACCGCACATTTTCCCATCAAGTTAGAATTTTATAAATCGCAAACATTGCGTAGAAACTGGCGTACGCCATTTTTTGAGCGTATATCCCTTTATAAATGAGGCCCCAGGGGAGCACAGGTTCAAACCCCACTGCAGTCAGGATGTCGTTGTGTCCCTGGGCAAGACACTTCACCCCAAATTGCCTACACCTGGGACAGTTAATTTTGTATTATTGTGATTATATATATATGCCACTGTTATTAATACTGACACCTAACTTTGCACTAAGGTGTGTCTGCTGCTGAGCCTACCTATTGTTATTATATATATATATATATATATATATTGCCACTGTTATTATATTGTTTTGATACTACTGACACTTATTGATCTGCTGCTGATAAATAAAAGAGAACCTACATGCACGGCACTAGCATCATGACTGTCTTTGTTTAAACCAGCAGCAGTGCAGCGGTACACAGACTAACCTGTGTGTGTGTAACGTAGTTCTTCAGGTGTGTATGCTTAACATGTATGTATTTATCACAGTAAAGATGGTATACAAAAGCTTTTTAAAGAGCTTTCAACCTCATCCCATTGTCTTTAACACACATTTAACATAATATACTCATATTAATATACAAATATACAGTATAAGTACTGTTTTGATACTGATATTTAATCTTTGCACTAAGGTGTGTCTGCACTATTGTAATTGTGTCTGTTGACTGGTAAATAAAAGAGAGAACCAAATGCACTGTACAAAAGATCAGCTTTATTGTCAATTTACAATTTCCATGCTGTTCAGATGCCTCTCCCCAACGTTGCTTCCAGGCGAATACAGAGGAGTTGAAAAGAGCCCTTGGACATTCGGAAATCTTTGATCCACTGCACATTGGTGTACGTTGGCACCACCTCCCACCAGGCCGATGTTCTATTGTTCACCGAGAGCGCGGGACACGACGCGTTCCATAGTATTTGCATATCTGGAACACATACAAAGACACAAATTAGCCCTACATAACTCCATAAATCCTACATTAGATAGTATTAATGTGATTTTGACATTTCTATTGCATTTTAATGGTCGATCTGTATTTGTATTTGTGGCTGAGTTATTGGCTTAAATAACTTAGTTACGAAGCTGTATAACACGACCGCCAAAACGTCAACTCCATACCGTGTCTGAGGTCGGAAGGTAAACAGAAGCATACAGCGGAAGCGGAAGTTTTTTTTCTTCTTCTTCTCTCGGTTTTTTGGCGAATTGCAACTTTAAGGTGCATACCGCCACCTACTGTACTCGCCGTGAAGTTGTTTGCGGCCTGCCAGTAAACCCAAAGCAGAAGAAGAAGAAGTGACGTCAGCGGCTCATTTGCCTAATCCACCCCCAGGAACTCATTTTGGTGTGAACGCGATCTGCTTTAGTTCATCAGAACTAAAAGAGCTCTCATGAACTAAAGTTCTCATGAACTACTGTGGGAAAAGTACTTGGTGTGAACGCCCCTATTGTGAGTTCCCTGACACACCGCACATATTTATGCAGGGTTCGAGTTATGTGGGAGCCAATGGGAGCCCAGCTCCCATAAGGAGGGGTCTGAGCTCCTATGAAAGCAGTGAAATCATACATCTGTGGGCAGTGCTTGAATTGGGCCGGTACTCACCGGTACGCAGTACCGGCACTTCTGATTTTTACCCATGTGATACCGGCACTTCTTACTGAGTACCGGCAAGATGCCGGTACTCAGCCGTCGGCGGCACGTCATGACGCATGACAACAAATATGCCCAGCGTACCTAGATGCGTCATGAGCCGGCGGCATCTAGGTACGCTGGGCATATTTGTCCGAAAAGACAGCGGTTGTCGCCGGACAAGGAGCCGACTGCAAATACAGAAAATGCTGTGCCTGTGTTAGAAATTGTGTCTGACGGGGAGCCTTCTCTGGTCGAGCCTCCTGCTCCAAGTTCTGCATCCCATAAACCACCGTCTGGATTCCCCTGTGTCCTCCCTGGCAGCTCCATTGATTCCCTCTCTCCTTTCCTGCTGAAAGATGAGTGTACTCAGGGACGAGGAGTCATTTAACCAGCCGCCAGTGGGAGTCAGGCTTTACTTTCTTTTATATCCATAAAGAAAAAGTAAATCTGTTTACAGTTCTGTTTCATATGGATGTTGAGAGGTATCCATGTATCTCTTCATTTTGCTCTCAAAGTGCACCAGATTGATGCATTTAACTTCAATATTTAAAAAAAAATCTTCCCGGGGGAGCTGGCCCCCGGACCCCCCTAGAGGGGGTCAGGTCCACTCCCCACTTATAAAAATAGCACTTTACCACTGCACCCCCTCTAATCTCAGATGCACCCTGAGTCATTTTGTTTAAGTACAGTGAGCCTTTCTAAAATATACAGTAAAGAGACAAACCCACCAGTATTAGGATATACTATGACTTTGAGCCAAATACTTGTTTTTGAGCTGTATAAATAAATTGACTTGAAACAGTTGCTGATTTAGAGTACTGGCACCTTTTTTATTCCAATTCAAGCACTGTCTGTGGGGGTCACTAATACATTAACAACCATTATTTTAATCACAAATGATGCATGTGTCAATGTTAACGAGGTAAATAGGCTAAAACAAAAACATGTTTTCCAAAAGAACTACGCATTGTATTCTCTCTTGAATGACAATATGCCTGCACTTCACCTCCAAGGTATGCAATAAATTATTGCGCAATCTATGCCTGTGAACGTGCTGCGCAAGCCGAGATGTGTTATGTGGTGTCCACATGGATGATGCTATGCGACTAGCCATGTTTAGGAAAGTAAACACAGCTGTCCAATGAGGGCTACAGGATATCAGTAAGCATAATAAGGAGGTTGACAAAAACAGGCACTAAAATAATAGACTGTATCAAGTGCTGTGTGCCTTTGAGCTAGCCCTGCGTTGTAATATGACATATGTTTTGAGTTTGTGTATAAGTTTGCTTACATTTTGGTAGAGCCCCCCCTGGAGAAAAATGCACCAGGTGGTAACTCTGATGCTAAGGTCCTGTCAGTAATAAACAAGCAAGTCCAAATCTCTGTTTTGACCATGACACTGAAGGTTCTGACGTCAGTAATTGGGGTGTTAAAGTGAATAGAATTCTGGCCAACAGGTACATTAGGAAGATTTTAACAATCATGAAAAATGAACAACCTGAATATGACTATTACCTCCCATAGGCTTTGATACAATAAACTTTACTCCACTTAAAGATATCTGTTCTGGACGCAGTCCTGTTGTCCAACAGATGATTAAAAAAAGTATATACTTCATATTAAAGGATAAAAGACAATAAGTCGGCCCAGACCCTAGGGGTTTTTAAATCTACTCTTAAGACACACTTGTTCTCCCTGGCCTTTTAGTTAGAGCGGAGCACGACTCCTGACTTTTCCCTGTGTTTTCTTTTTAAATATCTGTTGTAATTTATTGTCTTTTATTGTGCTTATAGAAATGTGTTTTTATGTGATTGTAGTTATTACATGTACAGCACTTTGGCCCGACCAAAAATCGCTTTTAAATGTGCTCTATAAATAAACCTTGATTTGATTTGATTTGATAACATTAACACATGGCTTCCATCATTAATTAATTCATGAATGTAGAGAAAAGTTGGACAACAACAAATTGAGGTACACTTTTAGCATTCAGTTTGTTTTTATTTATATTCAACAATCATTAGTCACCCTTCCATCAGCATAGTCTGAGTTATGTTATCCAAAGCTTCCTCCTAGGATTGCATACAAATGTCCACACCAAGCTGACCTGCACAAATTCTACACTGTGATACGATACATGTAAAGCAGAAGGAGGAAACAGTGGAAGACCAGTTTTAATGTGGGACGCATATTGTATCATTGTTTTTCCAAAAAGCACACATTTCAGATATGTGCTGTAGTTTAACAGCTGTTAGACATTGCAGCAGTAAACGTAGCTAATTAACAAAGTTAACTGGTGTGAAAGTACATAAAATGTATCTTTGATAAAAAAAAGTATTTGTATATCGTACTGGAATCCTTGAAGTCCCGAGGATCAGACTTCACTCTTTAAGCTGCAAAATTAAATTTTAAAAGAAAGTCAGTCACTGTGAAATCTTACAGTCTACAATAGTTGTTTTGCTTGTTTTGGTTTAAGGTTATGCATGTATAAAAGATTTCTGTAAAATAGACTGTATTTCTGCTGTATGTAAACACAGATTGTTACCTGAAACACAAGGGTGTGTGTATTCTGTCTCAGCCTGGTCACCTGAGAGGAATGAAGGAAAAAGAAGCAGAAGATAAGGAGACAATAATCTATCCAAGTACTACATAATTTAAAAAAAATACTATTCTGAGAATGTTCTGGAGCAGAGTGTATCAGTGTGGGCTGTAGTCTCTGTTAAGGGTTCGTAAGGATTTACTTGGCTGATAGTAGTCATAGATCTTGACCACGGCTGGCTTCATGTTCTGCACTGGGATCTCCTGTCTGAGATCCAAGCTGTGGTTGATAGGTATGTCTTTTGGTAACTGTTGGGATAAAAATAAACAAAACCATGAATAACAAATGTGAAGGGCATCATCTGTTGCTGCTCGCTGAGGATAGGATTTCTCTCACCTCCCGTATGTACACCAGAACATGATCCTCCTTTTGTTCAACGCGATCCACCAGCAGGGCTCCTTTGAGCTGTGAGGAGATGGTAATCAGCCGGGTGGCTCAACAACAGATGAAGATGTTTTAACTTCGAGCTAAAGGTGAAAGTTACTGAAATAACTCACCCTCTTCAAAGATTCTTGGTCTGGGACAAATCCAGAGAGTGCTTTGATATCCAGTATCACCATGTTTGTGCTGTTCTCCTTTCCACTAAATCTGTAAGGCAAGTGCGGTTAAAAAACATTTCTCCCATGTCCATCCTCCAGCAGTTACATAATTCATGCTGGAAAATGCAGAGCATTGTTTCTCAGAAATGTCAGTGTTCTTCTTTCCCGTGAATCTGCTTGTTGATAACTTACCGGGACTGAAGATTCAGAGTGAGTTTGGTGTTTTTGCTGGTGCAGTCAAACTCTGTTCTTACATTGACACTGAGGGTCGTTGCGTCAGTAGGAGTTGGGATGTTATAGTGTTGAGAAATCTGGAAAACACAAGGAGAACACTATTCATAAAGAGTGAACCTGAATCTCGAGATTGCCTTTGCTTTTAATATATGATGTTGCTTTCTTTTTTTGGGACCTAGGTGGAAGGTAAGTTTGTATACCTGCAACGCCACGTGGAAAAGACTGTTGGCTGCTATGTGCACGGAAACTTTGAAGGGACCTTTGTTTGGACTCCCAAAGTAACAGGAGTTAAATACAAGTGGCTGAAATTCATTTCTACGGTAGAAATGAATTTCAGTCACTTGTATTTAACTCCTGTATTTAACTGTGTTGAGCGATGAGGCTGCTAACATTACGATACAGTTTAATCAGCAGTTTTTGTTGTGGTGTATGTATTTCAGAGAAACAGGTAAATCTGCATGACCACTGACCTGCATTGCAGCACATGCAGTGCCCTTCACCTCCAGGCTGAACTTTCCTGTCACGTCCTGCAGCAGCTTCTCCTGGTAGAGCAGTTTGTTGTTCTGGTTCACATCAAATGTCAGAGTGTCACTGGGAGACTGGACTGTCACCGAGCTTGAACCTCCTGGACTGAACACCAGAGCGGAGTAGAGAGCCAGAGCCTGAAGAGCCACCACTGTGTCCTACAACACAGATACACAAATATGAAATACTGTGTGCACCTACAGTAGTGCTAATGTAAAGTTTTATTATTTTTGGTTTATACATACAGTAGATTTCATATGTAGGAGTTCAAAAATTGGTTCATGTCGCTTTTTGGTGAAAACTAATTCTATCTTTATTATATGATTTTGAATGCTTCACTTGAACTGAAGGATTTAGTATTCCTGTTGAGCAGATTTCTTTTAGCTTATACAGGTATTTTGGAAATATATGGTTTTCACAAGAAAGTGATGGTTAAGAATGGTTAAGCTTGTTAGGTCAGATCAAAGTCCCATATGTACATTTCAATTTAAATTAACTTTTTTTGTTCATCATTTTGATCAGGGTAGCTTATATGTTTAACTGTAAGTCCAGCTGTAAGCAGTGTGTGCTTTACCTGTGTGGAGGAGAAACCTCCGTAATAGTTCTGCTGGCCCGCCAGCCATCTAACGATGCCAGCAGCATAGCCCAAGTCTTCAGTAGTGGGAGAGGCACCACTGAGTTTGGCCAGCATCACGTAGGAGCTTATCTCCACAGACAAAGAGGCTGATTTTTCTGATGCTGTCTGCGACCAGTGAAGGAAACCTCCTGAATCAGCCATCCACAAACAGACAAACAGATACAAGGTAAGCTAGACCCACAGTAGTGAATCCAGAAAGATATTTTTAAGAAAAATGACTCACCATTTTGTATTCCAACAGTGTCTAGGTGATTGAGAAGGTGAGCACGGGTCTCCATGTCGCCTGCCAGGGTGAAGACGTACGCCAGCAAAGCTGTGGTGTAGGTGTTACTGAGGTCACTGATGGACTCTTTGAGGCAAGACAGGCTCTTGTTCACCACAGGATCCTAGATCAGATTCAAATAACACAATTTTTAACAGTCAGCATGTCAAACCTGATTTAATCTATCAAAGCACCAAGTTTATTCTAGTTCATGATGCATTAACACATTTCTATATAAAGGAAAAAAAACGTGAATGCAGGTGATAATATTAACAAACATCAGAAAGTAAGGGCTCAGCAAGTCTTTACCAATACGACAAACCTGAATAATGAAAGGGAGAAAATACAACTTGCATCGACCAGAATGAACCAACAAATATCATTGTTTAAAGACGCCTACAATCATAAAATGTACCCAAGTTCCTAAATATATTAATAAAGACAGTCCAGTGGTCTTATGTCCCAAAACTATTTTTAGCAAGTCTTTCATTTATATTAGAGGTCTGAGCAGCTGGAAGGAGGTGCAACATTGGCAGATGACCAGCTTGGCGAGTTGCCTTCAAACTACTTTGCCATTAATAAACTTAATTGTTAGACTGAAAATAATATTTAAAAAATACCACCATAATCAATTTTAAAGCCCAATCCGGCAACAAATACTTGGGCGGAAAACGCTTTGTTGTACTCACTTCCACAGATGTTTTCATCTCCAAGAAGGCAGCAGTGATGTAGGCACTGAGAGTCACTTCATCAGATACACCACCCTGTAGAGAACAACCATCACACACACACACGCACACACACACACACACACACACACGCACACACACACACACACACACACACACACACACACACACACACACACACACACACACACACACACACAGCACATCTAATTTAAGTACTGCTTACGAGCAGTGTACAGATGTCAATACACATTTTGTGAAACCGGTCCCTAGGTTGGCATTAGTTACTACTGAGCCATGTTTGAAAGTCCTGATGGTGTATTTGCATTTAAATAGAGGTACAACAACATGTGGTTTAGTGAAAACAAAAATGTATAACATTCTTATGTTTCAGTTATTAACAGGTATTTTCATGAGAAGAAGGACTTTGATTACCTTCATTCTGTTGTTAAACAGCTTTCCTGACTGTTCAAAACAGCCATTTCCTCGTTGTTTCCTTTGGAGCCAAATCTTAGACTCTTCCATCTTTGCTGGGTCGATGTAGACAAAAGACTGTGCTTTGGCAAATGATCTCACCACAAAAGCAGTCAGCCTGAGGATATTAAAACAAAGTTATATATGACTGACATAATTAAACAACTAAAGATCATGATCTGTGTAATGTCTCAAGATCATCACAACAATATACAAATCATACGACTCTATTTTATGCATTAATTAGAAAGACTTGAACTTGCGTGTGTTCACATAGCACATTAGTGGTTTTATTGTGAAGAACTTATGAGTAATAAAATAAAATGTCTAAGTACTTCTACATCATCTACTCTGTTAGCACTAGTGGTAAACTGTATGTCTTGGTGTGACATGGTAAATATTGCACAGCATGTACATATCATTATTTGGGTTGATGATCGATCAGTAGTTTTCTCACCAAGTGTTCCCAGTTCCTATTCCAAATGTGCTGTATGCACCATCATCATGTTTGTAGTTCAGCTGTCTCTGGTAGCCTGTATCACAAAAGTAACACGTGTCAAATTACAAAAGGGTTTTGCTAAATGAATGAATGAAGTAACACTTTAACGCTTGTGATCAACCTGGAAACCTTAAAGTGATTAAAATAAAGAACGCAAATTAATCACATTACCAAGTTTGACCGAAACTTCCTCTCATATTTTCAGCGCGGATGTTTACCATTAGCAGGGAAAAGGCAGAAAAAAGGGATGAATCGGCACAGGCTACATAATCATGCAACACTCTTTCTGATACTGGTTGCATTTTTGTGTGCCAGTGTGTTACTCATGCTACATTTGACATATTTGACCAGAGACTCACCACTGGTCAGGAAGTTGGTAGCCTTGTCCTTGATGGCTTGGGTCAGCTGCTGAGTGTTTTTCAGGTACTGGAGGATGTAGATGTTGGGGGCCAGGAGCGCCATGTTCTGCTCACCACATCCATACGGCATCCGCAGCAGCCCATCCAGGTTGTTTAGAGCCCTGCCCAGAATGTCACCTGCACAAAAACAATGAAGCTAAGACTCGAAAATGTAACTCAAAATACAACAAAAACAACTCAACAGAAATGAATGTATTACCCAAGACTGATAGCGAAGCTCGGGCAGATCCAAGAATGACATTCTCAGGCAGCTGTATTTTTATTTCCTCTTTCAAAGCCTCTCCTGTGTGAAGACAAGATACAGTCAAACAAAGATAGATTTCACGGATGGTTAATGGATCATCGATTGAAACAGGACTGAGAATAAGAATTAGGTGTTCTTCCATCAGGGTGATAAAATGTATTTAAATAATGACCTTATATGAATCTGTGACTCATTGACAAATAAGTTAAGTGCTAGAAGGTAGTGAATGAATCTATTATATGTGACTGACCTGCTCTATCAAAACCAGTCACATGGACCCTGAAACACATTTTGAATTATATACAATGTTGGAAGAAGGAGATTCTTTGCTTTCTGTTATATCCTTATTCTTTTTGTTCTCAAACAATCAGAACAAATATCCCCACGAGATGCTGAGTGTGATCAAGACAAAATTATGAGAAAAAGGCCTTCAAAGTTTGCAGTATCTTTTTAGCCATAGTTTTTAGTTAGTTAGCTTTTTTAAGTGATATTTTTCTTATGGCATAATATTTTTGCTGGCCCCCCCTCAAAACCACCACTCGATTAGATATGATTTGTTTGTCCATAAAAAAGCTTGTCAGCAGGCCGTCCCTCTACTAATGTTCAATCAGCGGCTTATTGTTCACTGAGATTCATCTGTGTGTTGTGTGTATTTTCTGAGGCAACACACAACACACAGCGCCTGTTGTAATGCCTCTGCACAAGGTTTTGGACATAAATCCATGATTAACTCGGTATTCGCCAGACTGATTTCGATAGAGGGTCACATATTCTTGATGTGAAATCTCCTAACTTATCATAATTGATTGTTATTGTTCTGAACAAACTGACCTTTTGGGCAGAGCAGCCAGTTGTAGGTCTTGGACATCTCAGTTCCTTCAGCCTGAAAGGAAAATATATAATGTGAGTTCCAGAGTTTCTTTCTTGTTAATGGATGAACTTATACTTTATCATTTTGTTTAAAGGTCCTGACCTTGACTATGAGAGAACGTTTGACCACATCGATACGACCCCTTTCTGGCACGCTCACAATCTCATTGTCACATGAAGCTTGGGATGCCACAGCCTCAGCAGTCACTGACACATTCATAACCCCTTCAAGAGATCAACAAACAAAATGTGAAACTTGATCAAGAATTGTGTTTTTATGAATTATCGTGTATAAACATTCTGTCACTAAGGTGGATCTTAATGATGTCACAAAGGTAAAAAAAGGTTTAATCTACCTTGGCACACTTTAACATTTCACATCAGTAGAAAGATCTTCTCTTACCTAAAGCTGAGGGGGCCATGGTCCAGCTGAGGGTCTTGCGCTCTCCACCACACAAACAGGATGTGTACTGGTCACCAGAGAGGGGGATAAGGGTGTAATCTAAGGAGGGGGTTGGAGCCACAGTAACCTGTTCAAGAGAGACAGAAATATATTTTAGAAAATGTAGATTTATAGCAAAAGCAAACAAAAGAGTGGTGCCTTTTATTTAGCTCTCAACTAAATGAGAAAAATCACAAACAATAAACTCTTCTGAGTAGACTTCAGCCTCCTTACCATCTTCATCCTTGATGACATAAGCGCAGCCTTTGACTCAATCAACAATTCCATCCTCCTCTCACACCATCGATATAACTGCCTTCTCCTGTTTTACATCCTTTCGCTACACTAAAATACGTAAATAACTGCCATTCCCCCACTGCCCAACTCCCTCATGGTGTCCCCCAGGGTTCAGTCCTCGCTCCCCTCATTTTTGTCCTGTATATCCTTCCCCTAGGAAGCATCCTCCGTCAACATGGCATCTATATCCACTGCTATACCGATGATTCTCATCTCTACCTCTCCTCCAGGACCATGACACCCACCACCTACTCAACCCTCATGGCCTGTCTTTCGGATCCTAAATCATCGATGCCAAAAAAACTGCCCAAATTCCCTCACCCACTATGCCCAGTCATTTGCACTAAACATCTCATTCTCATCGCCCCATGCACAACTATTGCATCATCTTCATCCCCACCTTCTCATTCCTACCATATGCCAACCACATCAGCAAAATTGCTTTTTTTCCATCTGAAGAACATTGCTGTTCTTCTTACACTCTCTATCCTTGCCCTCATCATTACCAGACAAGACTTCTTCATTAGAATACTCTAAGTGTTCACCAAACAAGATCACCAATGAGTTGGGTCAATGAGTATGGGACTAAAGCCTTGGTTACAAGGACAACCAAAATCCCTTTTTGGCATATCCAGATTGTATCCAGATTGACTTCAGAAAGTCTAGACAACAACAAAAAGCTATTTGGAGATGTTTCGACCTATAATACAGATTTCTAAAAATGGGGCACAGTGACAATGTAAAAACCATACAGCAAAAAGAGCTGAGCAGTATCCATTCCGCTACTGGCTATCAACGGTATGATGCACAAATAAATTGTCCGTTGACATTTTGAGGGGAGGATCTGTACAGGCAAAGCTGGAAAGAACCTACCGGAACAAGACAGTTTATCAAGAGACAGAATATTTTCTGTGCTCGGACTTCACAAGTTCAATGTTTGAAGGGTGAAATGTTGGACCTTTTCTCATGCTTCCTTATAGAAAGCAGCTACCTTTTACTTGCACCAAAGTCGTTACCACAGTGCAATACAAGTAAGTAAATACAGTGAAGGCATTATGAAACCATAAACTGCATAAATATTGGGTGCATTTACATAACATTTCTTACATTTTCACCAAATAATGCATTGTATTGCACCTGCTTAGCATGTTAGCAACTATTATGAGCATGCTGACGTAAATATGTAGGTATGTGGAAATATAAGTTACCATGATGCAGCTGGTCAGGTAGTTGAAGACGGTTGCCTTCAGTTCAAAGTGCTCCCCTCGGATGATGGAGTAGGGCAGGCTGAGCTCGAGGAAGAAGGGCTGGAAGACCGTGATCTCTTTACGAGGAGCCAAGCCAAAACCTTGAGAGGACAAACAGAATGCCTCCGTCTCCCAGGTGGTGATGGTGTCTGGGACTGTGACGGACACATCCTTCGTTCCAGACTTTCTGGATCAGCAGAAGCACACAAACAGATTCCGTGACCTTGAGAAATATACTTAAATACTAACTTACATACGTGAAATTGTTTAATTTCCTTGATTTTTGAGATCTCAAAAACTCAGAAATGATTACTTGGTTCAGTCTTGCTAAATCAATTCTGGCAATATTCTAAATAAAGAACCATAACCCTAAAAATGATGCACACTAGCCCAAAATATTTCCGCACATACCGTCATTATAAAAGAAACGTCTCTAAAATGATGAATATACGTTTCATAGAATCACAAATACCCTTTAATTTCCCTTCAAGCCAACATGTTAAACACGACTAGATGAGCAGCGTCATTAAGGGATTTTCTTGCTATTCATGTGTGCTGGGAGTCTGGTCTACA
Organism: Trematomus bernacchii; assembly: GCF_902827165.1. Taxonomy (NCBI): domain Eukaryota; kingdom Metazoa; phylum Chordata; class Actinopteri; order Perciformes; family Nototheniidae; genus Trematomus; species Trematomus bernacchii. Next base: position 3,951,822 of record NW_022987851.1, on the reverse strand, counting down.
TATATATCTGGTTTAAATGAATACATTTACTCAATTCATGACCCTTAGAACTCTTTATGGCATATTCTTACCCAACTTCCAACAGATCCCATATCCAGGTCTCAGGGAAGAAAGTTCGAACGGTCTCAATTGGTGAATCATCAGGAGAATTGCTTCCACCAAACGCTGACTCAGATTGCCTTTCCATACTGGCTACCACAGGACTATCATAACTTATACCTAAAAAAATCAAAAAAGGAATCCAACAAAAGCAGGAGAAAACATTGACATGGTAACCTGTTTGATTGCTGGTAAATGTTAAGTATGTGTCACTCAATAGAACAAGAAAAGCAATTACCATAGCTATTGCCCTGGTGGTATTCTCTTCCTCTGTACTTGAGGCATGTCGGCACTCTGATAACCAGGTTTGTTGCCATCTTCATACCTACATTCTAAATACATGAATACAGGAATCACTGAAAAGTTTATAAAAAATGGGCTACAGCAACATATATTGCTATATTAAACATCATTGTTTGTGGAGTTAGTACCTGGAAAACTGTATGAGCATCATCTCTCTGGTTTCCATCGGGAAATGGCATAGCGTATCTTCTGGGTCTCACAAGCAAGCATTCTACACGATCTTCAACATTATATGGAACATGTGTTGCTTTTCTGACAGGCAACAAGTTGAATATCTGAGAAGAAAGGTATGGTTCACCACTATATTCTTACAAGAGTTTTATTGTTTTTATGACCATCTGACAATTGAGAAACTGCGGATTACTGAGATGCATTTAACCCTTATGTTGTGTTCGGGTCTCCCGTGACCCGTTTCAAATGAAAATGATATAATAACTACGCTCTAGTTTTTTTTTTACGGAACAAGGCTTCATGATATCCTCCACAACAGCTGTATAAACACTACAAAACTGATTTTGACAATTTTAGCCAAGTCTGAAGGTTTCTAAAAAAAAAGTGTATCATCTGGTGTTCGGGTCTGGGAAGACCCAGCAGCATTGTTGGGGGTGACTCTGGGTCCAATTTGGCCCAATCAAGATTCATCATTGACTTTAGAAACCCCACCCCCACCCCCTTCATCCACTGTAACAATAATTTGAAACTTTTTTTGGGGAGATTGTATTATAATATTAGTCTATTATAGTCAGATAACGTAATGATCCACTGTCTTCACTATAGTGAATATAATGTGCATTGAATCACATTATTAAATATGTGGTGTAATGTTTTTTGGAGCCATAAAATGCAATTACAACAGGATTGTATGGTTATGAATGCATAATAAGTTACTTATGATGTAGTTAAAACAATATTGGATGATAGTCATTGTTTTTGAGTGTTTTGGACTGAGATAAATCATGGGTCAAAATTGACCCGCGAACACCATGAACGGTAACAGCTTTTGAACACAACACAAGGGTTAACAGAATGTTGGTAACAATATGTAACTGGTAGAAGAATAGAATAAAGAATGATTGACCACCATACAAGGAAATATCAGAAAAATCTTGAACCTCTGCATGACGAATGCAAATTAAGGAAAATAAAATGCTGAGGTAACATTAACTTTGTATCTATTTGTGGTTGATTCTAGCAGGTACCTTGTCTGCATCCAGAGTTTTCCCTGGCTCCTTGATGAGGACGCTCTGGTCGACAGCGCTGACACCACACAGAGAGTCTGGCAGGGCCTTCACCTTCAGGATGGTCTGCTCTCCGGGGACGGCCGAGGATGGAGAGAACTCCAGCGACACCTTACATATAAAAAAAAAAAAACATCTCACCTGAGACTTTAGTGGCGGATGAGAACCTCAAATGTTTTGAATTTGGCAAAAATGTGTAGTTTACCTACTTTTCTCCGTGCTCTGGTTCTGAGGGGAATGGCCCCATGCCAGAGCCGCACATAGCAACATTACCAGCATTTTCTCTTTAGTGGACTGACATGGTCCTGCCAACGCTTAATAAATTACATATATTTTCTTTTAAGTGGTTCCATGGCCAGTTCAGAGCATGTGCCTGATTGCAAATCAGTTTTTCCACTGCAACTACGCCAGCTCTCGGCCTTTGAAACTGGTTCATATTTCTGACCAACAATCTGCTGTGCTGGAACCGAGAACCACATCCATGTGGCTATGCCACGCTTACATCATCTATGTAATATAAGATACAAGTGTTTGTAGTGCTATGTTGCCAAACATTGTGCATTAAAACTGAACAAAAATAATGATTCATGGGGATATATGCATCAGGGGACCTTGCTTGTGTGACAGACAGCAAATTACTACTTTCCAGTGGCAGCTGCCCCAAGCAAACAAGGGCAAAATGCCTGTGGAGTACAAGCGGTGTACCACTCCAGCGGTCGAAAAATTGCTGCAAAATTATAGTAGCAAACTATTGAAAACATAATTCTGGAGATGAGCTTGAGAAATTATTCTTCAATTCAATCTGGCTTCGTAAAAATAACAGCAACATGGTCAGGGTCGGATTGGGACACTTCATTTTACCGGGAAATTATGAGGTAGAGCTCGACGCTCGTGAATTGTCAACAGGGGGGGGGGGGGGGGGGCGAGCTCGATGCTCATGAACTGTCAACGGGGGGGGTGGAGCAAACGGAGCCGGCCGGCAATGTCCCGCTGACGTCCAGCCGTTCTGTGATACACACAAATGGCCAGTCCGCCGCTGTGTACATTTGCAGCACACCAATGCCAGCTAGCGGCCCACTAAAGGCAGCGGCCCACCAAAGGCAACGGCCCACCAAAGGCAGCGGCCCACCGGGAAAAGTCCCAACTCTCCCGATGGCCAATCCGAGCCTGAACTTGGGCATGGGTGGGTTTTCAGGTTTTGTTGATATTGTCACTCCCCAATCCCTGCTCTGCTAAGGTTATTGGCTTTCTTTTGGGAAGTGACAAGGTGGTGGGCTGGATGCCAGAAGTCAATGCTGCACTTATTATACATAACAATCCATTCCTTGTAAATTGGCTGAACTTAACACTGATTTTCACGCCATGGCTTTGGAGAAACATAATTTCTTTACCCACAAAATGAACTATCTTTTGTCTTGTGTGTAAATATAGCAAGGACTGCACCTGGATTATAATTCCTTAATAGTGCTTAATAAGATTTAAGGTAATCGTTGTAAAGAGATATTTGCATATGAGCGCAGAAGGATTATGCTTTTAGTCCAGTTCACAGTCCATTTGAAGACCGTTTGTAACCTAGTAATATTGACAAATCAGGTTTGAGCAATTTGTTAGTCGAACAGACTTTGGCAGGTGGAAGAGTCCGCATGGATAACAAAAGAGGTGTTGCAAAATGGGCCTAAAGAGTTATAACCAATGGTTTTGAGATTGTTAACTTGATAGCTAGTGTGATATTTTTAATTTCTCCAAAAAATGACTTTGATTGTACACTTGCATCTGAAAATAACAGAAACTTCTGAAACTGACCTTGTTACTGAAGCATTTCTCAATGGAGAAGTCGGCGCTGTTGGCGATCACAGTCTCACTGGGGAGGATGGCGTAAATTATAACCTGGATGTCTGGAGCCATGTCTGGAGACACTGTCAGCTTAAAGGACACCTGGCCCTCATTCACTGAAACACAACCAAACTGTTATGAACCACAATCATCAATCATATGATTTTTTTGGCAATGCTTATTAAAAGGGAGATTTTTAAGATGTCATTCTTTACTCACCTGATTGATCTTCCACATCAATGCGGTTATCTCCTTGCATGACAATGGCACCTCTAGATAAGACCTGGGGAATTTCAGAAAATTGTCACAAAGAACTATAGATTTGTACCACAAAGCATGGCTGTCAGTGTTAGCTCTGACTTGAACAAACCAACTCCAACTATGTGCTTAAGCGGCAGGAAAGGAGGGGTTTGTTAAAAACAGCCAATCAAATGGAGCATCAACATATCCAGATCAGCATTTATTAGATTTGCTATGAATTATTGATTCATGCAGTAATGAAATGTATAAAAAGAGGAACTCAGCTGATTATACTCAACTGGAAAACAACTCTACTAACGGGTGTAAGGACTTGGGGTCAGGGTTGAATGTGTTCCTTTCAGCCAGCACTCGGTTGTGAAGGTCATTATTAAAACAAAAAATTAATTTTTTACTTACGAGATACATCATATCCACTGAGCCCTTGGCCTCTCCAACCACAGTGTATTGGATAAAGATTTCTTCTTCTTTGTCACATGGAAGTGGTTTATCCTTCTTCTTCACCTCCAGGAAGCTGACAGTTTTAGTATCGGGAGAAGAGACTTGGACCAACGAAACTATTTGATCTCCAGTCTCGTAATGTGCCGCTCTATAAGGAGCGTAACCCATTGTTGGTGTGTTGCTTAGCTAGACAACAGAAAAAACGATGTTAACATTGGTTGGGATAGAAGAAAGCTACATGTTGTACCACTTCGGCCAGTTGCTCTATATTGAAAAATTGATTTTCGGTTGTTTTATGCTGTGACAGACAACATGTTGGATACAAGATGGTTATTTTCCTATTTACCTGGATATGGATGTCCCCATTTAGGTTAGCTGTGCTGAATGAGAAAGGGGCAACACCATTGCTGTCAGTGGTAAGATTCTGCAACCAACGTGCTGACCACCTTTCACCCTCAAAAAGATACACCGGCATGTCAGCAATGGGTGTATTGTTGTAATAAACTGCTTTAACCTGTTGTAAAGAAAAAAGTTATATTACTGAGAAGGCATTTCAGAACAATTTGGTTGCATGACCCTGAAGAAGTGAACTCACTTTTCCCTCCACAATGGATCCTTGTTCATAAATCTTGGGTGTGTCAGTGAAGGACAGCTTTCCAACAACATATGAAATATCCATAGACTTCGCTTGTTGGTGTGAAATACCTGTAGAAGGATGCTCCATATTAAATACATGAATTCTATATTGTTTAAATTAGATATATTCATCAAGAGCAGGATCAAATTATGAAGAAATAGATCAAAATACTTGCCTGTGCCCTCCTCTTCCACTTTGGCACTGAGTTTTAACTGATCTCGCAACACTTTTTGTGCAACTTTTGTGAAAGTTGACATTGAGAAGATAAAATTGGCACAGCCTTTCTTGTTCGTCTAAAAAGCACAAAAATATAGATGAAATACAATCAAATACATTCTGGATTGTGTTTCTACTTCAACCCAAGCCCCCAGGAAGTGTGCTGGCCGTTGAAGCACATTTAGTACACACAGTAGTGGCCAAATGGTGGTACTACACTTATGTTCTAGTCCACGACATAATGAAGGCCTCCGCCCACTTAACGGTAAAAACAAGGCATCGGCGCCAAGCAGAAAAACAGTATTTTACTTCCTCTACAAAAAAAGGACAGTAAAAGAAACAATCTAATTCAGAAATCAAAGTGTAAGTGCTAGCTTGCTGCCTGCCACTCGTTCACTGGCAGACTGACCAGACATCGTTCCCCTGTTGATTTATATCAACGCCCAACAAATCGACGCCGTTCATCAATCTCCAATTACATTGTTTAATTATTTGCTTGTCTGAACATAATATCTGCGCTCCTTGTCGATAAAAAAAGGCGCAGTATTATAGTTTTTATGATGTGATCGGCGAAGACTTCAGAATCTGTATTTAGCGCCAGTCAAATGATAGTGAGTGTTTTCACCCAAAAAGGGGCATGGCCTTGCGTAGAGGGAAAGTACCCAGATGTGTTGCTCTCATCTATTGACTTACATTGGGAAAAAGACATTTTCAAATTGTCGTACAATTAATTACCCAGTACGAACACTTTTATAGCCTCTATATAAAGGGTCTTAAAGTTGTAAATGTGCTAAAAGACGAATCTAGAGTTATTTTCCTTCTGCATTCATTTGACTGAGTCAAAAGCTGGATATCAGAGGCGGGGCTTAAGAAATATCAAGTGCGCATGCTCTATGTCTATGGGACCAAGAACAGATTTTTTTTGTTTTTTAATCGACAATAGTTCCATTTTGGGCCACTGAGCGCCACTGAGGAAATCTTGTAGGAATGAACGGGCTAGCTTCAGACGCTGTATCCAGTTCTCTTTATATCCATGCATTAAGAAGGAAACTCCATTTGCTGGTGACGTTTGTGAAATGCAGCTCCCAAGATAATCAGTTAGCTTGAGTTCACTCTTTTTACAATGAAACTACTATATCCATTGTGATGAATCAGTTGATATGCTCATACATTTGTACACTACACTGACAACGTAGATGACAATATATCTAGTCCAATGTAGTGTTACAGTAATACAGCGCGTTTCCACTGCAGCGCGGAGCTCGCTTTATGCGTGCCGAGCCGTGCGGGGCCCGTTTTTGGTTGCGTTTCCACTTGGCCTAGTACCGGCTAGCGGGTCCTAATTCACAGTTTTTCTGGCCCCATAAAATCGTGGTTCTAGGGCCAGGAACAACCAGGCTGAGTCGGGCTGAGTTTGCTAAACTAGAGAGAGAATCGCTGGCAAGGGGGCTACAACTACAACAAGATGAACATATTTGACCGTGATTTAATTGTAATACACGTTTCAAAATTATGCCGAAGTAACAACATACTGATACCGGTTAGTAAAAACCATGAATTAATGCTTTGACAAGTCTGCAGACAGACGGCAGGCGAAAAACCTTTTAAAATGCGTGTTGTCTAAATGGAGATTGGCTAAGCTAACGCAGTGTATGCTCCGACCGTCCACACTCACAACAACGGCCTATACAGACATAAATAAACCAGCGACTGTATTCGCCATGACACAGACAGTCTGTGGTTTGTACTTGTTTAAGTTTTGTCTAGTTTCTGAACAGATATGAGGAGCTGTGAGCTCTGAGGGCTAACAGCTAACGGCTGATGTTGGTTTTGTGTTTCGCATTGAAGATGATGTCACGGCTCCGCCTACACTGCGTTACTATAGATACTACCCCAGTTCTTAAACTGTAATGGAAATGCGCCATAAAGTGAGCCAGTCCTAACAAGGCCTAACGAGGCCTAGCCATACCGAGCGAGGCCGTGTGGTGGAAGTGTGCACGGTATGTCATGTTTGAATAATACAACTTAATACAATATATAAACATTCTGTAGGAGGTAGATATGTAAGGTCTACCTTTATGTGCACATTTTAGACGGACATGAGACTGTCGCCTCAGCAACTGTACCTGCTTTGTTTCCTCGTAGCATGGGTCGGATATTTCAGGGACTCCCTCTGGATTTTCCGGGGTGGATACTAAGCTTCTTACAATGTAGCTATTAAAATGTCTGCATATCTCTAGGTTAACACTGCCTGGCACAGGCTGTCCATATGTATACCTAATTAGGTTGATAAGAAAACTGTGTTTAGAAAAGACCCATTCACTCACCAAGCTGGAACTATTCAAGAGCAAATGAGCGAAGAGCTTTTACTTACGTTGCACAAACTTCCGCTTTGATTTCTTCCTGATCGATACTTACTTCGTCAGATGCAGTTAATTTAACATCAAATTTAGGCAAAACTGTGGACAAAATAGGATCATTAGCATTCTTGCTTCATTACTAATGGATTGTAATGGATGGCTTAAAACAATACCTTACCATATTTCTCCACTTTGAAGCTGTGATATATTTTATTAGACCCAGTCGACACAGTAACTTGGTAGGATCCTTCACGAGCCTCGGGGTTCAAGGCGTAAGAAAGCTGCAATATTTTACTATCAGATGTTTCATTAAGCCACTGTCCAATCTTGTTCCTGTTAGCATCCTATACAAAAAAGGGTAAATTGGAACAACATTCAGGATTTAAGATTCAAAGGTTTTATGTCATCTACAGGGTCAGCTACAGTGGCAATGAAAATCTTAATTCCCCGGCTCCTCCAACAATGCAACATAAATATGTATATAAGACATAAAACACTTAAATAATAAAAATTATGCAAGAAAAAACTGAATAGAAATGACAAAATTAGAATGTTGATTGTTTACTCTTTTCATTCAAACAAGATGGCAGAGGAATTGTACTTGTTGATTCTCAGAGTGAAAAGCGGGTAAAGTAAAGATGTTTGTTAGATATATACGATACTGTATGCGCAGGTATTCAAACTAAAAATACAGGAAATTAGCCTCATGTTGTCTTTCAATTACAATAAAGGTAGTTTGAAATTGTAAGTGGAGCTTTGTTCACACTACATTTTATTGATATATGGAGGATATATGCACTTCAGTTATATCTTTGAGCTTACAGGTCACACATTGATTGTCTAAAAGACAAATCAGTAAACTCGACCATCTTGCTTTAAAGTGTTCCTAAATAATCAAACTTGTCACCTTCAGACTATATTACCAGTTCATGTATATTATTTCTATATTTATTCATGTATATTTGTATTCTTACCTCAATTTCGATGGTATTATACTGCAAAAAGGAAAAATAATTGTTAAAGGGTCAGCTGGTTTGTACTGTTTTCATCATTCAGTGTTCAAAGACAGTCACAGTAATAGTTTCACTGTCATTACCAATTCAAATAGGATTATGCGGAACAAAATGTTCCAAATGTGGCACAAATAAAAACCCGCACATTTAACGTAATCACTAAAAATGTGTTTCATGAAAGAGATATTAGGAAAGATTTTTCAAACACTCACCATCTGTTGGGCGGGTCTCATCTTGGTGTCCAGTGAGATTACTCTGAATTTCACTGATTAAAAAAAGCAGAAAGATTACATGAAGCTTTTACAGCTCTCCTACAACAGTGTTTCACATCCTAAAAGGGTTGTGAAACTGATCTTCTGTCAACTCAGAACATTATGTAATGAACTTGAAATGTACAATTAAGAATAGTAGATCATTTTCTTTTGACATGTACAGTATTTCCTCTGTCTGGCAACATGTCTAATTATAATCAGTAAAAAAACAATTTCCCAAAAAGTAAACCTCCCTTTTCGGCTAACGGTATAAAACTAGCTATTAGAATTAACGTGTTATATTACTGTGATATCCAGAATGTGGGGACGCATACTTTATTATATATGCCAACATAACATTTTTAGTGCTAAACACATGTTTTATATAAGCTAATGTTTCCTTGTTAACATTCTTTTTTTCATATTTCTGTTAAGTTATCCTTTTTACGGGAGAGGAGTAGGGACATATTTTTTGTTTTGGACAGATCTAAAAAAAAAATCACATGTGGCCCTTATCCTCTTCTTTTTCCATGTATGCAACCAAAATGATTTTCATGTTAAGCTAAGTTAGGGAAATGTGACAATGACACTTTACCAGACTCACATGTTGTCTCTGGGCTTCAGTGACTTTTACCCATACTGTGTGTTCTTATACTGGGGCACATATACATTTTCTTCGCAAATATGGTAGTACGGTATTGGGTAAATGTAACACTCACTCTTCTGCTAGCACTCCAACACATTGTACGTGACAGGCTAAGGGGCGGGACATCTCTTATACAAATGAATTGTTTACCCCTTGCTGCATGCTATTGATTGTAAAGGGGAACCCGGGTACCAACAGTTAACAACATCATAGATCATTCGCTCAACGTTACCTGTTTGCCCAGGGAGGTAGATTGGTTTATCTGTTTGGATAAACGTCATTGGTTGATAGCTTCGGATCATGACTTTCCTGACTTCTTTTGAGTAAAATGTGTCGCCTCGTACTTCCACCTGGAACTTCTGCACCACTTCATCTTCCACTGAAGGAGTCTGTGACAGAAAATATTATGTAGACACAAAGGGAGCCTTCACACGATTGAATTGTACGTGTTGCAATGATAATAAAGGAATTATATTATATTATATTTTGTACTATTCTACCTCTTACTGAGAAAAGATGTATGAGAACTTAACTTACTTGATCTCACTTGATCTTTGAAAAAAGCTAATAGCAAAAATGTATTCTGTGTTACAAAAGCGTTAGTCATTTAAGCCCATTGTAGCTTTTTATATAGTGTGAAAAACAAATCTGTGAGTGTGTGTCAGTGTGTATGTATAACTGTATGAAGGATGAAAGCTAATTTAGACTCCACAACAAAACATTTAGCATTTTAAAGACAGCCTTTTTACATTGTACAAATGAATCAAATCTGGAAAGCTGACCGTGAACTGAGTGCAGATATGAAAGTCTTCACTGGACGTCTGCTGGATGAGGGTTGTATTCGTCTGTGCCGACATCAGAGTGACGGTCATCACCAGAGTCTCGTTGGGCTGCAGGAGACTCGCACAGAATTTGGTCTCAGCTCCAGCTTCAAGAACTGCAGGAATGGCTACCATGTACTGCCTACAGCCACATAAACACACACACACAGATATCTCACTGATTCTGAGATGGATAAGCTCTCTAGACTTATGAAGAAAGTCTTTAACCAACACTCATTTTCGAATCAGACAGTACTTACGGTCCTGCCACTGCTGGACCCACACACATCCAGCTCAAGAAGACACACAGTGTCCGCCCCCATATCTGAATCCCTGGACGACCCATGACTGACTGCAATGATCCTGAGTCAGCGTGTGTTAAATAGCCCCTGATAGAGAAACCCACCCCTGCTTCTTACACACAACAAAACCACCCACTCAACCACACACACACACACACACACACACACACACACACACACACACACACACACACACACACACACACACACACACACACACACACACACACACACACACACACACACACACACACACACACACACACACACACACACACACACACACACACACACACACACAGTGTGTAGTTGAGTTCTGCAATACTGCCCTTTAACCAGCCGGGCTGTTTGATTTTGTCTAGGGCCAAAGTAGACCATTTACAGTCAGCAAACATTTGTGAACTGATGAAGTCAATACTGGTCATGAGTTACAGCCCACACAATTTGCTTAGTGTCTAAAATGAGGCAACAATAAAAACTAAACTTTTGTATCTTAGGAACTGGACCCGCATATGAGAGCATTAAGGGTATTTAAGGTGATTTACGGTGTTACTGTAAGGACACAAAAATAAATGTCTTTGATTGTCACACTTCAGTTATATCTTTGACCTGCAAACAGTAAATACAATGGGAGTGAATTATCGGCGGTAACAGTCATGACCAACAGCAATTATTTCTTACTTGAAGCTCAGCTGAAACCATGTAAGGTATAAATATAATAACAAAGGTATTGGAGTCATCAGAGTGAAATTACCTACACTTCTGCACCCCTTTCGAAATTGTAATAATGTAACAGTACATTTAAACACAAGACAAATGCATATGTTTATATGCTCAAGAGAACCTCAGGCCGTAGTGCAGAAAAGGCCTGAGACCTGATGAGGTCAGAGACCATAATTGCGACACTCAGGTGGTGGGGTAGTCGGAACTTTCATTCTTTGATCAGTATCAAATGTTTACAGTAAACCTACACCAGGGCTTTGCAACCTTTACTATCACAAGAGCCATTTGGCCCCCTTTACCACAAAAAAAAAAGTGTCAACTCTTATGAATATGAGATAAGAATACATTGGCATGTGGAGGCATGTCTTGCTTGGAGATTAAACAAAAAAATACATATTTTGATTCCTCCCCATATGTTGAATATACATGTACATAAAATAAAAACTGACTGACATATACGTGCAGCCTAATAGGGTATAAAGAGTAAATATAAAAAGTAGGCCAGTATGTTTTTAATTAATACTTTAAACCATTTCAGTATGCCTACATTCCCTCACGTACAGCAATCACCTATATGTCTGTTCCGTATAACAGTGCTGTGTGTTTAATATAATTTACATTAAACTCATCACAGAGTATGCTGGAGCTGAAATGTTGCCATTTTAATGACCCTGTTCTTTACGGTTTTTAAAGAGATAAGTCTTATTTATGAAAAATTTCACGTTTCTCCGGCTTTGAACATATTTCCAAACCTTATTATCTCGCAAGCAGCCAAAAAACAATCAGCAGTTGTTGAGTTTAAAGACTTGATCGACTTCCTGAAAATATATTTGCTCCGCTTAGCTTTCACAGGTCCGAATTCAATTCAATAATTCTTTTTTGGATTCATGCAAGATTAGTTTAGCAACGCCAAGGGCTGTAACTCAGGATAAGCCACCTGCAGTATCACCTCGAACTACAAGAGGAGTTACATTAGTCCAAAAACTAATTAATATAGCATTTTTTTCTTCTATATTGTTATAAGTTATCTAAAGAGATGCAGGTTGCCGACCGATGACCAATAGGATGATTTTTTTAACGCTGTGATCACCTGACGTTTGTACAAGCAAAACATTTATTTAAACCATGGTCTTAGTAGATGGTAATATTGAGAAAGAACTTTATGATTTGTGCTACCCTCTTGTTTGCGTGTACGGGGGTGGGAAAGAGCTCCCAGTACAAAGTGCAGAGGGCAGCTCTGAAGTTGGCAGGGCAGGGTGCTTCCACAAGGCCATGGCCAATCATTTCCTTACCAGGATGGATACAGAATTGTATTAATACTTCTGATTGCCAGTCTGCTAACTTCCAGCCCACTAGCCTACAACCTGCCTAATCCCCAACTCTTGCTCCTGCTCCTGGCTCCTGGCTCCTGGCTCCTGGCTCCTGGCTCCTGGCTCCTGGCTCCTGGCTCCTGGCTCCTGGCTCCTGGCTCCTGGCTCCTGGCTCCTGGCTCCTGCTCCTGCTCCTGCTCCTGCTCCTGCTCCTGCTCCTGCTCCTGCTCCTGCTCGATCTCCTGCCTCAGCTCTTGCTTGCTGCCCCAAATATATGTACTTTAATTGGAAATGAATGATGTGTGGTCTCCTTCTTTTGTCCATCCTTGAGCCAGGGCGTGACATGGGGGCTCATCCAAGTCACATTTTGTTAGTATGAGTTTTCTGTGCTAATTTAGGTTTGAGTATCACACATGGATGTAGTGGTTTGGGAGAGCTTTAAAATAATCTAGTTTGGGCCAGTATTCTTTTAGGTAAATATGCTAAAATGTTTGGTGTGGCATGTGACTGGTGTTCTCCTCTGTGAGGCCTAGCAGCAGGTGCTAATAGAGAGTCTGTTGTGGGGGGTTTGGTTTAGTGTGACAGAGAAAGTGGCTAGAGCAAATGGTCTCGGAATCACGTCCATGGTTTCTTGTGGGGTCGCTGTGTATACAGTTGCCTTCCAGTACCACTAGGTTTCAGTGAATAAAGTCAAAGTCAAAAAAAGTCAAAAGTCAAAGTCAGCTTTATTGTCAAAATTACTACATGTGTTATATATCCAGACATCTCGAGATACCGTTTCCCGCAGTCCCACAAATAAATACCCGGCCGTCACAAGTATCTGTACGAAGACTATAGGGAAGAGTTTAGTCAGATAAGTGACATACTCTAATTAGTTAGTTGAGCATGGGGAGTCACCATTGTTGTTGCCACTAGTTCCATAGTGTAAAGGTTTGGTGTATGTTACCTCAATTTGGTTATCTAGGTTGCTAGATTTTTGTGGTTTGATACTGTATGGCTAATATTATGGAAGATGTTGTTCAGTGTCCCTCGGATGAGTTGTTGGACCAATGTACAAAGGAGCAGTTGAGTTGAGTTGAAGATTGCTCATTATTACTCAAGTATTACAAACAAAGGAAAACCTGAAAAGTATAAAGGCTCATTTGCAAGACTGTGGGGTACTGATGGACAGGGGAGGTAAGAGCATTGTAACTAATTATGTGTCTGGCTTAACATTTGAACAACAGAAAGAATTGTTGATTTTGAGGTTAGACCATGAAAAAGAGGTAGAACAAATCAAATACCAAAAGGAACAAATGCAACTGGATTTGGAACTGCAAAAATTGGCTTTGATTAGGTCAGGTAAAATGTCTACATCGACTTTGAATGAGGAACTCGTAAGTTCACGCTTTGATGCTGCAAGTAATTTACGGTTGTTGCCAAAATGTAACGAAAATGATGTAGACCCTTTTTTGTCTGTTTGAGCGTGTTGCTGATTCAAGGGGCTGGCCTGATGAGGACAGAACTTTAATGTTGCAGTGTGTGTTTACAGGTAAAGCACAAGAAGCCTACATACTTACGATACGGTGAAATCGGCTGTTTTGAAGGCTTATGAGTTGGTGCCTGAAGCGTACCGCCAACGATTTAAGGACTGGCGAAAGATTGGAAACAAAACACATGTGGAATTTGCACGGGATTTGATCTTACATTTCAAGCGCTGGTACTCTTCTTCTGGGGTAAAAACTTTGGATCAGTTATGTGATTTAGTCATTCTGGAGCAGTTGAAACAGTCTTTCCCTGATAACATTGCAACATATATTAATGAACACAAAGTCACACTGGCTGACGAGTATGTGTTGACGCACAAGCGCATCTTTGGTGAGCATTATGATAGGAATGAATCCCAGAAAGCAGGTTCTTTGTCCCAAAGGTTTGCACAGCATCCTAATGGCACAAGCGATGCAAATGTGTGTCATTATTGCAATCAACAGGGTCATTGGAAAAAAAGAATGTCCTTTGCTAAAGGGAAAAAGCAACAACTTTCATGTGAAGTCAGTTGGTTTGGCTACACCTATTCTACTACTAGGCTACTTACTATATAAGTTGGTGAAACAGAAGTCTTGGCTCCATTGCAAATGCAGGTTAAGCCAGTGGACATTTCAGAGGTGGAGTCGGGTTCTGCTCCGTTTATGTTTGATGGTTTTGTAACTAGTTGGGAGTGAGAAGAAAGTTCAAGTCAGGATTTTGAGGGACTCAGGCGCTTTGAATACTTTTGCGAGGGCATCATTTTAGGAAATGACCTGGCAGGTGGTCATGTTTGTCCAGATTATGCAATGCCAGTCAATGGTAACATAAACATTGCAGGGAAGAGTTTTCCAGTTAGAAGCGGGGACTGGATTTGTCCTGATACGTGTTTCTCGTAAGTCTCTTCAGTGTAAATGATTGGAAATGCAAAACATGTGGCAATGTTAATTGGCCTAGGATGTCAGAGTGCAACATTTGTAACACACTGAAGTATGCCAAAGAGAGAACAGGTTATGGTGGATGTTTCAACAAAAGGGAAAAAGTGGAAAAATTATGAATTTGGTTGGAAAATGAAATGTGGGCGGTATTATGGTGGGAAGAGAGCTACAGTAACATCCTTGGGTAATGTGGGGCAGGCAAGGGGAGCTTTGTCCCATTCTTATGAAAGTTTTGGCCATACAGGCATTTCCTTTTCCGTCCACTAAGCAGCAGTAGTTGCATTTCCGGGGGTTAGGGTTAGGCTGTAACGATTGTGGGTTTAGTGCATATTTCGGTTGTCACCTCATGTACCTTTTTCATAGTGTCCTTCTTTGCCTAGTATCACTTTTGATAGGCTTATAATGCAGTCTTTATGTGCTCTTAAAAGTGCTATTTGGATTTATGTATTTGAAGAAAAATGTTGTGTCTAATGTTGGTGTTTTTTTTCAGGGTCTGAGGTGGTACCTCATTCTTCAGGGGGAGGTGTGACGGCCCTCTAGGCCTCAGACTCAAGTCCCTGGTTAGCCACTCCCCCCAATCAGGAAAGATGGCTGACAACTGATTTTGGTTAACTGCTCAGCTACAAGTCTCTCTCTCTCCTCTTGGGTTGCTTGGCTCTACTGGATCTTGGTTTGTTTGTCTTTGTTTTATATACTGATGCATGTTCACACACCTACTAACTTCACACATTACTGATTAACTGACTTCACAATTTACTTACTTATTTACTTTTGTCCGTCCTTGAACCAGGGCATGACACTACCTCTTAAATATATAACCTGAAGTTTTGAGGGTCTTTTTGTATAAGGGAACACAAGGGCAGCACTACAGCATTACAGATAAGCTTTTTCTCACAGTCTAGAATCTCTATCCACTTTTCAAGGCGTGGCTGTTTTATTACTTCTCTTTGGGGACGGAGATCCTGGAAATGAAACCATAATATAACTCATATCCATTAGTGCTAATGCACTAATGACTGGAACACACTCATTTCCACTTACAATGTTGAAAAAACATGCAGTTGCATGAGCAACGGACGGAGCGAAGATTGTTATCTGGATATTGTGAATTCATAGAGTTTTCAAATAATGTGGTGAGACAAGTACAGCTTAGGAGTATATTGTTATTCTTTAAAAAAGCAGATAAACATGTCATTCTGAAGAGCAAATACATACAAATGCACATGTCACTGTTGAATCAGTAGAAAAATAAATAAACCAGTTGTTAAAGCAATAGCAGAAAAGATAGTCACATGGGAGATACAAACTGACTGATTGTTTAAAAAAAAAAGAGGCCCATGCTAGTTCTTTGTTTAATAACTTGCTTCTGCCTTCAAAAATATAGTTTTGATAATAAGTTGATGACAATGTTTTGATATAAATGTTTCCCAGTATAAGTTTATTTATCACAAAAATATTGTATGTTAATACAAATGATCAGAGAGGGGTTCATTGGACCTTATACTCTACCGACATTTGGATGTAACTGAAGTGCTCAAAGTGTGCGAAGTAACAAAGTGCAAAAATAAGTAACATATACATTTTTAATCAGCAATCGCCCATAGAACTCAGCCAGCAACAATATGTACTGCACAGTACGGCACCACTTTAACCCTTAGATGCATAAGTGGGTCTTTTTGGACCCGGTGAGGAGTATCTTTGTAATTACATTTTTTTATCATTTCATATTCCAGCTATTCCTCAAAAAACATGTTTTGGATATCATGCCATTCAAATTTTAAATTTACATTTTAAGAAATTGTAGTTTTTGTATTACTACCCCAAGCTTCCATAAGTGGGTCAAAAATGACCCGCATGCATTTTCTATGGAATTACGTTTTTTTTTTCAAAATGTAAAAAAAATGTCAAATGATAAATAGTGTAAAATTAAATATAAAATATTTCTAGTGTGAACCAAAAGTGATTTTTCTTAACCAAAATGACAAAAATGGCATAAAAACACATATTATTCTAATACGGGTCCTTTTTGACCCACTTATGGAAGAGTGTAGGGTCCAGTCACTCGTGCATCTAAGGGTTAAGACTGTCTTCCATCCAACCTTCCCTCCCGACTCCACCCCAGCAGCTTCCCAATCATGCCCTGCCCAGTTCATCATGTTGATTCTATCATTTCTGCCATGCACTGTTGCAAGTCACAGAGGAGAAAAGACCAAAACACAACTCAACGGTAAGAGATTAAAAAACATTTACCTTCCACAAAAGTTTTTTTAAATATTGTAGAATCATTTGAGACCTTATGGAACAGCAACTGTTGTCTTATGATTGTGTTAAGTTGAAGTCTATTTACACATTACAGCATGATATTGGGTTGGGAATGGGTTACTGCTCCAATAAAAGCGAAATTCAAGTCTAATGCTTGATCTTATTTAATGGTATTAACAAGATTTAAAAAGGTATTTTGTACTACTTGTGGCAGGCAAGGTCAAAAGGGATGATACAAATAATGTAATTGTGTAATTTACACTTTATTTCTTATATTCAAGGAAGTATTTATGTGGATAGATAGCACATAGGCAAGGCTACATGTGTTACTCTTGTCGGAATGAAAAGACATGCATTATTGTAATCGAATGATCACTTAAATTACAATTTTAAAGTGTAACGTGTAGTCTATTAATTTATGGATTTCTCTCTTCTCTCCTCAATGACTGTACAATGTTTTGTTTTTGTCAAGTGTCATAGTTGGATCAGGAAAAATGCACACCTATGTGTTTCTGCTCTTCCTCTTTATAGGTAAGCTCACTTAAAAAATATATTTTATTTTAGACTAATATCACAATTAAGTATTTAAAGGATCTATTTAGACGTATCCTAATGCATGATGTAAGATACTGGTGGATGTGAGCAGCTGTAAGCAGTATATTTCCTAGCTTTGAGAATCAGGAAGACACTAATAACATTTTAATGGTCACTGCTGCATGTGTAACGAGTTTATCAATCAGCAGAACCAGCCCTAATCGGATTTGAGATATTGGATTACATCACTGTTACACTGTTGAGTTGTTTCTGTTGTGCTTGTGTTTTCATCTGTTGATGTTGTTTGTTTGTCATCCATCAAAGAGCATTTGATCAAAATGGTAATTTGCCATAACATAATGTATTCCAGTTATGATATAATAAAGGTTCTGCTATGTGATGTTACATAATTTACAGTATTAATTCTACATTTTAGATCATTAATGCTATAATCTAAATAATGACACCACCTTCATGTTTGTGCATTAAGTACTGAGCAACATTGAGAGCTTAAAGGGGAACTCCACCAATTTCACATATGAAAGTATGTTCACCGATATTGGGGTGTGCGATTACAAATGTTGTACGTTTGTCTAAAGCCTTTTTTGGCTCTTGAGGCAGCTGTGTAAAGTCCGATAAATCGCCTCAGTTTATGTCACTTGAGTCAGCGTTGGTTCGGCTTGAGATTACAAGTTTTAAAAAGAAAAACAAATCTGAATGTGGGGATTTAGAAAGTTAGTGAGTTTGCCAGCCTCCTGCTACCCTGACGTGCTAATGGCCAGCGGTTCAAGGCAACATTAACATTGGCCGAGATGAGCATTACATACCCAAATCTCTGGGTGAACTGTAGGCAGACTAATTGCATTTTTTGAAAAAGAAGGTGCCAGGTTCGCCAAGAATGAAGAATAGTTGGAATAAATACCTTCTTTATAAAAAAAAACCCAATTGTGAGTTTGACAAGTTCATACAGTAGGAGTGCATTAGGATTAGACGCATGGCTCAGTCAAAACTTCAGAATTACAATTTGATTAAATGTAAAGCTTAATAATTAGCATTTTGATTGTTTACTACATGTGAGAGTGAAATTGATATAGTCAAATGTGTGGTAAAATATGATCTATATGTTGTTATTATATGTTGTAACTATTACTGTTATTTGCAATTTTTGTAGGTGTGTGTCGGTGTATTTACGAGAAGTACTGGTTAGCTGTTTGCCCCTTTTCAGTCTTTATGCTAAGCTAGGCTAATTACCACCTGGTTGTAGTTCAATACTTAAGGCACAGACACGAGAGTGGTATCAACCTTTTTATTAGAAAGAAAGCAAACGATCTCCTAAAATGCTGAACTTCTTAAGTGACCAAACTGCTAATCCACAATAATTCCTGACTTTAACAAGAATCAAAATCCAAGTAAGACAGAAACGTGAGATTTTAGAGAAAATTGTGCAAAACATTGCATAGTTCGGATTACAATAAAATCACTATAATAATGTACACAAAATGTACCATTTATAACCATGTTAGCTGCTGGTGTATTGGATTTGCTGAACAGTTGGTTCAACTAGTTCTTCAACTCATAAATGTCTATTAACTTTCACTTCAACCTTCTTTAGACTCTCACAATGTAGTGCTAAAGTACTGAAATTGGGTATATAAGTCTAAGGAGCGTCTTAAATCATTTATATTGTACGTGTTATACAAACATCCTGTCTATGATTGCAGGTTCAACTTTAAACAAAAAGGAAGGAGATTTCGGCACTATTACCGCCTGCTGCTACAAGAACAGGAGCCTCAGGTTCAAGCATCCAGTCTACTCATTAATAACACAGAGTTCTCGCATTCATTGCCATTATTTTCTATGCATTTGTTGTATGTTTTGACAACAATTAAAGTATGCCACAACATTTTGATCTATTTAAGGTTGGACTGCTCTTATGCATATTGTAAACACTCTCCGGACTTTACCTGTACATTTACGGCATCGGTTGAGTTCCTGAAGGCTAACACATCAACCGACTGCAAGCCTGTCCTGGAAGATCATCGTGTGCAGTACCTCAATAAAACCACAAGCTACAGCTGCAACCTGACGCGAAAAGGCACAACGTATGTGAAGAATATTACCATAGACTACAGAAAAGGTTAGTAATACTTTCAATTTAAATTATTTCTCTTGGTTGAAATATTTCTGCTAGGTGAACAGGCTAATAACAATGTCACTTGTATACTTGCTGTTTACATTTTGAATTAATTCAAAATCTACGCACAAGGTGATGGACGGAACATGTTTGGTAGACAATTGGGATATCTGATACATATAAAACTGTATTCACTATATAACTGCATTAGCATCATCATTTAGCTGTGATGAAGAGTTTCCCACAAACGTACAGTATTGATGACCGGGTCTCATTGTTTACAGTGTAAGTCCTCTCTTTGTATGGCCTGAAAACACAGATCTCTCCTTTTACTGTTCTTTTTTCTAAGTTAAAGATAATGTTTGTTGTTTAACGTGCAATACTCTGCACGGCAGCTTTCAGACATGATGAAACTTTATTTACGATGGAGGTATTCTTTGTTTTCAATGGAAATTGGGTGGGGCCTTTATTTTGCCATGCAGGGATGTAGCACTGCTCTCGTCTTTTGACAGCTGTAACGCAGCGTCCACACGGCGGCGTGCGTTGAAGCTTGCTGGTAGGCGTGTCTGAAACTCCACCAACAACCAATCACATGAATCTCCCGCCCCGGACACACAAGGACGCGGTTTGATTGGCTAGAGCTTGTACTGGCATATGATTTGATTGGCTGACACCTCCGTAGAAGCTTCAAAAGTAGAACATTGCCCTACTTAAGCGAGCAACGCGAGCAAAGCGAAGCAACGGAACCACAATGCAGTTCGGCAAAGCGTGACGTCACCCCATTCAAAGTGAATGGGCAGAAGCGTTGAAGCTTCAACGCACGCCGCCGTGTGGACGTACCGTAAAACTCTCACACAATGCAGGTGTCCAAACTACAGCCCGGGGGCCAATTGAAGCCCGTTGTCCATTTTTTATTGGCCCGCAACAAATTCTAAAAGTATAATGGAATATATGGACCTCACCTGAAACTTGTGCTTGTCTTATATTGTAGTTAAAAAAAAAAATAAGTGAAACCAGATTTTAGATTATATTAAAATATATTCATGTATCAAGCATAATTTACCTACATTTAATTGATTTTGCTAACTTATAACTTAACTTATGAGGCAATATACCAAGCCCTTCGTATTTGTTTCTGTATGTGGACCTCAGTGAGGAAACATTTGGACACCCCTGCTTTAAATTTTACTAAGAAGATAACTAGGAAATCTTCATTTCATCAAAAAGCCATAAAAAAAAGACAAGTTGTTTTCAAAATTCCTTGAGTGGTCTGAAATTACAAATGTTGTAATCTTGAAATAAATCAGACATATTTCTTCAAATTAGGTTTATGACAGCCCAGTCGATACCACCAAAGTCCCATACAATGTTTCAGTGCACAAACCTCGTTACGTTAAATGTTCGAATAAAGTCAACGTAACACATAGCAGCAAAAGGATTGCTTCTGAGTTAAATGTCTTTCTCTCTGTTTCCCTTCAGCAATCATCAAGGACTGTCCTGACACCACAGGCTTACTGATGCATCGATCTCCAACCTTACTTTGGCCTGTGGTGGTTCTGTCTTTATGGAGGGTCCTCAGAACAGACAGCCAGACAACATGAGTAGGGGCTGTCAGGGAATAATTCTGTATACATGTTTGCCTTTTGCCCTCTGATGCAGATGACCAACCTTGAGCAACCGCTATCTCCCTTAAGGAGGGGCTGCACAAGCATTTTGTTGTTGTTATCAGTTTATGACCGGGCAACTCTCGGTCAGACATAGTTATTGTTGTGGGACACCTGGAACACATCCTTCTCAGGGTGTAGATGTCCCCGAGCCATAAGCGACAACAACTGTGATTCAGTGTCCTCAGCTGTTTAGTCTATCTATTGAAGCATGTTGATTATTACACTCTGAACTAGTTCAAACCTGGAGCTACAGGAGGGTTCTTCAGAATTGATTGTGGCATCTCAACCGTGTGGTCAACTCGTGGCCCGTGACATGTCTTGTCAATTCCCCGGCCGAAGCTCCAAATAAACCGTCAGTGTTTGCCATCAAAGCTCCTGCTCTCCTCGTGTCTCTCTGAGTCCTGTTTCCAATTGCTTCAGAAGTTTCCCCCACAGGGGCTTTGAATAACAGAAATATGACATTTAACTGGAGAGCACTGTTTTTAGAAGTTCATAAATGTATGATTTATTTATTTATTATGCAGACAAGAACATTCAACTTCAGGAGATCCTTTTAGAAGGGCAGGTAGTGCCTTTGCTGTAGTAATAGTGTGTATGTTTGGAGATTGGCCCTTTGGATCAATGTATGTTTGCTCTTCTAGGAAGCGGACTGCCCATCTAAATTGGGGATATGGAGTGATTAGTTTTCAGAACAATGGGCAGTCCCCGTCACTCAATCATTGATTCATCATTGTCATTGAGGAGAGGTGTCATGCTTTTCCGGTTATTACCCGTCCCCTTGTGTGTTATGAAGGTTTTTATGCATGTAAACGGTGTGCAGAGTCAAAACCCTCAAAGTACACCCTGTAGCGAGTAAAACTCTAACACAGAAAATACCTCCCAAAAACGCCTCGTTGGAGATACGTCATTGCCCATTTGATTCTTCCGGGTACGGCATGATGTCATGCGGTACCCGGAACAAAATGGACCAATCCGGAAGAGCTATGGCCACACCCAGCGACGCTGGCCGCACCCTCTGCCAGCCTAACATTTACTGTTGGAAGCTCTGGTTCAGTTCACAATCGATCCAGTCATGCCAATGCCAAGGACCTGTTTCCTGAAATGTGAGGAGAAATCTGAGCTGTTTGTCCTACCGACGGAAGAACCACGACGAAGTCAGTGGTTGAAATGTCTGTTTAACACTGTTCCTTCAGAGGTTCGAAGAACGTTACTGTGTGCGCGGCATTTCACAGACGAAAGCTTCCAAAACATTGCCCAGTTTGAGGCCGGATATGCACAGCATTTGAAACTGAAGGACGATGCTATTCCTAGTTTGTTTGGACCGTTTGGAGCAGGGGAAGATTCGGGTACACAACCTGTAAGTTTGCATTGTTATTTGTGTATTTATCAAACAAGGTATCTACCACGACTGTTTAAATGTGTAAACGTGTTTCGGACTGCTAAGCCATTGACACAGTGCTAACTGGGCTAACTAAGTTGCTAGCGTTTCCATATATCAACTCCAATATCAGCAGATGGCCTTACATACATTGTAAATTACCTTTAATATGTTTAACCTTTTGTAGAGGTGGTTATATTTGTGTGCCGATGTTTTCCTGTGGTAAAGTTTTAGTTTTGTACTTTTATTTTGATAGTTATAAGATCCGGACTTTTATTTTGAAGGGACTTCTGCCGGAAGTGAATAGAGAACGGAGGAGTGAAAACACGTGTAATGACGGATGAATGACGGAGAAATTAACATAGAATAATTAGTTACGTTGGGTTTTTAGCACCTGGCTGATAAGGGCACAAGGTTTGTTATTACTTTAATTCATATGTGTATTGATATTATGTGGTGTTATTTCGTAGTTTTGCAGAGTTTTGAGTCCATGCTTTTGAATTAGCAAAACTGCTATATTAGACTACATGTGTTCTGCTCTTGTTAGCAGAGTAAGCATAACTTCATTGCTGTTTAGCATCCAAATAAGCGGAGGAGTAACGAAACATCAGAGACAGTGGCATTTCATTCAACGGGGCCCTCCCATTGGAGGCGTGGCTTTATTTATACCCATCATTGACCTTTAACCTGTTACGCTATTGGCTTCCAGTCATGCACAACAAATAACACAAATTGGTAACATATTTACCTGAATGTTAACACCCCCACTTGATAACACATTTGTGGTCTTTTAACAAATAAAAACATTATAAGGTTCTCTACCTTACAGAAATTGTTACTCACCAAACATAAACTTTTTGGTTTTCCAGGAAACCAGTGGCCCGCTCTCATTAAGGCTAACACAATAACCTGACATACTACGTCTGTCGGTTAGATCAGCAGCCCAATCTGCATCGCTGTATGCTTGTAAGCCCAGTTTTTCACTCTTACATTTCCGGTAACACAGTTCCCTGTCGATTGTACCTTTCAAATATCTCAGTACATGTTTTACAGTAATCCATTGCTCTTCTGTCGGCTCAGAAAAATACTGGGACAGTTTACTGACAACAAAACTCAAATCAGGCCTCGTGCACACAGCTAGGTAGATCAGGCTACCTACTGCCTCTCTGTACATTCTAACATCCTTCATCGGTACAGCATCATCCAAGTAGTTCAGTTTTTGCTCACAAGGTGTCGCTCTCGGTTTACAATCCAGCATGTTAAACCTTTCAAGTATTTTGTTCACATATTTCTTCATCTTTACACATGAATCAGGGTGTTTCTCAATCGCGAGTAAAGCTGCTTCAGAGCCACTATTTCAAGCATACTACGTAATCGAGTGCCGCCGAAGTACTGTTCCAATCTCCAGTATACTTGGAAATCTACCGAGCCCGGCGTACTCCGTTTGGAGAAATATCGAGTCTGCACATGAGTAGACTTCGCGGTCTTAAAATCCCCACAATGCTTTGCGCACGGACCAATTTCCTCAAATCTGTGGCGGAAGATGTAAGGCGGGGCCTCTCATATGACGCACACCTGCACACTTGCTAGCGTGTTCCACACTTCATTTTCCGAATGCCAGGAAGTATTCTTGACTCGCTTCTGAAGCAAGATGCTCGGCAGACACGTGCTACCAAGCAAGCATACTCGCGATTGAGAAACACCCTCAGTTTGATCAAAATCAATGCCAAGGAAATGTTTTAGTTTCCCCAAGTCCTTCATCCTGAATGTAGCTGTGAGCATCTCTTTAACAACTTTCAATGCATTGTTATCACTAGCTGCAATGATTATATCATCAACCCATATTATCATTATCACTTTCCAGTTTTCAGTTTCTTTTGTGTAAACACAATGGTCAGCAGGGTTCTGTAGGAACTCATTTTCACTCAGATACTCATGTAGCATTTTGTTCCAATTTCTGCCTGACTGTTTAAGCCCATATAGTGACTTTTCTAGCTTGTACACCAACTTTTCACCTTTACTAGATTTGACCTCAAAACCCTCTGGCTGGTCCATGTATATCTCACAGTCTATTGGTGCATGTAGGTAAGCAGTTTTAACATCCATTTGGTGTAAAATCAGATTTTCCTGTGCTGCTTTTTGCATTAACACTCTGATACTGGTGAGGTTAGCGGTAGGTGAAAATGTCTCATCATAGTTTTCACCCCTCTTCTGACTGTATCCCTTGGCTACATATCGTGCCTTGTATCTTTCGGATCCATCAACATTGGTTTTGATATCGTACACCCATTTACCCCCCACTGCTTTCTCATCTTGAGGTAAGTTGGTCAGGATAAATGTGTCATTCTCTTTTAGTGATTGCATTTCTTCATCCATTGCAATAACCCATTGTTTTGACTCAGATGAAGTTACAGCCTCCCTAAATGTTAAAGGGATATTGCACATTAATCTGTAACAATAGTCAATATTTGTCAGTAGCTGATCCTCACTTTCCTTACCACATACACTGTCACATAAGTAAGCTGGCTTCTTCCTCACTCTTGAAGGATAACGCCTAAGCTCACTCTTGTCGTCTTCTGTCTCTGTTACCACAGGTATAGATACTGGACTTACGTTAGTATCACGTTTGATTTTGCCAGATTTGTTCTGTACCTCAAAATCATCATCAGAGACGGTTTCTGTTTGTGTTTCTCTTTCTGAATTGGTCTTGGTCACAAACTTCACAAGTCTAGATTTTTGCACTTTTCCACTGTGAGGGAAATATACCATGTAGGCTGGACTATTTTTGTCATATCCAACAAAAATTCCCTCTTCACACCTTGAGTCCAGTTTCTTTTTGTCTTGCTTATAGGCATAGCACACTGACCCAAACTTGTGCATTCTGGAAAGGTTAGGCCGTCTACCTGTCAGCATAAAGTAAGGTATCTGTTTTGTGCGGTTGTTAAAGCATCTATTCCTTATTACAGCTGCTGTCTGTACTGCATAGGTCCACATACTTTTTGGCATCTCATTTTCTATAAGCATGCACCTGGCCATGTCAAAAAGTGTGCGCCAATTCCTTTCAGCAGTGCCATTTTGATGTGGGGAATACGGTGCTGACTTTTCATGTCTAATCTTATTACTGCATAGTAATGCTTGGTAATGTTTCCCTGTGAACTCTGTGCCATTGTCTGACCTGATACATTTTACTTTCCCGTATGGCCAGTATCGGCCAGAAATATCTCTGTTGCTTGCACTGTGTCACTTTTGTTTTTAAGGAAATACACAAACACTGCACTGGAGTAATCATCTGTGAATGATAAAGCATACTTAAAGCCTTCTCTGGATTGCGGATCTATTGGTCCTGCTATATCTGTGTGCACCAACTCTAGAACTGCTTTGGCTCTTACATCAGGCTCCCTGTTCCTGGTTTGGGTAAACTTCCCTTTAGTGCATACATCACAATGTGGAGGTTTGTTTACCTTACCCTTAACTGACATGCCATTAACAACATTCTGTAACTTCTGAATATCATCATAATTACAGTGTCCCAGGATCTCATGCCATGTCTGTAAATCATAACACCTGTTGCATTGGTCATCACATTCATCATTTACTGTGTTCAAGAAATAAAGTCTGTTCAATTCATAAATGTGACATTTTGTACCGTCTTTGTGTTGCAGGACGTCTTTGCCCTGCTTGAAGGTTACCGTTGCTCCTTTGGTAGTAGCTGCTTTCCCAGAAAAAATGTCTTGGGGGTACGATGGGATGTACAACGCCTTCTTCAGAGTTGTTTTGTGACTTTTCCCCATGCTGTCCACCATAATAATAACAGCGTCCCCTCTTCCTTCTGCTACACCATTGCACCTGGTACCATCAGCTAATTCCACACAGTGGGACTCAGCCTGGAAGTCATCATCAAACCTCTTGAACTTTGTTACATCCGTGACGATATGTGAAGTTGCCCCTGTGTCCACCATCAGTCCTCTCTCGGTGATGCTGCGTCCTGGCTGGACCTTGTTGTCCACGTCGTTGACTCGGAAAGCATACTCCTCGCCAGTCGTTTCATCCGAAGCTTTCCGCACGTCGTCCTCCCGTCGCTGCTTCCGCCTGCAGGCTGCATCCCGATGCGTGTTGCTCTTACAATGACTGCACCACAGCTTATGTTGGCACGTTCCGGCCTTGTGTCCACTCAGGCCGCATCTATAACAAACAATGTCCGCACACTTGGTTCCTTTATCCCATGCTCTTGGTACAGAGGGTCGTCTCGCTCTCAACTGTTCCCGCGCCCTCATGACGTTGTCCTCTGGTGGCGGTGTGCGCATTCGCGCAGTATCCTCATAGCTGCGGAGCTTAGTCTTAAATTCAGCAAAACTTATTATCCGGTCAATTTGCGTGATGTGTATGGCGAATGGTTTAAATGATTCTGGCAGTCCCTTCAAAACCATTGCTACAAGAAGCCCATCACTTAATTTCTCCTCCGCGTTTCTCAAAGCGGTGATGGCGGTCTCTGCACGTATTATATACTCCGTCACACTTTCACTGCTTGACTTTAGGAGTGATGTCAGTTCAGTATATAGGCTGATAATACGTGGTTTACCTGTGCCAGCATAATAGTCTCTTAAAATCTTCAATGCCTGCCGACCATTATCCGCCGCCTCCCTCATTACAAGGGACAAACTTTTGTCATCAAGAAATTGGATAAGCTCTGCATAAGCCTCTTCATTTTTCCTTTCATCGTCCGCCTCTTCACCTGGCCCGAGGGGGCACTCTCACAACTGCAAGACTGCTTTGAACATACAGCGTGGGACATATTTGAACAGACAGACTTGGAGGAACACACAGAGGCTGTCTTATCCTACATCAAGTTCTGCACAGACACTGTAACTGTGGAAAAACGCATTCGGGTCTACCCAAACCAAAAACCATGGATGACAAGAGCGGTGCGGTCTCTCCTGAGCTCCCGTGACACAGCCTTCAGGTCAGGGGACGCAGCCCAGTACAGCACGGCAAGGGCGAACCTGAGGAGAGGCATCAAGGCTGCGAAGGAGGACTACAAGGGAAAAGTGGAGGAGAATTTTGCTCATAACAACGCGCGGTGCGTTTGGCAGGGCCTTCAACAGCTAACCAACTATAAGGGCAAAACACCTGGCACTACTAGAGCTGACGCCCACCTCGCAGAGGAGCTAAACCACTTCTTTGCCCGCTTTGAGGCCAGCAGACCCCCCCACTTTTCTACTCTGCCTCTGTCCCTGCAAACTACCAGCTCCATACCACCTCCCACTCTCAAAGAACATCAGGTGAAGCAGACGCTGAGGTCTGTGAACCCTGGAAAAGCCGCAGGACCCGATGGAGTACTCGGCAAAGTACTCAAAACTTGTGCTGACCAGCTTTCAGGGGTCCTGACCAGGATATTCAACCTGTCCCTGTCACAAGCTTGCATCCCATCCTGTCTGAAAACGGCTACCATCATTCCTGTCCCCAAAAAGACACCAGTCACAGAGCTCAACGACTACAGGCCCATAGCCCTAACATCGGCGGTGATGAAATGTTTCGAAAGACTGATAGCCGACTACATCAAAGCCAGCCTCCCACCCTCCCTCGACCCTCATCAGTTTGCCTATAGAGCCAACAGATCCACGGATGATGCCATCGCCACGGTCCTTCACACAGCTGTGAGCCACCTAGAAGGCCCAGGCAACTATATAAGGATGCTGTTTGTCGATTTTAGCTCAGCTTTTAACACCATCATACCTGACATACTAGTGGAAAAACTGTCAAGCCTAGGTTTCCCCTCCATCTTATGCGCCTGGATTAATAATTTCCTAACAGACCGTCCTCAGACAGTGAAAATAGGCCCTTATTGCTCCTCCACCCGCACCCTCAGCACTGGCTCCCCGCAGGGCTGCGTGCTGAGCCCGCTACTCTACACACTCTACACACACGACTGCTCTCCCACCCACCCCTCCAACTCCATTATAAAATTTGCAGATGACACCACGGTGGTCGGCCAAATATACAAGGGAGCCGACGAGTCGGCATACAGAGACGAGATCCTGAAGCTGTCTGCGTGGTGTTCAGCCAACAACCTGAACACAAGCAAAACAAAAGAAATCATCATAGACTTCAGAAAGCACCGTCCAGAACACGCCCCCCTTCACCTCAACGGAGAGAGAGTGGAGAGGGTCTCCACTTTTAAGTTCCTGGGGGTTCACATCTCGGAGAGCCTTAGCTGGACAGCACACACCACTGCAGCAGTTAAGAAGGCCCAGCAGCGATTACACTTCCTGAGGGTGCTTCGGAGAAACCGACTGAACAAGAAGCTGCTGGTGTCCTTCTACCGGGCGACCATCGAGAGCGTGCTGTCATACTCCATCTCTGGGTGGTATGCAGGATGCTCAGCTGCGGACAAGAAAGCCCTACAGAGAGTGATCAGGATGGCAGAGAAAACCATCGGCTGCCCCCTGCCCTCTCTGGAACACATCTCCAACAGAGCTAACAAAATAATAAAGGACAGCTCTCACCCAGGTCACAGTCTGTTCTTTCTCCTGCCTTCTGGGAGAAGATACAGGAGCTTCGACTCACGGACAAACAGACTCAAAAACAGTTTCTACCCCTGGGCCGTCAGGCTGCTTAACCACCACACATAATGCAATAACCGTAACCAGTCTCACACATACACACACTTTTAATGCACTTTATATACTATTTTTATATCAATATTTTTAACTATTTATTCCCCCGTATGATTGTTTATGGTGTCTGTCCTATGGCCGTGTTTTTTAGTGTTCTTTATGTGTTTGTATTTTTTGCACACCGGGACAGAGTTGCACTCTGAATCTCGTTGTACTCTGTGTACAATGACAATAAAAGGCTTTAACTTTAACTTAACTTCATCTTCCTCAATTATGTCCGTAGGACTCCTTAAAATAGTATTCTTCAGTCCCTGTAAGCGAAGATGGCCCAAGAATTTCGTCTCCCACAGTTCATAGTTCTTCTCATCCCCGTCAAACACTAACCGAGACCAGCGGGTACTGGAACCTGCACCCAACCTGCTCATGGCGTTAGCTTAGCTTGCTAATCCACCACACGTGCTACGTTGCGACTTTCTATCGGTGGACAAACGCCGGAAATACTTATTTGGGTGTCTCTGGGCCCATAACCTGTTAGCAGAGTAAGCATAAATTCATTGCTGTTTAGCATCCAAATAAGCGGAGGAGTAACGAAACATCAGAGACAGTGGCATTTCATTCAACGGGGCCCTCCCATTGGAGGTGTGGCTTTATTTATACCCATCATTGACCTTTAACCTGTTACGCTATTGGCTTCCAGTCATGCACAACAAATAACACAAATTGGTAACATATTTACCTGAATGTTAACAGCTCTGTTAGTTAGGGGGCAGTAGTGAGCTATAATTGCATTATTTAGTTTGAATTAGAAATGTAACATTTATAAATGCAAGGAATGAAGGTGTTTTATCTGTGAGATGGTGGCTAATTATTGTGTTTTCTTTCTTTTCATAGCTCTTACGTTGGTACGTTGATACTTAATGTATACATGCAAGGGTATACAATAAAAGGATACCATCAGTTCGGTATATGACCATTATTCAGCTGGGGACGCTACATACATGTATCTCATAGCAGGAGAATGTCTGCATTCACACACGAAATACTCATAGACAGTATACTCCGGATGATTTACCGTACGGTCAGTACATTATAGTTGGCGTTCCTGGCGTGTATGCTACCAAGCTACCGTTCATAGCGTGTATGCTACATAGCTAAACAACAAGGCTACCTAGAGCTAGACATGCTAGGGAAAACATTGTTTTCATGCCAGCTACAATGAATGACCAAACGTAGCAGACTACCCGTATAAGATTGCAATTGTAAACATGTTCTTGCTAGCCTAGACTAGCTGTTGTTCATAGTAGATTGGCATATTACACTGAACAACTAGCAAACGTAGGTTAGCATATTAGCTGGCAAGCTAACTGTGTTGATTAGATAGATAGATTAGATAGATACACACTCCTACCACAACTACTACTAACGAATCTAAAACAACTAAGTTTCTCTAATATTTTGTGATTTGCATTTGATTTCGTCCAGCCAGATCAGGAAACTCCTGGCGTATCTGGCGGACAACACACACACGGGATGACCCACTCTGATGCCTCGTCCTAAAAAGCCCCGGCAGCCGCTTACAAAGCTGCGATAGGCAAGATGCCGAAAACGCCTATAAGGGGAGGAATGGATGATATACAGTGTATATATGTTCATTTTGTACATTTCTAAAAATAAAGTTTGATGGAAATACTTAGGTAGTAGGCCTATCCTTTCTTCCCTGAATTATTTGCTCCTATAACATATCATTCATATATAGCAAACCATGATTTGATTTCTCATCACAGTAGTAGTTTATTACAGGTACAAATAACTTACTCTTCTATAACAACAGTTGTAGGTACAGTTCGGTTAGTTAGCGTATAAAATATACGGCTGTACCGAGGCCATTATAAGACTGTTGTTCCGCTGAGAGCGAGCCGAAAAAAGCACTGTTAGACATGGGCTGAGCCTCTCTGGTGGTTGACTAATCAGAACAGAGTGGCCGAGCTGACCAATCGGAGCACACTAGGCTCACAGGGAGGGGGGGGGCAAGAGCTCCAACGAGCCGTTTAGTGGAGAGAGTGAATACTGCTGAATACACATACTTTACAGAGATGCTGTATGCGAAACCAATGTGAGTTTGGAAAATTGCACAGTATAAATCTATTTTAATATACCTCAACAATGGAATTATGATCAGTGGAAATGGCCATGACACCTCTCCTTTAACACTCAACTCAAACCTAATACTGTGTAGAAATAAAAAGGTTTTTAATGTGATTGCTATTATTCAGCATGTTATTGTAACTCTAAGTGTAAATGTTCTTCATAGCATTTCTTATCATTTGTGACAGGACTGAACCGAGTGTATGTCTTTATCATTGTTTGATGTATTTGATACACGGCCTTCACCAAAGCTTATTGTCGGTTCATAATGGTCCACTTTTTTTACCTTCAGGGCTCGGTTGCTTGCTCAAGGAAAGATAATGAGTGTAAAGGCTTCCATTGCTGGTAATAAAAATGAAAAAGAATAATTGATGAAGTGCTATCGTTTATGCTAGAATACATATTTATTGATATACTTTGCTCTTTGTGAGTAAGGTTACATGTAATAGTTTTAGGCCAATGATATTTAAGTATATACCAAAGCATTCTGACATATAAGACATAGGTTGGATGGGAATAAAGATCATCATTTAACTTGCCTAAAACTAGCACCAGTCAACAGCTTGTGGTGTGCGATCCTGTGCTCTATACACTTTTAGTACTCAACCATTTAACCATTACTCCTGACTATAATTTTCATAAATGAGCTTCTGCTGAAAGCATCCTCTGCTGTGCCTTTTTGATGATGGAAGTGATGTTCTTCTCCTTCTTGAGGTCCTGGGTGTTGTGATGGGGGCAGGCAGGGCTGCGTTGTTTAAAATTCCACAACTATTTCCACTGTATTCAGAGCGTTGAGCTTTAACATGTTCTCACCGCACCAAGTTACCAGATGATCTATATCCCACCTGTAGTCAGACCAATCCCCACAGAGATGAGTCCAATGAGGGTGGTGTGTGGTACCCAGCTGTACGTCCTGCTTCCTGTCAAACAGGAAATCAGGTAAGTGCAGCTGGGAGAGTCCTGTAGCAGAGCCGGGATGATGGTGTCAAAGGCAGAGCTGAAGTCCACATCAGGATCCTGGCGTAGAGTGTGTTTGTAACCTGTATGCTACTGATAACGTTATCTTCACTTAGTTTTCTGTTCAACTGACCATAGCAGTTTAGATACTTGCAGACATGTTTACCTAACTAATGTTGCAAGAAATCTGTCAAGCATTTTTGTTAAATATATGCAAGATCCAGAGACTAACGTTTATTTCCTTAAAGTGTGGGTCAATCACCTTTTTGGTGATCAGTTAATTTGTATTCATCTGTCGAGCATAATAGCTCACCATGAATACCCGCTGTTTGCTAGCTCTATATTTTGTGCGATGAGAATTATGCTTTTGTTACTCCTTTAAAGTAATTTTAATTTTTTATGAAAATGATACTTACTTCTGTTAAAAATACAGTTTTGGGTATAATTGTTTGATATGTACTTTTACATTGTTACTCAAGGCAACAGCTACACCAAGTGGCCAGGTGAAGGAAGATAACTTTTCAAATTAGGTGACATTAACTTTATTGATAGGCCAAACCGGAAGTTAGCATCACAAGGGGTCCCTCAACATAAAGCAATGTCATTTCCTGATTGGATTACAGTATATTGCAGAAAATAAGATTCAAGACAAGTGGGAAACATGGGGTCTATTGAGATTGCCTCTTTCAGAGCCAGGCTGATTAGGCGATTTCAAGAACTGAAGTTTTCTACACTTTTGGCCACACTGCTCAGAAGCTGGCACTGAGTCTATTCTGTATAGTCATATATTTTTGTATTGACAATCACTTTTATATTTTTACAGCCTTATAAAAAATAAGTTTAATAATTCAAATGCATGTTTTCAGAATAATTAAGAAATGCTGGAAATTCTAGCTGCTGATGTTAAACAACTTTGTGTAATCACAAGGGATTGGCATCAAAAGGTGTTCTGGGTCTGTGTGTGGATAACTGTACATGCATGTGAGGTAAGCCTCATCAAAGTAAAGGATTGAGGATTCAAGTTTTCGAGGATTTAAGATTCGAGGAACATTTACAGACAATATGCAACTGTGATGGGTCCCAAAGTTGGGAACAATACAGAAATCTGTAAAATACAGAGATAATCAAAGATTACGAAGAAAGACTATTTAGAAACACCACACAAATAGGCATCTTTAAACTAAATAACTTCTTAACATTTTTAAATGATTTTAACAGTTCTGTAAAATGTTATCTTTCTGTTTTACCGCAGTAACAATAAAGCAATATCCATTAATTTATACCTGTAGTGGCAACAAATCTATACTGTGCAAAGTAATTCAACATAACACCTGGCGATCTTCGACTGCCTGCAAGACTATAACGAGGAAAAATAAAAACATTTCACCCAATGCGCAGGGTCTAAACTGCCTGCAAGACTTTACTCTGGTAAAATAAAATAAAACACCTGTCGTAAGAAGAAGAAGATATACTTTATTCATCCCTTACAGGGACATTTCTTTCCCCACTCTGTTGTGTTTACACACATTACACACACAGGGGAGGATATACATGCAGAAACACAGAGAATATACATGCACACACACAACCAAATGCAGATAGGAGAAGTGGCAGAGAGGGTGCCAGGTTCCCGGCGCCAAGGGAGCAGTTTTTAGGTTAGGTGCCTTGCTCAAGGGCACCTCGGCAGTGGCCTTGGAGGTGAACTGGCACCTCTCCAGCTACCAGCTCACTCCATATTATGTTTTTTGGTCCGATCGGGACGTGAACCAGCGACCCTTCGGTTCCAAGACCAAGTCCCTACAGACTGAGCCACTGCCACAGGCCGACACAGTCTGGAGTTTCTTAGTTTTGAAAGTAATGACCAAAACAATAGAGAACTATCTTTATAAAATATCCAAAATTAAGTTTACCTGAATTTGTAATTGTATAATTTATACCAACTAATAACCTGTGAAGAACGCAGAGCATTCAGTCCTCCGTCATCAGACTGCCACTTGAGGAGAGGCCGGAAGTGTCCACCTTGAATATGCTGCTGACATTTATATGTTTCTACACAAATAATATAATACAATTATGTCACTGTAAACTACGTCATCACATATAAGATAAAGCCCTTGAAAACTAAATGTTCAATTAAAAATTCAAACAACTGTTGCACAATTTTGGGTCTACCACACAGTAGAGCTACAATTAGCAACTGGAGGGTTGTAAACAAACAACATTGAAACTAATGTTACAATAAGCAGGGCCGGTTCTAGACATTGTGGTGCCCTAGGCGAGATTATGATTTGGTGCTCCCCACCCCTCCAAGCAATACACAATAGAATATATAAAGAATAAATGAAAAATCTCTACAAAAGACCAATACACTACAAAAACTGAAACGTATTGACATGTTGGTTATATACATAAAGAAGGTTTCAAATGTATTCATTATTGTATGAACATGTTTTAATTGGGGGGTGGATGTCATATCCTCTAGGGGGGTCCCCGGAAAGATCCATTTTAACATTTGAAAGTAAAATGCTTCAATCTGGTGCACTTTGAGCAGAATTACTAGAGACTAGATCTTTAAACACCCATATGAAAAAAGATCGGTTTACATTTTAATAATCAAATAAGTATGTGAACATAACCAATAACCTACCATAGCCAATAACAAATAAATGTGACTCATTTTATTTTTGTTGTTCATTTATATCTTATTTTACCTAGTTAACATTTATTTATTCATGCATTTTTTTTAATATCTCCAGTTTTAAACGATATTTTTGGTTTACTCTCCTATAGTATACAATAGCCGCTTTCACACCAAGTACTTTGCCGTACTTAGTGCCCAGCACTCACCCCATGGAACTAAGTACAGATCGCGTTCACACCGGAATAAGATCCCAGAGGGAAGATTACGCAAATGAAGCCGCTGACGTCACTTCTTCTTCTGCTTTGGGTTTACTGGCAGGCCACAAACCACTTCACGGCGTATACTGCCACCCAGTTGGGGACTGGCTTCAGTAGAAGCTGGACTCCCAGATGAACCGCTCCAGAGTTCACTAGCAAGCGGTCCGAGACCACCTATTTTAGCGGACCAGAGTTCGGTTGTTTAGTTCACTTAAGAGGTCTCGGACTGTGTTCACACCAACCCAAACGAACCGCACCAAGCGGCTAAACGCACCAGGGTTCGATTCAACCGGACTATAAAAGGCTGGTGTGAATGCGACCTTAGACTAAAGTGAACTATCTAAACACTCAGAGTCCTTTACCTCACTGAGCTGTAGTTATCAGCCTTAATCCAACAACACCGATGCGCGCCCTCTCTCTCTCTCTCTCTCTCTCTTGCTCACTCGGAGGCTCGCTCGCACTGATAAGTCAACATCCCCCACTTTCATCACTTACAGCTCCCATTGTACAGGGCAAATTAAAAGTGTAACCGGGGTGGAAAGGGTGTTACCTTGACTTAATTATGAATGTTGTTACATCAAGGCTGAAAATCAGGATGAACCAAACAGTCAAAAACATGTTTTCCCTCCCAGACCTACCAGCGCAGCGCCCCCCCAAAACCGGCCCTGACAATAAGCATTCCATTCAGTTATAACCCCTAGATTCCACCGGGTCCGTCTGCGGCGCGTTATGGACGCGTTACGGACGCGTTACGGACGCGTTACGGCTGCGCAGCGGAGTTCACAGCGATCGCGGCCACTCTAGTCAATGGGTGCTATTCCACCAGACGCGCCGCGTTACGGCTAGAAGCGTCCCAGAAGCGACTCAGCGCTGGGCTCCTCTAAAAATAGGATGCAAGTCTATTTTAGACGCGAGGCGTTGCATAGCGCCGGGCAGGAAGTGGACCGGTCAGAGCATCCAGTCAATCCCCAAAATAAACTAATTTTGCAGACCCTATCCCTCCGTAGTCGGAGGTGAAATGCCAGCGTTCTCCTCCGGTTTACAGGCACTGTGTAAATTATAGAATAATTATGATGATGAATGCATTTTTTTACCACTAAAATACAGCAACACATCTTTGATTAATGTCGTTTATAACTGGAATATTACAATTATTATTAACTTTGTCTGCACAAAGTAGCCTGTCCAGGAAATATGCCCAAATCAACTAAAACTGCGAGCCGGCACGCAAGACGCTCCGCTTCTGAAACGCGCCCGGTGGGTTATTTATGACGCTGGAGGAGGTCGGACCAAAACCGCGGCGCAGCCGTGACGCGGCGCAGACGGACCCGGTGGATGTGACAAATGAGTTGACACAATATGGTTTTATTATTAAATGTAGTATTTATTTGGTTTTGCATTTATTCTACATGCATTTGTCATTTTTAATCCTCCATATTCTTTATCCACTATGCATTTATGGATTGGAAGAACGATACATTTCCTTTCATTCCTTCAGGGGTACTCAAACTTTTTTGTTAAAGGTCCACTTGTGAATTTTATACAAGGTCAATGTTCCGGATCAATGCCAGTAAAGACATACACACACACACATTCAATACATACATACAGTATGATGGCTTGAACTAGTGGGAAAAATGGCACTGTTTGTCTGTAGTCAATGCCTTGAACCTCGGCAAAAATGGCATTAGAAGTATTAGAAAGTCAAGGTAAACTTGCGGTTAACTTGCGGTCTGCAATGCGTGTCACGCTCGCGCACACAAGGAAATATATATGCACGTTCATTCTCACAACGCGTCAGACACAAGAAAATATACATTAAAGGGGACCTATCATGCAAAATGCACTTTGTGATGTCTTTTATACATAAATATGTGTCCCTGGTGCGTCGGGGGAACTCACGCAGCGTCAGAAAATAAAACCCTCTCTCTTTTCCTCCGTACCCACATCTTTTAAAAACAGGGGTACAGCGAGCGGATACAGATTTGCTACCGATCTGACGTCAAATCGGCAGCGGACCCACAGAAAATTGCTATCAGAAACAATGCCTGACGTGTTTTGGACGTAATCTCGTCTTTGTTTACATTAGCAAGCCTCGCTAACACTCAGAGCTAACCTGTAGGGAGACCAGGTACAGTTGCAACACGGGTTGGTTGTAACACCTTCAATATCTCCAATCACAAACAAGCTAGAGTGATGAAACTCACTCTGCACATGCGCAGATAGATGGTCAGATCGCTGAGAAAAAAAGGAGCCACGTTTGAATTTCTCGCGTAAGATATCAGCAAAAGTGTGTTTCTGAGGTAAAATATTAACTAAAATTAAAAAAATGTATTTTTTGGATACTGTCTTGAGTTCAAATGTCTAGGAATCCAAACTAGTATTATTAGAATCACTGTTTTGTAAGCTACAAATATAACTAGCTAAATATGGGTCAAGCTTGCAATCAGGCAGGTTCACAGGGGGTGAAAGCAAGACTGGTGGTCCTGGGACGGTTGTAACGGGACGGTTGTAACATGGCACATTTACAATGATGGCTCATTTGCTTGAATGATCAATTGTTCATTCAAGCATACAGTTGTATTGTTGATTGGTGTGCATTGTCCCTGTAAAAATAAACAGAATAAAATACTGTACAGTAGGCCTAAAGTGTGTGTGTGTGTTTACAGTATGCCAAATGTCAGAAAGAGGAAGACAGACAGGGGAGTGCCACTTGCTCTGCTGCAAAGGGCCTCAAATGAAGTTGAGAAGGGCAAATCATTCAGGGAAGTGGCAAAGTCCCTGGATATA
This sequence comes from Trematomus bernacchii, assembly GCF_902827165.1. NCBI lineage: Eukaryota > Metazoa > Chordata > Actinopteri > Perciformes > Nototheniidae > Trematomus > Trematomus bernacchii. Next base: position 3,913,551 of record NW_022987851.1, on the reverse strand, counting down.
TGCCATGTCACCCTGTACCGGTTCCATACAAAGAGGCTGAGGTTGGAGAGTCAGGGATCACAAACACCCCCAAGAGTAGGCTACTGGACACCAAAGAAGGTGTTCTCAACAGAGCAGGAGATGCTTTTGAGAGACTATCTGATGGAGGCAGCTGATTTCTACTATGGTCTCAGCTCAAAGGAGGTAGGTCTACATAATTAAGGTAGAAGCACCTCTCAGAGAACAGTTTAATCCTTCACAGAGGATGATGCTGTGTGTGTTATCTGTTATCCTGTTCATTGTTCATTGTTTGTTGGAGGATGTGTGAAACCCCATTCAAATCTTGTTGCCTTAGAATTTGACAGCTTTCCCTATTTGTTGTCATGTAGTGTGAAAAAAGGTAACCGTTATTAACATGTTACAACCGTGCCTGGCATGTGCTACAACTGTCCCTGTACACAAGGACAGTTGTAACAGTTGAGGTTTTTTTTTTTAAATACATTTTCCAACCTGTACTTATTTCATAAAAACATCTTAAATACATTGTTTCAGTCGCTGACATATTGATAATGTATAATATAGCAAAATGGCTATCCTATTGTAAATGGTTTTTTACTTATTGGGGAAAAGCCCAAAAAGTGTTGCAACTGTCCCTGGTCTCCCTACTGTAGAGCACATGTGTTTAAAAAGCAGGAAATAAAAAAAGGAACTCACCTTGTGATAAACCCGCAAGAGAAAAAGCATTTGAGCTCCATACTGTTTCAGAAATAATCTTTGATGTGGTTTAGAACAGGATGGCGTTTTATCACAGCAGAATTTAACTTTATCTCCGGTAGAATTCTGATCAGGCATTAGCTCCGCCTACTCTTTTTTTCTTTTTCAAGCTAAGGAACCAAAATCCGCGTTTCTCTAACAGGGCTGCAAAAGAGGGGTATGAGCAGTATGAGACATGGCTACAATGGGTGAACTGTTTGGTATTTTAAGCAAAAAACTTCACAGACATGTTTTGTATAGGTATGGCCCTACAATATATGTTTCCAATATAGCATAATAGGTCCACTTTAATTTACATCAGAATCAGAAATTCTTTTTTTATTTTTATTTTTTATAATGGGACACAGGGTTCGGTCCGGATTGATTTGCAGTTCGGTCCGGATCCGGACCTTGGTCCGGAGTTTGAGAAGCCCTATGGATGTCACAAGCAATACGTCATTCTTGTCCTGCTTATAATGCCACTTACGAGCAACAACCTTTGCACTGGTTTAGCTCAGAGGTTACTTCGAGCGTTGTTTGTTCTCTGTCCCTTCGCGGGATCGAACCACGGGCGCTGTCCAGTGTTTTCTGTCTCTCTAGTCTGACATGCTGTAGTCATGTAAAGGATTCTCATTCTCAGTTTATTTGGTTTTGCATTTATTCTGCATGCATTTGTCATATTTAGTAGGCCTACTCCATATTCTTTATCCACAATGCATTTATGGACTGGAATAAAGATTAATTTCCTTTTATTCCTTATGTCTCAAGCAACACGTCATTCTTGTCATGTTTATAAAGCCACCCACCGGCCTGAACATCCGCGCTGGCTTAGCTCAGTGGTTACTTCGAACAACAATTCTTCTCCAGAATTCGTACGTTCTCTATCCCTTCGCGGGATCGAACCACGGGCGCTGTCCAGTGTTTTCTGTCCCTCTGCTCACACATGCTGTCGTCATGTAAAGGATTCTCATAAATACCAACATTTTACTTTCAAAACTGTCTCAGTTTGGACATTAAAATGGTAAATACTTGAATCAGTGAAGCAAAGTTGCTTTGAAAGAATATCTAATGTCGATGTTGATTTTGTTTCAGTAATTAAACTAATTCATTCCATAACGTGCCATGTAGGTAGGCTAAATATAGTTTCCCACGACCAAACATAAAAACATAAATGTTTGGAAAGAAAGGTCTTACATGTTTTGTTTCTTTCTTTCTTTCTTTCTTTCTTGATAGTCATGTGTTTATTTGGTTTTGTATTTTATCCAAGCATTTGTCATTTTTTGTTCTCAATATTCTTTATCCACGACAGCAGTTATGGATCTGAAGAACGATTGACTTCCTTGTATTCCTTATAAGGATGTCACAAGCAACACGTCATTCTTGTCATGTTTATATAGCCACCCACCTTCCTGAAATTCCGCCCTCGCTTAGCTCAGTGGTTACTTCGAACAACAATTCATCTCCAGAATTACTGCTCTCTGTCCCTTCGCGGGATCGAACCGCGGGCGCTGTCCAGTGTTTTCTGTCCCTCTGGTCACAAATGCTGTCGTCATGTAGGGTTCTCATAAATACCCACATTTTACTTTTGTAACCGCGGCCGCGCACACGGCCTAAAGTTTAGCTGTTCTACTGATCAAATTTGCCCATTAACTCAAATTAACAGCAAAAACTCCACAGATTCAATTAAAGAAACACGATACAGTTGGCAGTCAACAAAAAGGTTCAAGACAAGGATTTTCTCCCAAGAGTATGATATTTATTTATCAATATCAGACACATACAAACGATACTTTAACCAGTAAAAACAACAATTTATTATGAATTCATCTACACCAAGAATGCTATTTAAAATGGTATCCAGCCTATAAAAACTGACTAAATGAGCGCAGACAGTTACTGTTGGGAGGGGGAAGCAAGCAGGTCAAATCTAAATATTACTCACCGCCACACACACGTGCCCTGTACACAGCAACTGAAAACAAAGTGATAAATGAAGAAAGGTGCAAAATTAACTAAACACACACACACACACACACACACACACACACACACACACACACTTAAGGGGCAGTGAAGTGCACGTGAGGGCGTAACACGGCTGAATCTCAACTCCCAAGGCTGCCGCTCACGTCGGGGGTGCTGCTGGATCCCTCAACAAAAGACACAAAGCACAACAGTATATCAATTCATTGGATAAGATTCATTGAGATAATAAAAACACTCATACTCTTGGGAGATTATCCTTGTCTTGAACCTTTTTGTTGACTGCCAACTGTATCGTGTTTCTTTAATTGAATCGGTGGAGTTTTTGCTGTTACATTTGAGTTAAAGGGCAAATTTGATCAGTCGAACAGCTAAACTTTAGGCCGTGTGCGCGGCCGCGGTTACACTTTCAAAAACTGTCTCAGCTTGGACATTAAAATAGTAAATACTTGAATCAGTGAAGCAAAGTTGCTTTGAAAGAATATCTAATGTTGATGTTGATTTTGTTTCAGTAAATTCAATTGTATTAAACTAAATAATTCCATACCGTGCCATGTAATTTTAAGGTAAATATAGTTTCCCACGGCCAAACATAGAAACATACATGTTGGCAAAGAAAAGTCTTGCATGTTTTGTTTGTTTCTTTCTTTCTCGATAGTCATGTGTTTATTTGGTTTTGTATTTATTTTATCCAAGCATTTGTCACTTTTTGTTCTCAATGTTCTTTATCCACGATAGCAGTTATTGACTGGAAGAAAGATTAATTTCCTTTTATTCCATATGTCTCAAAGCAACATGTCATTCTTGTCATGTTTATAAAGCCACCCACCTGCCTGAACATCCGCGCTGGCTTAGCTCAGTGGTTACTTCGAACAACAATTCTTCTCCCGAATTCGATCGTTCTCTATCCCTTCGCGGGATCGAACCACGGGCGCTGTCCAGTGTTTTCTGTCTCTCTGGTCTGACATGCTGTAGTCATGTAAAGGATTCTCATTCTCAGTTTATTTGGTTTTGCATTTATTCTGCATGCATTTGTCATATTTAGTAGGCCTACTCCATATTCTTTATCCACGATGCATTTATGGACTGGAATAAAGATGAATTTCCTTTTATTCCATATGTCTCAAAGCAACACATCATTCTTGTCATGTTTATAAAGCCACCCACCTGCCTGAACATCTGCGCTGGCTTAGCTCAGTGGTTACTTCGAACAACAATTCTTCTCCAGAATTCGATCGTTCTCTATCCCTTCGCGGGATCGAACCACGGGCGCTGTCCAGTGTTTTCTGTCCCTCTGGTCACACATGCTGTCGTCATGTAAAGGATTCTCATAAATACCAACATCTTACTTTCAAAACTGTCTCAGTTTGGACATTCAAATAGTAAATACTTGAATCAGTGAAGCAAAGTTGCTTTGAAAGAATATCTAATGTCGATGTTGATTTTGTTTCAGTAAATTACATTGTATTTGAAGGTCCCATGACATGGCCATTTCTACTGATCATAATTCCATTGTTGAGGTCTACTAGAATAGATTTACATTGTGCAATTTTCCATACTCACATTGGTTTTCTCATACAGCCAGTGGCGACTGGTCATTAGGGGCAGGTGGGGCACAGCCCCACCTAGTGTCAGCAGAAAGTATTACAAATAATGATTACAAAAATGCAAAAAAATAAATAAAAAAATATATAAAATATATTTTAAGATCATGTTTAATCATCTGATTCGTCTGTACATTGCTGTTTTAGTCTATGTTCTTCTAATTAGTGTGTCTACAGTCACAGTGTGTGCCTATTGAGCTGTTTAGAGCCATGTGGGACAAAACCTGATTATGCCCCTTCCTCTCGCTGTGAAGTCAACGGTGACTGTAAAAACTACACTGCGCATGCTCAGAGTATTTTGTAATGAAATGTGTGTGGCAAAAAAATAATGACCAGAGGGGCATGGAGCTACCATCCCCACTATACGTCGTCTCAAATCATTCAGAGCTGATTGGCTGTAAGTACGTGTGCCGCGAAAAGTGTGCTGTGTGAAGAGGAGACGAGAGAGCTGCAGTGGCGCGTCCTAAAACCAGGAAGTAAGCTGCGCATGGCTTCCCTCGACAAAAAAGCAATGAGATTTCTCCAGAGGATTTTAGAAAATAGCTCGAAATAAGATCTGTGGGAAACGTACCTGTTAGATAAATGCACGTTTTGATTAGCCGGATAACATCCACATGTCTACCCTACTTTTATAATTTTTTTATCATAAATCTATGGATTAGATTTATGATAGACTTTTGAAACTACAAGAACATAAGGAGGACTTTTACAAAAAAGTAATAGAAATGTTTGTCCAGAAGGATAGGCAAATGGACTTCATCTTCAAGTCAAGGTAAGACCGCCATTTTATTGAAAATGGGATCTTACTAAGAGAGAACAATTCAATATTTAAATGATAAAATGACATTTTTTGGGTATCCTTTTGTTGAACTGTCTGTTTAAAATTAATCGAAGCATCAGACAAAAAAAGCTTTTGAAAATAATATTATATTTTGGTTTAGGTCAAAATATAATATTTGTAAACCTGAAGAGTCAGTGCCAGTGCCTCACCAGCCATGAACCTCACTGCACGTCACTGCAGAAGCTTATATATAGACATCTAAGTTTTTTGTGCCCCACCACTTTTGTACATATAAAAACGCCACTGCATACAGCATCTCTGTATAGTAGCCTATGTATTCAGTGAATTTCACTCTCTGTCCTAAATGCCTTGTTGGAGCTCCTGCCCCCCCCCCCCCCACCTCCCTGAGGGCCCAGTGTGCTCTGGTTGGTCAGCTCGCTGCTGCGAGGAGCTGACAGAGCTGGCTTACTGGGGTGCGTCTCACTTCGGTTATTTTTCATTTCCTCGCTCCTCGGGCTCGGTATCACCGGAAGTTGATTTGTCTGCGCCATCTTGAGTACTGTCCAGTAGCCTTATTTTTGCCGGAGGACCGAGGATCGAGGATCGAGGTTCGAGGAGTGATAACGGAGGAGTAATAATCGAGGAACTACCAGACCATCCTCCTGTGAAATCTGATCTGGCTGCTGTCAGACAATCAGCTGTGCGGCGTCATCACAAACGGACGTTGCTTCACGTGACGCTCCGAAGGAAACAACGTCCCATTGCTCTTAAAACTCATTTCCCTGCTTCTCGTAGTTTCCTTGCGTCTCTCCATGCTTCCCTGGTGGGAGGGACTAGTCGCAGGGAAACGACGCAAGTGAGGGACGCAAGGAATCCATTTAACCGAAGTGAAACGCACCCTTACTGGTGTGGTTTCCTGCTTGCTGCGAGACAGCGAGACATCGCGAATGGACGCGGGAAGGGGGCGGGGGGTTGCTGAGGGGGCTGCAGCAGCCCCATCTGCGAGGCTCAACTAGCTCAAATTTCTCCTCCTACTTGATAGACTACGGAGGGATAGGGTCTGCAAAATTAGTTTATTTTGGGGATGGGCCGGATGCTCTGGCCGTTCCACTTCCTGCCCGGCGCCTCTGCAACGCCTCGCGTCGTGTCAAAAATAGACTTGCATCCTATTTTGAGCGGAGCCCAGCGCCGAGACGCTTCTGTGCCGTAACGCGGCGCGTCTGGTGGAATAGCACCCATTGACTAGAGTGGCCGCGATCTTTGCGAACGCCGCGGCGCAGCCGTAACGCGGCCGTATCGCGGCCGTAACACGGCCGTGACACGGCCGTTACACGGCCGTTACACGGCCGTAACACGACGCAGACGGACCCAGTGGAATCTAGGGGTAAGTGCGCCACAGTTTCGCCGCTCTGCGAGGCTCCACTATCACCCCCCCCCCCCCAGCGCATCACATTTTTGCCGCTAAAAGAGTGTGTGTGTGTGAGGAGCTCCACGGATTGGTTCATTTGGACCAATGGGTCCATTTGGGTCGTCGTTACGTCACTTAGTACCAGGAAGAAAAAGAGAAATCTCCAACGAGGCGTTCTGGGGCAGCATAGACAGGTCTTTTCTGTGTTAGAGTTTTACTCGCTACAGGGTGTACTTTGAGGGTTTGTGACTTTGCAGACCGTTTACATGCATACAAACCTTCATAACACACAAGGGGACGGGTAATAACCGGAAAAGCATGACATGGGACCTTTAACTAATTAATTCCATAACGTGCCATGTAATTTTACAATAAATACATTTCCCACGGCCAAACATATAAACATACATGTTGGCAAAGAAAAGTCTTACATGTTTTATTTATTTCTTGATAGTTATGTGTTTATTTGGTTTTGTATTTTATCCAAGCATTTGTCATTTTTTGTTCTCAATATTCTTTATCCACGACAGCAGTTATGGATCGGAAGAACGATTGACTTCCTTTTATTCCTTATAAGGATGTCACAAGCAACACGTCATTCTTGTCATGTTTATATAGCCACCCACCTTCCTGAAATTCTGCGCTGGCTTAGCTCAGTGGTTACTTCGAACAACAATTCTTCTCCAGAATTCGATCGTTCTCTATCCCTTCGCGGGATCGAACCACGGGCGCTGTCCAGTGTTTTCTGTCCCTCTGGTCACACATGCTGTCGTCATGTAAAGGATTCTCATAAATACCAACATCTTACTTTCAAAAACTGTCTCAGTTTGGACATTAAAATAGTAAATACTTGAATCAGTGAAGCAAAGTTGCTCTGAAAGAATATCTAATGTTGATGTTGATTTTGTTTCAGTAAATTAGCCTACATTGTATTTAACTAATTAATTCCATAACGTGCCATGTCATTTTACAGTAGCCTACATTTCCCACGGCCAAACATAGAAATATATATGTTGGCAAAGAAAAGTCTTGCATGTTTTGTTTCTTTCTTTCTTTCTCGATAGTCATGTGTTTATTTGGTTTTGTATTTATTTTATCCAAGCATTTGTCACTTTTTGTTCTCAATGTTCTTTATCCACGATAGCAGTTATGGACTGGAAGAAAGATTAATTTCCTTTTATTCCATATGTCTCAAAGCAACACATCATTCTTGTCATGTTTATAAAGCCACCCACCTGCCTGAACATCTGCGCTGGCTTAGCTCAGTGGTTACTTCGAACAACAATTCTTCTCCAGAATTCGATCGTTCTCTATCCCTTCGCGGGATCGAACCACGGGCGCTGTCCAGTGTTTTCTGTCCCTCTGGTCACACATGCTGTCGTCATGTAAAGGATTCTCATAAATACCAACATCTTACTTTCAAAACTGTCTCAGTTTGGACATTCAAATAGTAAATACTTGAATCAGTGAAGCAAAGTTGCTTTGAAAGAATATCTAATGTCGATGTTGATTTTGTTTCAGTAAATTACATTGTATTTGAAGGTCCCATGACATGGCCATTTCTACTGATCATAATTCCATTGTTGAGGTCTACTAGAATATATTTACATTGTGCAATTTTCCATACTCACATTGGTTTTCTCTACAGCATCTCTGTATAGTAGCCTATGTGTATTCAGTGAATTTCACTCTCTGTCCTAAATGCCTTGTTGGAGCTCCTGCCCCCCTCCCTCCCTGTGGGCCCAGTGTGCTCTGGTTGGTCAGCTCGCTGCTGCGAGGAGCTGACAGAGCTGGCTTACTGGGGTGCGTCTCACTTCGGTTATTTTTCATTTCCTCGCTCCTCGGGCTCGGTATCACCGGAAGTTGATTTGTCTGCGCCATCTTGAGTACTGTCCAGTAGCCTTATTTTTGCCGGAGGACCGAGGATCGAGGATCGAGGATCGAGGAGTGATAACGGAGGAGTGATAATCGAGGAACTACCAGACCATCCTCCTGTGAAATCTGATCTGGCTGCTGTCAGACAATCAGCTGTGCGGCATCATCACAAACGGACGTTGCTTCACGTGACGCTCCGAAGGAAACAACGTCCCATTGCTCTTAAAACTCATTTCCCTGCTTCTCGTAGTTTCCTTGCGTCTCTCCATGCTTCCCTGGTGGGAGGGACTAGTCGCAGGGAAACGACGCAAGTGAGGGACGCAAGGAATCCATTTAACCGAAGTGAAACGCACCCTTACTGGTGTGGTTTCCTGCTTGCTGCGAGACAGCGAGACATCACGAATGGACGCGGGAAGGGGGGGGGGGGGGGTGCTGAGGGGGCTGCAGCAGCCCCCTCAGCAAGGCTCAACTAGCTCAAATTTCTCCTCCTACTTGATAGACTACGGAGGGATAGGGTCTGCAAAATTAGTTTATTTTGGGGATGGGCCGGATGCTCTGACCGTTCCACTTCCTGCCCGGCGCCTCTGCAACGCCTCGCGTCGCGTCAAAAACAGACTTGCATCCTATTTTGAGCGGAGCCCAGCGCCGAGACGCTTCTGTGCCGTAACGCGGCGCGTCTGGTGGAATAGCACCCATTGACTAGAGTGGCCGCGATGTTTGCGAACGCCGCGGCGCAGCCGTAACGCGGCCGTAACACGGCCGTAACGCGACCGTAACGCGACGCAGACGGACCCGGTGGAATCTAGGGGTAAGTGCGCCACAGTTTCGCAGCTCTGCGAGGCTCCACTATCACCCCCCCCCCCCAGCGCATCACATTTTTGACGCTAAAAGAGTGTGTGTGTGTGTGAGGAGCTCCACGGATTGGTTCATTTGGACCAATGGGTCCATTTGGGTCGTCGTTATGTCACTTAGTACCAGGAAGAAAAAGAGAAATCTCCAACGAGGCGTTCTGGGGCAGCATAGACAGGTCTTTTCTGTGTTAGAGTTTTACTCGCTACAGGGTGTACTTTGAGGGTTTGTGACTTTGCAGACCGTTTACATGCATACAAACCTTCATAACACACAAGGGGACGGGTAATAACCGGAAAAGCATGACATGGGACCTTTAACTAATTAATTCCATAACGTGCCATGTAATTTTACAATAAATACATTTCCCACGGCCAAACATATAAACATACATGTTGGCAAAGAAAAGTCTTACATGTTTTATTTATTTCTTGATAGTTATGTGTTTATTTGGTTTTGTATTTTATCCAAGCATTTGTCATTTTTTGTTCTCAATATTCTTTATCCACGACAGCAGTTATGGATCGGAAGAACGATTGACTTCCTTTTATTCCTTATAAGGATGTCACAAGCAACACGTCATTCTTGTCATGTTTATATAGCCACCCACCTTCCTGAAATTCTGCGCTGGCTTAGCTCAGTGGTTACTTCGAACAACAATTCATCTCCAGAATTCTTACTGTTCTCTGTCCCTTCGTGGGATCGAACCACGGGCGCTGTTCTGTCTCTCTGGTCTGACATGCTGTAGTCATGTAAAGCAGGGGTTCCCAACCTTTATTGTGCCAAGGACCGGCAGATACATAAAAAAAAAATCGCGGACCGGTTGTCAATTTTAACTGATTTTAATATTTACTCACCACCAGCAGGTAGCAACAGAGGCTAATTGTATGTAACAGCCTGAACAAATACTATAACAATATGCATCCAAAACATATTAACAAAGTTTAAAAAAGAACCGGTGTCGTTTTTTGGTTTTTCGGTGCACTCCGACAGCATGTGCAGACAGCGCTCGCTAATACGGCTATTACCGAGCCCCGCGCTTTGGCCGAAGAGGCTGACCGGTTCTTCCTGGCAACCCAGCGTTTTACCCCTGAGGTGCTGGCCCCGACACACAGCGGCGCCTTCCCGGGTACAGGCAGGCCACCTGGCAGGAGCTCCAGGGCCGACGTCAGCGACTCCAGCCCTGGCCTGTGTTATTACCATGCACGCTACGGGGCGAAAGCGAAGATGTGCCGTCCCCCCTGCACCTACAAGGTAACGGGAAACGCCAAGGCCTGCGCTCGGTAGTGGCCGCGAGCGTGGGCACGTCCAACCGGCTCCTGTTCATCAGGGACACCCTCTCTGGTCGCAGACTCCTTTGTGACACGGGAGCCCAGCGGAGCGTCCTGCCGGCTACCGTGGAGGACGCCGCCGGTGGGGGTCACGGCTCACCTTTGACATCCGCTAACGACACCCCTATTCGCACCTATGGCACAAAGACAGTGGACCTGTGCTTCGAGGGTCAGCGGTTTAGGTGGGATTTCGTCACGGCTGACATCTCCTTCGCCCTCCTTGGCGCAGACTTCCTGTGCGCTCACGGGCTGCTGGTGGACGTCAAGAACAACCGCTTGGTGGACGCACTGACATTTGCCTCGTTCACATGTACCCGCGGCGAGGCGTCATTCAGCGGGCTCTCCAGCTCACTCTCACAGGGTGACAAGTTTCAGCACCTTCTCAGTGAGTTTCCCGACTTGACGCAGCCCACCTTTTCCGCTGCCACCGCCAAACACGGGGTAGAGCACCACATTGACACTGTGGGCCCTCCAGTCTACGCTAGGGCCCGGCGGCTCAACCCTGACATGCTGGCAGTCGCCAAGTCGGAGTTCGTCAACATGGAGCGTCTGGGCATCATCCGCTGCTCAGGCAGCCCTTGGGCTTCGCCGCTTCACATGGTCCCTAAAGCAGCCGGTGGCTGGCGACCGTGTGGTGACTACCGCCGCCTTAACGACGCCACTACGCCAGACCGCTACCCGGTCCCTCACATCCAGGATTTCTCTGCACACCTGGCGGGCAAGCTGGTCTTCTCCAAGGTGGATCTGGTGCGGGGCTACCACCAGGTTCCGGTGCACCCCTCGGACGTCCCCAAAACTGCTGTAATTACGCCGTTCGGGCTTTTCGAGTTCCTGCGTATGCCTTTTGGACTTAAGAACGCTGCTCAGTCCTTTCAGCGGCTGATGGATTCGGCGCTCAGAGACATGCCATTCATCTTCGTCTATTTAGACGACATCCTGGTCGCCAGCTCCTCCTCCGAAGAGCACCAGGCACATCTCCGGGTCCTTTTCGCAAGGCTCGACCAACACGGCCTGATTATCAACCCGGCGAAGTGTCAGTTCGGGTTGTCCTCCATCCAGTTCCTCGGGCACCTCATCAACAAGGGTGGGGCCGCCCCCCTCCCGTCGAAAGTGGAGGCCGTGTCCGCCTTTCCACGACCGCCTACAGCTCGGGCGCTCCGGGAGTTCCTCGGGATGGTGACGTTTTATCACCGGTTCATCCGCCGGGCGGCCCACACGATGCGCCCGCTGTACGAGGCCCTCAAGGACAAGTCCCCCGGCCAGGCCATAGACTGGACGGCTGAGAGGGAGGTTGCTTTCGACGCCACCAAAGCCGCCCTGAGCGAAGCCGCCATGTTGGCTCACCCGTCGCGCGGGGCCCCCATCGCTATCACCACCGACGCGTCTGACTACGCGGTGGGCGCGGTGCATGAACAATGGGTCGATGGCGCCTGGCAACCGCTCGCCTTTTTCAGCCGCCAGTTGACTCCCAGGGAGCGCAAGTACAGCGCTTTCGACAGAGAACTCCTTGGTCTCTATTTGGCGGTTCGCCACTTCCGTTTCCTGCTGGAAGGCCGGGAGTTTGCGGCGTTCGTGGATCACAAGCCGCTTACCTTCTGCATGTCCAAGGTGGCTGAGCCGTGGTCCGCCCGACAGCAACGCCAGCTTTCGTACATCTCCGAGTACACCACGGACATTCGACACATCGCTGGCAAGGCTAACGTGGTCGCGGACTGCCTCTCCAGAGCGGTTGTCGGAGCTGTGCAGCTGGGCCTCGATTACCTCCGCATGGGCGCTGACCAGGCCTCTGACCACGGGGTCCAAACCCTCAAGGCCTCGGTCACGGGATTACGCCTGGAGGAGGTCACGGTCGGTGACTCGGGCGCGAAGCTGTGGTGTGACGTCTCCACGGGCCAGCCTCGGCCGCTGGTCCCTGCGGACTGGCGCCGACCCGTTTTTGAGGCGGTTCACAATCTTTCCCACCCCGGTAGGAAGCCGTCCGTGAGGTTGTTGTCACAGAAGTTCGTGTGGCAGGGGCTTAAGAAAGACGTGAGGTCCTGGGTCGACTCATGCGTGGCCTGTCAACGGGCCAAAGTCCACCGCCATACTAGGGCCCCTTTTGAACTTTTTGCGGTTCCTGAGAGGAGGTTTGACCATGTCAATGTCGACCTCGTAGGTCCGCTTCCCCCCTCTCACGGTTTCACCTACCTGTTTACGATGGTGGACAGAACGACCCGCTGGCCCGAGGCCGTTCCCCTCACCTCCACGTCAGCTTCCGACGTCGCCCGCGCTTTCATCGGCACGTGGGTGGCGCGTTTCGGGACCCCGTCTGACCTCTCCTCTGACCGCGGTTCTCAGTTCACCTCGGAGCTGTGGAACGCTGTTGCTGTGGGTTTGGGGGTCAAGCTGCACCGCACCACCGCTTATCACCCCCAGGCTAACGGATTGTGTGAGCGGTTTCACCGATCCATGAAGGCGTCGCTGCGTGCCGGCTTGACAGACGGCAACTGGGTGGATAAGCTCCCATGGGTTATGCTCGGCCTCAGGTGTGCCCCCAAAGAAGACCTGCAGTCCTCGTCGGCGGAGCTCGTTTATGGCCAGACGCTACGGGTCCCCGGGGAATTCATTCCCACCGCCACTGTGCCCTGGTCTGCGGCCGGGCAGCGCTCCTCCCTGCTGGAGACCGCCGGGACATTCGCGCCCGTCCCAACGTCGCAGCACAGCAGCCCAGCTTTCCGGGTGTCCCCCGGATTACGGTCGGCGGATTTCGTTTTTATTCGCCACGACGCCCACCGCGGCCCCCTGCGGCCCCCGTACGACGGTCCGTTCAGGGTCATACGTCACGGGGACAAGAGCCTGGTGGTGGACGTTGGTGGCAGGCCTGAGACTGTGTCTGTTGATCGGGTTAAGCCTGCTCACGTGGACGTTTCCAGGCCGTTGGAGTTGGCTTTGCCCCCACGTCGGGGCCGCCCTCCCATGGCCCGCCCCCCGCCCCCTGTGGGGATGCCCTCGCCCTCGTTGGCGCCCCTGCCCCTGCCCTCGCCTGCGGCCCCGCCCTCCTCGGCCCCTGTGGTCCGTACGCGCCGGGGTCGGGTGGTACTTCCTCCCAGGCACGAGGATTTTGACTATGGGTGAATTCTGGGGGGGCTTGTGTGGTGATTGACATTATCCACCCACAGATCTAGGGGTTGGGGATTTGTTCCGCACGGACATTTGAGTGAGGCGGACTTTCTGTTTCCGCCGGTATTCTTCTCCTCGTGCATGTTGTTGTTGACATGAAGTTCAGATGCAAAATAAAAGTCTAGCTTGTTCATTTGATACCCCGCCTCCGACTCCCGTCTCTCGGCACCACAGCACCACCATTTCCCCACATAAACATAACAGTCTGCAATCAAACGGTTGTCTCCTGTGCGCTCCTCTTCCTAGTTGGCACACCGGTAACATGCTCGTGCGCACAAGAGGCTGAGACCTTAGGCTGAGCCGCCGAATCCCACGGAACATCATAAAAGCCATTTTCAACGGTTTTCTGGTGAAAGATTAACTAGCTACTGGATGAAATAATATGACTGGTGGCATAGGTGCAAAAATGAAACACTTTTTGAAAAAAATATTATGATAAAATATTTTTATATATTTATAATTCTGCAAATATTACGATAAACTCACAGCTATTTCGCGGCCCGGCAGTAACACCTCCGCGGCCCGGTACCGGTCCGCGGACCGGGAGTTGGGAACCCCTGATGTAAAGGATTCTCATTCTCAGTTTATTTGGTTTTGGTTTTCTGTCCCTCTGGTCACACATGCTGTCGTCATGTAAAGGATTCTCATAAATACCAACATCTTACTTTCAAAACTGTCTCAGTTTGGACATTAAAATAGTAAATACTTGAATCAGTGAAGCAAAGTTGCTTTGAAAGAATATCTAATGTCGATGTTGATTTTGTTTCAGTAATTAAACTAATTCATTCCATAACGTGCTATGTAATTTTAAGGTAGGCTAAATATAGTTTCCCACGACCAAACATAAAAACATAAATGTTTGGAAAGAAAAGTCTTACATGTTTTGTTTCTTTCTTTCTTTCTTTCTTTCTTGATAGTCATGTGTTTATTTGGTTTTGTATTTTATCCAAGCATTTGTCATTTTTTGTTCTCAATATTCTTTATCCACGACAGCAGTCATGGATTGGAAGAACGATTGACTTCCTTGTATTCCTTATAAGGATGTCACAAGCAACACGTCATTCTTGTCATGTTTATATAGCCACCCACCTTCCTGAAATTCCGCCCTCGCTTAGCTCAGTGGTTACTTCGAACAACAATTCATCTCCAGAATTACTGCTCTCTGTCCCTTCGCGGGATCGAACCGCGGGTGCTGTCCAGTGTTTTCTGTCCCTCTGGTCACAAATGCTGTCGTCATGTAGGGTTCTCATAAATACCCACATGTTACTTTTGTAACCGCGGCCGCGCACACGGCCTAAAGTTTAGCTGTTCTACTGATCAAATTTGCCCATTAACTCAAATTTAACAGCAAAAAATCCACAGATTCAATTAAAGAAACACGATACAGTTGGCAGTCAACAAAAAGGTTCAAGACAAGGATTTTCTCCCAAGAGTATGATATTTATTTATCAATATCAGACACATACAAACGATACTTTAACCAGGAAAAACAACAATTTATTATGAATTCATCTACACCAAGAATGCTATTTAAAATGGTATCCAGCCTATAAAAACTGACTAAATGAGCACAGACAGTTACTGTTGGGAGGGGGAAGCAAGCAGGTCAAATCTAAATATTACTCACCGCCACACACACGTGCCCTGTACACAGCAACTGAAAACAAAGTGATAAATGAAGAAAGGTGCAAAATTAACTAAACACACACACACACACACACACACACACACACACACACACACACACACACACACACACTTAAGGGGCAGTGAAGTGCACGTGAGGGCGTAACACCGCTGAATCTCAACTCCCAAGGCTGCCGCTCACGTCGGGGGTGCTGCTGGATCCCTTAACAAAAGACACAAAGCACAACAGTATATCAATTCATTGGATAAGATTCATTGAGATAATAAAAACACTCATACTCTTGGGAGATTATCCTTGTCTTGAACCTTTTTGTTGACTGCCAACTGTATCGTGTTTCTTTAATTGAATCGGTGGAGTTTTTGCTGTTACATTTGAGTTAAAGGGCAAATTTGATCAGTCGAACAGCTAAACTTTAGGCCGTGTGCGCGGCCGCGGTTACACTTTCAAAAACTGTCTCAGCTTGGACATTAAAATAGTAAATACTTGAATCAGTGAAGCAAAGTTGCTTTGAAAGAATATCTAATGTTGATGTTGATTTTGTTTCAGTAAATTCAATTGTATTAAACTAAATAATTCCATACCGTGCCATGTAATTTTAAGGTAAATATAGTTTCCCACGGCCAAACATAGAAACATACATGTTGGCAAAGAAAAGTCTTGCATGTTTTGTTTGTTTCTTTCTTTCTCGATAGTCATGTGTTTATTTGGTTTTGTATTTATTTTATCCAAGCATTTGTCACTTTTTGTTCTCAATGTTCTTTATCCACGATAGCAGTTATTGACTGGAAGAAAGATTAATTTCCTTTTATTCCATATGTCTCAAAGCAACATGTCATTCTTGTCATGTTTATAAAGCCACCCACCTGCCTGAACATCCGCGCTGGCTTAGCTCAGTGGTTACTTCGAACAACAATTCTTCTCCCGAATTCGATCGTTCTCTATCCCTTGGCGGGATCGAACCACGGGCGCTGTCCAGTGTTTTCTGTCTCTCTGGTCTGACATGCTGTAGTCATGTAAAGGATTCTCATTCTCAGTTTATTTGGTTTTGCATTTATTCTGCATGCATTTGTCATATTTAGTAGGCCTACTCCATATTCTTTATCCACGATGCATTTATGGACTGGAATAAAGATGAATTTCCTTTTATTCCATATGTCTCAAAGCAACACGTCATTCTTGTCATGTTTATAAAGCCACCCACCTGCCTGAACATCTGCGCTGGCTTAGCTCAGTGGTTACTTCGAACAACAATTCTTCTCCAGAATTCGATCGTTCTCTATCCATTCGCGGGATCAAACCACGGGCGCTGTCCAGTGTTTTCTGTCCCTCTGGTCACACATGCTGTCGTCATGTAAAGGATTCTCATAAATACCAACATCTTACTTTCAAAACTGTCTCAGTTTGGACATTAAAATAGTAAATACTTGAATCAGTGAAGCAAAGTTGCTTTGAAAGAATATCTAATGTCGATGTTGATTTTGTTTCAGTAATTAAACTAATTCATTCCATAACGTGCTATGTAATTTTAAGGTAGGCTAAATATAGTTTCCCACGACCAAACATAAAAACATAAATGTTTGGAAAGAAAAGTCTTACATGTTTTGTTTCTTTCTTTCTTTCTTTCTTTCTTGATAGACATGTGTTTATTTGGTTTTGTATTATTTATTTTATCCAAGCATTTGTCATTTTTTGTTCTCAATATTCTTTATCCACGACAGCAGTTATGGATCTGAAGAACGATTGACTTCCTTGTATTCTTTATAAGGATGTCACAAGCAACACGTCATTCTTGTCATGTTTATAAAGCCACCCACCTTCCTGAAAATCCGCGCTGGCTTAGCTCAGTGGTTACTTCGAACAACAATTCATCTCCAGAATTCCTACGTTCTCTATCCCTTCGCGGGATCGAACCACGGGCGCAGTCCAGTGTTTTCTGTCCCTCTGGTCACACATGCTGTCGTCATGTAAAGGATTCTCATAAATACCAACATTTTACTTTCTTAAATTGCCTCAGTGTGTAAATTAAAATATAAAAATACTTGAATCAGTGAAGCAAAGTTGCTCTGAAATAAATGTTGAGTTTGTTTTAGTAATGGCATTGTATTCACTTGTTCTCTTTAATTCCATACCACACCATTTCATTTTACAGAAAATATATATATATTTTGTATTGTTTATTTTTTAAACCGAACATATTATTTCAGACGTCCGGCTGGCACTCGCCTCAACACTGGTCCCTATCGGCTGTGGTCTGCCTTCATTTGTGCAGCGTTAATCTCGCAATATTTTGGTTTTCCGATTTCTCATGTATCAACAGAACTATTTTAAACATTGTATACGATAAATGTATACATTGAACTGTGCAATATCTTTAATAATCATGGATTCAAGATTTCTCTTTAAACGATAAGTTTTAACTAACAGAACTGTGCAATGATGGGTTGATACCGAGTGTTTCAGATTCCCACCTGCTCCTGAACGCACCTCCTCCCCCGTGAATGTGGCAGTATCAACAACAGCCCGTGCGTCAGATATTTGTATTTCCTTGTTTATTAAAATGAATATTCAATACTTATGAACTGATCTGGAATCAGGCAAATGTCTTCCTTATCGCGCATGCGTAACGCTGTCATCGACGCTGGTCTGTTGACAAATATCGGGGGAGGGACCACTGCGGCGTAAGTAGATCTTTGTTCAGAATGGAATATATTCTACATAATTTAGCAGTGTGTGTATATTATAGCCCCTCAAACTCGTTTTAGATTGTCTGTGTATGCTGTTGCAGTCACTGCCCGAACAAGGTTAGAGGAATGGAAAGTGCTTTGTTAAACATCTGTAAAACCGCTGGGGCCGAGTGGTAATGTAGCAGAAATGTAGAATCCCTGTCAAGCTAGCTACAAGAAAGCATGATTTCCGGTGCGAAGCCCCGAAGCAAAATACTTGTTCAAATACTAATGGTTAGCTATCTGAGTGAAATAGCACACAACCGAAAATACACAACTCGTGTAAGCAATCTGGCAAGTAAATAAAAACGTGGTTTCATAAAACCGTTTTTCACCGCACACAGTATTTTTTGTTTGGCCCGCATCATTTTATGCTTTAATTTTGAAGGCGACGACGGCTAGCTTCCGGTACCATCCACGGTAACTTCAGCTCAGCTCGCACAGCCTCAAAGCTAGCTACCAAAACCTTATTCAAAACACCGTTCCAGGTTTAAGCTTTGGGGGCATGTCGTTAAGAGACATATGAGTAGTCAGTATTGTATAGTTTTTATCTAGGTTTCATTATTTCCATTGTCTAACTTATGAACTTGTTTCACAGTCTGGCTGTGGGCGCGAGTGAAGGCGGTCTCGTCGTCCAAGACTGTCGGCAGCAATGAAGAGGTGAGCGGGACCGTAACATGCGCTATTGTCAACGTATAACAACAGAAATACATTGATAGACATGACTACACATCTTCTAACTAGTAGTGAATTCGTTAACAATAACATGACACCTCTCTTGTATTTCCATTTGTGCAGCCAACAGAAAAGCCCTGAACCAGATGGGGGTGTAACCGTCAACGAGGAAGGTAAAAACCAGAGGTGGAAGAAGTACTCAGATCTTGTACTTGAGTAAAAGTAAAAGCACCAGAGTGTAGGAATACTCTGTTACAAGTAAAAGTCCTGCATTCAAAATGTTACTTAAATAAAAGTACAAAAGTAATGGCATCAAAATGTACTTAAAGTACCAAAAGTAGAAGTACTCATCATGCAGATTGGCCCATTCCAGAATAATATATATTATATGTTTTGATTATAATGATTGATCATTAAAGTGTTATCAAAGCTGGTAAAGGTGCAGCTAGTTTGAATGACTTTGTATACCTCAGGGTAGCTTGTGAATTCACTCCATGTGTAACTAACGCCTTATTTAAATGTTGATTATATTTCAAATCATTAATCCAAATCTGCAAACTAACTAAAGGTATTAATTAAATGTAGTGGAGTAAACGTACACAATGTACCTCTGATTTTTAGTGTGGTAGAAGTGCAAAGTAGCAAAACATTTAAATACTCAAATAAAGTCCAAGTCCCTCAAATGTTACTTAAGTGCACTACTTGGGTAAATCTACTTATTTACTTTACACCACTGATAAAAACACATCATTGCCTATTAAATCTATCTTTACAGTATGTCCAAAAATATTTACATTTATATATTGTGTATCATTACAATTATTTGCTATGCTCTGTGTATGGTTTATTATACACAAGTTAAACAACCTGGTTTCCGACACAACCTTTTTTAAGTTAAAAACAATTATTATTTGATATGCTTTGAGGATGAAACCCTTTAATAAAACCACCATATGAGTGCATTTTAACCATGAAAACATGCTGTGTGTGCCTACTATATATCCTTACCTTTCAACTGTACCTTTAAGATGGCACACGGTTGTGGAATTACATGTATACCCATAGCACAATAAAGCTGTTATTTCTGTAAGATTTTTTCAAAGTTTACTAACATTTTCCGTGACTTTTTGCTCCTTCAGGGTCCGTAGCCACAGCAGAGGACCCGGCAGCTATTGCCACCATTCAGTCTGCCGCCACCTTCACCGACCAACCCATCAAATATCTCTTCAAGACAGAAGGAGCAGGCGGACAGGTAGGAAAGAGTTTCAATTAAGTCTTCAGGGGAAAACACACAGACAAAAATCAGAAAGAGACATCAAAGTAAAAAATGTACTTTAGGATTATTATGCAGATACAGAACAGAAGACAAAGTCAAAGCACACTGGAGTGAAGTGGCATTACAAATCTATATTTGTGGAGAAAGACATCAAGTTGTAGACATCCTCTCCTGAACCAACAGCTTCTTCACAGAAGAAAGAAAGACCTTGGGGGGTCACATGACTGACGACTGTAGCCAACCCGCCCCCTAAAAAACCCCCAAATAAGTTAAGGCCAAAAGCAGCTGCTTTGATTTGCCAAATCCCCCCCTTCAGACTGTCCTTGTTGTCAGGTTCTCAGAACACAGTATTACCCTGATACATGCAACTCATTTGAAGTGCAAATCTTGTCTGTGACTCCACCTTTCTTGATAATCGTGCCAGTTTGCAATACCCCCTGGTCTCAGCACTCATGACCCACTTCACTTAATGGAGACCTAAAAGTAGAAGGTATATTCAATCTCTCTATCTGTATGCTCAGAATTCTTACAAAGTGTTGGACAGAGCTTGACTTTGAACTAGGGCTGTGCAATTAATCGTATTTTAATCGCAATTACGATTTTGGCCTGCCACAATTACGAAAACAACATAATCGAAAAAAAAAATTATTTTGCTTTGCTACAGTAGGTTGTGACAGTGCACTGCAACATATTTGATCTAATTCATTTTGGTCTCATTTATTTGTATTTATCATATTTATATATGTTTAGTAGCTTGGGGAAGTGCGCTCCAAAATATTTGTTGATCTTGTTTATTGGTATTTATTATTTTGATATTATTTATTTAAATGTATCATTTATTTTATTTATTTTTGTATTGGTTTTTCAGTTGAATTATACGTTCAGGGTAATCAACAGTTAAAAAGATACTCTTCAAATTATTATTTGTATTTGTTTTAAAGTTCAATAAATGGATTTTTTCAAAGTCAATGAATAATCGTATATAATAATCGTGATATCAATTATTGACCCAAATAATCGTGATTATGATTTTTGCCATAATCGCACAGCCCTACTTTGAACAGTTATGTTATTAAGGTTAGCTGTAAGCTTAATTTTGAGCATAATGTTGGATAAATGCTTGATTTTTTAAATAATCTGGCGTTTTGGCGACACAATTATTCATGATGAAATGAGCTAGCTCAGCATTAAATAATGATGATAACATACAATCAAAGTGCGTATGAAAAACTGCCAAGATACATTGATTGTTGTGCGTATAAAGAAAATATTTAAACTTTTTCTCAACTGCATTCATAGTTATAACTTTGTTGTTTTCCATTGCATTCATAGTGACACTAGGTAATTGCAATTCCCCTTAGGGGTTAAGGTGGACATATTGTACTCATTTCATGAAGGTCTTTATTTTTGTCTTTTTAGTGTGTGTGTGGGAGAGAAACTCCCTCTAGAGCAGGGATGGGCAAATGGCGGCCCCACCTCCTCTTTTTGCAGCCCTCAGATGAATTTATAAACAACGTAATTAATAAAAAAAAAAATATATATATATTTTTACTTGTAGTACTGATACCGTCCACTAGACTCCTAGTTACGTCGCGAGCTGCGTACATGATTTCAAATACCGCAAAATAATCTGTGACGCGTTTGTGTGTATTGTGTTTGTTTCCCGGGGAAACACTCACAAGAAACACTGGCTGTTGTTATGCCTGCTGTGACGTTAAGTTACTGCGTGTAATTATGCCGTTACAAGCTTCAAAGTTGTATTTATCATCTGAATTTGGCGAAACAAGTTTAATATTCTGAAAGCCAATACTTTGTTTATTTGAAATCAGATGAAAACAAACTGTCACGGACCCTGCCGTGTTATCTATGATTACTATACGCTTTTCATTCATAATTTTAGCGGAGGGAGGGGGAGCGGCGCTGAGGAACAGCAGAGTGCGGGTTGACAGGTGTCTGTGTTGACACTCCTCTTGTGCGTCAGCAGAGACAGGCTACAAGTGTCTTAGGTTCAAGTTAGACAACTAATGTCTGGGTTAGTGTTCATGACTTCATGTTTATGTCATCTTAATGGTTAATCTCAATGCACACACATTTTCCGTGCTTTCCAATAGTTTAAAATAGTTTTATTCCACTGTTAAATAACCTGTTCAATACAAACATGCCACTTGTAAACATTAAATAACATTTCTGTGAACTGACATTTGTTTAGTGAGCATATTAGAGGATGTTCCCTGAAAGATTGGAAAATGTCAATGAAGATGTCAGACTTAGTATATTTGTTAATAATTACATACAACACATGGAATTTGTGTGTGTGTGTGTTCCAAGTGAATCTGCGGCCCCCTGGTGGCCAGTACATACATTATGTGGCCCCCACCACCATCAAAGTTGCTCATCCCTGCTCTAGAGGGAACACAGGGATTTTAGCCTTTGCAGACCATTTACATGCAAACCTATGTTACACACTACAGGAAGATGTATTAATCTTAATGATAAAGGCTTTGAGAGTCTGGACATTTTTAGTTTAGGTTCCTTAAAAGTACTTTATTTTAGTAAAGAAAATGCTGCACAAACCCCGTATGCCCGACAGTTGTGTGTTGGTCTCCTCAGTGATAATGAAGTATTGATCACTCAGTGTGACATGTTGTGTCCCAGGTGACTTACAGAGTGATCCAGGTGTCCGATGGCCAGTTGGAGGGTCAAACAGACGGAGCTGCAGCCGTCAGCCTGGTCACTGGTTTCCCAGCATCCACTCAGGCTGTCACACAGGTGAGAACCACACTGACCAACCGAGAATAAGTGTCTATAAAGGCAAAAACTATTAATTTGAAACAAAAATCAAGCATAGTTTAGACAGAGGTTAGCGAAATAGATGTAACATGAAGACAGGCCTTAATGAAACTTGTCTGGTTCAGAATCAGAAATATGTCATCCGTCATGCACCGGTGAACTTACATATTAAAAAACAGGCAACCACACGTTAATACAAATATGAAAAAATAAATGCACATTCTTGGTAAAAATGTTTATAAAAAGCTGTATTTAAAACAAGGAAGTGAAGATGTACATGTATTAAAGGAGCCATTGTCATTCATCATAAACAATGGTCATAAACTGTAAAAAATCTATGTACTTTACATATAAGCAGGGTTAAAGTGCTTCCTACAAAGATTCTTAGTAAGGAAAGAGTCCCCACTCTTCCACACCGCTGTAGACAGAGTTTTGTAGTTCTCGCAACTCAAACAGAGTGATAGATCTTCCTCTCTGTAGCAGATTGCACCCCATCACTAGGCCTGTCACGATAATTAATTTTGCTGGACGATACATTTTCCCGGAAATATTGCGATAAACGATAATATTGTCGGCACTGGCCATCACATTCAAGAATCACATTCTCCCAGTTAAATTCTCATTCATATAATATAAAAAATGTATGCCTCTGGAAAATGTATTCTTCGAGCTAAGACATGCAGTGTTTGGATAAACTCTCTCATTTACTGTGTACCTGTGAGGAGTGCTGATGTGAGTGTGTGTTTGGTGTCAGGCTGTGTTCTCCCAGCCCGAGGGACTGGAGGGAGACGGCAGCTCGGAGACGCAGTACACATACTACCCTGCCACCATCGCAGACGCCACCACGGGAACCATGGTAACCACAGTGCAGGCCTCCGACACTCTGCTGGGTCAGACCACACCCACAGGTAAGCACTGCTGTGTGTGTGTGTTTATGCAGCTAAGGCTGCTTTCTTGTTGGAAAAACTATATAATGCTATTTTCCTATAATAACTACTTAAATATGATATATTATCAGGTTGTAATGATAAATGTGCGGGTATGCATATTTGATAGATCTGTACTTTATCTGTATAGATGTTAATGTGATAGAGACTATAAATGAGAGCAACCAATCCGGGTGCTTGTCCTCTGTCATGGCCCCGCCCCATTTTGGGCGAAAACATGCTTTCATATGACTGCCAGTAAATACAGAATCTGAGTTTTTGCTTATCACATCAAAAAATAATTGTATCTACATGGAGCCCAGTTATGATGGTCAGTCAGGGAAACAATTACATAATGTCGTTCGAGATCGATGATCGGCGTTGATATGTAAGGCATAATGTGCAGCGTCATTAATGAAAAAAGAACACCAACAGGGTGAGTCAAGATCACCATGTCGTTGTTCTTTTCATTAATGACCGCCTCGCTGCACATTTTACCGCTCATCTCCAGAGCTCTCGCAGGCCGCTCTCCTTAGGAGCGGCCTGCGAGAGCCTCTGGATTATCCAAATTGCCCAATCGTAATTGAGTATTGAACTGTGTAAAAAATGAAATTAAAATCAATAGGGGATCGATGTCCTTTGACACTCAAACAGGGATTTCCCTTCGGTTTGTCAGTGTATAATATTTAAATTCACCATCCTATATTTTTTACTTTTAACGTTACAGCTGTTGACTTTGACGATTGGCATTAACCTCATTAGCATCATAATAAACCTGTGTGACATACACCCATTGGCTGACTGGGTATCATTGTTTATCGTCCTCTCTGTGGATGGCCTGAAGCCTTTTTCCATCCTTTTTTCTAAGAGAAAGTAAAGAAAATCTTAACTTTGGATCTTCTTTGTTGTTCCAAGTACAACACACGTCACATTTTTAAGAGTGTTTGTTCGTTGGTATGTGTGTACCTCCTAAATACTGTATGGCATCTCTTCTCTTTTTTAGATGAATGTATTTTTATGCATGGTCCCTGTTTAATAAAGACATTATAATATTAATAATAAATGAATGAAATGCAACTTTTAAAATCATTAATCAAAAAGTCATTTTAAGTAGTTTTGAAGAAGTCTTTATTTGTATTACCATAATTAAAGGCCTTTACTTTAAGATGATTATTCTAAGATGCTTAACGTTTTATCTGTAGCTGACAGTAAGCTTTTGTTTTTCAGGGCAGCTTTACGTGATGATGTCACCCCAGGAAGTTCTGACGGGTTCCAATCAAAGGACGCTCGCACCGCGCACTCAGCCATACATAGCGTAATTACATCCTCCTTTAACAGAAATACAGCACTGGTTCTTCAATACACAGTCAATCGTAGAACATCTTCTATAAAAAAATGTTTTCCCAGTTTGGGAATCATAAAGTGTATCTTATATCTAGCAAAATCTTTGCTTTCATCTTTTTTTTTTAGAAAGCAAGAAGCTCCCCGGGGTTCCAGAGATGATAAGCGGCGAGCTCAGCACAACGAAGGTCAGTGCTCATGTCCAGTGTATCAATTTAATATCTGATCAGGTATGGATTATAAATTAAATTTGTAATGTTGTTCAAACAGTTGAGCGCCGGCGCAGGGACAAGATTAACAACTGGATAGTGCAGCTGTCAAAGGCCATCCCAGACTGTAACATTGACTACACCAAGACAGGACAGGTGAGCTCTTGTTTTTATTTCCAGAAGCACAACATTTGTTACACTAAAAAGGATTGGGAAAGAAAGAGCTGGCAATTTCTATAATTCCTAAATTCTCTTGTGTTTTGTTTCAGAGTAAAGGAGGAATCTTGTCCAAAGCCTGTGATTACATCAAGGAGCTCCGACAGAGTAACCTGAAGCTGGGGGAGGATATCAGCACCCTGGACCGCCTCAGGATGGACAACCAGCTACTCAGACAGGAGGTACCACTGCACGTGTTTTTAGACAGCTGTCAAGTCTAGTTACTTTTTGTCAGTAAAGTGGACAGCCATGGAAACAATATAGTGATTTCTCAAATATTGGTGGTGGTTCAGTGATGACGTTAGCATGGCAAGGGCTCCTGGATTAAAAGGAATGACAGTGTTTCCCCTAGGATGGAGTCATAGCAGCGGTGCTAAGGCACGTGGGCCCAGCATAATGTGAGCGCGGAGCGCGTGGAATTCTTTAGTGTGTGCACGTGCGAAGTGCGCCCCGCCAATTTGTTTCTATGTGTCTGCCAGCACAAGAAAGGCTCTTGAGGCCTAGTACCAGGGCCGGTTCTAGCCAATTTGCTGCCCTCGGCGAGATTTTATATATAAAGAATAAATGAAAAATCTCTACAAAAGACAAATACACTACAAAAACAGAAACTTATTGACATAGGTAATATACGTCAAAATGGCTTCAAATGTATTCAGTATTGTATGAATTTTTTTTCATTTAATTTATTTATTTTTGAACATTTTAAAGTAAAATGCTTCAATCTGGTGCACTTTGAGCACACAATTACTAGAGACCTGATCTAGGGGGTACAACTCTAAAACAAGTTTACATTTTAATAATCAAATAAGTATGTGAACATAACCAATAACCTACCATAGCCAATAACAAATAAATGTAACTTATTTTATTTTTGTGGTTCATTCATATCTTATTTTACCCAGTTAACATTTATTTATTTATGCATATTTTTGTATCTCTCCAACTTTAAACGATATTTTTGGTTTACTGTCCTATAGTATACATTGGAATGATTTCAAACCTGTTTTTATTTATCCTAATAATTATAAAGGAGTGCCTTGGAAATATGTGTTTACATAATTTGTGGTCAAAACGTTTGAGACCCACTGAGATGACTTAGACTAAAATTACTCCTCTCTCTCTCCCTCGCTCGCTCCCACGCTCGCACTTTGGCTGTGAGCTGCGGGCGCCTGATAAGCCAACATCCCCCACTTTCATCACTTACAGCGCCCATCGTACAGGGCAAATGAAAAGTGTAACCGGGGTGAAATTTACTTAATTATGAATGTTGTTACATCAAGGCCGAAAATTAGGATGAGCGCCAACGGTCAAAAAAAATGTTTCCCCTCCCAGAGCTACCAGCACAGCGCCCCCCAGATCTGGCGCCCTATGCCAAAAATGTGCCCTGCCTAGTTCATACAGTGGCAATGTCTCAAGATTTAGCAAAAATACACCTTTATTGAACATACAGTAACACAAATACTACAAATCCACATAAGAAACAATCAAAAATGAAAAAGGGTCGCCACTTATTATTTTATTTAAAAAAAAAAAAAGTAAAAAAAAAATATATATATATATTTTTTTTGGGTACCTGGCTGGTGCCCCCTAGCAGCGGCGCGCATATTTTAGCAGCGGCGCTGCGCCGCCACTATTTGTATATAGGGGAAACACTGAATGAGATTCTTCCATTGGATTAGGAATATTGCAAAGAATGAGATCTGTGGCAAACGTACTCTTATAACACATTTTATTAAGCATTAGATTCTCCACATATTAACACCACCTTCTTGAGGCGTAAATGTAAACTACATCACAGTTGCATGGCTGTGCATCACGACTGCTAAGCTAAAGGTGGCTAATGTTCGTTGTGGTGACATTTAGTATTCTCATTTAGTCACTTGTTTGCAGCCGCTGTTTTAACACTAGAACCGCCAACGGGTCAATTTTACCCGCAGCTGTTTTTTGATTGTATGTAACTTTTTTTCAATAAAATATTAATGTCTCCCAGTCCGTGACTTTTCCTGAAATTGTGTTATGTAGCACCCTCTGTTGTTAAACATTGTCAATATGAAGTCAGATTTAAATAATGGCCAAAAAAATTGCCATTTATACCTATATCCGCCTGCGAGTAATATTTACCTCATAGAAAATGCAGCGTAAACATGACGTGTTGCTATAGCAACGCCTTTTGTCTACTACGGTTCCTTATAGATAGAGAGATAGATTGAGAGAGAGATAGATAGATAGAGAGATAGAGATAGAGAGATAGACAGATAGACAGATAGATAGTTATAGATAGAGAGAGATAGAGAGATTTGTACCTAAACAAAACACAAGTCTAACACCAAGCGTTTAAATCAGCACTGTTAGCGATATACAAACTATATCATATGAAAAGCTGAGAGTCCACAGATTCTATTGGTATAAGTTTCATCCCTGTGCGATCAAAACTCACTGTTCTACATGATAAATAAAAGAACATTGTACCTTGAAAATCAATAGCGGGTAAATTTGGCGGTTTTAGGTATACAGCGACCTCTGGCGGTTCTAGTGTTAATGACACATAGAAGCTTCAGACATTCACGATTGGGGTATTTACTGATGTATTTTACGTCGTAGATCAAAACAGGCAAATCTCTCCAGTTTGTCAACCACTGACTCTATTTCGGGCATCTAACCAACAACATGTTCAAAAAATGGATGACTTTGAGACAAGGGAACCGGAAGTGGTGAAATGCTGACATATTTCCAGGTTTATAGCTACTCTAAAAAAGTCTTAAATTGAACATAACTTACAGACAAATCCGCCTGCTGATTTATGTGTTCTACTCATAAATTGAACATGTGTACACTGACAACTGAAAAGGGAATGTTTGGTTTAGCAACCACCCACAAGCACAGTTAGGCACTCTTGCGGCTTTCACACCAGCGCTTTTCCCTTTCTAGCTCCTAGCGAGAGCTTTTCTGGTTCAGCTCCGGTTTCCCTTTTCAGCTCCCGCTCTGTTCACACTGCCCAGAGCTGCCGCTGCTGCGTCATGACGTCACAGTTTACGTCGCTGATTTTCTCCCACAACAACAACGGGCCGGGGACTGCGTCGGGTCGATGATCGTGTTGCTTTTAATCATACGAAGCCAGATCAAATTAAATAACGACTTCTCCAACCTTATACTTTTCTCCAGAGTGCCGTGGTTCATTGTTTATTAATGTGTTTCAGCGGCATTTACCGACCGCTGCAGTGCTGGCTGCACTTCCACGGGAGTTTATTCTCCCGTTAGCTCCGGGTTAGCTCACACGGCTCTAAAGTATTCACTGTCTGACTGTCACACAAGCAGCTGATACATATCCCCAGTTCCCCTTAAGTGAATGTGTGTCAGTCTGAATTGACGCTGTTTGGCATCACAACGCTGTTATGAAAGTTTCTCTGGTAGAACATGGGTGATGTTAGCATAGCAACCGAAGCTAAACTGACTACTTGCTAAGCCGTTTTCTACAGGCACATTTTACCGGCGTATTTTTCATTATGATTCTACTTGTGATAGTCGGACATGACAACCTGTACAGCCCATGTATCTCCACAATGATCAATAACAGCGAACGGATGGTCAAAGTAAGGTTTCCTGCACGCCTCGACGTAAGAGACGTAAGAGACGTAAGCGACGCCGCGTCATAGCTCCGAAGCTCTTGCCTCTGGACCGACAATTTTTTGGAGCTGGAAGTGAACCGCATTCTGGAGCTATGATGCGCCGCCGCTGCGGTGTGAACAGGAAAAACCGGCGCTTTTCCAGCTCCAGCTCCGAGCAGGAGCTGGAAAAGCGCCGGTGTGAAAGGGGCATCTGTGTCAATGTAGGACTCATTTCTCCTTAAGCTGTTGTGTGAAATTTGTTATGACCCAGGTCTTGTGAGAAAACAAGTTTTTTCCAACCTCCAAAGTCTAAAGCAAAACCACTGTACTAGGATTACATGCTTACTAAATGTTATAATGTGATCCATAATGCTGTTATTATGTATTTCATCTGGTTGAAATACATAATAACAGAAATGGGGAAAACGCTATATCTAAAAGTAGAAATTTAGGCAGGAAACAAATGCTAAATGCCCAGCAATCAATTCAAATCAAATGTTTCCAATAGCTTGAAAATGTACTTGCACGATTAAAAAACGATCAAAACAGTTGCATAATCGATGATGAGTAAACCCTGCTGTTGGTTGCGTAGAACAGTCTAGTTTAAGAGTTGATACAATGGCTTGCAGGTTAAAAAAAACATCTAGCCATCTGTTACATCTTGTAGTTATTGATCAGAATCTTTTTTTAAGGGAATAGAATAATATGTTTTCAACATATTACAAGTACTACAATACATACTTGACATATGTCTTGACAAAATTGGTTAATAAGTGTGTTTGCGTCGTATTTTAGATGCAAATGTGGCACTGGTGATTGGTTTAACTTATAATCAGGATTTGTCTACTTAAAGCCAGAATATGACTTCTAAAGCATGTAGTGGATACCTACATTCTAATGAAACACTTAATGCTCCTTTGTCCAGACTTCAACATGACTTGAGTTAGTCACAGTTGTTGCATGAAAGAAGGTCAAGAGTCAGCTGATGAGGCAGTATTACTACTTCTTAACTATCTTTGTTGCTGTTGCTTAGGTGGAGGACTGGAAATCCAAGAATCAGATCCTGAGGAACCTCCTACGACAGCACGGCATTGTGGGATCATCCAGCACAGACCCCCAGTGAGAACCCTGATGCCCCGGGGTATTTGAAGACAACCGCGTATGGGCCAAAAGAGTACTTGAAATGCTTTGAGATACTTTATTTGTGATCGAGAGTGCATGAAAACAATTGAATATGGTCATTGGTATTCCAATCCAGCATCTTTGCATAATGAAATCTTTGAATATTATCGTCAAAGCTTTTTACAACATTGAAATGTAAAGAATGTCATTGAAAGTCATCAGTCAAACAAAGCCCTTGTAGAATGCCTTCCTCCACAAACATTATGATTGTTCATTAACCTCCAGTACAGTAAGCTCCAAAACATGACCAGCTACTCATGTCACTTTTTTTTAACCTCTGCAGTACCGTGCTTCTCTGCATCAAATGCACTCATGTTAATGTCTCATTGTATCCATGCTTTGACTTGTTTTGATCTAATCAATATCACTAAGACCAGATGATACCAACTTCATAGTTCAGCTCTTTGCTTTGTATTTTTGTACGTTTCATAAAACCTTACTGGGGACAATAATTTAATTGCTACCATTTAACCTAATAAAGTAACAGAGGTTGGTTAGCTTTTCATTGTAGGTAGGCTATGTATGTCTTTATAATAAAAGGAAAAAGCAAATAATATACTGTACGTACATAAGCCACTGTTTATTAAAGGCGGTAAATTGGTTATAATATGACAACCTGTTTTTATTTCCTTGTATCATAGTCATGACTTATGAGTATACATTGTATATTGTGGACTAAGTACATGTACTCAAGTAAAATTAGGAAGTACTTGTACTTTTCTTGAGTAATTAATTATTCTAGTACATTTATTAAACAGCTTTAGTGACTTTTTTGCTGAAAAATGTGCACAAAATTAACTTTTGACATAATGCGATCTCTAAACATTCAAATAGTGGACTAATTACTGTTTCAGATACAAAAAAGTAAAATCAATACATCAATAATTTGTGTATCAAAAGTTTGAAGTACTTTTGGTACTTTCAGTATAATTTGATCACAATACTTTTGTACTATTTAGTGAAGTAACATTTTGAATGCAGGACTTTTCCTGTAACAGAATATTTTTACAATTTATTATTGCTAATTTAACTTAAGTAAAACATCAGATTACTTCTTCCACCACTGTGTATACGCTGTTTTTGTATGTATTGCTCTACCAAGAAGAACTACTAAAAAAGTCATGGGTGTTTTATTTTGAAGGATCTTTACGGAAGTGCGTTACTTCACTGACGCTGCGAAATTAAGCTGTTGGAGATACCGAAGATATTTTCAACCACTGGACTCTATTCTTATTGACTTAAAAGCAACATAACGACACAGTGAAGTTTCACCAATGATCTGTATACTGCTGGTAGCGGGCCACGGCACCGTCTTAGAGGCTCAAATTAAGGTGAGTAGCTTGAATGTTGCGGCAGAAAGGAGATAAGCTGAAGGAGTGCAAAGTTCGGATTCGGTATGTAGCAATAACGGTACAAAGAACTACCTTAAAGAATCCCCCTTTTTACCACTTATTTACAAGTCGGCTGGTCTGTTTACCTGTTAGACCACCACCTCATGCACAGAATCACAGGGATGTTAAGTTACATTCGGCGCACATCTGACCGAACAATATTTCTGATAATCTTTAAAAAATGACATTTTTGTCATTGGCTCTGGAACGCCGTCTATCCATCTATCATTGTGGTGGAATGAAATTAAAGTTTTGTGAAAAACCTTGACTCGTATACGTTATATACCTGCCGAATTATTTTTTTAACAATTACATTCACCGAGGAAGAAAGACACAATTATGGAGCTAACTTCATAAGGTTGGCACATGATGTTCCCCAAAATAACGTTATTATTATCAGAGGGGGACGTGTTGTGTTTAGGGACACCTGTGTTTGAGTTGACGTTATTTAATATCACCTATACGTATCATACAACCCCACGTGAACACTTATCCTTTTTTTGTTTTAAATATAAAATTGTACATTATGTAAAACGCATACAATGAGCTAGGGAATCCAAAGTTTACCTTAATAACACATACTGTACTGCAGCGGACTGTTATTACTAGTTATTATAGTGTAGGACCATACCTACAGTATATAAGGCATATTTATACTTTTTTTTTCTTCAAAATACCAAACAGATCATGCATTTTAGCCATGCCTCATTTCGCTCAATTTGAAAAATGTTAGCTCTGTTTTTGCAAGGGCTGATTCTGTGAGAACCAGTGGCGTCGCCTGGCCTGGGCATTCGGGGCTTTAGCCCCGAATGTTTTTTCTTTAGCCCCGGACAATTCTCCCTCCAATAATATAATACATTAACCGTGCTTTACGTGAACCTCATCATGACATAAGAGAGGACGTAAGGACTGTAATTTCCCGTGTTCAGTGAATGCAACAGAGGCATGACACCAGACCAATCAGAGAGTTGCATGGAAATAAACGTGTGCTTGTGTCAGCTCAGCTCTGTGTGTGTGTGGTAATAGCGCATTTAGTGTGATAGAGAGAGAGGGAGACAGGGAGAGAGGGAGAGAGGGAGAAAGAGGGACCGGTGCCAGCCATGGATGTATAATAAGAACAGCAGGGACCGTGTTGTTAGCATCTGGTTAGCTAGCTGCGCTAACAGACATAAGGAGTTGTTTGTTCCACAACAAGCTGCTGGAGGAGAGTCCTGTCCTGTCAGACTGAGAGACTCAGGTGAGCTAAAGGACTCTCTAAGTGTTTAGATAGTTAACTTTAGTCTAAGTTATCTCAGTGGGTCTCAAACGGTTTGGTCACAAATTATTCAAAAGATTATTTCCGCGGCACACCTTCATATGATCATTATAGTTATAAAAAAAAATAAGAGAATAAAGGAAAAACAGTTATGAAATACTATATGGCAGTTTAAAAGGGGAGTGATTTGTAAAATATCCATAAAGAAAAAGTAAATCTGTTTACAGTTCTGTTTCATATGGGTGTTGAGAGGTGTCCATAGATCTCTTAATTTTGCTCTCAAAGTGCACCAGATTGATGCTTTTAACTTCAATATTTAAAAAAAAATCTTCCCGGGGGAGCATCCCCCCGGACCCCCTAGAGGAGGTGAGGTCCGCCCCCCCCCAAAAAATAGCACTTTACCCCTGTCTATATGCTGTGAGCTGATTATCGAGCCTTCATTGTAACAGTCGCAGGTGTACTGTGTGTGTGCGTGTGGGGAATGTTGCAGTAAAAAATTCCACTGTAGCGCCGCGGCCGCCACCACTGGGCTAAGCCCCGAATGTTTTCAGGTCCAGGCGACGCCCCTGGTGAGAACAGCACCATCTACAAGCCTGGCATATGTACTACAGCGTCTCCAGCGCTTTCGAACGGCAATGGCCCTGGCTGTCTCCTCCTGATTAGTGGAGTTGGCCCAATAGCCGTAGCGCCACTGTCCTGACGTCAGGACAGTGTTCAAATCTGGATCAGTTTTTATCAGATCCGTTGCACCCCCTTTTTTAGAGATTTGGGTATGGAGGAAAATAGAGAGGGTTGTGTTTTCTGACACTTGGTGAGTTCCCTGGAACACCGGGGACACATATTCATGTATAAAAGACGTGCAAAAGTGCATTTTGCATGATAGGTCCCCTTTAAGTAAGTACTGCACTGCTTAATTGAATTGTTACGCTACAAAAATGATTATGTTTTAAATAAGTTAGTTTGCAGATAATCATTCTCAGTAGGCTACACATGAATTAACTAATAAATGATAGAACATTATACATGTACACAGCCAGTGTATTAGCAATACTTTTACTTTTTTATTTTCTTTAAAAAAGCTCTATTGTGATTTTTGTTTTCCTATAGTGTGATATAGTATGTGTTTCTGTGCATGTAAATGGTTTGCAAACATTAAAATCCCAAAGTTCCCTCTTGAGGGAGTTTCTCTCCCACATACTAACTCCTTCTGTTCTGTTCTGTTCTAGACGAGCATGTGTACATTCCTTCTATATACTGTCATCATAGTATAGGTAGTTGAGTAACCTGTATTTGAGTTCACCTGTTTTTTTCCATCTCTCCTCTCCCAGAATGATGAAACAGGCTTATACAGCCACCTGACTGGAGTACCAAAGGCTTTACTTCCTGGCGTGGGAGGAAGGAAGATCCTCGACTTTTGGTGGGAAACCGTCAACATGTGCGTGACAGGCGCAAGTCGCCCCAACATGATACTTCCTAATTCCTGTTTTTCCTTTATTTTGAAAACATTGACTGGTTAACTTCTTATGGTCTCTCTCCAGGCGACAGCTTTTCACAGAAGTGTATTTGGTGACTAATGCGGACAAGTGAGTTCAAATATACCCATTTGGTGCTATTTTGGAATACGGAAGCCTAATGCATTCACTTGAGATTAGGGGTTGTAACGGTATCCGTGACGGTTCGGGACGAATACGGGCGGCGCGGTCCCGTGGGCTAGATCCGCGTTCATAATGCAGAGGAAAATAACTCAGAATAACGTTATTAGCACATTTTACAACTTGAGGACCGAATGTTTTTAATAAGGGCTATACAAATGTTCATACTGGGTAGTTTATTTAGTTTAAAAGAAATTATCCAACGATTTACAGACGTCTCTTTCCCAATGTTATGGCGCGTTTCCACTACAGCGCGGAGCACGGTTTAAGAGGGCTGTGACGTCAGCGGCCCGTTTTTGGTTGCGTTTCCACTTGGCCTAGTACCGGCCGGCGGTTCCTAATTCACAGTTTTTCTGGCCTCATAAAATCGTGGGTGTAGGGCCAGAGACAACGAGGCTGAGTCGGGCTGAGTATGCTAAACTAGAGAGAGAATCGCTGGCAAGGGGGCTACAACTACAACAAGATGGACATATTTGACCGTGATTTAATTGTAATACACGTTTCAAAATGATGCCGAAGTAACAACATACTGATACCGGTTAGTAAAAACCATGAATTAATGCTTTGACAAGTCTGCAGACAGACGGCAGGCGAAAAACCTTTTAAAATGCGTGTTTTCTAAATGGAGATTGGCTAAGCTAACGCAGTATATGCCTCGACCGTCCACACTCACAACAACGGCCTATACAGACATAAATAAAGCAGCGACTGTATTCGCCATGACACAGACAGTCTGTGGTTTGTACTTGTTTAACTTTTGTCTAGTTTCTGAACATATGAGGAGCTCTGAGTGCTAACAGCTAACGGCTGTGTTGTTTTTTCTGGGGTTCTCATTGAAGATTACGTCGCGGCTCCGCCTACACTGCGTTACTATAGATACTACCCCAGTTCCTAAACTGTAATGGAAATGCGCTATAAAGTGAGCCAGTCCTAACGAGGCCGAGCGAGGCCGAGCGAGGCCGTGTAGTGGAAATGCGCCATTAGTCAATGGGAAAAAGTATTTCCGGGCCCAGCGATTGATACGGAAGTGTAGTACCGCCGTTTGGCCACAACGAATATATTTTCCTCAGAGTCCGGTGCACTTCCTGGGGGCTTGGATCGGACGAGGACGGTGTGTTGGCGTTGTTCGACAGCGGTGCGGTATGCTAATGGAAACACACGCCAAACATGCTAAATCATATCAGAAGGCATCAGCCATATTTGCCAATCACCGGAGCCCGGCAAAAGACAACAGCAGTTCAAAAGCTTATCCCCGCTGTTTTTAAGAAGCCAATAGACATGAAAGCTGAGAGACCAAAATAAATAACGGAAGCTATTGGCATATATATTTCAACGGCAATGCGCACTGGAAACACTTTCTTATTATTTATTTTGTAATATTTTCAAGAAACCTTTTTGTTTGACATTTAGCTTTGTATAGATAATATGGCCATCTGAGTGTGTGTGGTACTGTTTGTGGTTTGTTTTCTAACTGTAATACAGTTAATTATTCAAATGTTAGAGTTCCTTATTTTTATACTGAAACTTGCACTACTGTTCAAAAATAAATAACAACAAACCTGGAATTATGCATTTTGGACTTTTTTTTGTTTTTTCTTGTTGTACCGAACCCGTACCGAACCGTGACCCCCCAAACCGAGGTACGTACCGAACCGTGAATTCTGTGAACCGTTACGGCCCGTCCACACAGCAGCATTAAAAAAATCTTGGATGTGGGCGTATCTGAAGCTTGGGGATTTTTTGCAAGCAAGGCACCAACAACCAATCACATGAATCTCCCGCCCCCCGACATACGAAGCAAAAAAGCCCGAAGTAAACTGGATATAAACTCCCCAAACAGGCGAAAACCTACCACTGTCTCTGCCACCTCCCTCCATGCCTGACTCCTCCGGTTTGTATCCCGGTAGGTAAATAGGGACTGGTCATAAAGCACCGGGTGATTCCCTACCGCTAATTTCTCCTCCATTTTTTGGAATATGAGGAAATGACCTGTGGTATGTCTCTCCCAGCATACACGCGGTTTGATTGGCTAGCGCTTGAACTGTCAGATTTGCATACACGGGATTTGATTGGTTGACGCTTCCACCTCAGCTTCAAAAGTTGAACATTGCTCAACTTTGAATCCTGAAAATCCTGAAAATCTCCGCTCTGCTGCCCACAATGCAGTTCGGCGAAAAGTGAGGCAAAGTGACGTCACCCCATTCAAAGTGAATAGGCAGAAGCGTTCCAAGATTTTTTTTAACGCTGCTGTGTGGACGGGCCGTTACACCCCTACTTGAGATACAAATATTTTTGCCTTTTTTAATTTACAATTCCCATAATTCTGAAAAAGTGATATTTACAAAGTGAATGTTTTATATTCTGGTGGCTCCATTCTCATTGTGTTTCACCAACCAGGTATAAGTACTATGAGCGCTGGGCCACAGCTAACGACTTCCCGGTTGAAAACATTGTGAATGACGGCAGCACGACGTTGGAGGACCGCCTCGGAGCCGTGGCTGATCTGGAGCTGGTCATCCGCAGCCGAAAGCTGGAGGACGACATCATGGTGGTATGGTGAATTCATCTACTATTGGTGTTGGAGCATCTCTATTTAAAAAGCTGCTCAGCACTGTTGGATCAGATAACTGATAAAATGTAGTCAGCTATTGCACACAAATCGCATTACATTTTTTTGTATAAGTAACAAAATCTATTGGATTTCAAAAAGATTAAAGGGCCCTATCATGCTCTTTGTGCGTTTCCTTTTCCTGTAGCGTGTTTATAGGTTTTAGTGCATGTAAATGGTCTGCAAAGGCAGAAATCCCAAAGTTCCATCCAGAGGGAGTTCTATTTCGTCCCTACTGACCGCCAGAGGCGGTGCTTTAGCACTGGATATGTCCATCGCGCGCATGTGCAGCTCGAGTGCCAATAACAACAAAGTCACTTGTGACCCACGTGACACCGGCTATATCTGCCGATGTCGTCAGAGGATCTGTTCCTTTCATCTTCTCGCTGCGCGAGAGTACCGTGGCTACATTCTTGTAGCCTACAGCGTTCAGTTTGAACGTTTGATCTGAGGGATTTCTCTGCATACAGCTGGCCGCGTGCAGCTTCGCGACGGACAGGTTTGTGTCAACTTTGTTGGTGATGGCTGTGTCCCTACACCCTCTCCCAGCTAAGTTGTCCTGATTGCTGTCTTGTTTTTTGTTTGGCTTAAGACTTTCTGGTGACGACAGTGTTCCCGCTTCCTCTCCCATAAAGTTGCCCTTATTGTGCTCTTTTGTACTTTCTGCTTGTGGCGTTGTGCCCGAGCTATCATTGGCATTTTGAGTTTCCAGCTTTAGCTGCGTTTCTCGTTTTATTTAGTTAGCAGTAGCGTGGCTCAGCCTAACTATATCGTATTTACTGCTCCTAGTACTAGACTCCTAGCACTAGGATGGGTTAGATGCAGAGAACAATCTTCACTGTGTGTGCTGTGTGCTCTGCATGTGTGGCCAGTAAAGAGGGTTTCATCCCTCCCAATATTATATTATTGCTAGTGTGCAGCCGTTTGGCTGACACTTTTAAGCACTGGCCATGGTTACTACTGTAACTATGGTTCTATGCCGTGTAGGCACTGGCCACGGTTACTACTGTAACTACGGTTCTATGCCGTGTAAGCACTGGCCATGGTTACTACTGTAAATACGGTTCTATGCCGTGCTGTTCTCTTCTTTAGAAGCTAATTATCTGGGCTTAACATTTGTGTTATTTGACTTGGACTTGCTTGATTGTTTGCAGCAGCCGCTTGGCTAACACCTTGCATATACTTTTAAGCTTCATTATTTAACTCAGCTGGTGAAGGCAGTGCTCTCGCTCCCGCTCCCGGTAACGTATTGCTTTGAATGTTAGCAGCAGCCACTTGGCTAACATCTTGCATGTTCTGCTAAGCTTCATTATTTAACTCAGCTGGTGAAGGCAGTGGTCTCGCTCCCGCTCCCGGCACTAAAAGAGGTTGTGCCCTCTAAACAGCGGCTGCCCCATTGGGTTGTCGATACCATTCCACATGCCTATGGGGCCAGTGGCCGCCCCCTGCCATCAGGGCTGAGATGCCACTCTACAAGGAGCATCTCAACATCTTGGGCTGCCCTGAGAGAGGTGCCCCTGGAGACCACCTGCGCCGCGGCGTTGTGGGCGTCTTCTGGCACATTCTCCAGGTTTTATCGGGTTAATGTCGCCACTCCCCATCCTTTGGGCGTGGTCCTTTTGCCGAGCTCCGCTGCTTCCAGTAGTGAGCAAGGGCTTGGATTCTTCATGACATGGTTGGTATAAGTCATCCAGTGCCTCTGGCGGTCAGTAGGGACGAAATAGAACGATAGTTACGTCTGTAACTACGGTTCTATGAGTCCCGGATGACCGCCAGAGTATCCTGTCACTCAGAATTCTTGTGTGCTCGCGAGAAGATTCTAGGAACAGATCCTCTGACGACATCGGCAGATATAGCCGGTGTCACGTGGGTCGCCGGTGTCACGTGGGTCACAGGTGACTTTGTTGTTATTGGTACTCGAGCTGCGCATGCGCGCTATGGACATATCCAGTGCTAAAGCACCGCCTCTGGCGGTCAGTAGGGACTCATAGAACCGTAGTTACAGACGTAACTATCGTTTCTCTCCAACACACCCGCCCCCCTGCCTCAAACTTTATTTGTCCTGCAATGGGGAAATTAACATGATTACAACAGAGGATAGTGCAGGTAAAATGAGGATAAAAATTACAAAAAATTGCTACATATGCACACGTTATTAATAACACAATAAATAAAACACAAAAACTAAATACAAATTACAGAGGTAGCTGTTACTCTTATTGCAACCTTTTAAAATGTAATCAGCTAGTAGATACTGGGTTTTTTGTTATCTGACCATGTTATTCTGATTACACATTCATCTGTTGTTACCCAACCCTGCTGCCTAGTTTGATTTCATTGTGTTGACAGGGTGTATGCTATTATAATTGAATGAATGGATGTCTTTCAGTGACGGTTTTCTCTTTGCGTGATCAGATTGCAGGAGACATGCTGTGTGCAGACCAGAACTTTGACATTGCTCAAGTGATCCGCTTCTTCAGGTCAGAGGTGATTCGCCACAATACGATTTCATCTATTAAGTGGACATAAAAGCATACAACCGAGTGTGTGTTAAGGGTTTTTATCAAGGTAAAATTGATTTTTTTAAGTCATGAGCAGCCCTTCCCTTTGTGTGTGTTGCAGCCTGGAGAGTTAATCATATACTACGAGTTGGAGGAAAGTGAGAAAAGCAGCTCCAGAGGCATAGTGGAGGTTTGCCCCGACACCCACAGGTGAGACATTATTTACCTATAGTTTAATAAAATGGAGAAGTGATGTATTTTTGAAGCATCGCAAGGTCTCCCTCGTCAAATATCAGAGAGATTTCCCCGTTGGATTTCGGAATATTGCAGAAAATATCCTTTGTGGTTTGAGGACATTTAGTAGTTTAATTAGTTATTTAGCAACTGCCGTTTTATGACACATAGAAGCTTCAGAAATTCAGTGGTGTAATTACGGACTATTTAATTTCAAAGAACCAAACTTCAAAATCTCTTCAGCTTGTTTTAACCAAATACCTTATTCCAGGCTTCTGACCACAATCACATTAAAAAAAAACGTTGACCTCGTGACGACGAATTCGGATGTTGTAAAATGCTAATTCATTTTAGAGTTTTAGGACTCATTCTACACTTCTCTAAAATGCACCACATGCTGTAACAGCAGCAACAAATGCACAGTATGTTATTTTCTGCCACTAGGGGAGGTGCTGCCTTTACCACGAATGCTTCTTCTACTTAGCGATGAGGATTTAGTGTTCATCGGTCAATAGGTTTTACTGGAAGCCAAGTTATCCACAGAGGAATTATCCAAGCCAAAACAAACAAATGAAAACCAATATAACCAATTAAACCTGTGTTTCTTCATGCGGGGGAAAATAACTTATCAGAGCGAGTGCGATCTGAGCTACAGCTAATGTTTGCTAACATAATAATTTAAGATCCAGGCCTCCAATGCCGAAAATTCTTATTCTAGATTAAAAATATGGGTTACGAACACGACCAAGATCTAAAAATGTATCGTAACAATGTAGCTGTGAACTGCATAAAAAGTCAATTAAATACAGCTTGCCTAATAGCAGACTTACACTTATGTGTGCTAAATGGAATACAGACACCATCAAATACATTTAACAGGAAAACTATTTCAAAGACATTTAAATGCAGAAATGTCTCATGTTTGACCTTTTTACAAAAGTACTTTGTGTGTGGCATTTCATTATTTTGCAGATTAGATTTTAATCTATTGTAGTGTTCTGAATCAGGGTAACACGCTTCTTGGAGAAACCTCAGGATGGGCTCACAGCGTCCCGGCTGGCCAGCGTTGTGTTTTACTGTCTCCAGAGAGACACACTGTCCCACCTGTCCGACTTCCTGCGCCTGCAGCCTCAGGCATCCTTCGGACGATTCTGGGTTCGTAAGTGCTAATTCAAGAAGTGTGACCTCAGATCAAGTTAGAAACTGTAAATGTTGCCCCCTCACAACATTAAACTGGACTTTTCTCTACTAACTAATTGCCTATGTTGTTAAGTAAACATTCATTTTGGAATTTTCATTGAAAATACATTAAATGATTACAGTGTGATTTATTTTGTTTAAAGATAATTTGTACCAGACAGATAAGTTTTTGTCAGGAGTGTAGATCTGTAGGCTTGGATATCGCTGCAGCTCCACAATACTTACTGTATATTCAAATAATATTTGAACACATATTAAGCCTTTGACCAATATTGTGCTTAAACAATTTGAATATTGCACTAGTCCATATGTGATTTCGATTAAATTCTCAATATTTGTGGAGCCGTACGAGAAATGTATAATGGGGTCAATTGACTGTAATTTTGCCCTTGTGTGATTATTCTATCTGCACATGATTTAAAAAGTAGGTTTATGGACAATTACTGTATGACCTTGATTTTCATTTTGATTAAACTTTTCGTTATCAAAATTTGACTCATTAAGATTGTAATCAGTCCCACTTTACTCCAAAAAACAAACAAGTGCATTATCATGAATGAATAAAGTAATAATAATGTGTGTTTCCTGTCTCTTCAGGAGTGGCTCGTCAATGAGAAGCAACTGGATGTGTTTGGGATGAAGCTTCCTACTGGCTTCCAGCTCATTGGACAAGTGGTTTGTATTCTACCTCAGTTCATCATCATCAGCCAGCCACAGGACTCTCCCTTTTGAGAGACCAGTGTTTTAAAACAGGCATCCACTCAGACCTCTTCCCTGTGCAAACTAATTATAGGCCAAATTGAAATTGAAGGTTTTTAGCTGGCATTTTAGAAAAAGGTTTACTTCTGTAATAGATCTTGGTAGGGTCTTTCAAAATGTTGGAGCATAGTTTAAAAAAAAAAAAGCAAAGTATTTTTTGTTATTCCTATAATTAAAAACAGTAATAATAATTATTAACAGTAGAAGATCTAAGAGCTCATTACAGATTATATAAAGTCAAGTTCTAAGTTCTAAGTACAAAGTTCTACAAAGTACACCAATCTTAATACTAAGATGTTTATATACAGTACATACACCTTAACAATAATACAATTAAAATAAAACTGGAATTGAATGAAGCTTAGCAAAGAAACCCTATTTTCCTTTTTCTGGTAAAAACTCCAGAACCAGTTTATTGACATTTTTCCATTGACCGTTTCATAAGACCAGGAAAAGGAACATTGTCATGACCTAATCTATTTTGAACAAAGCATGAGTTAATTAACATTTGTATTGTGTGCCTCTACTGTGACATGTCTCCAGGCTTTAATGTTCAAAAAGGTCTTTATTTTTCTCATACTGCCTGTGCTGCAGCACCTCTTTTCACCCTCTGTCTGAAACCAGAGCCCAGTCTGCTCTGTTACGGAAGTAAACAAAGGAGTCCAATGAAGTCCAATGGAGGAGTTTCAGGCAGGGGGGGGGAGTGTGGGATTGTAGCCTTAGCAGACCATTTACATACAGTTGAGGCCTAAATTATTAGCCCCCCAGGAGTTATGGAACATTTTCCTAAAATTCTTCCCAATGTTTCCAGCATTGATAAAACTTGATATAATCAAACATTCACCAGTGCTATTTAGTAGCTTTTGGTAGATTTTGGAAAATAAAATGCGTTTTTAGGCTTGCTTTATATCAAATATAGTGAAAAATGGGTTGGTCAAAAATATTAGCCCCCATGTGAATTTTTTTTCAAAACACACCTAATCAATCAATCAGCTTTCAAACCACACCTAATCAACCAATCAGCTTTCAAGCCACACCTGAGCATTCAATCAGCATAAAAGGACTCCAAGAAACAGGCACTTGAATACCTTATTGAGAGGGACTATACTACTACTCCTACTCACCATGCCAAAGACAAAGGAAATCAGTCTTGAGCTCAGAAAGAAGACAGTGGAGGCTCATGATAAGGGGGAAGGCTATACTGCTATTTCCAAGCGCTTCACAATGTCTAGAACTGCTGTACGTTGCATCATTGCGAAGTACAAGGAGACACATTTTGTAAGAAACAAACCTAGGCGTGGTCGAAAGCGCAAGATTTTCAAGAACTCTGGAGAGGAAAATAGTCAGATGTCAGCAAGAATCCCCGGACATCTGCCAAGATGATTGTTGCTGACCTGGCCTCTTCTGGAGTTGATGTTTCAAGGAACACAGTTGTGAGGGCTCTTCATCGTGGTGGGCTTCAGGGCCATCGTCCCAGAAGAACCCCATTACTCAAAGAGTGGAACATCAGAGCCAGACTGAGGTTTGCCCGTGAACATTTGAAAGGTAAAGATGAGTTTTGTAAGTCTGTGGCTTTGGTCTGATGAGACTAAACTGGAACTGTTTGGGCACATGGATGTTGCTTATGTTTGGCGAAGAAAGGGAGAGGCCTTCAACCTTAAGAACACATCATGCTGTGGGGCTGTTCTGCAGCCTCAGGCACAGGGAGCCTTGTTCGGGTGCAAGGCATCATGAAAAATTAAAATTATGTTGACATTTTGAGGGATAATATGAA
Organism: Trematomus bernacchii; assembly: GCF_902827165.1. NCBI lineage: Eukaryota > Metazoa > Chordata > Actinopteri > Perciformes > Nototheniidae > Trematomus > Trematomus bernacchii. The sequence goes on along the minus strand of NW_022987851.1, from coordinate 3,869,864 downwards.
AAAATCTGGTCTTAGTCTTCGCTTAGGTCGTCGCTGGGTCTTCCAACAAGACAATGACCCAAAGCACACATCACAATTGGTTCAACAGTTCCTAAAGGACACCAAAACCAAGGTGCTGGAGTGGCCCGCACATAGCCCAGATCTTAATCCTATTGAGAATCTGTGGCGGGTGCTCAAAGTGAATGTCCATGCTCGGAAACCACGCAATTTGGACCAGCTGGAACAATTTGCAATGGAAGAATGGGCCCAAAATCCCTCAAGAGACCTGTGCCACCTAGTAAAGAACTACTCTAACGGCCCGTCCACACGGCGGCGTGCGTTGAAGCTTCAACGCTTCTGCCCCATTCACTTTGAATGGGGGTGACGTCACGTTTCGCCGAACTGCATTGTGGGAGCGAAGCGTAGCTTCAGAAGCGTTGCTCGCTGCAAAAGTTGAGCAATGTTCAACTTTTGAAGCTTCGGCGGAAGCGTCAGCCAATCGAATCATATGCCAGTACAAGCTCTAGCCAATCAAACCGCGTGCTTGTGTGTCCGGGGCGGGAGATTCATGTGATTGGTTGTTGGTCGAGTTTCAGCCCCCCCCCGCCAGCAAGCTTCAACGCACGCCGCCGTGTGCAAGGGCCGTAAGAGGTTGTTGTCAGTTGTGGCTCAGAAAGGGTACACTATTGACTATTAATGGCCTGGGGGCTAATATTTTTGACCAACCCATTTTTCACTATATTTGATATAAAGCAAGCCTAAAAACTTATTTTATTTTCCAAAATGTACCAAAAGCTATTAAATAGCACTGGTGAATGTTTGATTATATCAAGTTGTATCAATGCTGGAAACATTGGGAAGAATTTTAGGAAAATGTTCCATAACTCCTGGGGCGCTAATAATTTAGGCCTCAACTGTACACTGAAACCTATTTAACACACTACAGGAAAGGGAAAACCCCCAAAACACATACGGGTCTCTTTATATTCTTAAAGTGGACTAAGTGGCTGTCCTTTTGATCCTTAGTGATGATAAAGAGAGATTTATTTTGAGTCTAAACATAGTTGTTTGCCTCTTTAACAGGATATTTAAAGCCAAAACATTGTCAATGTTTCTTAGGTGATTAAAGGTTGTTTTGGTCACTTTATTCATGTGTTGCCATGCATGTTACTTCTGATTTAATATAGTATCCCTCTGATTACATTCAAAGCCCTTTAGTAGTTCTAACATCTTTTCTTTCATCCTCTTGAAATCTCAGGGCCTGTCAGACTACACCAAGTGGCTCACCCACTACTCCACCAAGCAACAAGACAACCCTGCTAAACCAATCACATACAGATCCTTTGCCCGGTAAGAAAAACCTCAACACAACGCACTCAAACTGTCCCTCCTTCCTCCTACCCTCACAACAAGAGCCCTACAACCTGAAAGACACTATATGAACAGATTTCAAAACATATGATGCTTCACAGGGTTGGATTGATGGGGAACCCCTCGGATGGCTTCAACGGGAAAACCATCGCCATGTCCATCTCTAACTTCTGGGCCGAGGTCACTCTTGTGGAGAGCCAGACTTGGTAACACTTACAAATTCAGAAGTAAAAAAATAGAACTTCATCTGGGACATATTGTGGAAAACATTTGTGAATTTCTGTGACTCTGTAGGTGTTAGTCCCTCATCCCCTCAACGACCCCACAGAGTTTGGAAAGCTTGCAAGATCTGTTCTGCATCAGCAGGAAGGAAGGGTGAGTACATCACACGTGAAATGAGCAAAAATACACGAGTCATGTTCAGGCTTTTTTCTACATGTTCTGTTCCCCCCCCCCCCACCTGTAGGTACCTGGGAGGTCTGCGGCTGCTGCAGGCTACCTGCAAGAAGTTCCTACCAGTTCTGCTCCAAACAAGGGTAAGGTCAGATTATTATTGGATAAAATATTTAATTTAAATATTAGCTTTAGCATTCTTTTTACCTCCAACTTTGTATATCATATACATTATATATCACCCACGGATACTGCTTTAACTTTCTCCAACACTATGGGTTAATTTTGCAATTTAAAATAGTGAATAATAAATTAAGTTTTCAGATAATTTTGTTGAGTGATAATAGAATATTGTAAAAATACTTAGTTACAATTAAAAGCACTGCTTTAAATACATGACGTATTTATTAAAACAATCTGACACTGTGGGGCTCTCCCCTGAATCAAGCCAACTGAATAGTTCTATCATTTCAAAAAAATTTGTATTCACCCTGAATCAAAGATATTTGTATCATATCTGTGTGTTCTGTGTGCAATACTCAATACATACATATATGAAAATACAATAATAATAAAAAACGTTTTTGTCTTTTTATATGTTTTAAAATAATTAATCCTAAATTAATTTTAATTTTATTTATTTAACTTAGCTTACCTTATTTGTTAATGAGAGTCACACTAGCTTATAATGCTCCTTCAATGTCTGCTGTGTGTTTTTTCCACAGTATTGCTTTGACAAAGCAGAACTTCACACTGAAGTATGACACCAACATTCCTCGGCAAGTGGTGAGCAGCCATTTTAAATACTGGATAACAGTCAGTGTATTGGTTCCTCATGTGAAAACCTTCCGTAATGATGAAATGATCTGTCTCTAATTTACTGCAGGGCCTCGCTGGAAGCAGGTAAAACATTCTGTCTGATGATTTGGATAAGGTCATTTTAGGTAATTTTCTATGCCTTTTTATTTAAATAATTGACGGCCCTCTTATTTCACAGTTGCCATCGTCTCAGCTACTCTGAAGTGTCTCATGAAGTTCTACAATATCACCGACAATGTAAGGATTTGTCCCATCTGATGGAGTTACCAAAACATCAAAGCTATCTGGACTTTTCAGTTACACCTTACCACTACAGCAGATTTAAAAAAAAAAAATGTTAATAGTTTATATTAGCAGGGGCAATGCACATTAATGAACACTTGCAAAAAAATGCAAATAGTGTAAATATGCCGGATTTTAGCTTGGAGCTAATTTCCATCTGCAGTCCCCTCACATAAAACATTTAAGAACATGACAATTATACACATAGCAAAGACAAATACATGATATGCAAAAGAGCAAGAGCAGCACACACAAGTATTTACCACATAGCAGCACGTACATATGTAGCAGCAAAGAGCTACATAAAGTGCAAGAGGAGATACCCCTGTGTTAAAGTGCATTCAGCAGTGATTGCACGTCTGTTTGTTTCTCAACCATTCTTTGAGGTGACCTTTTAAAAACTATTGAGAGTGGGACAATCCCGTATCTCAGTTGGGAGGCTATTCCACAATGAGCTGCCTTTAATGGAGAGGACATTTTGTCCTAAAAGGATTAAAAACAAAAACATATGATGAAACAAAAGATACAAATATACATAGCCGAGGAAGGGGGTTAATAATTTGAGAAAATAATATCAGAGATAGTCACTGATGTAAGACACGAAAAACTCATCACAGAAGTTTAAATAACATTAGTGAGGTGTGGAGTTATTCTTTTAAAGTAGATTTAATTTTTATTTTAGAGATTATCCAAGTTATTTATTTGTTTTTAAAGATATGTTTGGCCTAAAGAGTGCCTTTTATTGAGAGATACAGTGTTGAAAGGGTGGAGACAGAGGGGTCGACAATGCCTTTAAGTTCTGTGTGCCGGACTCGAACTCGCGCACTCTGGCAGCGGATACCACATACGGGTCACCTGATAGCTCAGTGGTTAGAGCTGGCAGCCAAGATTTTTTTTGTTTAAGATTAAGTTGATTTTTGTTTTACTTTTTTTACTGAATATTACCCCTCTTTCCCTTCATATTGTTGATAACTGAAATGGCCCTGATATGCTGTCATATCTTTCCGCTGTTTGTCATAATGAAAAAACCATCAGCTGCAATTGTGTTTCTTTGTAATCATCAAAGTCTTTTTTAAACAAATGAAATGAAAGACTCCAAAGGAGCTTAGTCAAATACTAAAGCTCAATAAGATACCGTTGCTGTGTGGCCTCAATCAAGAAATCTGCATGCTCTTTTGTTGAAGCTTAATACAATCCATTTATTTTCTGAGCATGTGCATTATAAAAGTAAAGTCCATACAATGCTAGCAGTGTTCCACACACGTTGCTAGTGATGGGAATTACGGCTCTTTGAAGGGAGCCGGATCTTATGGCTCCGTTCCTTTCCGAGAGCCGTCAAAGAGCCGTTTTTTTAAAAAGTGGCGGTTGGAGATTATTTGTTGACCCTGCTTTTAAATTATATTTTGGCTTACACAAATGTTGCACTCCGCTTTATCATTGCTGCAATTTTTCGCGATTGCTCATTTTTTCACCCGAAACACACGTCGTCTACCTGTACCACTGAAGAATGGCTCTCACCAAGTACGACTCGGTTCCCTTCGTTTGTACCAAAGAGCCGCTCAAAAGATGTTCGCGAACGTAACATCACCACACGTTGCTGCTACAGACGGGTAAAAAAAACGGTCAAAACACACCCCAATCATATGACACAGCACCTCTAAATACTGTATCTCTGCCCTTGGCAATAGGACAGTGACACATTACGCACAAACATAATAACACACAATTGTGACAGATTAGACCCAAACATGACCCCTCATTAATATGGCTTAGTCTTACATGGTAAAAAAACACAAAAAAAACACTTATTTTTTTATTACATATAATGTGAAAATGACATACAAGGTATCTATTGTGTCTTTAACTTGTTTATGTATCTCCTATTTGACCTCTCCAGGATCTCCCAAAGCCGATCCGAGCCAACTTCATCCTCAACGTGGAGACTGATGAGCTCTTCATCACTGCGGGCCTGCAGGGACAGAGTTGTTCAGGTCAGTAAATAAATAAACTCTCCACAAATGTACCGTCACAACATCGAACCATGTCACTTAACTTAAATTCAATACTCCTTTGTCTTTACAGGTGTATGAAGGCTTGTCTACATGGATTTCAGCAGAAGAATCTCATGGCAGAGCAGGGCTACGGTATTGAAGTCAACATCTGTCCGTGGATGATAAGGTGAATGATACAAAGAAATGTCTTTCCTAATGTGTGTTTCCTGTTGTCAGGAACTATGTTTCTATGGACATGAGTGGGCTCCCACACTTTTGGCTGGCTTACCTGAGCGACCCCAGCGACTCTGGACGCATCCACAGCAACATCAGACAGCGCTGGCTCAGTGGTGAGTCTTCTTATGGAAAATGACTCAGCAAATCTTCACTGCTAATTAAAGAGGCCCTATCATTGCTTTCCTGTAGTGTTTTATATAGGTTTCAGTGCATGTAAATGGTTTTGCAAAGGCTTTTAAACAATACCAAAGTTCCCTCCAGAGGGAGTTTCTCTTTCACACCCCTTTAGAAGATACTGTCTTGTATAATTGTGTTTCCCCTTTAGGATTAACTTTTCCTACGTAGGTAATGCCCAGACATTTCAGTTTTTCTATAAACGAACAAAAATCCTCAGTTCCTCTTAAAAAATAATATGCAAGCTCATGTGCATATTTCCATATTTCTGTTCATGTTGGATTATTAAAAGGAAATAGTTAGTTGGACTACTTTCATGCTGCTTGTCTTTCCACAGGGGAAGCCTCTGGTGTCGAGGCCATGAGAGTTTTGCTGAGCTCACCGATCAAGCAAGGTTGGTTTGAGCACTTTGAAGTGGATTGTTGATCAAGAATGTATGCAATAAAAAGCACTGGGGTAGGTTGGTTAAAACATCTCACGCAAAAGCTGACCACAATTATGTCTGGCCTTTTTTCAAACTGTCGTGAAATGGCTTTGGGATTCCTGAACCCTTAATCTAAGTAGGGAACGAGCCCTTACTCCACATGAAGGAGTTCAAGTATCTGTTGGGGACGATGGTAGGTGAGATGGGCCGGGAGAATCGGAAGCAGTATTGCAGTCGCTTTACAGCATAGTTCTGAGCCAGAAGGCAGAGCTCTCAATCTACCGCTCTTGTTCCTACTCTCACCTATGGTTAAAGAACGAGATCGCGGATACTAGCAGCCGAAAACGGTTTCCTCCCGGGGTGGCTGACATCTCCCTTAGGGATAAGTGAGAATTTAAATCATCTGGGAGGAACACGGAGTAGAGCCTAGTAAGGATGCCACCAGGCCGACGTTTCGAGCACGTCCAGCTGGGAGGAGACCGAGGGGTAGACCTAGACCAGGTGGAGGGACTATGTCTCCACGCTGGCCTAGGAGTGCCTTGGAATCCCCCAGTCAGAGCTGGTTGATGTGGCCGGGGAAAGGGACTCTGGAACTGCTTCCTCCATAACCAGACTCTGGATAAGCGGTTGAAGATGGACGGACGAAGGGACGGACGGACAGAGAACCGATGGATTCCTTGACTTGTTGTGTGAAATACTGTGGAAGTGTTTTTGGCTATGTTGTGACATTTCAGAGATGGGACCATTAGATGTGAAGCTGATTCAATATTGTTCTCTCCTCAGGATGGCTCTACAGGACAGAGACTGGAGGCGCCTGGCTCAACTGATGGACCAGAACTTTGAGCTGCGGAGGTAAATAGTATATTTTGATGTTAGGCATTAGGCAGAAGGTTCTACAGGTACACTCTTAGCTACAGTAACAACATATCCCACAGGTCTGTGTACACTGATGACTGTCTGGGTCCGGGGAACCTGAAGATGGTTCAGCTGGCGAGGCAGGTCGGTACTGAAATGTTCTTCCACCTGCTAAGAGCAAGCATTATTTATTAATTCACACTTTTATCCATCTCCATCTGTGTGGAGTGTTTTTCTATTTATGCATTCATGAAGTTTTAATGCTCGTTGCAGTTTGGATCGGCGGTGAAGTTACCCGGCAGTGGGGGAGCCGTGGTGGGTCTGTGTCTGGATGAAGAGAAACTGGTAAGACTACATTATGTGAGATTGGAGCCTCATATTTATTTTCTTCGTCTTGGTTCCCTTTGTACTCCATTAGATATGAGTAATTTAAAACCTTTATTGACACTACAGAACAAAGCAGTGAGCATTTTGCATAATGCACATCCCCGAGAACACACAAATTAACTGTTTATTGTCGAGGCTGTTAAAATGTAAAGATTTAATTGAATTACAGACTTCTTTAGTTATGCATAAAGCAAAAAATACCATACTGCCAGAAAATATCCAAAACAAATTTGTTTTAACTTCAGAGGATGAGCAACTTGGATGGAAATGTAACTTTTTGCACAGACTACCTTAAAGCAGCTATGTATCTCTGTAGTTGGCGTTAAACTGTGGAATTCATTACCAAATGATTTAAAGGGCTGTAAGAACATCTTTAGGTTTTATAAAATGTATAAAGAAATACAAATTAGACAGAATAAAGATGTCAGGTAACCCGTGTTGCTGAAGGTACAGAAGATTGTTATGTTGACTTTTGATTTTGGTTTCATGTTTCTCTATTTTTAAGCAGCTGTGACTTTTTTTTTATGAGTAAGGGGCCGGTAAAATAAGATTTTCTTCTCCCTGTTCCTTTCCATCATGGGCTATAAACATTGCATAAAGTGTACATGTTTTGTTTTATAATTGCAATGAGTGGAATAAACTAATGAATACAAAATAAATAAAAATAGATGAGTTAACCCTTACCTTAGTAAACAGGAGAGCTAAGCAGACATGTTCTATGGATCAGAGGGTGATGTGTAGTCACAGAGCACATTCTAAACGTCTGAAACCATGATTCTAGTTTCTGATGAAATCAAAAGAAATCCTCATTAAAATTCTCTGCTAAAGGAAAGACTTTTTAATTTGTGTTTCCATGTAGGGATGTCCAATGTTGGCTTTGTTAACCCTTAATTAATGAATGTAGTATTTCTTTCAACAATACTCTACCTGATTTTGGCTCCATCCCAACAATAATAAGTTATTTTGACAAAAAAATGCTCAGAAAACCAAACAACTTTAAAATAGTGAGCATATTTCCACGTAAAGGAAGTTATATGTCTTGCAATAACACTAGTATTTAGATGACTTCAAATCTAAAGTAACATTTCCTTATTTTCTTTTTTCTGCATTTATACCTTTTACATTTTCGCAGAATTTTAAATTCAACATTCAAAGTAACCACAAATATTATGTCAGCGTGCAGTGTCTAATGGCTGGGGCCAAAGTTAGTCCGTAATATCGAAAATGTTTAGAATAAATTCTCCCTTTACCTTGCCGTCAAAAAGCCCTTTTTTGATGCTCTTTTCGAAGCCATCTTTGACAAAAACGGTATTTCTTGCTTGCGGAACATGAAGGTTGCAGGATGGTTAGTAGTTTGTGTTATTTAAAGGGTTATTTCAGATACATCAGAGTCATAAATAAAACAAATTAAAAAAATGAACCAATCGAGGCAGCAGTGGAGCAGCAAATCCCAAGTTCTGCAAGGTTTTGTTAGTAGATCCAAACTATTCCTAACGTCACAGTATGTCAAAGCTCAGGCCTTTTTATAATTCCATATAGTGTCATTTGACAGGATCTTGGACTTGAGGTCTTAAGATTTAACAGTAATTAACCTGTTATAGTTTGCAAATTCTGAGTGTGTACTTTATTTGTGAATCAATGCTGTTTAATGCAGTCTGTGTTTTGCCCACTAGGTGGAAATGAGGCAAGCTTTCCAGGAGGCAGGCTGTGTCTTCTGTGTCATCGCTCCATACAACCCATCTGCCAGCACTGTGGGCGGCCAACACTAGCCTCACATCTCCCCACGACTCAGTCAGGGCTACCCGAGGCCAGCTCATGGCCATCGGCTGGATATGGCAGAGTGCAACCCTCAGTGAGGCCCAATATCATTTCATAGCCCTTATTACTAAAACAGACAGCGGAGATCATGATTGTTTTATGATCAAATGTGTAAATGTCCCCTCTGTGGGATGAATAAAGGTATTCTGATACATGAAAATATAAGAAAGCCATTGTTAAAAAAGGAAAATCAGGGTTGCCATTAGGTGATTAAATCTTTGGGGATACTGTGTGTAATTATTAATCAGATTGATCAAATGGTGCTTTATCATCCATCAGGATTTGCGTCACTTGATCTCTGGACAAAAGAGAGTCTGCATATTTTACATTTTTATTTCAGATTATATGACAATGATGATCACATGGAAATGTAAGGTTCTGCACGAGAATGACCTTGAGTCAAATATATCAATCGCAGTAATGTGAAAATTATGTAATTATTTTTCTACATGTGATATTTTATAGATATTATCTTTGTATAATCTAATGTAATTTTTTTACACAAATTAAAAAGCAACTGTATCGTTGTCAGTGTTTTTCTCAGTTTTATTGTTCACCTGTAATAGTCATGTACCAATTCCAATTCTCAAAGCAACATTATTCAACCTGTACATAAATATAGTCTATACAGTAGTTCAAACTAGTTTAAATAACCAATAAGCAGAAGTGGGTCAAGTCCTCAGATCTTGCACTTAAGTAGAACAACTACCAGAGTGAAGGAATACACTGTTAGAAGTAAAAGTTCTGCATTCAATATGTTACCTTAGTAAAAGCACAAAATATATACTTAAATTACCAACAGTTTAAAAGTACTCGCTTTGCCCATTTCAGAACAATATATATTATATATTTTCATTATAATCATTGATATATCAATGTGTTTATCAAGCCCTGTAAAGGTGGAACAAATGTTTTTTTTTTTTTTTTTTAATGTATTATTGATTTACTGCTGAGTAGCATGTGAATTGAATCCAGGTGTAACTTTAGTCTTATTAATTAATAATTGATCATATTTAATTGATCATTAATCCATATCTGCTAAATAAATGTAGTGGAGTAAAGTACAATATTTACCTCTGAATTGTAGTGGAGTTGTATTACAAGGTAACATAAAATGGAAATACTCAAGTAAAGTACTAGTACCTCAGAATTGTACTTAAGTAGGCTACAGTACTTTAGTATACTTAGTTACTTTACACCACTGCCAATAACATTATATGATCATTTTTTCCTTTAACCCTCTCATATATTGTGTACTATTTCCCTGTACTGTGTGTATTCAGTGAGCAGATCTAATTTGCAGTTTCCTCCAGTGGGCGGAGTAGCAGGGCTCTGCCTGGCCGCACAGCGCTGCTCTCAGCTCCGCTCCGTGTTGTTGCCTTCCCCTCTCACTCATGCGGACCCGGCCGACGCTCATGGACTAGCTGGAGGTGTGGTGGTGGACTGTATCGGGTTTGTAGCGGAGTAGGGGACCCAGTGGACCATGGCTGCCAAAGAGGACCTCTACAGTAAAATCCTCCCTCGGAGGCTCCGGCAGAACCGACCGGGTTCAGTGAAATGTGGCTCCAACCTGGACGTGCTGTTATCTATGGGCTTCCCCAGACCGAGAGCGTAAGTAGCCTGACCTTAACCCCGTATGTGTGTGTTGGCTGGGGGATTACATGCCTCTCAGAGGTCGACCGGGGACCAGGCGGGGACACGGCCGGTGTGTGACGGTTTTGTTGTGGGAGTTAGCGGACGGGTCACACGCAGCATCACTCCACTCTCTTGCCGTTTCCCTGCGTCGCTTTTCACTGTGAGCAGCTAGCTGTTTTTCCCTGTATACAGCCTATACAACTTAATAGTGGAATACAGTCGAATAAAATATCATATAGCAGAAATGTTTAGGTACAAATGAAGAACAATGTCGCATATAACTCAATAAGAAAAGCAAAGAAAGACCTGAGTGGCGCGAGACAGAATTACCAAAGTTAACATAATAAGCAGTGGTGTCATAGTAAAGTACATTTACTCAAGTATTGTACTCAAGTACGATTTTGGGGTACTTTTACTTCACTTGAGTATTTTTTATTTTATACTACTTTACTTTATACTTCTACCCCACATCAATTTCGGTGCCAATATTGTACTTTATATACTACTCCACTACATTTATTTGACAAAATTAGTTACTAGTTACTTTACACATTCAGATTATTAGCTAAAACAAAATATAAATGAACTAATAAATAAACTGTGATATATAATTAGGGGTTAAGATATCCAGCAGCAGTATTTAAAGTAATTACCATGGTGTACATATCTGCTAGTTTTAGTTTGAGTTTTTTAACTTACTGTGCATAGCCTACTAAGCCATTTAAAAAAAGTTTCCTTACTTTATCTGCAATGTCTGCTGTTGTAATGATGTACATTTCCCCATTGTGGGACCAATAAAGGATTTCTGAATTAAAGTAGCTCCATCTTTAACAGCTGTAATGAACACATTAATGCATACAAATAAATCCTCCACTAATGTAATACATGATTCTACGACGGGACATTACACACTATAAGTACTTTTACTTTTGGTACTCTAAGTATTTTTTGATGCCAATACCTTTGTACATTTACCTACGTGAGAGTTTAAATGCACGATTTTCACTTGTAACAGAGTATTTGTAGACTGTTTCTACTATTGCTTGAGTAAAATGTCTGAGTACTTATACCACTGAGAGTAAGTGTGCATCAAATACATTAATTCTGGAGGTTTTCTTCGTCTCTTCTGGGTGTAATTTTAAACTTTATGGTAAATACTGTGGTAAATACAATGAAGAAAAAAAAAAAAAATTCTTCAGTCTTTCACAATTTCAGTTGAGTCAAATTAACCATAAGTAAGAAACGTATGTTTCGCCTATAATCTTGAGAAGCTGTCATACGTAAACTATTGAGGAAACTAGAGTCAGGAGTCATGGAGTCATGACTGAGTGTGGTTGTGGAGGGGAGGTGTCATACGGTTCACCCTGTGTCCTCTGCTGTTTCTGAATGGAGCGACTGTCTTTAACTTGGCCAGATCTGTGAGTTTGAATCCGTACTGTTGCTACAGGCTCTCACTGTAAACACAACACTGCTGTATACTGTATCACCGGCCAGGAAAGCAGCAATTTATACTAAATACTGGAATACCGCTGCTGGACTGATCATTATTACGTGATGCATGGTAGTATGTTCACTTTGTATTAGTTTGGTGTTAGTTCTCAATTAGACAGAAAGAATGCTAAAATCCCATTTTCCCTAATGTTACCCATGCTAACACAGCTGCTATGGGCTAGAGGTCTGTGGTGTCAGTGTCAGAGTTGACCCTAGTGTAGTGAATCACCACAGTAAAAAGGGATTCCTGGCTCTGTTTATACTTCAGATTGAATGGACACTGAGTCAGTGAAGTCAGCAGATAATACTCATATTGTAACGGTTACACTGCTGGATAGTGTTTACTTTGTACACTGTAATTTGGTTTTTAAAAGATGTTTGTTGTCAGCTAACTTGCTATCGTTAACTACCTAGCTTGCACAGTGGCTTTTTTAAACACATTTAAATGTCCAAAAAAGACTAGACCTATGTTATATACACTGCTAAAAAAGGAACACTTTTTAATCAGAGTATAGCATCAAGTCAATTAAACTTCTGGGATATGGATGTGGTCATTTAAGTAGCAGAGGGGGTTGTTAATTAGTTTCAGCTGATTTGTGAGCTGAGGTGGCAACAATGACACATCCCCCAAAACAGGAATTGTTTTCCAGGCGGAGGCCACTGAAATGTTTCCCTCATCATCTTTTCTGATTGTTTTTTACTAGTTTTGCATTTGGGTAGGGTCAGTGTCACTACTTGTACATTTATGATGAATTGGAAATGGGGGACCCTGATGTAAACAAGACGAAAGTCTTTCTCTGGTCTGCATCCCCTTAACAATTGTATGTTTTGAGCTGTACTGTACTGTACCCAATATACAAGCTGTTAATAAACTTTTCAATCAATCAATCAATACCTGGACCCTACAGAGGAAGCACAGGCAGTCCATCTCCTCCAGGATGGCACATCAATACGTGCTATTGCCAGAGTGTTTGCTGCGTCTCCCAGAACAGTCTCAAGAGCATGGAGGAGATTCCAGGAGACAGGCAGTTGATCTAGGAGAGCTGGACAGGGCCGTAGATGGTCCTTAAACCATCAGAAAGAGCGGTATCTGCTCCTTTGTACAAGGAGGAACAGGATGAGCATTGTCAGAGCTCTGCAAAATGACCTCCAGCAGGCCACTGCTGTGACTGTCTCTGACAAAACATTGGAAACAGACTTCATGAGGGTGGCCTGAGGGCCCGACGTCCTCTAGTGGGCCCTGTGCTCACTGCCCTGCACCGTGGAGCTCAGTTGGCATTTGCTATAGAACACCAAAATTAGCAGGTCCACCACTGGTGCCCTGTGCTTTTCACAGATGAGTGCAGGTTCACCCCTGAGCATGTGACTGACATGAAAGTGTCTGAAGAAGCTGTGGAGAATGTTTTGCTGCCTGGTCATTGTCTATTCAGCATGACCGGTTTCGTAGTGGGTCAGTGATGGTCTGGGGAGGCATATCCATGGAGGGACGCACAGACTTCTACAGGCTAGACAACGGCACCCTGACTGCCACTAGGTATCAGGACGAAATCCTTGGACCCATTGTCGGCCCTGCGCTGGTGCAGTGGGTCCTGGGTTTCTCCTGGCGCACGACAATGCCCTGCCTCATGTGGCGAGAGTATATAGGCAGTTTCTGGAGGATGAAATAATTGATACCGTTGACTGGCCCCCACGCTCGCCTGACCTAAGTCCAATAGAATACCTCTGGGACATTATGTTTCGGTCCATGCGACTCTGCCAGGTTGCTCCTCAGACTGTCCAGGAGCTCAGTGATGCCCTGTTCCAGATCTTGGAGGACATACCCCAGGACACCATCCATCGCCTCATAAGAAGCATTCCCTGACGTTGTTAAGAATGCAAAAAAGCACATTAGGATAAAACACATTACTGAGTACCACTTTTAGTTGCTGCAATGGAATTTCCGCAAAATGGACTAGCCTACCAAATAATGTTTTCACTTAGATTTTCGGGGTGTCTTTCAATTCAGCCCAGTGTAGGTTAAACATTTTAATTTCCATCAAACGATGTGGCATCCTTTCGTTCCTAACACATTACCCAGTCTATATCAGTTTAGATATCCAGCATGATTTTCTTCCCCATTGAGATCTGATGTGTTTTCAGAGTGTTCCTTACATTTCTTTGAGCGTTCAACCTAGAGTAATCTGTAATTTAATCAAATTAACAGTCCCTCTCTGGTTGCCTGCAATGCGTTATTTGGTCTTATTTTGTCGCATGCGTTGGTGTTGTCTGTTGGAAACATAAATTGCATTATTATGCAGTTTTCAGGCCACATTTTAATTATAATTTTGTAATGAAGGATGTGTATGGCTATATATTTTAATTTGATGATTTTAGTCACTGTACCACTGGATCTTTAGCTATCGAGAAATTAACTGAGAATATATGTATTACAAACTAACAGAGGAAGTGTTGGAACCAGCCAAACATGGTAGAGTGAAATGTCCCTGCTATAACCGTGACATCATTTTCCATGTATGATGGCTTTCATTGACTATCCAAAAACCTCTACTTCTAATTTAGCTAAATAAACATCTAAAACAAAAATCACTTCCCGTTTCCCAGTGGATTTTCCAAGGAAAGAACCCTTTGAATACAGCTGCCATAAACAGTTTATGCTAGATTCAGTATTGTCACGTGTCATTTTAATTAGTGAAATCACCTATTTGTGTCCGTATAGTTCAAACCACTTTTGCACTTCTCTTTTCAGTATATACACTTAACCTTGGAAGTCTTTCCACCCCTTTCACCCAGACAGATGTCACACTTCAAGAGCGTTTGTGTGTATGTGTAAGTGTTAGTAATGGTGTATGTCAGAGGAAGTGTGCTGTGGTTTGCTGAATGGACACAGCATATGATGACAGGCCCCCAGGCAGGCAGGCCATCGTTGGCCTAGAACACACTCCCTCAGGGAAGCCACAACCTCTTTAATATCAGCCCATGACTGCTTGGCCTTGACACGGCCACTTATTAACTGTCTGTCTGACTCACTCCCTCTTTTTTCTGTCTTAAGGGGTTGACCCACTACATTTCCTGACCAACTTATTGTGTCCTGGTTTTGCTATAAAAGGATTACTGCTGTGTAGAAAGATGTTCATATTGTTTTGGTTTGGGGCATCGCCACATTGCTACCAGTGTAGAGTAGATACACCCACTGGCTTTATCACTACTTTACTTTAACTTTATACAATTTGACTTACAAATGTAGAGCTGACAGTGCTAAAAGAAATATGAATCGCTATGAATACATCTGCATATGAGTGCAGTAAAAAGGCTACAAGACAAGATTTTGCTTTCATTCTCAATTCAGTTCAGTGTAGTCCGAGTATTGTTGACCAATCGTGATTGAACGGGCTTTGGGTTCATGCAGGTAGGCAGTTTTTTTTTTAGAACAAAAGAGGTGGAACACATTGACTGAAAGGCAATCTTGGTACCCATCACCCATCGTCTGACATTGATTTTGCTCTTTCATCTAAGATCTTCAAGAGATTACCGTAGACATCATCCCCTTTAACTCCAACTCCATTATTTCATCTCGTGCTGCTAATTGAGGAAGTTGTGTCCCATTATCGGGATATTAGCTGGCTACGCTAGAACCCCAAAAATATTGGCCATTATGCCCAGACGCTAAACTGTCAGAGCTGATGGGTTCAGGGATCGGAACAATATTGATTCAACTAGGGCTATGTGCTTACCATGAATCATTTCATAAATGAGTATTGAGAGTAGCGTAGTGTAAAAATAAACTGCCTAGATAGAAGCGATATATCAAACTTATATTGGTCACATGAATGGAAAGTTCTTCAATAGATTCAAGTTTAAGTGGGATGCAAACACAGCTTAGGGGTTCAGATGAACTAGAACACCCCCAGTTGGAGTCGAGGCTGGGGACCTTTGTTACGTCTTTCTCTCTCTCATTATTCTGAGTAACAATGTAGGGATGTTACTGCCCTTTCTCCCCAGACAAGAATGCAAATCCTTAGAATGTCATTTTTTAAGATTGAAAGACTGTTAGGTAAAATCAAATGTGAAATAATGTAAACCACAATATGTAAAAGGAGCACGCTCACCAGTCAGTTGCTGACAATGAAAATATCTATCTTGCTGTTATTAACAACTGACATTTCCATCATCTTGACATGAGGAAATGATTGTACATCCCCTCCAGGGGAAAACACTGAAGGAATACAAAATTGATTGTGCAAATTATTCTTCCTTCCAAAACATACACCTCCAGCCATTAACAAAGTCAACACTCTGACCTTGTGCATTCAGCTTACTCTTAATGTAATGATTAATTATACATCAAATAAGCAGAGTCATGCTCACTTTTACAAGAGTAGCCGGACAGGGCTGACTAAACATCTCTGCACGTTGGCCCAGAATGGCAAGAGAGTGAATCATCGTGAGCTAAAGAGAGAGAGCTCCGGATCCAAGGTGATAAAAAGAAAATCATATCAGTCCACGCATAAAAAAGATCTTGGCTGAAGGATACCAACATCTCCTTTTTTGAGATAAAAATGATCACTCTTAAAGGCCCTGAAACATCATTTCTCAATCACCCTTTCTCTATAAATAATGGGGTTATACATAAGCACAATGTCTTCTACCAAAGTAAGACCTGACTTGGCATTTCCTTAGTAGTCCTTGATGAACTCCAGTGACATGTACTGGTATAGAAATGTCACAATTCCAGAAATGTATAAGTCAATACCAAAACTACTAAATGATTCTCGAACCCATTTGAGACTTCGGTAAAAAACAAAACAATTAATGGAATGGAATTCCATATACACTCATTTATTATCGTTTGCATATTGTTTTATCAGAAAGTAAAACAAGCCATGTTCCTGCATTTGACAAGACTACATACCAAGCTCTATGGGACCTCTGTTCAGCAAACATGAACAAGCTCTCATGCTGATGTCTAAGACTTCATGTTCACAATTGACTGCTTCAGGGATGACGTATTTTTGTAGGTCGACCTGGAACTTAGCATCGCATTGGTTACCTCGATTACAAGTCAATGGGATTGATGAAATTGACACATTTCATTCAGAAAAATATTCTTCACAAATATAATTTTTAGGCGTGAGCTCATTTGGAAGAATCTAAAATCTTGACGTAAGGCAATTGAGTCAGGCATGATGACATATTTTTTTAGGCCCGACTGGAAGTTAGCTTCACAAGGGCTCCCTCGACCAAAAGCAATGGGATTCCCCCATTGGCTTTCAGTATAGGGCAGAAAATAAGCATGTGGCCAGAACATGTTTGTGATTAACACGTTTTGTTCAGAAGGATAATCTCTAAAACACTTTCAGATTTTTTCAGCAAAAATGCAATTTGCAAGAATAAAAAGCTACAGACTACGTTCCACAACGAACTTCAGACATTCACCAGTCTGGTATTTACCGACATACTTAATGTCTTATAACAAAACGTGAACATCTCGTAAGCTTGTATTAACCACAGACCCTATTTCAGGCTTCAAACCACAACCATGTTCAAAAAAGCGTTGAATTTGAGACGAGGGAACCGGGAATGATAAAATGCTAATTAAGTCAAGTGCTATTTATTATATCCCCCCAGTTCTTTAAGTCTTGTGGTCAGCATGTGTGACCTCTGGACAGTGGTAGAAATATACACATTCAAAACTAAGAAGGATAAGAAGTGTGAGCTTCACCATAGTATCCCCAGTCTGCTTCAATTGACCCACAGCTGTCTTATTATTTTGATGGGATCATTATCTTTTTCTGCTTCTTGTTTGGGCAAAACAATTAAAGTTAGTTCTCTGTGTTTCAAAGTGTGTCAATTCCTTTTATACCCCTGCTAGAGATGTCAAATATTTCATAACACTTAAAGTATGCCTAGTAGCACTTTCAAACAGCTCAAATGAGACTAATCTGCATTGCAGTATTAACAAAGTCTTATAGATCGAAAGGGAGACTCTGACCTTCTTTTCGCTCGACATACAGCTGTTGTCCGTTCATGAAGTTAGATTTGAGTTCTTATGTTCCATCAAGTGGACGCCCACTCACTTCCTGTGTAGATAATGTGGTTTTCACAATTGCTATACTGGTCATAAATGTACTGAGAACTATAATGTTTCTCCTGGGCTTTAGATGAACAGTTGAAAACATTGAGATGATGACATTTGCATTCACAGCGCCATATTTCCACTTCACTTTCTCAGTGTCTCCTCTCCAACAGCTGTCTACATAGGAAATGTACTTTCTGTATAGCTCAGCTCAAGGGTTGCATATTTACTGATTTGAAGGAGGAAAGGAAAATGTCTACAGTTTGTGGGTCCAAGTGGGCTACATCTGTGAACCCTGCAAACAGCTACGGGAACTCTAAAGAGCTGTGGAGTTGGTAACTCATGAATTATTGAGTCATTCCCGTTTTTTTAGCCCACTATCTTTGAAATGCAGATTAATACGAGCTGATTCTGAAGGTTTACTTCCATTCTGCCTGTCCAGCTCTTTGAAAATGATTGTAAAATCAAAGCAATATGGTTATTATTACATTTCATGTGTCATCATTATACAGTATGTCTGCCCAAATAGGGAGTCTCTAACAAGGTCATATCAATGTCATTAGTCTCCTTCCTGAAATATGAGAGCTGCATCACCGTCTGCTGTTGTTCACTGGTGCACTTCCACTGCAGCTTGGCGATCATATCATGGTTCATTTGAAGCTCTGTCCGGAAGCATGGCAAACAGGCAGCGCTATCAGATTATGGGGTCTTTGTCTCCACTCAAAAATCTCACCGTGGTTGCATGATTTTTTTTAAGGTTGTATAGGCAATTTTGCATTACAAATGACCCACAGGCAAATGCCTTCTACGGTTGTTATCAAAGGCATAGGCATGGTTAATAATGACCCACAGTATTATTTAGCTCTCGTTCCTAGATGATTTCACATTCATTCATTTTTTTCACTCCAGAAACTGGAGGATTTGTGTCAAAAGCAGCTTTTGGCCTCAGGCAAAGATGGAGAGATGCAACACGAGCAGCATTTAAGTGTAGGAGTGAGTAAGCTTCAAGATTTGAGCGATAGGGACTTTTGAACGTTGATATAATAGGTTAGTAGGTTGCTAATACGTATTTTTGGTCTGATGATTTCCAGTATTTTGTGTCAGTTATATCTTCAAATCTGATATACAAATGTAAAAGTATTCAGACATTGTTGTATTCCCAAACTATGTATCATTCATTAAAGCTGTATTAACAGCATTAAGTTAGATTATTAATCTTCTAAAAGAGCATTTAAGATATAATGGGGTACTCATTTGTTTTGTAGGTCTAAGCAGCTTCGCTAAGTTGGGTGAAGCAGTTTTGAATGCAAAATTATTTGTATTGTAAGGAACATTTCAAAATGAATCATCATCATCTAAGAAACTCTAATTTAATCATGCAAGTGGTTTGAAAGTAAGACGTTTGTGATACTTTGTAAATGAGTTCACTGGATCCATGGGCAAAGCTGTTCAGTGCCATTCAACTTTTCAGAAAAGCAAGAGAAAATGGTGAATCACTTCACAAAACCATCCAGAACTCTTCTGAAAATATAAGTATTTGAATGCATCGTGATAATCGGCTGGTTGTGCTAGTCCTTCTGTCAGATGATAATTTTCTCTGCCACCATTTGATGTGTCTTCAGTGGAGTAGAAACACTATTAGACTGTTAAATCACATGCTGCATGTACATCATTATTCATTGGTGTGATTTCAATTGCGCTTTTGTTGCAACTTCTGTTCTTTTTATCAGTACCTCGTCTTTTCCATCTGTCAACACATTTGTTTAATTTTCCTGCAATTTCAATACGGCAAAAACACCTTTTAATTTAAATAATATGCTACGTATAAAGGGTTGTGTTATTGGCCAAATGCATAATCACTTGTTGGGTTGCTAGTGAGGTTGGCTTGTGCTGAGGGTGCTGACAGTTTCTAAATAAATGGAGAATATCAGCCGCATATGAGTCTAACCTCTGTGGGCAGCTCCAGGACAGCTGTCTGTCAGTCTGCAGTTGCCGAGTCAGCAGCAGGTTTCATGTAGACCTGCAGGCTGCTTGACAGCTGTCCTCTCCCTCCCTCTGCACCCCCCTCGACCACAACACTCCACCAGTCTCACACGGTTTCTTTCACCTGAGCTCACTCTTTAGATTACATATTTATCAGAAACAATATTGTCAAAATTGAATATACAGTAAGAAACAAATGGCTTATCCAAGTTCCAAGAGGCAAAGTGAGGTGTAATAACCCCATACAGGCTGCTAATGTTCTTTTAGGTGATATAAATGAACAAAACCAAGAACATGTCAATTAAAGATTTTAAATAAATCCTCTTTAACTGTGACACACATGTACACAGCACACACACAGTGGATTGGAGATTCAGGGGTTTAAGGAAAATGTAACTACGAATGCTCTATGGACCCAATTTCTGAAGATCTGGGTTTTTTTTCTCACGAGTCAGGGTCACAGAGCAACATTCATATTGATGAATGGGGCCCTGCTTCCAACGCTTTATCCAGGTCTCTTAAAACTGATTCAACCCCAAACTGCTGGGCTATTTACACATTCAAGGTACTGTTTCAAATTACCCATTCCAATTCCAATTCCAAATTTAAAAGTCCAATTCCAAATTTGCGGTTACAATTCCAAATAACATATTTCAAATTCAATTTCCAAATTCAGTCTTCAGGGTACCAATTTATTTTCCACATATTCACAATATTCAAAGTGTATTTGTCATCTAACAGTTTGCTAGAGAGATAGGACCATGCTTGGATTAAAAATGGCCACACTATGATTTCAAAAAATGTAGGAATAAAAAAGGAAAATTCAACTGGTAAATAATTCATGTCTGTGAAACCATTTCTGGCTGAACTGTGAATGGCTAATTGCAAATTCCAGGTTCCATTTCGAATTTCACATTCCAATTCCAGTTTAATTTCCATTTCCAGTTCCAATTCCAAGTTCCAATTCCAATTCCAATTCCAGGCACTAATTCCACATTCCAATTCCACATTCCAATTCCAATTCCAGGTACTAAATCCAAATTATAATTTAGAATAAAAAATTCCAATCCAGAAATCCAATCCAGAAATCCAATTCAGAAATCCAATTCAAGGTACCAGATCATTTCCCACATTCCAATCATGGCTGTACATCACTATATCAAGTGGATCTGTCAGCTGACAGTTTGAGGTAGAGAGATAGGACCATGCGTGGAGGAAAATGGCCTCACTAGCTAAAATGAAGGACTTCTTTAGGGGATAATAAACTGGTAAATGATTATTGTATGCCAGACCATTTCTGGCTGAACTGCTGGTCTTATTGCAAATTCAAATGATAGGTTCCCTTTACCAAATTCCAATTCCATTTCCAGTTTCCAATTCTGCAATCCATTGCTTCCACCACTGCAAAAGCATGATCTTGATAGACATGTTTGTAGGTGGGAAGCCAGTTAGGGTTTCTAACCCTGTAATTCTACATGTTCGTTGGTAACACTATCAGAGTAAGACTTGGCAGATGAAAAGAAGGTCAGGCCGCCAGTTAGAGTGGCGTGTTTTGACACGCCACTCTAACTGTTGCCCTGACCTTCTTTTCATCTGCCAAGTCTTACTCTGATAGATACTCAGTATACTCAGGGAATTAGGTGTTCCAAATTGGATGTTAATGGAGAAAATGGTAAATTACCCAATTTCTTGTTTTAACCGTGAAAAACAAAGTTCTCTTATGATGTGCAGATGAACTGCAGTATGCTGACATCTTTCTCACACAGTGTGATCTTATCTCCTCTTTTAATTTCCTACTTATAGTAATGCTGTATCACAACAACTCAATTATCTTTTCCTTTTTCAAATTAGGGAAGTCAAGTTCACATGAAATGACCACCGCTCCACTTCTTACTGACTTTATCTCATTATAAGATGAGATAAGTTGGTATAGGGCCATTCATTTGTCACTATATCAAGTAAAGGATTGTGTATAAGCAGTCAACGTAGCACTTTCCATATAAGTTGAAAGGTGTCATTTGTATATCTTTCTTTTAAATTCTGAGTATTCGAACGCTAGCATGGCCTTGAACTCGGACATGATGTAATTTAGAGTAAAGGGTTTTCAGTGGAGAGTCATAACCTAGTGGGATTTCCCCAAATCTCCCTGCAGAGTGCTTTACTCCAGGATTAAAGCCTCGTATTCATGCAGCCTTTGGGTCCCTTCCAGATGATACAAAACACTATCCGTAAGATTCTTACTCATGGGCAGCCCCTTACATTTCAACACTCCTGAGACAGTACCGTGTCTGTGCTCAGCATTATTAGAATCTCACTATGTCTCACACCAAGCATGAAATAAAACCTCATATTCCTAAATGAGTCATTGACAATCTGTCTGATCCACTGTGTCTTCTCTTTAGGCTTTTAATATTATTGTTTTAATGTCCTTTATGTTCTGTCACCTTAAATGCCTGACCTTGACTATACTGACTTGTAAAGGTGTAAAGTTTTTATATTAAAGAGACGTTTAAACATCCCTCTACTGAAGGGGCAGATGCCTGTCTGTCAATTTTCAAATCTTAGCAGCTCGACAGTAAATCGCTTTAAATATATCTTTAGAAATCCATATAGACACTAGTCTATATTGGACACTGGTTGCCTAGAGGAGGTAGTATGATGTGTAGCAGGTTTCTCCACACTGACATCATTCATTCATTTATTCATTCATATAGCATGATCGTACCAGCATAGAACAGCAGTCCACCCTCTAACAATATCAGTTTCAGCCTTCAAACCATCATTATTCAGACCCTGCCTTGTTGCCTTTTCTCATGAACCAACTCTCCCCGCTCTCCAGAACTTATTAAAAATTCATTTTCTCTTTCTCAGTTTTGCAAGTCTTACTATGCAAGATCAAATTCAAAAGCAGCTGCCGGGTGGGCAGAGAGCAGACTCTGCATTTGCATTGTGACTGCAAAAAAAGAGTGAATTTACACTTTTGTTCTACTTTTATTTACAAGTCTGGTTTGCCATATAGCAGGAAAGAAGAGTGTGTCCTTAATGTCCCGGGATTCTGCTGTCATGTCAGATTGTCCCTCACACTCTCTTGAACACACACACTTGCACACACGGCTCATCTGAGAGCACAGTTGCTGTTTTTATTTTGGTTTTGTGTAGCAGGGTACTAAGGGGTCGAAAGGATCAGGAAATAAAGTAGATTTGATTTGGCAGTTAATCTCATGCCCAATTCGATGTGGTGTGTGTGTGGTGTGTGTGTGTGTGTGGTGTGTGTGGGTGTGTGTGTGTGTGTGTGTGTGTGTGTGTGTGTGTCTGTGTGTGTGTGTGTGTGTGTGTGTGTGTGTGTGTGTGTGTGTGTCTGTGTGTGTTCATTCAAGTTTTTTGTCTGCGGTGGCTGTGCACTAATGTATTTGGTTCATGTTTGTTGCTGTTTGCCTGTGCGTGTGTACATGTGTCATCTCCTGTCAGGGGTGTGTGTGTGTGTGTTGTGTGTTGTGGTGTGTGTGTGTGTGTGGTGTGTGGTGTTGGTGTGGTGTGTGGTGTGTGTGTGTGTGTGTGTGTGTGTGTGTGTGTGTGTGTGTTGTGTGTGTGGTGTGTGTGTGGTGTGTGGTGTGTGTGTGTGTGGTGTGTGTGTTCACTGATGACTGAGCCATCTGTGCCTGTAGTACCTTTGCCAATACAGCGTCTGGAGCGGCTCCAGCAGCTCCTACCGTCTGCCCTCACATTCTCCTCACTGAGACGCGACAGGAGGCTCCTCCAACTTGGACGGGCTTCCTGCTCCGTTCACCCCCCCCATCCAACTCCCACTGCGCTCCGGTAATCCTGCTGGATGACTGGATTGAAATGATTTGGGAGGAAAACAGATTTGATGAGACATTTAATTACAGGCCTTATTGGATGTGGATATGTGGGTGTTAAGATGTGTTTTCTAGAGCCTGTTGGTAAAAGCGAGTTGTACTCCTCAATATTTATGAATTCAAGAGTGTTGCAATGCGTTTTCTCAGTTTATTAGGGATGTGTACTGGCAGTAATCTGGCAATAGGTACAGGGACAATTTCCCAAAGGCTGATACACTTGTGAAAACATTCGTGTTACAGATAACTACGAGTACCTTAATAACAATAATAATAATATTAATAATCATGTTTTATTGATAAATCACTTTGGAAAAATACTCCAAGACACTTTACATGTGCAGGTTAAAATACATCAAATTAAAAAAAAAGTGGGAGTTTCTCGCCCACTCACGCCTCGATAAGACTCCTTTGTTTACTTCTGTAACATAGTGAAATAACTAGGCTACCCTCACGCTATTTGCTAGCGCACCAACACATTAGAAGTAATTTGCTAAGGGGCAAGATATCTCTAAACGGTTGCCCAATCCCAACAGAGCCAGCCAGCTAACCAATCAGAGCACATTGGGCTCTGGTTTCAGACAGAGGGTGAAAAGAGGTGCTGTAGCACAGGCACGAGAAAAGAGCTTTTGAACATTCAAGCATGTAAACAGTAGAGGCACAGAATACAAATATGAACCTCAAAATGAGCACAATATGTCCTCTTTAAGTAAATGGTTTTAAATGATTAATATCAAAATGAAAGGTTAGTTTTTTAAAGAATTGATACATTATAACAATATTGCCATTGTGTAGTGTATCTATAGCTGCCTTCTTTCTTTATTCTTCCTGTACCCATTATACTCTGTAGAACCCGGCACAGAGAACCTGGCATATCCAAGTGCAGCAGAGCAGGCATCATTCTGAAAATCACATCACAATCAGTTTACTGAGACAAGGGTCAAGCTGATGTGGAGTAAAGCGCAGCTACATGACTGCACTTTAACGTTACGTGATATCTAATCTACAGCTACATGTAAAGCTGATAGCGCTTCTGGACAGGCCAACGCTGCTCAGCCTTCCATGAAGAGCTGCTCATGAATTCTGGATCAGGCCAAATGCTTTTAAATGAAGAGACAGTAAAACCATCAGACACTATGAGCTGCGTCTTTGCCAGAGGCAAGTGAGCCAGTGATCTTTTCCAAATTGGTTAGTCAGTAATGTGCACTCGGTATTGATCATTCTAAATTGTGAAGCATATCCTTCAGAAATCAATACCTTGGGCTCTGGAGAAAAGCAATAAGAAAGCTTTAAAAATAGAAGTGACTTCACCTCTGGGAAATGTATTTGCCAGTTACACAGAAAACGTGAAATGGACTGATTGTAATGAAGCAATCAGGGATGGATATGAATTTTATAATAGTTTTCATAGTTATTTTAAACTGGGTTACAGAGAATCAGGATCTTCTTGCTCATCATTAGGTACGTTTAGTATAAAGAGATACATGTATGTCATTCTCACATTCTGTTGGCATTCAAATAGTCAGACTGAACAAATTATTGTTTGACTGGCACGCACTCTGTACGCTTGGGTTTAAACTAACCAGCCTTAAAAAAAACAAAATGTATTTTTCAAACTTCAAGTTCCTTTCTAACACTAATACTCAAAGAGCATCTAATAATAGAACATTTGCTTTTACATTAACAAAAAATCTTTACCTTCTGTAGTATAAAAATGTCAATTGTGTTAAAAATGTAGAGAAATGAACAAAGATTTAAATTAATAAAAATGTAATTTGCTCAAAGGAAACCTGGATCATGAGGAACCTGAATATTTCCAAATTCTGGAATACAAATTCAAAATATTTTTGTACGTAGACTATTCATTTGAAATTAGAAAATGTTTGACCATAGTCAAATTCTTTCAAAAGCGTGTTAAAGGATAGCATATTTTTGGTTGACGGTAGATCTCTGGATATTGCCTATTGTTTAATTTAGCAGTGACCTCAGTGTCTCTCAGTGAGCACATTAGCATATTCAAGTTCGTGCTCCCATATGGTGCGTGAGATGAAAATGATTGTGTTGAGCGCTCCAGTTGATAAGAGCACTCTTTTATGCTTTACTCTTGTACAGTGAGATGTTGTGTCAAAACGATGATAATGGTTTGGTCTGTAGGATGTAAATTATTGAACAGGGGAAGAATCTAGGTTGGAAGATCATTCTCCTATGCTACAAAACACACTACTGTTCCTAAGATGTGAACATTTGCCCCGGCCTCCCGCACACAGAATCATTTCTTTGATTTGAACTAGCAGTGTGTGCCCTGCTACTTTCAGTGTGTGTAAACACAATATCAAAGTGTGACAAAGAGGCAGCATTTAACTGCTTCATTGTTGAGAAGAATAATCTTCAGTCTCCTCTCCACTGTTCTCCCGCTATACTTTTGGCGCATTTCCACTACACGGCCTCGCTCGGCCTCGCTCGGTATGGCTAGGCCTCGTTAGGACTGGCTCACTTTATGGCGCATTTCCATTACAGTTTAGGAACTGGGGTAGTATCTATAGTAACGCAGTGTAGGCGGAGCCGTGACGTGATCTTCAATGAGAACCCCAGAAAAACAAACACAGCCGTTAGCTGTTAGCACTCAGAGCTCACAGCTCCTCATATATGTTCAGAAACTAGACAAAAGTTAAACAAGTACAAACCACAGACTGTCTGTGTCATGGCGAGTACAGTCGCTGGTTTATTTATGTCTGTAGGCCGTTGTTGTGAGTGTGGACGGTCGGAGCATATACTGCGTTAGCTTAGCCAATCTCCATTTAGAAAACACGCATTTTAAAAGGTTTTTCCCCTGCCGTCTGTCTGCAGACTTGTCAAACATTAATTCATGGTTTTACTAACCGGTATCAGTATGTTGTTACTTCGGCATCATTTTGAAACGTGTATTACAATTAAATCACGGTCAAATATGTTCATCTTGTTGTAGTTGTAGCCCCCTTGCCAGCGATTCTCTCTCTAGTTTAGCATACTCAGCCCGACTCAGCCTGGTTGTTCCTGGCCCTAGAACCACGATTTTATGGGGCCAGAAAAACTGTGAATTAGGACCCGCTAGCCGGTACTAGGCCAAGTGGAAATGCAACCAAAGACGGGCCGCTGACGTAACAGCTCTCTTAAACGGGGCTCCGCGCTGTAGTGGAAACGCGCCATTGGTGTCTTCTTCTGCCCAAAAGTTTCCAAAAAAAGATGAAAGCAACTTTAATCAAAGATATGAAGATTATGTTGGATTTCATTGTTATGCCTCTGGGTCATCGACAACTGTGACCAGAGTTATCACGTATTTAAATTGTCTGAGTGGAGGGAATTTCTTCAAATTTAGCAGAAATGCCCACTTGGACTCAAGGATGAAATTAAACAAATGTGGTCGTTAAAGGGATTGGTGTCGTCATGATTGTATTGATACCAATCCTGATACTGCTTATCTATGGATGTTTGTTATTTATTGATACTCTTATCTTATCTTACCGCTATTCATCAATACTCTTAAGCATGTTGACCACCTGGGAGAGTCAAGATCTCTTACTGATTGTGTCCCCAGCTGTGTAGCTAAACACAGAGGGCAGGGTCTGTCACTGACTGTAGTTACCTCTGACAGCACATCTCACATTACTGTATGCTTCTGCGCCAACACATGCTGCAACAACAACTGTTTCTAGGCATCGGGCAAACTCATTTCATTTATGTACAAACTCCTAGCTACGGTGTTTCTTTATTCACCCAACTGTCAGTGGCGATTTGCCGAGCTACGTAGAGCTACACCACTAGCACACAAGTACGTGTTAGGCAAATTCAAAGTAAAGCTAACATTCCTAGCAAGTAGTTGTTGTTTGCAATGCTAGCTATTGGCTACTCAACATACCTCAACCAACTGGACTTCGCTGTAGTGAAGGGCTGTACATCTTTTACAATAAACTTGTCTGTGACACTACTGTGAGGTGTAACGTTAGCTGCCACTTTTTTCAAGCAGTCAAACACTGGAGTGACATCACAAAACATGTTTTTAGCAAGAATTCATACACTAATTATGACAATTCTGCACAATGTCTAAAGTTATACAAATGTCGGCGCAACCTACAACTTGACTGGTTGGCTGAGGAACTGCAATGCGTTAATTCTAGTTGTGTTTCATAGTGACTGGTCTTATTGTAATCATGATGTTGATCATATTTCTGGACAGAATAAAAGAACACCGCTGAGAGATCTTTTACAACAGTAGACCTCACAGTGATGTTAGAACTGTGACTATGGTCTGTCCAGTAAGGAAGGCCAGTGAGAAACAGTGGAATATAAATGAGATTTCTCTGCTCTCCATCAGGGCTGTGTGTGTGTGTGTTTGTGTGTACCAGTTTATGAATATGTGTAATTGGACTGGCATGAGTGAATACGCAGTCAGAACAGTGAACACTCTCTGTGGGTTTTGGGCGGCTGCAGCGTCGGTCTCTCTCTGCAGAAAAGACCAATTAGGATTAATGAGTTTGGAGGACAAACAGAAATGAGTTGTGGAGAAAGATGCTTATTGTTCCCTGAAGACGCCAACAAAAGGCTCTAAACCAATAGTTCATTTTCACCATGAATAACAAACAGGCTGAATCTCCTCTTATTACCGAGCAGATTAGAGTTTAAGCTCCTTAAACATTTTCCTAGAGGCAGTGCTAGCCCAGCAGAAAAGCAATACAAATGTGTGTTCAAATGCAAGAGCCCTGCAATAAATAGTACCTTAAGGGACACTTGTTTTTTGTGTTTTTTAAGAATATGTTATTGCTGTACCAAATAGTTTCAAGCTATGAAACTTATTTTATAACTTTGAAAATCCAATTCTTAATCAACTTTGGAATGCTGCACTGCTTATCTTTGTTTTGCTTGTCCACTCATTGTGTTTGAAGATATGGATGAGGCTATACCGATGTTATTAGATTATACTATTTGTTGATTTAAATTCCAATGATGGATATAATAATACATTTCATTTCTAAGCGCTTTTCAGGTGCTCAAAGACACTTTACATTGGTATAAAATAGGAAATAAAATATAAATATAATGTGTTATTCAAGCATTTCTCATAACTACAGACCATTGTAATACCCAAAAGTCAACAATCTGGCTTTATTTAATATTAAACACAGTCAATACTTCATTCAAAAACCTATATAGAAGCTTTGATTGTAAAGAAAAAAAGAAAAGAGATGGGCACAGTGTGTGTCCGGATTCAAGTCAAGCTTATAGAAATGTAACGTCGATAGGATATTTTTTTGTCTTTCTGCTTCCATTAACTGAAAAGGGCTGTAAAGTGTTTAATATAAAATAAATAAGTTATTATGAAATAAATTGTCAAATTAATAAAGTGTATAAAAGTGACGAGCAAGTGTTAGCTGTGTTGTTGGCTTAAGCAAACACATATAAAGATTGTTTTTCTTTGCGTTCTTCAAAGACTTTACTCTTTAGAATATCTTTAAA